>NC_073258.2:45227500-45852500 GCF_029289425.2 Pan paniscus | reverse complement strand
CTCACCCTCATTAGCTTTCACATTTACTGAGAGCTTTTTAGGTGATAGGCACTGTTCTAAGCACTGCATATTTAATACTACAACTTTATAATGCAGATCCTATTATCATCCTCATTTTATAGACAAGAAAATTGAGGTAAACAAAGGTTAAGCCATTTGCTCAAGCTATATACTTAATGAGATCCAAGTTTGAACGGCATACATTTTGGGTACAGAGCTTGCCCGCTTAATCACAATGATACACACTGCCTCCCAGATGAGGTGATTTCCATGTGCCCTTCCATCTCGAAAATTCTCTGATTATCGAGCACTTGATTACCTCAGAATGTCTTATCTCCTAATTGATGAATTAGGCATATTACGAATATCTTCAAAGCATGATGTAGGTTGAAAAAATTAAACAAACAAAAAGAATATCTATAGAGTTGTGAAGATTAAAAAAATTTAATGTAAAGCACTCAAAACAGTTCCTGACACGTAAAAATCTGAAGAAATGTCAGCAATTATTATTTAATCGGAGTCTCTTAATTTGCAGATGCAGACATTGAGGTCAGTAGTCAGCTAGCAAAAAAAAAAAATAGATCTGGACCCAGATGTAATATATCCTATTTCTGTTTTTTGGTTTTTTTAAAGAAGACCATTTATTCATGTAATGGTAACTCCAGAGACATGCCTAAATTTTAAGAATTTAATATATCCTCTATCTCATGTTTCTTAGTCCAGGACCTTAACTGTTGAACTACGCTCCTTCTTCTTTTGCTAAAAGGCAAACTCCAAGGAATCAAGAACTCTGGATTCGCTTGTCCTTTCCTCCTAGGACACAGCCCAGCTTTGCTACCAGTAAATCAACAGCAGCAGCAGTTTTGGAAGAGCAAGCCTACTAAAGGCTTCCGATCTACTAAAACCATCTCCATGTTGAGAACAGGGTCAAATGGTAAGTTTAATATGGTGCGACATAGTTCTCACTAGAGGCTTGCTACTTTAAAATGAGCCCATTTAAAATTTATTATTTGAAAAATAAATAGGCATTCAGAGGGAAAGGTGTCCTTTCCTGTTTAAACAAAATTGGGACTTTCAAGGGTTATATGGGTAATACTTATATTTTTAATATTTGGGCATGTACCTGTGTACAGCAAATAATCAAAAGACCTAAAGTCAACACCATTGAAGCTTGGCTCTGTATCCCCAGAATATTACATAGAAACAAGCCCTTCCCTATTTGAGGTATATTTCCTTTCTGTATCCTCATGGCAATACATAAACACACACATTTTGTGATAAACACATGCTATCCCAACATATCCAAAAAGCATTGCATTACCTGGGTAGAACATAGCTACTATAGTCACAACTATTCAGAAGACAAAAGAAGCATTTTTAAGAAGCACATTAATCTGGTAATTCCAAAGATCATTCAAATCAAATCATCTTGGTATAGTTTATGTTTTCAAAACTTGTCTCATCCTCTTCAGACTTTCAGTTACTTTATACCATGATACTGGCTACTCTAACTTCTCTTTCAAGTTCCCATGCACGAGTCCAAGGTCCTCAAACCCTTTTGTGTTTGTGACTATCTTCAAGGTGCTCTCCTCCAACCCCTGGGTTCAGAACCCCAAACATTTCAGCACTTAGCTGAACAACTGATAATAAGATGTAATATGTAAATAAAAATGATTTTGTTTTCATTTTTTATGTCTCCTGTGCTTTTCTACAAACTCAATTCTATAATTTAAAATGCATTTTAAAAAATAAAATAAGTGGTATTATTGCACGGGATTTTCATTCTCTATTAGTTTATGTGTTACCATACACTAAGAACACTGAGTTTGCCTGTCAGTCTGGACAAATTGTAAATCCAGGCTCCCCTCTTGTGCATGCACAAAAAATATTATCTCAATAAGATTTTACCTTATTATTTATGTGTGGTATTTTTTAACATTACAATATTGGATCTAAAAGGTTTTTTCACTATTACTATGGAAATTTTCAAACAAACAAAAGTAGGAAGAATATAACAAGTATCAATGTATCTACATCATCTCTATTTCATAGTTATTAACATTTTGTCATCTTTTCTTCATCTTTTTTTTTTATATTTGCTGAGATACTTTAAAGGAAATTGCACACACCATGGCACCTTACTCCCAAGTATTTCATCTTGCACAAGGACATTTTCCTACATAACCACAAAGGCATTATCACACCAACAAAGCTAACAGTTATTCTCTAATACCCAGGCCATATTCTAATTTTTTCCACTTGGAATCTAATTTTCTTAACAATATCCTGAAGTCTTTATTCTGTCATCAATGACAGTACACATGCGTTCTTAAATAGAAGCCCTCTCTAAAGTGGCTAATTCCAACCAATTCTGTTATGGAATTAATATCCTCGCTGAACTGCTCCAAGCCCAACTTCTGTGGGACCACCTCATGTCATTCAATCCCACCCTCCTGGATGTTACTTTAAATCGAACACTGGAGAGAACTGGATACAAGATCCTGTGGAATTTCGAATAGATATTTTCTCTCAATAATCAGCGTGCATGGGGAGCAAAGAAAGTGGGAAAAGGAGACCACAATACTTAAACGTAGTCACACAGTTTAAAATGGGGTTGTTTTGCCTAAGAGTTCAGTACTGGTCTATGTAAACCAATCTATGCTATACGTAACGGTGTTAATTTTCTATAGAGTCAAATTCCCTGAGGCTCAGAGGAAAAAAATTGCATTTTTCCTTTAATCATTTAGTTAATTCAGTAAACGTGAAATTATAGCAGTTTGTGGGGGTGGAAGAGCTGGATTATTTGGACTTTTCCAGCGGTGAGAGGTAGAGGCATTGGTGGGAGGACTAGAGTTTTACCTGACTTAAATTTTAAGTCATGCTCAGCCATAGAGACTAGGGTAAAAGGTCCCTCATCCTTTGGTAGGGAAGAAGCAGAAGAGAAAACAGGTGACCAATCTGAGGTTATTTTTTCTCTTTAATTTCATCTGCAAATTACCTGTATTTAAAGAAATGCTAAAGTATCTTAAGGTATCTTATACATGTGTCTTTCTTTCTTCCTTTTTTTTTTTTTTTTTGAGATGGAGTTTTTCTCTTGTTGCCCAGGCTGAAGTGCAATGGTGTGATCTCAGCTCACGGCAACCTCCGCCTCCCGGGTTCAAGCGATTCTCCTGCCTCGGCCTCCCAAGTAGCTGGGATTACAGGCATGCGCCACCATGCCTGGCTAATTTTGCATTTTTAGTAGAGATGGGGTTTCTCCATGCTGGCCAGGCTGGTCTCGAACTCCTGATGTCAGGTGATACACCCACTTCGGCCTCACAAAGTGCTGGGATTACAAGCGTGAGCCACCGTGCCCAGCCACATTTGTCTTTCAAAAACTGATGCAGACAAGGGAAGATGGCCAAGAGTTTTATAATCTCTGAAACTTGAAGCTCTCTTGATAGCTACTCTTCCATACCATTTAGGGTGGGAACATTACTTGGAACAGCTAAAAACATTCTTTCTCAACCTCTCCCTTCAGTCATTCTCCTTCTTTCAGAATCCACAAGGCCATCTTTAAAATGTGTGCTATGTTGTTGTTTTTATTTTATTTTATTTTTACTTATTTTAATTTATTTTTTGAGACAAGGTCTCACTCTGTCGCCCAGGCTGTAGTGCAGTGGCACTATCTCAGCTCACTGCAACCTCTGCCTCCTGGGTTCAAATGATTCTCCTGCCTCAGCCTCCCAAGTAGCTGAGACTACAGGTGCCTGCCACCGCACCCTGCTAATTTTTGTATTTTTAGTAGAGACGAGGTTTCAGCATGTTGGCCAGGCTGGTCTCAAACTCCTGACCTCAGGTGATCCTCCTGCCTTGGCCTCCCAAAGTGCTGGGATTACAGGCGGGAGCCAACGTGCCTGGCCTGTTGTCTTTAAATTGTGATTTTATTGATTTACATGTGACTGAGCTAGTTAAGGAAACACACATTTTTTCACTGAACTGAAACTGTATGGGAAAAGATAAAGATACCTCCTTTTAGATGAGAAATTACTTAGTGGGTACAACATACATTATGGGTGATGGTTACACTAAAAGCCCAGACTTCACCACTACATGATATATCCATGCAACAAAACTGCACTTGTATCCCTTAAATGTATATTTCGAAACCCCTCCTCTTTACATTATAACCAAAACATACCATATTATGCTTTTCTCTGTTTTTTTCTTTTTAAATAAAGGAACTATAATAAAAAAAGTAAGAAGTAGAAAATATTTACTGATAGTATCAGAATTGACTGAAGCATGCCCATCCACTCTCAGCTATATGCCACTTCCTTACAAATCTCGTCTAAAAGACGTGCCAACATGCCCAAATGTCCATTTACAAAAATATATGTGTAGAAATGTCTACATTGTACCTATGATAACTTATCTACATGAATAGTTTATAGAGTCAACATGAATTGCTTCCAAAAATGGGGCTAAAAAGCAGCATGGGCCACTGGAATCCAAAGACACTTCTCAATATTTTCCTTTAGTCACCAAGAACTTTCCAGAAAAATCAATAAATAAGTTAGTTTGTTGGCCACCTCCCCTTACCACTCTTCTAAATAAATCCTTTAAAGGAAGAAAAATGGCAAATACATAAGTAGGAAAGAAGAGCCATAAAGGATCCATGGTGATCTAAAAACTAGGAAATCCACACCCTTCCAATGACATCAGCTTTCTTTTAAAACGAAGTTCACAGGATAAGCAGTTCCATGCTGTGCCATCCTGTGCAGACTCTCCACTGTTCAGGAAACAGGATGTCAGGAGCTTCCCTTACTCATTTAAAAAATATCTCCCGATTAGCTTTACATGCCTAGTACTGGAAGCATTGGTCTTCAAGTTGGAAGAGTCCTCAGAGATCATCTAATTCAATTCATTTACTCTATAGATGAAGACAAGAGAAGTAAAATGACTTACCAAGGCCACACGAAGTGTTGAATTGTTTATCTCCTTAAATAGATGACAAAGACCTCAAAAGAGGAAACTCCTAAATCGTAAACCAGGGTCGTGATAGAGAATAACGACCCAAACGAAGAGATTAGGATCTGCGCTTTCTGACAACTTTTTAGAAGAAAAATGTTTCGGACCATTTACCCCTCCTCCTCCCCCTCCCTCACTCACACACTCTGCTCAGTAGTAACCGACCAGCTGCCCCCAGAGCCCTCTCCAACCCAGGTGTGGGCCTGTGAGGAGGGATGAGAGGCCAAAGAGGAAACAGTGCGATAGGGGCAAAACGGAGGGTACCTGGTCCGTAGCCGAAGCCGCGATTCGGAACAAATGACCAACTCCCTGGAGAGTCAGCTCTCTATCAAATACCAATAGGGTATCAGAATCCATAGCCCATTGCAATGTGTAGCTGCAAGATACGTTTAGACCACAGCAGCTAAGAGTTTAATGGAGAACAATTCTTACAATGAAAGAAATGAAGGAGGGAGGAATGGAGGGATGGAGAGAGAGACAGAGGGAGAGAGAGAGAGACAGAGAGAGCGACAGACAGACAGAGAGAGAGAGACAGAGAGAGAGAGAGAGACAGGCAGAGAGAGAGAGAGACACACACACACACACACAGAGAGAACACCTTTTATTTGTTCATGCAGCCGCCTCATATAGGAACCTACTGTCTCTCAGCATTCCTGTTAAGTGTCTCCTTTTATAGGATTGGTCAGAAGGAGCTCAGCTGGTGCCTATTAGGATGGGACATGTTCTGGAAAAATTGGAAGATGCCTTTAGGAATTTTGAAGGGAAATGTTTGGAAGATCCTTTACTATCTCAGAGCTCTCTTATTAAATACTTATAAAGAGATGCCTGGGATCCTTTACTTTCTGCCCAACCTATATTTCTTCAAAAAATCTTAGTTTTCTTTTTAGGCCAAAATGTCCACCATCTGTTTTCTGAATGCACCAACCTTCAGTCTCCTTTGTAGTCCAAGCCATGTGTCCAAGAAACCAACAGCCCTGACTTTTGAAAGACAAAATTACATTTTTTAAAAAAAGAAATTATTGGTCGGGCGCTATGGCTCACGCCTGTAATCCCAGCACTTTGGGAAGCCAAGGCAGGCGGTTCACCTGAGGTCAGGAGTTCGAGACCAGCCTGACCAACATGGCAAAAACCCATCTCTACTAAAAATACCAAAATGGGCCAGGCGTGGTGGCGGACACCTGTAATCCCAGCTACTCCAGAGGCTGAGGCAGGAGAATTGCTTGAACCTGGGGGGTGGAGGCTGGAGAGAGCCGAGATTGTGCCATTGCACTCCAGCCTGGGCAACAAGAGCAAAACTCCATTTCAAAAAAAAAGAAAGAAAAAAATTATTAAGCTATTAAGACCTTGCTTAAAGATCAATGTTTCAATAGAAGCATATTAATTAAAGCAGTAAATATTCAACCACTTGAACCTTCATCCTTTTGTACCCTTCATTACCAAGCCATCAGCTAGGTTCTTAAAAGGAGATGAACTTCATAGAAACAGCCAAGTCGAGGTGGCTGAATATCCAACCTTCCTCCACAGTATAATCTGTGGCAAGATACCTCACTGCTGGACATTATGACAAAAGTGGCCACCAGAGATACCTAGATATGCTTGTCATGTTTTGGAGTACCCTCCAAGGTAGTATCCCCTACAAAGTCAGAGGCATGAGTAGCAAACAGAATGTAGGGCATTAATCTGAGTAAACAGAAAACAAAAGGGCACCCTACAAATCCCCGCTTTGAGTATAGCTGGGCCCCTTAGAATCTTGTCAATGATCATCCTGAAACACAGGTTGTCAAAGCTACAAGAAGACTTAGAGATCATCTAGTCCAATTTTCACTTTTTTTAATTGACAGGGATCCAGAGAAAGGAAATGATTTGCCCAGAGTCATACAACCAAAAGGCTGAAATTGGTCTCCCCATTCAATTCTTTTTTTCCATGGACTGGAATTTCACTTTTCCAAAATGCTTACTCATATGTTTACCTTATTTAATAGTATAAGGAACCCTGTAGGCCAGATAGAGTATTAACCCAATTTTCCAGACAAAGAGATTACTATAGAAGTTTACACCAAGAGTCACTGCCTGATCCAGAATCAAAGTAAGATCTCCTGATGCAGAATCAGATATTCTACCTATTGGTGTCTGGAAACAGTAATGTTTCTACTGATTCAGTATCAACATTTGCACTTTGTATATTATGATTTTTCTTTAGTATCTCAACAAATGAAACAAACACATGTTGTTTGGAGATCAAACTAAATACAAATAGTTACCTTGAAAAAATAATTTCAACACTGCATCCTCCCTACTTAACAGTTAAGGGGAATGTGTTGATTTATAAATTCCCTTCTGGACCTAACATCAGGTTTTGCTGTGGCTGGAAGTCCAACCCGGTGGGCTTTTTATTTTGTAGTGACAATTTGATACAAAAAAAAGCTGCAATCACCAGGAATTCACCAAACAAAATGAATGCTAAACACTATTGAGCCTGTGGTCCAAGTACTATGTCCTTTGGGATACCTGAGGAGAACTTCACCAGACAAGCTCAATAAACTCCACGAATGGGACCATAGTGGGATTTTTAACCATCTGCCATTGGACAATTCCAGACTACGACCACAATCATCTGTGTTGGTTAGAGTCACACAATATGTTTAAAGCTTAGAAGCAGGGAAAAATCAACAAATACAAAGGACAAACAAAAATGTAATAGTAGCTCTCTGAAGGTAAATTTAGAGATAATGAACCAGACTCCTGTTATGAATAAAAATATCACAGGTGGCTACAATTTGAATAGCAGGTCCTTACAGGACCCCATTAGAATCATTATAATTTATCAAGAAGTCTGTCTAAGCTGTTCATTGCAAAGAAATCTAGCTGTTGCAAATAAGTTTGTCAGAATCAGCCGTTAACTAGACCCGTTTGTATTCCAATGATATTCCTCTCCGTTTGTGGACAGAGAGGAATAAAGATGTTTCTTCAGATATAATCACCCTGTTTCCTAGAAAATGCACCTGGGGAAATCAACGTCCACATCCACCAAAATGGAAAAAAATTGGTAGGGATGGGATCATGTTTGGCCAAGTAACTGCTTTACATCAATTACAAACATAGATCCAGACATTGGTTGAAATGTGGTAATGAGGTATGGATTATCAGTTAGGATGAGTGACATTCTTAAATGCTCATATCATATAGCCCATAACACTTTTGATCAAGCAATCAAATGCTGTTGCAAAAATCAACAATGCTTGTTTAAAAATTACTTGGATAAACCTCTAAGCTTTTTGAAAAATTATTTTTTACAAAAATAATTTAATTTTTTTAAATTATTAATTTAATAAAAATGGCATAGTTGACAAATAATAATTGTGACTATCTGTGGCATATACAATGTTATGTTTTGATATCTCAGAAGTTTTAAAGGGAGGTTTTGGATAGCTCTATCATTGGCATAATATCACAGTTTAGTTAGAGCCACAAAACCAGAAGTATATGAATGTATGCTTCCATACATTTCTTCATTTCTCATTTCTTTAGCCATGGCTATAATGCAGGTTAAAACAGAAAACAAGATTAGAAAGCTAACACAGCTCTGCAGACAAAATCCAGCCAAATCTGTATTAGTACACAATGTTTTTAAGTCAAAGTAACCTGAAAAATTGCGGGGTGAGGGTGTGTGTGAAGTGGTCTTCTTGTCCATTTTTATTAACATTTATATTTGTTCAACATCTTTTTGGGTAGCTGACTTATTTTCTACCTGTACATTGCTCATGTGAATGCTTGACAAATCTGGAGAATTAAAAATGTTTTAAAAGATTCTAGCCAATAGTGACAGTGGAAAGTGATCAAGACCAGAGGGTTTTTTTTGGTTTTTGTTTTTGTTTGTAACATTTGGATAGCAAAAGTGACATAGTTGATAGTTGCCAAGTAAGAACTAATAATGGTGTCATTGAGAATGCTTAAATGAAATCATTTTTATTGGGGGTAAGTTACAAATAGAAATTTCTTCAGCAAAATGGGGTATCACTATTAAAAACAAGACATAGGAAACTGACCAAAAAAAAGAAAAAAAGAAAAAAGAAAAGAACCATTTCTGTTTATAAGAGGAAAGAAAGTTTCACTGAGATGGGGTCCAACTTCCCTAGCAATTAAAAAAAAAAAGTCATTACTTTGTAATATTTATTTTAAGTGGCATACTACAAAATATTTTAAGCCATAATTTTATATTCCTTACTGTATGGCATTTTGCAGAAATAATAATAATGCCATGAAGACAGAAACTTCCGGACCAATACTGAGAGTTTTCAAACATTATTATTATTTACAGTAAAAGTAGCAAAAAGAAAATTTTGCCAGTGCATTTGAATTCTCTTTGATAATACTATTTTAATGCAGATTAAATTTTTTTATAAGAGGCAAAATGAAAGCTTTTTAAAGATTTATCAGGATCTTAAGCATTGGCATTATTTCAGAATTCTTCAATCAAAATCTAAAGAAAGCAATACCATTTAAAAGAACTGAAAATATATTTTAGAAATAAAAACAATTTAATTTTTAAGCTTTCACTGATATTGGCAACTACTTTAAGAAGTTAGAATACAGATTTTTTAATACTATGAAGTTTTTAAAAGTTAATTTAAAATTACATGCTAATAGATCTAACATCACCATTAAAAAAGTTTTTAAATATCTAGTGAATGAATAATAGTAAGCAGTAATAAAACAGTAAAATGCCATTTTAGTTTTTATCTGTAGCTCCTATTCAATAAGGTATCACTAGAAATTTTTTACCTAATCATCCTACTTTTATTTTAAATCAGAAGCATAAGTATTTTTTTCTTAAATGCAGTTCATTATTATCAAGTTACATTTTAAAAAAAAAATCAAGGACTAATACTTGAACATTTAGATAGCAAATTCAGGAACCAATAGGGCTTATTCTTAACATTTCTCTTAATGTCGTCATACTTCTATATTATTACTATAAAACCAATTTCTGTGCCTTCATAATGTCAACATGTCTAGATGAAAATCTTAAAAAATGAAAAGGGCTATGTTATCCGAGTGATGTCTAGCAACTGGATGTTTGCAAACGTCAGGTAGATAGAGCTGAGTCATGTAACCTTTCAGCACCTCAAAACTAAGCTGCCCCTCCTTAACTTTTAAAACTGTGAGATTAATTAAGTAAAGTAAATGTAACTATTTAGCTATGAGTTTGAACTGTATTAAAATGTCCTTTGCATTGATTCTTTTTGTGGGAGTTCCTGTTTTCTGTGTAATATCTTTTTTAACCCCATAAAATGCATAACATTTATTTCCATATTAATGTAAATATTTAGTAAGATATGATTATGAACTATATTTTGAGTTACAATTTGCATCAAAGTTGTAATCAGCTGCAGCTGTTTCATTTGCGTAAGGGTTGAAATGGAAAGTTTGTAAAAAGTATTATTATTTTCCTTCGAAAACATTACTTAAGGTACTATAAGTCTCAGATAAAACAAAAATACTCCTTTTCCTGAAACCATTGTTTTAGCATCTATTTAAAACAATGCAAAAAAAATTAATGTGCCATATAGTTTCTGTTTCTTGCTACTAAAACATTTATTTGTATGTAAAACCAAAAATGCATTATTTTTATTGGCATTTTCAAGACCAACAAGTGAATATGTAACATGTTCTAGAATCTGTACTCTACATTTAGAATTATATACAAATGGAAATAAATAGAAGCTTTATATTCCAACTAAAGATACAAAAATCTGAACAACAGAATACCAAATTACTGAAATGGTTGGCATTCAAAGTAAATTTGTTATTCTGCTTTACAAATCTAAAAATAGCTAAAATAAAATAATTTTTAAAATTTTATATTTAGTTAAGATTGCTTTTCATTTTTAGCAAATGTTTTAAAATAGAATTTCTATCCAGAATGTATAATTCCCAATTGTCTTACAAGCAGATATAATACCGGGTTTTAAAAATCCAATTTAAAAAAAATTAAAAATAAAAAAGTCTTAAGCAATTAATACCATCTTAGTAACTCATTGCTTTTTGTGAAAATAAAACTTTTAACTAATAAAATTATTTCATCTTCCTTTTAATAATTCAAATACTAGTATTTCAAATATCAAGAATGTAAGCTGTTTTAAAAATATAAGAAGAGTTTTAAATGTTTACAGTAGTTTTATTATTAACTAGAAATATTTATGAATTGAAAATACTTCATGTTAAAATTTAGAGATTGCCAAGAATTCCCTGTGAGAGAAAATAAAGAATCATGTTGGGTTTTAACAGTATCATATGTTAACTATTAGACCAAAGTTGTTTGTTTTGGTCTTTTTAACATTTTTATGAATTATCATAGACCCAGATATCAAGAGTAAGCTGACAATGAACTTCTATAGTTATTATTTTGCTTTCATCATAATATTCCTACTTGGCAAATATCTAAACAATGTAATTTACAGGGATAGCATACTTTTTATATAATTTGGTTGTTTCTTTTAAAATAAGGTTCAAATAAACATGTGATAAAATGTCTTATATGCTTAAAATATATTATATATGATTCTTTAAAAATGTTTCAGTCATATCTGCCTTTTAAAATAAATCAATTGCCAAATTATATTTGTTAATAATCAAAGTTTAATGTTTCAGATTATGTCAGAATTATCTATTGTTACTTTAATTCTGAAAATACAAAAAAAATTGTTTTTAGTAATTGCTAAATAATTTTTTTACAATATTATTAGTTTAGCACTTAGTGATTATGACCAGTATGTTACCACAGGCTTTATAAAAGCCTTATGTTAAGAGTTGAAAATATTTAAATATGCCATCTTGAAGAGGTTCTCAAGTATTACAAAATTGTAATAAATGCTCAAAAAGTTAAATTTGGAGAAAATTTAATTTTTGATTTTGTTTTCTTATATTTTGTTAACCTATTTTCACAAGGTTTAGGCTTTTTTAAAACATAAAACAGCCATTTCATGTCTGATATTTGGAAACATTGTCTTAATAATATTTTTGTTTGTAAAACTGCCCTTTAAATGTTGTCTGTACTTGAACATTTATGTAGAGCAGTATTAAAATTAATGTGATTCTGGTGAATGTATACCACAGATCCATATTTGAAGAACAAATGAGATAAATTCTAAGCTCCCTTTTTATAATCATTTAGCTATTCCTGGTTTAAATATTATGCTTCTAATTTTCTGATAGGACATATGACAGGCCTTGGCAGTAGTAATTTCTGGCATGAATGAATTTCAAATTTTATTTTAATTTCAATATCTGATATGTTTCATGGACTATTAACCTACTTGATTTTTACCTTGAAATTTGCTGCCCAGTTTAGTTTTATGTGAATATTTACTTTTTAAAGTTTTAAAAATATATTCATAATGGGTTTTCAAAATGTTTTCAAAAGATCATCTATTTTAAGTTGACCAGATCAATATAATTACTTTTGAATTTCTGAACCTTTATATTTTCATAGCTTGATTGTTATTTTAATATCTATCAATGTCTACCCTAGTTTGTACTAGCTACACAGGTAACAATTTCTTTCTTTATTTAAATTATATAATTCATAAGAATATATAAATGCCATGTGAACTGAACTGCAAGGAATAACATCCAGTTTACAGATAGCTTAATGAGTCTCTTTTCTCTTCTGTTAAATCTTGCCATCTCATCTGAAAAAGAAAGGTACTTAGAAAGTTAGTCTTCAGAATTTATCTATTTATTTATTTATTGGACATAGGAGAGTCATTACTAATGTAACGTTTGCATATCTTATAAGAATAACTTTATATTTTCTTGAGAGGATTCTCCAAGAGACTTTCGTTTCCTTCAAATTATACACATTTCATTGAAGTTGAATGCACAGAAAAACAAAAGTTCATGAAATTTCTCCCTGACTCAAATCCTATGGCCCTCTTCAAACTCGCAGAGTGAAGTGCAATTATCTGGTTAATTGATCAGTGAGGACAAACAAGTCAGGTAGTTCAGGCTGCTCAAATCTTTTTAGGTAGAAGATTTTTTTTTTTCCTTTGAATTATCTGAATAATTGCTTCAACTCTTCAGTTCAATTTGCATGTCTAGACAGGAACCTAGGCTGAACAAGGCTTGGAAGGACTATCGTTTTTGAAATTGCATTTTGTTTTTGTTTCTGTTTTTTTAAAAACTGCATTTTGAATTGTAATTCTTACTATATTCCACATGTAATCTCACTGATGGCTTGTATCTGAGGGCTTCCAGAAATCTTGTGACATTTTATGCAGTGGTGATCCAGAACTATGCATACATATTTTCAAACATACCAGGGCTTTACTTTTCTTTTTTAAAAAGCTCACCACCAATCTTCTTAATTTGGTATTTATAGGCAGGAAAATGTGAGTTTCTGCCTCTTTTTTTCCCTCGGGTTTTTATGAACAAATAAAAGCGTTTTACCCCCTTTATACAAAAATTTAAAGCCAGAAATAAAAATGTTTTGGAGCTTTTAAAAATACATTGCTGAATTACTATTTAAATGTAATTCTTTTTAGACAAGAAAGCTGAATGCAGAAATGGTTTAATCTGTTAAACATAAGATTTGTTCAATTATATTTTGCCGAAGTCTTTTTAAAAATTGCTGATCATTTCACAAGACAAAAAATCCCAGATTATCTTTTTAAAAATCATGTTGTTTGAGGAATATGAAAAAAAAAAAACAAAAAAGACAAACCTTTAAAGCTTTGCTTATCATTCTTTCAAATGGCTAATGGCTAACTAGAAAGAGTTAAAAATATGATTGAATCAGAAGCTCTAATAAATGTTAGCTGATTTCTCCAACAGTTACTAAAGCTATACTGATAAAGGAAGACTTTCATGGAATCCTGCATTTTAAGTCATTTTAAATAAATTATTTTCTCTTTCTCCAGATTAAAACCTAGAAAACAAAGCTTCAGTCACAAGATCTAAAAACCATATACCATTTGAATTTTGTTAACCAATTGGGCTTAAAACATTACTTGAGCAACACTATTTTTCCTTTTTGTTGGTATTGTTATTGGTATTATTGAGGCCCACAAAATCGCTGCTGAAAAACTTCTTTTTGGCCTCATAAATGGGACCTGTTAATCATTAATCAAGTTGAGACAAAAAAAAAAAAGTTTTGATCATAAACCTTGCAGAACTGTAGTTGCCATCGCTATGTTAAAATTCATGTGGTTGCCTTTTGAAAATTTTTTTTAATAAGCCCTTTAGGTTTGGGCTTACCTCGATTATGTATTCTTATAATCCCCCACACAAAAAATTCCTAAGGGGATTAATTTCTTCATTTCTCACGTGTTGATTCCTTATTCATGCCCTCTTTTCTCTTCAAAGTGCATAAACCAGTAAAATCAAGGGGACAGGAGGCTGGGCTAATAAATCTACAATATCATCTTTCCAAAAAATTGCAAATTCTTAAAGAGCAGAAATAAACTAAAAAAAAATGCAGATTCTATCAATTAGTTGTAGTTCTTTTCTTTATAAAAGCTGGTTACCTTCCTTATCACTTTATCTATTTATACCTCTTCTATTTATTCTAAAAGTAATTCTCAATACTCTGACTGATAAAATGAAAGTGAGACTCCAAAGTCCAACTGTTTTTTTAAGTAAAAAATTTATTTTATTTTATTTTATTTTATTTTTTGTAGAAATGGAGGTCTTGCTTTAATTGCCCACACTGGTTTTGAACTCCTGGCTTCAAGCAATCCTCCCACCTTAGCCTCCCAAAGTGAGACTTCAACTTTAAATAATAAAACCTATTATTGAGTAGTGGGCCACAGAGTGTCTAGGAAGTCAACAGGGATCAGTAGGGATCTAAAAGATACAACTCCTTATTCCGTACATGTGATGCAATTCCTTCAGCTCTGTCATCCCGTCTCTCTCCCCAGGGTAATCCATCTCTATATTACCCTCTTGAATGACAGAGCCCGTGCAGCTTTATGAAACCACTTCAAATCGTTTAGGGTGCAAACCCTTTCCTATTTTTGGACAAAAGGGGAAAAGGCTGGTGCATCAGCTACATAGCCGATTCTGTGACTCAACCAAACCTGTGACAGGAGGCAGTTTAGTAACAACTCAGCAGATGCAGATCAGTTAAGATAAGCTATAAGGACCATTCGGTGTGGATTTTTTAGTGCAGCCTCAATTTCAGAAAATGTCATTCTTTTGCTGTAAAAGTAAATGATTAAACATGCACTAAGTGTGATGCATGTTTTTAACTCTGAAAGACTTTTTCTATCAACAGACTTGTAATTTGGGAAAAAAGATATCTTTCAGGCCAAATATCTCCATTTCTAGTTGGAGAATTATTGTCACCAATAAGTTTATGAATTTGGAAAATATTTGTTTTTGTTTTTGTTTTGAGACAGGGTCTCACTCTGTCATCTGGGCTGGAGTGCAGTGGCACGATCATGGCTCACTAAAGCCTCAGTCTTCTGGGCTCAAGTGATCCACTTCAGCCTCCAGAGTAGCTGGGACCACAGGCACTTGCCAACTTGCCCAGCAAGCTTTTTTATTTTTTGTAGAGAGGGAGTTTCGCCATGTTGCCCAGGCTGGTCTTGAACTCCTGGGCTCAAGTGATCCTCCCACCTCGGCCTCCCAAAGTGCTGAGATTACAGGTGTGAGCCACTGTGCCCAGCTGAAAATATTTCTTTATAAGGGATATAAGCATGAAGTCCAAGTTTTCAGTCCCCAGCCTCCCAGAGGGGTTCAATGTCTGGTAACCACAGCATGGGTTTACATTTCATGTTGAGACATACTGAGTGACCACAGTCCCTTTGCTCTTGATCTACCTCTTATTTATATTCATTTCTGTCTACACAACCCTAAAATAATCAGTCAATTCAATCAATTCCATTAGTACTATGGGAACTAGGAAAAAGCATGTCAGTTGCTTGACTCTGTCCAGAGGCGTATTTGCACAAGAGACTCCATCTGGTTGGCCCATGCAGCCATAGCCTTCCTGCTGATGACTAAGGGGTTCTTGTTGACTCCCTGATGCAGCCAACCTTCATCCTTCTCTTCTACTTCATGCACTACCTGCTAACAGTAAAAGTAAAATTAACTTGATATTGTGCATGCTTTATTGTGGTGGTGATTTAAGGAACATTGTGTCTCCTTTTCATAGCCTCTGATCCTCTTATACCCTACAAGTGAACAATACTTTCTACATTATTGGTAACCTACATTATTGTTCCTGGGAGTTAAGGCTGAACTTCTGTGCAGATGTCTTTATAACTTAAGCAAATTAGCAAACCAGTGCAGCTCAGCTCAGAGGTAACAAATGGACCAGAGTTCTCGTCTTTTAGGCTGCTCAGCCTTCTAAAGACGCAATCAATGTAAAATAAAGTGGTCATCCATCCTGCCTGATTTATGTAACATATCATATTTAGTATTTCAATGGGGTGCTGCCAAGAAAAATAAGGTATTCAGGAAATCCTATGTTGGTTTACACAGAACTAGTAAGCTCCAGTTTATAGGCATCTGAATGTCCTTTTCCATGACCATGAGACGTAACTGTTTCTTAGTTTTCTCTTTTCTCAAGTGATTTCATTATAACACCTTATACGTGTATATGACTTTGGAGCTTTGCAAACATTACTGTTTTGATTCTCAGTGTCCATAAATTATGTTATTATTAGCCCCTTTCAGAGTAGCTAAGAGATCGGATTCTGAAGTGAGACTGATGAGAACTTGGATCTTGTTTCTCTAATTTTCTCACTATGTAACACTGAGCATACTTTATAGTCTTTCTGAGCCTCAGTTTCCTCATCTATAAAATGGGGATGATAATAATATTTACTCCATAGGGTTATTATGAGGTTTGAGTGAATAAAGGCTGAATATAGTGGTTGGTACGTAGTAAAGGCTTAATAAATGGTGGTGTTTAAAGAAAAGGTAAATGAAACTTACAGACATTGAGAGGCCTGCTCTTGATGCAGCAAAGGCCAGGATCCGGATTTGCTGACTACAAAGCCAGTGATAAAGTCCTTTCACTTGGTTTGCAATGCAGCTGCTTTAAAGTGACTCAGCATTGTTTCTAACTACCTTTATACTGATCAAACACAAAAGCAGTTTTCCCTTTTAACCAGTGGACTTCAAAACCTCCCATGGATGCCTTCACAAAAGTCGGTGGACAACTGGGCCTTGTCCTGGTACAGGAAAAATGCAGCAAGGTTTGAAAAGCAAATAAAGGCTGAGAAAAAATATTCTACAAAGATGAGCTTCGGTAGTAACTCATTGCCCTCACAGGAAGATGTTCCAAGAAGCAAGTTGTTAAATGAGATGCAGGAAGGTCTCAAAGTCTCATTGACATATTTTAATCTGGACATTCTTATTATACATGATCCAGCTATTCTGTTGGTTTGAAAGGAAAAGTGTGGCTGGGCATGGTGGCTCACACCTGTAATCCCAACACTCTGGGAGGCTGAGGTGGGCAGATCACCCGAAATCAGGAGTTTGAGACCAGCCTGGCCAACATGGTGAAACCCCATCTCTACTAAAAATACAAAAAAATTAGCCAGCCTTGGTGTCAGGTGCCTGTAATCCCCGCTACTCGGGAGGCTGAGGCAGGAGAATCGCTTGAACCTGGGAGGTGGATGTTGCAGTGAGCCAAGATCACGCCACTGCACTCCAGCCTGGGCAACAAGAAGGAGACTCCATCTCAAAAAAAGAAAAAGAAAAAGAAAAAGTGCATTGGCTTGAATGCATAAGTGCTCAAGTGCTCAGGAACTTCCAAAACATAGATACTAATCCACAAATATATATATGGATTATATATATATGGATTTTACATATATATATGATATATATATATATTTTATATATATATCATATATATACTTTTTCCTGGCTGTTGAGAAAGCTTATAAGTTAAATTCATTTTGGAACTATGGTTCTTTGAGTTTTCCACTTAGGTTCTCTCCCTTGAGTTCTAAATAGGGTTGTTCTTAAAAAAGAAGTCTCTTGTTACTTCTGCACATCTTTGCTCCTTATGTGCCTTCTGAGTCACTTCAGTTTAATTTATTTACCCTTTGTCTGCCTTCAGTGCATGTCTGAGCCCTATTGACGTTCACGTGGAATATGTTACATTCAAAGACAATAAAACTGTGGTCCTTTATTTTTAACCTTGGAACCAATACCAATCCAGCTTAGAAGTTGTATTTCAGGCCCTTGGTCCCTAAACTATGAAGTTTCTGTTTGACTTCTAGTTCCGAAGTCCTCAGAAACTGATGATGATGTTTCATAATTTCAAGCTCAGCATCTTATGATATGGAATTTTGCAAGTAGTTTCTTAGTGGGAGGCATACCCTGACTTGTTTTGGGAAGAACTAAAAGGAGGGAAGACATGGGCTACAAATGTGGAAACTGAGCCAATATTTAACCAACCCTTCAGTAGGACATTTTTTGAGTTGGCCATTATTACCATGGATGACTCTCAAAACAATAGCTCCCAAATATTTAAACAAATATGTAGAGCACAAGGTGGCTCAATTCCTTTGTTTGGTGAAATGTCAGTTGGACAATATCTTTCATATACAGAGTGTAAAAGAATATTTCTTGTTTTTATAGAAGGCGTAAGTTGTCAAGCACCATCCAAAATTCTTCTTGAAATACATAAAACAAAAACAGCATCAGGGTTTGAGATTCTTCTTCAACCAGGACAAGGAAAACAAAAAATTCTAACCCAGGTTCTCTGAAGAAGACATGTATCTTTCATGAGTAAAACATAATGAATATAAATAAATAGAGGCAAAGCTATCTTGTTGTTATTAGTCTTAGAGGAAAATTCCCTGGAACTTATGCATTTCTTTAGATTCTTTCTTCAACAGGAGACTCCTTCCAAAAAGAAAAGAAAACAACAATTATATAGAATAATTGCAGAACTGTGGTGACCAGAGAAAAAAGACACCAAGTTTTTTGTTCTATAATAGGCCCAGGTAGATCTGTTCAAATCCAGGTCTTCCCAGTAAGTAAGATGTTACATTTCCAAATACAAACACCACCTATTTTGTTCATAAACTATAATGTCTAATGCAGTTTCCTTAGATATTACAAATCAAACAGGATCTTCATAATACATGGCTCAGTCCACGTAAAAAGATACTTAGGGAGATGATTCACTAATCACGAACCTTGCAGACGGTAGAGGGAACAGACAATGGTACCTCCTGTCTGCGAGGACATGAGATTTTATGACCTGGGATGATTCCTGTAGAACGGGCACTTGAAGGTCCACACTTGCTGCAAGGGGTGGATTCTGGCACTACTTATGACCCTGTTCACGGCTGTATTCCTGCTGTGTGCTGGGTGACTCAGGGGCTTGGTTTTGGCATACACAGACTCTCCTCTGAATTTCAAAGGCAGTTTAGTTCGACAGCTACTGAATTGAGTAGTTTGTGACTCAGGGAACAACTGTGTGGTGGCCAAAGAGAAATGATCTTGCCATAATAATAGCCTGCAATCTGCTATCTCTTCTTTCCTGAAATCTCAAAGATCACAGGAAGAGCTCATCCTAAGGATATCTCAACTCTCAGCTAAAGATGTGGAAACAAACATCCTAGAGACACTCCATGCCTCTAGTGTGGATCCGTATCCACCCTCCCAATCTTACCACCCCAAAGTCAGAAGCAGAACAAGGCTGAAAGTCTCCTGGTGTGAATTACTAATATTTCAGGGAGACAATGTTTTCCAACTCCAAAAGATGGGTCATCACAATCATGGTCATCTGGTTTCTCAAGCAGTTCAGACTAAGAAGCGAGGCACTGAAAAATCTCCCTGAGTCACTCATCAACTTTTGTCCATATTTGAAAGTCACTTGACCATCAAAAGACAGTACTGGTGACTGAAACTGATGAATAGAAGATGCTAAAAGAGCCCAGTATGAAAAATCGGTGGACCAATAGAGTGTCCATCTCTTTAATTGCCAAGTATCTCTCACCAGCACCAAATCCCAGTGATGTCTAGTTTAACAGAACTTACCCCGGATTTTTTTTTCTTTTTCTTTTTCTTTTTTTTTAATTTGAGATAGAGTCTTGTTCTGCCACCCAGGCTGGAGTGCAATGACGCAATCTTGGCTCACTGCAACCTCCACCTCCCGGGTTCAAGTAATTCTCCTGCCTCAGCCTCTCGAGTAGCTGGGATTACTGGCCCCCGCCACCATTCCTGGGTATTTTTTTTTTTTTTTTTTTTTTTTTTAGTTTGGGCACAGAGGAGTGGTGTGGGAGACAATAAGAAGATGGTTCTCTAATATGAAGGCAGCATAGAGGTTAAAAGTGGGGATTTTTTGGATGCAGATCACCTGGGATCAAATGCCAACTTCTGCCTATTGACCATGGACCTTGGGCAAGTTATGCCATCTCAGTTTTATAATCTGTAAAATGAAGATAAATCAGGCACCTGCCATAAAGTGTTGTTGTAAAGATTTAATAAATTAAAATATGTGAAGCACTTAGAACAATGCCTGGCATATGACAAGCATTCAATACTTTAGCTAATATTGTAAGAGTTTAAAATTGTTTTAAGTTTTAAATGACTTTTATGCTGAATATAGTTTTTTTGTTTGTTTGTTTGTTTGTTTGTTTTTTTAGATGGAGTCTCACTCTGTCGCCCCAGGCTGGAGTGCAGTGGCACTATCTTGGCCCACTGCAACCTCTGCCTCCCAGGTTCAAGTGATTCTCCTGCCTTAGCCTCCAGAGTAGCTGGGATTACAGCAGGCTGCCACACCCAGCCAATTTTGTTTTGCATTTTAGTAGAGACGGGGTTTCACCGTGTTGCCCAGGCTGGTCTTGAACTCCTGAATTCAGGCAATCCACCCGCCTTGGCATCCCAAAATGCTGGTATTACAGGTGTGAGCCACCATGCCCAGCCTGCTGAATATAATTTTAAAAAGTAAAGGTTCAGACCTTTCCCGTGTGCCTTCTCTTCTTTTATATTTGCTTGATATCTCTTTTCCCCCTTCTCTTCATTTTCTTACACTCTCACTCTCACTCACACAAAGATACAAAAACAAATAACCACACTTAAAGGAAAAGCATTAAACTAGAGTTTGTGAGCAACACTTTGAATTACAAACATTGCCTTGGCCATGCTCTTTGTCTATAAAATATATGTAACTTCACACCCCTTTTCAGAAATTTCTCATTTCTCAAAGGTAGATCTATAGCCATCTAAGAGAGAAGTATGAACTATTGAAAATAAATTATTCAGTTATACTAGAGACTTCCACTTTCAGCTGTGATGGAGTAATTAGCACCAGACTAGTCCTCCTTCTATAAACACATATAAAACTGAAGTAAAAGGTTTCACACTTTAGACAACAGTCAGGGGGAAAAAATGTGACCCCTGAGAAAAGGAAAACGCATTATGTCAGCCACATAATCACCTTGACATTTCTGCCTGGAAGCACCTTCTGTGGTGTAGAAATGGATAGCTTAAGCAGAGGACGATGATCTCTCAGAGCTGATGAGGTAGAGGTTGGAGTTTAAGGTTGCTGAGGTGGCTGGAATTTGTGTATTGGGCACCAGAGAGAAAGAGCTGTACAGAGAGAGTGTTCCAGAAATATGCATAGAAGTCTTCTTGAATCTTTAGCTGAACACTAAATTGTGCATGCACAGGACAAGAATCTGTGAGCCCTAGCAGAGAATACATACTAAGAAACTGTGAGGTTCCAGAAATTACACAGGGTAGGAAGACATTGGAGATCTGACCAGCCAGAAAAGAGAGAGCTCACTGAATATACTGGGCATTTAACTGAAATCCCCAAAAGGCAGATCTTATGAATAGGCTATTCTAGTTCTAGAATAAAAGTTACACTATACCCCACCTAAAAACTTTAAAAACAAACTTCAAAGGATCAAGGTAATTGTGAGTAAGTTAATCACCTGACAGAATAAAACTCAACGCTCTTCAAAGGAAGACAAATAAATCCAGTCTTGCAAATAGTAGAATCTACAATGTCTAGTGCACAATGAAAAAAATCACTGGCTATGCAAAGAAACAGAAAAAAATGTGACCCATAACCAAGGGGAGAAAAAACAATAAAAAGAAACAGACCCAGAGATAACACAGTTGTTGGAATTAGTATTTAAGGACTTTAAAAGACGTCAAGAACTAAAGAAAAAACTAGACATAATAGGTGAAGAAATGAGAAATATGAGCACAGAAGTAGAAATTATAAACAGGATGAAATAAAAATTTTAAAAGTAAAAATTATGATATCTAAAATAAAAAAAAATCTATTGAATGGATTTAACAGCAGCTTGGACACTGTAGAAAAGACCAAAGAAAATAAAGCACAGAAAGTTAAAAGTCCTAGGGAACTGTGGGATAATAAAAAATGGTCTCAGGAGAGAAAGAGAAATTGTGTCAGAAAAGTATATGAAGACCAAATGACCATTTCCCCCTACATTTTATGAAAAAGATCAACCCACAGATCTAAGAAACTTACAAACCTTAAGAAACAAAAACACAAACATGACACCAAGGCACATTGTAGTCACATTGCTGAAATCCAAATATACATAGAAAAATCTGAGAAATGGACAGTAGAAGTGCTATGGGGGGAAAAAAAGAAAAATCTTGAAAATAACCAGGCACACACATACAGAGGAACAAAAATGTAATTATTGATGACTTTTTATCTGAAACAATGAAAGCCAGAAGACAATGGAATGACATTTTTAAAGTGCTGAAACAAAAAGAGAAAAACTTGTCATTGAAAATTCTATATCCAAAGAAAATCTACTTCAAAAAATGAAGGCAAAATAAAGACTTTTAAAGATAGCCACAAGATGAGATAATTCATCACCAGCAGACCTCTATTATAAGAAATGCTCAAGGAAGCCCTTTGGAGCTGAATGAAAACTGCATAAACAAAGGAGTGAAGAGCGTCATAGAAATATGTGGATCTCCTTAAAAGTAATTGTGTAAAAGTGTGGCTCATAATATATGCAGAAGTAAAATATATAAAAAAATCACACTGTCAAATTCTTACAATTAAGGTAAATGGAATCACATAAATTCATTGAAGGCAGCTAGACATGGTGGCTCATGCCTGTAATCCCAGAACTTTGGGAGGCCGAGGCGGGCAGATCACCTGAGGTTAGGAGTTTGAGGCCAGCCTGACCAACATGGTGAAACTCCGGCTCTACTAAAAATACAAAAATTAGCTGGGCGTAGTGGTGGGCACCTGTAATCCCAGCTACTTGGGAGGCTGAGGCAGGGGAATCGCTTGAACCCAGGAGGCGGAGTTTGCAGTGAGCTAAGATCACGCCATTGAACTCTAGCCTGGGCAACAGAGTGAGACTCCATCTCAAAAAAAAAAAAAATTCATGGAAGGCTATGATGAGTAAAACTGCAAATAATAATTCATAGGCCAACTGGAAAAAATAAGAATAAAAATTAAAATAAGAATAAAAATAAGAATAAAATAAGAAAGTTATCACCTTTCAATTGGTCTCCCTGTTTACATTTTTTACCTTTCTTCAATCCATCTTCCACTAGCAGCCAGAGATGTTTTTAAGCATAAGTCAGAGATATAACTCGTGGTTTTGTTTTTTTTTTGTTCGTTTGTTTTTTGTTGTTGTTTTTGTTTTGTTTTTGTTTTTGTTTTTGTTTTGAGACAGAGTTCCCCTCTGTCAGCCAGGCTGGAGTGCGATGATATGATCTTGACTCACTGCAACCTCTGCCTTTTAGATTCAAGCAGTTTCCATACCTCAGCCTCCCGAGTAGCTGAGATTACAGGCATGTGCCACCATGTCTGGCTAATTTTTCTATTTTTAGTATATCTAGGGTTTCACCATGGTCTTGAACTCCTGGCTTCAAGTGATTTGCCCGCCTTGGCCTCCCAAAGTGTTGGGATTACAGGTGTGAGCCACTGTGCCCGGCCAAGAATATCATTCTTTTACGTGAAACCCTCCAATGGCTTTCTCATTGATCTGGAATTAAAACCAAATTCTTGACTGGGGCTAATAGGGGCCTAACAAACCTGGTTCCTGGGTACTTTTCTGAGCTCACTATACTTAGGCTACACTGGCCTACTATCCCTCAAATATGCCAATCCTAGCTCTAATGCACGGTCTTGATGATTACTGGACACTCTTCTTCCAGATCTAGACATGGCCAACTCCACTTCTCACCCAGTCCCAGAGCAAATGCCACCCCTTCTAAGAGGCCTCTCTTGACCACCCTATCTAAAGTAGCCACATACTCTGCCCTTCTTCTTAACACTCTTTCACTTTAGCCATTTTCATTTTCTTCATTCCCTAATGCAGTCTGTAATTTTCTTATGCATCATCTTCCTCCTTCATCCTTTACAGGCTCACGCCTGTAATCTCAGCACTTTGGGAGGCCGAGATGGGTGAATTGCCTGAGCTCAGGAGTTAGAGACCAGCCTGGGCAACATGGTGAAACCCCATCTCTACTTTACCTCTCTTGTTCATGGTTGTCTCCTCCTTGTCTGGAGCAGTTCCTGGCATATATTAGACACTCATTATACCATTGTCGAATGAACAAATGAGCCCCACTCTGACAGACTATATATATCTTGCTTGAGTTGCTATTGAACCAGGCTGCTCCTGGGTTGGCCCAGACCAAACCCAGACTTTCCCACAGATCCCAATATACCTTTTAAAGCAAGAAAATGCAATTATATTAAATATTATGTGCAATATATTTATTAAACATCACCTAAGTACCTGCTCTGTGGATGCAAAGAATAATATAAGATTACTACCCAGAAGGGCTCATAATTATAAAAACAGAGGAATAATAACTATTATTTTTATAAAATACCCCAAATTATAAAATACCTAAAATTTCATAAATACAGCTTTCAAAGTACTTTCCTATGAATTACATCATTTGATACCAAAGGAGTGACCATCTTTTTCTATCATCATTTTCAGCCAGAAAGGAGGCAAAGGAAAGAAGATAGGAGTACCCTGATACAGTAGAAAGAATGTTTGGAATTTCTTAAAAGACCTATACTCATCCCTTTCAAAAATAATGATAATGAGAATAATAGTAACCACTACTTGCTGAGAACCTACTATAAGTCCAAGCAAGAGTAGATTATGCCATATAGTTCACTCAGAGTCAGTATACAATGATGTACCAGCTCAGTGACCTTGGGAAGTAAACTAATCTCTTTAAATCTCAGTTTCTCATCTCTGAAATGGTGAAAATTTGCATGGTTGTTGTCAGAATCTGAGATAATGTATGATGGGTAGTTGGTATGTGACAGGAACAAAAAAATTCACTATTGTTTTTAATAATCACCCCACATCAGATCCTTTAGAGGCATCTTGACAACAAAGGCAACTGGTGGCTCCAGCCCCAGCTGTCACCTGCGCCTGACCAGAGCTATTTTGGTTGCTGGGGAGATCTATATACTTGCTAAGCTAGAATCAGTGAGGCTCCAACCCAGTCTGGAAGTCTGCAGTTACGAAGGATTAAGATAAAAATCCAGCAGCTCTGCTAAACATAAATTTTATACAGTAAATTCTTAATTGTGTATTTTACTCACTTACAAATTAATGTCTGCTGCTACAGAACTGGCCCTGTGCAAGTGCTCATCAACCAATCTGGAATTGGGGAAAAGGAGGGCTTTGTAAAAGAAATGTCATTTGCACCGGACCTAGAAGGATGGGTAAAATTTACCTATGAAGTAATGAGATCACCTCTATGGGATGAGTAATTCAAAAGCACAGGATAACACAAAATATCTGGAATCATATCTACATATTTTTAAAGTAGATTTACTTTTCTGGAACTTCATTTTTTGTTGTTATACCTTTTTAAAAATGATATTAAAATAATTTACATTCCGCGATCATCCACCAATAAAATATATCAAAGATTTTTGGGAATTACTTGAGGTGTCAGGAAGAAAACAGGCTGGATTCACGGTTTGACATACTATATACCAAATAGATAGTCGGCATGCAAATAATAGAAAATTAAATGCACCGGATTTTAGAAAAGTCTGAATTTCAAACTGTTAGAACATTGGACTTCCCTAATGAACTTCCAAGAAAATGTGCTCATGGTCTGCCAGGTGGCAGTCTCTGGAGTGCCAAAAGGATGCCTGCAAAAGGAAAAACACCATGTTCCTCTTGAAGATCTGATATATTCCCTGGGTATTATCTATAGATGAGAGATTGAGGAGTGGATGCATACTCAGTGTGTTCCTGCAGGTCCACACACACATTCCACTGATGGATACAGCAATGATTTTTTAAAAATGCCATTTTTGGGGGGCATTAATTTAAATATGCCCAAGAACAAAAGACTTCCCCTGCTGCTCATGGTTCCCTGCAAAGTATCTTGTACATCTTCTTTCATGAAGTGGAACCCATCTTTACTGAGTCCCTACCATCTACTAGTATTATATATATCCATGACAATGAGATAGGCATTATTATCTCCATTTTGCATATGGGGAAACTGAAATTCAGGCCATTCAATTGGTGTCAGAGCCAGAGTTTGAATCCATATTTTTCTGGCTCCCCTAAGCTTCCTTCTAAGTACCTTGACTCCTATTGAGCTAGTGGTCTTAAACCAAGACTCCTACTAAGCTAGTTGTCTAAAACCACAAATTGAGTAGCAGTCAGATACAGTACCTGGCATTCTGTCTGAACCCCTATCTGCTCACCACCCTGCCTTATTAAACAGTGATCATTAATCACCAATTACATGCTTAACATTGTTTCAGACTCCAGGACTATGTAGATGCATAAGATATAACTGTTTTAAAAAATCCTGTGATGTAGTAAGAAACTCATAGTTTTATGCTGGGTCTCTATGGTACCATTTTTTAAACTATGTTTATATTTGAATCTACATAAGTAAACAATAATGGAATAATTCAAGTGACTAAAAGGGAAAAATACATTCAGAAAGAAATCCTTTAGGGAAAAGGGGTGGGAAAACCATATTCCAAATTTTTCTTCCCAGTAACTATTAGAAAACGTGACGCCCCTCATTTTATCCCGCCCTAACAGCCTTGCAGAAAAGAGCAGATGAAAACATGAATTAGGTAATCGTTGGTATAGATTTAACCTTTCTGGATCTTGTTTTCCTTATGAGACTAATAATTTATGCTCTAAGTCTATCTCAAAGTTGCTAATGAGGATCACATCAAACTCTCGATGATAGAAGCCATGTAGTACAAGCCTCTCATCTTACAAATGGGGAAACCAGTTCCAGAGAGGGAAAATGACTTGCTTCACCTGGCAGAGATAGTTAATGGCAGATCTGGGATTAGAATCTATGGCTCTTTGCCAAGTTGGGGGTCCTCTTTCTTTACCAGACAGGGTGTAGGATCTGCCGGAGATTAAATATATGCACAGTGGCTCATGTCTCTAATCCCAGCACTTTGGGAAGATGAGGCAGGAGGATCACTTGAGCTCAGGAGTTGTAGACCAGCCTGGGCAACATAACAAGACCCCCCCACCCCGTCTCTACAAATTAAAAAAATTAGCCTGGCATGGTGGCGCGCACCTATAATCCTAGTTACTTGGGAGGCTGAGATGGGAGGATTGCTTGAGCCTGGGAAGTTGAGACTGCAGTGAGCCATGACTGCACCACTGCACTCCAGCCTGGACAACAGAGTTAGACCCTATCTTTAAAAAATTATATATAATTGTTTATATATTATATATATTTTATATTTTTATAAAATTATATCTTATATATAATATATGTACTAAATTATATTCATCATAGTTTACCTGTATAAAGATTTTTCACTGTTCTAAAAAGGAGATGTGCATGTTGGGTGTGGTGGCTCATGCCTGTAATTCTAGCACTTTGGGAGGCCGAGGTGGGCAGATCACTTGAGCCAAGGAGTTTGAGACCAGTCTGGACAACATGACGAAAATTGGTCCTAACAAAAACCACACATACAAAAAAAAATCAACTGGGCATGGTGGTGCACACCTATTGTAGTCCCAGCTACCAGGGAGGCTGAGGTAGGAGGATCATCTGAGCCCAAGGAGGTCGAGGCTGCAGTGAACTGTGACCACACCACTACACTACAGCCTGACAGAGTGAGGCCCTGTCTCAAAAAAAGAGGTTGGGGGGTTGTGCATATGTTTTCTCAATTTTGAGATTCTAAACCTCAGAGGGTCCCTATGAGGCAGCAAGGGGAGATACTATTATTCCCATTTGGAGGCCTTCGAAGAGCTTCACTATTTGGAATAAGTTTTCTGAAAAGCAATTTGGCAATAATTTAGTCTAAGGAATAATTAGGGGTGCTCACAAAGATTTAGCTACAAATATTTTCATTGCTGCATTACCTACAATAGCCAAAAGATTTTAATTTGAAAATTTTCCAACAAGAAGGGATTGGTTAAATACATCATGGTATATGCATATATTGGAGTTCTACTCTAAAATTACATTGTAGTGAATAAATATTACATGGAAGACTATTCTCAATTTAGTGAAAAATGCATAAATGAGCCTGTTTTTGTAAAACAAACAAACAAAATGCACAGATGCACACAATAAGATGTTAGCTCTGGGTGGTAGGGTTATAGGTATTTTTCCTCTCTTTGATTAAGTGTACTTTCTAGTTTTTCTCTAAAGAAAGGGCATTGATTTTTAAATTAAGGAAAGGTTATTACTTTCCTTTTTTTTTTTTTTTTTTTGAGACAGAGTCTCACTCTGGTCACCTAGGATAGAGTGCAGTGGCATGATCACAGCTCACTGCAGCCTGGACCTCCTAAGCTCAAGTGATCCACCTCAGCCTCCCAGGTAGCTGGGACTACAGGTGCATGCCAGCACACCTGACTAATTTTTTGTCTTTTTAGTAGAGATGGGGTTTCACCCTGTTGCCCAGGCTGGTCTTGAACTCTTGGGCTCAAGCAATCTGCCCGCCTCAGCCTCCCAAAGTATTGGGATTGCAGACGTGAGCCACCGCACCTGGCCTTATTTTTACTTTTAAAAAATGTATGTATTCCTCTTGAAGGAACCATCACCTCATATTCCTGATGGTCCATCTGTCAGCATGAACTTCAGTTAAAGTCCAGACAGGAGCTGTGCACTCAGGATGTACTGAAATGTGTAGGGTTTGTTTCCACTATGTGGAACAGTCTCAGATCAGGGTGCTGTCTGAGTTCTCACAACTGCATCTTATAGCCTTTCTATCTACTATCTCAAAATCCGTTCTTCCGCCACCGTCAATGTCACTCCTAACTTCTAACCCACAGTTTCTAATCTGCAGTGAGCCAAGAAAATTGATAATTAAAACTTAGAATAATTTATAAAAGAAAGGCATGTGAAAGTCATTGAGAAAGTATGTAGTACTACACAAATATATGATACAATGACCGTTATATGCCTTTTATATTTTAATATGTGCATTTCTATTATTGTGCTTCAGTTTCCTCATCTGTGAAGTGGGTATATTATTAGTTCCTACCTCACATGGTTGTTGTGAAGATCAAGTAAGTTATTATTTGTAAGGGCGTTTGGACCAGTATTTGGCACATATAAAATAGTGAGTGTTTGCTAAAGAACACACATTTAAAATATTAGGATAAAATAAAAGCACATGGGTTCTGAATCAGTGCTTGAGCAGCTTTTGTATGAGTAAAGTAAGTGCTTGAGCTTAACTGAATGGTCTATTTTCTTTTCTTGGAGACTTTGGTTTACTTTGTGGTTCTCGGGCATTTATACCAGGAGGTGCTACACGGTACACACACACACACACACACACACACTCAGGAGCACACGTGCCAGCACATCCACCATCTTCCCTCCTTTCTCTTTTCTCTCTTCCATGATCCCTGTCATAGTCAAAAATTCACAAAAGGAAGCAAGACAATTTAGGATACAATATCCTACTTGGAACATTTCTATAATGAAGCAAAAGGTCTCAACACAATAACAATTAAGATAATAATATATACTATATGGAGTATACTCCTATCTGAGCTAAGCACTTTACATATATTAATTCATTTAACTTCCACAACCATCATCTGAAGTAGGGACTACTGGGATTCCCATCTTGCGGAAACAAAATGCAAGGCCTGGAGAAGCTAAATATGTTGCCCCAGATCACACAGACTGCTCACATTGACTCCCAATGCCATGCTGAAAAGGTATGTGTTTTCAAGTCATCTGATTTTTATGTGGGTGCCTGTAATTCTCTAGAAGGGGCACAGACAAGAATGAGTATTAATCGCTTGGCCTCACATTGGAAGCCTCTATTGATCCCAGTTAGATTTCCTCTCCCTTTCACATAGAGCACTGCCTATCCCAATTTGCTTAAAGAATCAATGGGGATATGGGAAACTTCTCCAGGGACTCCTGCTTAGAGCTCTGCACTAGAAGGGAACAGTCCTGTGTTTGAGTCCTGTCTCCTGATTCTTCATTGCTGGGTGAATGCAGTCATCAGATTTGAAGTCCTCAAGTGTCAAGCTCTTTGTATTCAAAGTAAAGACAATGACAGTTGAGCTTGTTTTGAGGGCCAAATGCACTAATGTTTGAGAAAGTATCTTATAAATCCTAATGAACATAGACAGGTAGGATGATTGTTTATTGATAAAAAAGTTCCCCTGAGATCCTCAGCTATAATCACATAGTAATCACCAACTCCACTTCCACAAAATGGCAGCCTTAGCTATGGCCCTGCCTGCAACTCAGGGAACCCTGAAGTAGGGCCACTTTAGGAGTGATGTTCCCAGGTTAAGATTCCACTAGGGTGCAGGTGAATTGTCCCCCATATCTCAAAACACCTGGTCTGCGGAAATGTGCTTGGATTGTAACGATATGAGTACATCAGGAAGAACTTCACTAAGTAGATTAAATTGATTAAATACTACTACACTACTCCTTTCATGAGAAGCCCCTTCATGGAGATAGTTACAAATAGACCAGGCCCTTCTACCTTGAATATTTTAGGAATTGACCTGACCAGAGGCAGATGTCAATGACCTTGAAGAGTCTTTCCTACTTGTGTCCTGCTAGGATATTGCAGCATTAGAGTTCTTTGCTCTGTGTTGCCAATAATCCTCATTTAGATACTCTGGGCTCCTCAGCCATTAGATCAGCTATATTCACAATACGAAAGGCAACTCTTTAAGACTGTCTAATTTCTTTGCTGTATTTTCAAACACACATACTCCCAAAAGAACACATGCCCGCTTTTTATCTCAGAATGCAAGGAACTGTGGCACACAATTTCTCAGAAAAAGTCTGAAATTTTTACTTATAATGATAATAAATTATTTATGTTTATATAGCACTTTATATCCTCTGGTATACTCTGTTTTGTTAGATCTCAGAGTAGCTGTTGATACAGATAGGCAGTTATGGTTGATATTTTACAGAAGACAAAACAGAGACAAAGAGGTTGAGCAAGTTGCCTGAGACAACACAGCTTGTTTAGTAGCTGAGCTGATTCTTAATACAGGACTTTTTTTTTTTTTTTTGAGATGGAGTTTTGCTCTTGTTGCCCAGGCTGGAGTGCAGGTGTGATCTTGGCTCACCGCAACCTCCGCCTCCTGGGTTAAAGCGATTCTCCTGCCTCAGCCTCCCAAGTAGCTGGAGTTACAGGCATATGCCACCACACACGGCTAATTTTGTATTTTTAGTAGAGACGGGGTTTCTCCATGTTGGTCAGGCTGATCTCGAACTCCTGACCTCAGGCAATCCACCCACCTCGGCCTCCCAAAGCACTGGGATTACAGGCATGAGCCACTGCGCCCGGCCGATTCCAGAACTTTTTTCTGCCACTCACAGAAAAAAATCCCCAGTCATTCCATGGACCACCTAAGACAGAAATGGGAAGGGAAGGGACAAAGAATTCCAGTCCAGTGCCCACATGGCTCTTTATCCTTCCAGTCCCCAGAAATCCCAGGGAATTATCTCTAGTTACCTAGACCTGCTTTTGCTGTAGCAAGACATTCTGCCCATTCTGACCACAGAAAGCCTGGCCAAGTATTACTCTTGCTACCTGGGAGTTTTCCATACATAGCATCTCCCAACAACAAATCCTCATATCTTCTTGCAAAAAGGACGCTCTAACTCTAGGAAGCCTGTTACCACTCTGCCTTAAAACTCACAGAGTTAGCAGCCTGCTAAGGTTACAGAAGGGCAGTTGTAACTTGACTTGTAATAGATAGAAAATATAAAATCGTATCATTGTAGAGTATATAGTAACTACTAAGACATGATTGAAAAATTTGTCAATTTTAGGCAATTTTTAAATCACATTTAAGAGGTAGAAGGAAGGTCACATAACTATATTCAAAAACAGAAAGTTCAAGTTCTTATTGTGGTGTGAGCTAGTATGCATCCCAGATCCAAGGGACTTGTGTGGAATCACAGCATTAGACTAACTCATTAGAAGAATCCTGTACTTGATGCCAGTAATGAATTATGATGGAAACCTTAGCTTTAACTATTTTTCCCATTTTGTGTTTCAGTTTTTGACATCATTATTTTATTAACAACAGTAGCTGCCTTCAAATCACTTTTGTGGCCTTTAAAAAATAAAAGTACATTAAAAATCACAAAAACAAGCTAAAGCACACAATTTTCAGATAGGTCTACATTGACAAAATAAGAAAATTCCAACAATTAAATAAGATGAACCTTTCATCATATAAACCCACTAATGCTAGTGCAACATTGTCCTCCTTTATAAAATAAAGAACATCTAGCTTAACTGAAGATTATTTGCCCAGAAAACTTTGAGCATCACAAATTAAACAACTCTCAGCCAAAATAAATATCCAGTTATATACGATAAATTCTCAATCATTTGAAAGAAGAGAAATAAGAAATTATTGAATATTCATAATTATGTTTTATTTTTAAAGAATACATTTTGTTCAGGTACAGTGCATATTATAAGGTAAATATATCTGGGAATTAATAAGAAGAATGAACCATGTAGTTGAAATATTACAATCCAAAATAAGCCTATGTTACATAATGATGAATTTTAAACACAAAAGCTCCATTTCATTTATTTCAAATATTTCTCAAACAGCATCACAATTTTTAAATATTGGCCACAAAATTGTCAGGTTAGTACATCAGTAATATGTATGGTTCTGTATTAATAGATTATATCTACATTTTAAGCGGCAAATTTGGATTAAATTCTGATATAACTCTACCACTGAGCTAAGAATAAATATGGAAAAATACTGGTCTGATCCTTCAAAGGAATTTTTTATTAGAAACAAGATATTAAAATAAAGTTTTATGTAAACTTAATATAGCATAATTGGGGCACAGATTGTATGTGATCCAAGAACCAAAACCTCAATCAGCAAAAACCAAAAACAAAATAGAAACAAAAGAAGGTTTTATTTTTTAAGAGTGGCAATGGAATTTCAAAATATAAATTAATAATTATTCCAAATTCATTTCTATAACCCATCACTTACAACATTTTTCTTCAAGTTAGCCAACAAATATGTGTGCTTTAGGAACCCCAGCACATACATGTCTCCTTCTGCATCAGTTCTTCTACTTAGAATGATTTTTTTCCAAATTAATGTAATTCCTTTATATTTTTGAGAAGAGAACAAAAAATGCAGACCCTCAACCAGGCAAAGTGCTTGGAAACCATACACAAAAAACAAATTACAACCTAAAGTTTTTTTTAATAATGTGGTTAATAAAAATAAAATCACATTTATAGAGCACTTTTCATTCAAAAAGATTCAAATTCACCAAACTAAGATTTGCTTCACTCATTACTGATGTATGTTCATGCCTGCAGAGAAAATATGGAATCTGATTAACAGCAAAAGTGCACTTCAGATATTACTGTCCTCTGAACCAAGAAATAAAAAATAAAAAATAAAGTCTCAGGAGAAAATATTAAATGGAGTCAATATGCAGTGCTACCTCCTTAAATTCACTCAACTAGTATTCTGCCAGTCTTGATGTGTGCAACTATTCTGCATCATTTTTCCAGTGTTGGAGCTGGAAAATGGAGCACAATCTCACATCCAGCCTCCCTGTGCCTGGAAAATAGCTTCCTGGAGGCTTTGATGATGAGAATCTTGTCTTTGAAATGAAACAAGCTCTCCAGGATTGCATCGTAACCCTGACCTTTCACACTAGTATTGAGCCTAAAGCCTAGGCCAGAGAGGAAATGATCACTTCTGCTTGACAGGGGGACACTCAGGCCCAGATTCAAACTTCTACCTCAATCCATGTTCCTGTGCTGTTTCCCATCCTCCTCTTGGTGCATAAATCCACAATTACAACAACTAAGATGATACAGCTGGATTACATACATTAACTCAAATAGCCTAGAGCTATTCCTCTTTTCCAGGCCTCGCCTATTGCCCTTAAATAGCATAAATCCCTTTCAAAATAAAAATATCTGAGGCCTGTTATTTATTTACCTGCTTATTTATTCAACAAAAATGTACTGAGTGCTGTTATGTGGCAGGAGCTGCTACAGGCAGTGAGGATATAGCAGTGGGGGGTAAAAAGGACCCCAAATTCCTGCTCTCATGGAGTTTACATTCTTACTCAAATTATTGTCTCCCAAGACTACACTGAGAACACTCCACAAATTAATGAGTTGTACAAAAGGACCAAATTTGTGTGCATACATTATTGGTACAATAGATTCACACTGTACCTTGATTCTAAAAGGTTCTTGTGTTTTTAAAGACATTACCTCCCACTCCCAAGCTGTTATTTCACAGAAGTGAAAATGGGGAACTTGGGGTGGGGTAGAAACTTTGTATTTATACATACTTGCATTATTTAACTGGTTACAATGAACATGTATTGATTTTATAACTAAATATAATTCCATAAAGAATTTTAAACTGTAGATCGGCTCCTCAATATTCCTGAGAGACTGAAGCAAGACAGATGGAAGTGAATGAACCCAGAGAAAGATCCAGAGTCAAGAGGGAAGAATAGCATTGCCTCATGGAAACTCCTTCCCCAAAACCTAGTGAAATAACAGCAAAGTTCACCAGCAGCCACTGACAAGGACAGGGGCATGGCCAAAACTGTAAGCTCAAAAAGCTGCCCCTTTGGGCAGCTGAGAAAAGAAATCCATTTTTGGGTGGGGCTGGGCAGCAGAATGGCAAGGTTCCCATCTGCTCCCTGACTCTTCAAAAGCTCTGGTGATAAGTCAAGCCAATCCTGAGAATTCTCACTGAATATTCTAAACCTGGTGAGAAGCAAACTGAGAGGATCTCCTAGTGTTTTTCTTCTTCACTGGGAAGCAGTGGAAATAACTGAACAGCTGCTTGAAAGAAACAGAGGAAGTATTCAAAGAAGCTGACTCTGGCAGAAGTGGAGACGCCAGCATCATGTCCTGAATGGGACATGAATCTGAAGCCAGAGGGTGTCTGTCCATCAAAAGGAGATTACCCCACCCAAACCAGACAGTGTGAACTCTGCTACAAAAGGAGAACTGAGCCTAAGCTGTCTAACAGACTGCCCTTGCTCTCAGGTGAGTCCTTCTTTTCCCTTTGCCCTCAGGCTACTTTAAAAAAAAAAAAAAGCTCTTTAACTGTAGACCCCAATGAAAAAACCAAATGATACTGTGAAATGGGAGTCAAGACATCACTAACACCATAAAAGTAAATAGAAAACATACTATGGATAGGACTACTAAAGCGTGATCAAGAAAAAAGAAATGGAATGACACCAGTGCAAGTATATACAAGACACACACACACACACAAACGCAGCATGCAAAAGACACAGAAACAACCACCCTATAAAATATTCAAGAAACTGAAGAAAAAATTTTCACATGTGCCTTTAGCAAGAAAATAGCCTAATAAGAACATGAGTTCATAAGATGATATAACAACAGAATGAGATGAAAAAATAAATAGCAGCTTGCAGCTCTAAGGAAACAAATGGATGCCAGAATGTCATTAAAATAAATAAATAAAAATAAATAAATAAAAAATAAAAATTAAAAAAGGACAGAATACACACAGTAAAATAAATTACAGTTATAGAATAAAGGATTGAAAAAAATATATGTATATGGAAAAGACTTAAATCAGGGAGAAGCCAATAGACCTGGGGGATAAAGATGATCAATAATAACAACCAGTATCTTTAAAGCAGAAAACTCAACACATAAAGTGAAAAAATATTGAAAGAACTAACACAAGAAAATTTTCCTAAAACAACAGCAACCTCTTAAATAGTCCTTATTACGTGCCATACACTGTTCTATGCAATTTACATATATTATATTAACGCAAATCATTCCAAAAAATATATAATTATTTATATTTTACATATAAATAAATTGAGGCATAAAGAGGTTAAGTAACTTGCTAAGATCTTACAGTTAATACTATTAAGCCAGGTAGAACTGAATCTGCCTATTGAAAAGTGCCCCTTGGATTCTAGAAATACTGAACGTAAAGCTCATACACCAAAATATAATGTCAGAGATAAAGAAAAAAACTTTTCAGACTTAGTCAGAAAATGTAAATTATCTACAAAGGGAAATAATCATGCTGACAGCCTTTTCCACATGCTGGCAGCCTTCTCCGCAACATTCAACGCCACAAATACAATGGATAAATAACTACAGAAATGAAGAGTGAAACAAGAACAGGATCCCTATTTTAAAAAAAGGCAGCATATTTAAAATAATTCAATGAAACAGTACCAATGGGCTGTTTCAGAAAAAAAAAAAGTGTTTACAATGAAATCCAGTCAATGAAACAATACATCTAAATAAAGAACTCAAGAATGAAGAAGATGTGGTAAAAGAATACAAGTAAAAGGAATGAATGCTAGACAATAGCTATAAAATATGGCCATATAAAAGTAGAAATAATACAAAATTTGACAATATACAAATAAAAATAATACAACTAAACATCAATAACAAAATAATGTGATGTAACAGTAAAAAATCAAAATGAGGGAAATGGAGGTGGGAAGAGAAAAAAGAGTATTGAGTTCTCAACTTGCATAGCTGGAAATAAATCAGTACTGCCGAACACTGAATAACCTAGGGTAAAGGATAATGACTACAACCTGTTCAGGTATTTCATAATCCCTTCTTAACATTAGAAGGGATATTTTAAGAAATTATATCTTCAGTAAAAAAGAAATGTTTATTTGAGGTTTAATAATTCCTCCAATACCTTTTCTTCTTTCAATTTAAGTGAAATTAAATGTAATAATTTTGTTTAAAAATAGCAGGTAGAGTATGATCCATTTTGAATAAAAGTAATAATATCTGAGTGTCTATATCCATCTATCCATTGTTCTGTCTGTGCCTAGGAAATTGTTAAAATCATAAACTATTTTTAAAAGCATAAACTATCTTTAAAAGTGAAAACAAGGAAGTGATTTTTATATAAATAAAGAAATAACCTTTTGACACATAGAGGGGAAAAGCAGACACTGGAGACTACCAGAGGCAGGAGGGCGGAAGGAGGGAGAGGATCAGGAAAAATAACTAATGGGTACTAGGCTTATTTCCTGTGTGACAAAATAGTTTGTACAAAAAGCCCCCATGACACAAGTTTACCTATGTAACAAACCTGCACATGTACCCCTGAATTTAAAATAAAAACTAAAAAAGAAGAAATAAAGAATCATGGATTTGGGGAGAAGGGTGTGACCTTCAAAATCTCCTTATAGATGGTAATGAGAGAGAAAGGAGAGATTAAGTCCTAAGGGTCACATAGGTTATGGTGATCTGAGCTAATGTTCACTCCAGGCATTCTGATTTCCTATTAGGAATTCAAGCAGTGCAGAAGAGCATAAAAGAACGTTAGAAAAAAAATCACACCAAGTCCTGCCATCTAGAAATAACCATCATTACCATTAGGTGAACATCGTTCCAGAAACTTTTTATCTAGGTATAAGAATTAGTGGATAGATGGATAGATCGTTGAGCAGATAGCAATAATATTATAAAATGGAAGGAGAGTATATGTATTATTTACTAACAGACAGATTCTATTTAATTCCTCAACTATGATATTGTCCAAAGTGATGTAAGAAATCGGTGGCAGAGTTGGCAACAAAACTCAGATTTTTAAATGTCTGGTTTAGGGTCCATATCCTAAAGGATACTTGCTTCTCTGACATACACACACCATTGGGCAGATGTGATGTGCAGATGTGGTATGACAGTGCCACCCCTACACAGGTACATATATGGCTGGCTTGCCTGGTGATCCTGTCTCATCCTGAGGTCTGACTGAGTCTTGTCTGCACCCGTATACCCCACTCTGACGTGGAAGGCACTGCACAGGCACATCAGAGCAGAGACCGGAGATGGATGAATGAGAAAAGTTTCAGAAGGCAGGGCAGTTGGAGCCAAGAGGATTAAGAGAGGAAGAGGGCTTAGGGACAATGATGGGAATCCTAGGGGGCAGAAGGGGAAAAGTGACAGGCACAGAGCACAAGAAAACAAAGCAGGAAGAGAAGAGAGCTGCAGGATGTACAGAGTAAAATAAGGGTCTGGTTCCCACTCTGAGGCCCACAAAAAGATACTTTCCTATGGGCACATACTCGCGTGGACAGAAATGGGGATGCAAGAAGAGCGAATCAGCTTCACCGAGATCGAGTTTGGCAGGAAAAAAAAATACCCCAGCTCAAGAAACGGATTCACTAATAAAAGTGGGTCAAGAACAAGATTAAAAATCAGCTCTTTTCAGAGAGACCCGCATCTAACACACCTGGGGCAAGATGATACATAAACAGACACTTAACGGGTTCAGGATTCACTTGGAAAGAAGGGGTAGTATCTTCTCTGGGGAAGCAGTTGCAAAGAATCACAAGTGACCCAGGAAACCAGACACATAAAACACGTAACTCTGGGTGTCTGGAGGCCATTCTTTCACCCAAGCCACGAGCCTTTTCCACCCCAGGATGCACAATAACTTGGCTGCATTTTGGAGGGCACTGACCAGTACTTGGTACCCAGAGTTCTAGAGGGAACTGAGTAGATCACTCCTGGTCATATGAATGGTGTCATCATACTTGAATTTCTATCAAGCACTGTCACAACTCTCTTGACTCCCCTTGAAGTGATAGAAAAAAGAAAAGCAGGAGGGGGCTGGGCGCGGTGGCTCATGCCTGTAATCCCAGCACTTTGGGAGGCCAAGGTGGGCAGATCACTTGAAGTCAGGAGTTCAAGACCAGCCTGGCCAACATAGTGAAACCCCGTCTCTACTAAAAATACAAAAATTAGCTGGTTGTGGTGGCACGTGCCTGTAGTTCCAGCTACTCGGGAGGCTGAGGCAGGAACCTGGGAGGTGGAGGTTGCAGTGAGCTGAGATCGCACCACTGCACTACAGCCCGGGTGACAGAGCGAGACTTCGTTTCAAAACAAAAAACAACAAAACAAAACAAACCAAGCAAATGAAAAAGCAGGAGGTCTTTCTTAATGACCATGACTAGTCAGAGCCACTTGCCAGCCCCATTTCCATTTTTCTTGCTCTTCCAAACCACTCTAATATTATCACCAGAGAGCAACTCCCTCAGTCTAAAACCTTCGGTGGCTCTCCTGTGCCTTCAAAAATTAGTCCAAAGTCCTTCGTTCAGCATTCAACTTCCTCTACAATCTGGCACCTAACTACCTTTGTGGCTTCCTTTTCCTCCTTATCCTTCCCATTTATCCAATGTTCCAATCACAATATATTCACCAACATTTCCAGAATATACCATGCACCCACCACTCCAGACCTTTACTGTGGCATTCTCATAGCCAGACATACGCTTAATTCATGATCTTTCTATCAAAATCCTACTCATCTTACAAGGCATGGTTCACATGCTCCTGACCCCCTGACCACCCATGGGAATGAAGCATTCCTTCCTTTCAGTGCCACAGCACTCTGTTTTGACCTCTAGTTAGCACTTAATTCATTTTGCCTGGAATTCAGTGCCGTTTAAATCTGTCTTGACTTAAATCTGTCCTAATAGGTGGTAAGTGAATGAATGTTTATTGAACATCTACTGTAGGTGCCAGGCACTTCCACAGATATCATCTAATTTATCCTGTGTTGCTAATATGTGGCAAAGTGTTCACATATTTCAGGTGTTCATAAATGTTTGTTGTGTTATTCCACGAAGAGGAGAGAGACTGTTTGATGTCTGAACTTCTTCAGACGAGCAGTCACTAAACTATGTCTCCTTTGGGGGACTTGATGAAAGAAATGAGAAAATGAGCCAGACTAATCAGCCCAGTTGGACAGCATGAGAAAAGGGTGACAGATATTTCGTCTTTCATAAGTCTGTCTCAGAAAAACCCTAAGTGGGGCATGGTGGCTCAGGCCTGTAATCCCAGCACTTTGAGAAGTCAAGGCAGGAGGATCGCTTGAGCTCAGGAGTTCGAGACCAGCCTGGGCAATAGCGATACCTTGTTTCTACAAATAACTAACGAAAAAAAAATTAGCCAGGTATCATGGTGCATGTCTGTAGTCCCAGACACTGAGGAGGCTGAGGTGGGAGTATCACTTGAGCCCAGGAGATAGAGGCTGCAGTAAGCTGTGATCACACCACTGCACTCCAGCCTGGGCAACAGAGCGAGACCCTGTCTCAAAAGCAAAAGAGAAAAACAAAAAAGAAGAAAAAAGAAAAAGGAAAATGCCCTAGCCAGAAAAGCACACCATCTTTTTTTTCTGTTTGTTTTTCTTTACCCTACCCAGGAACTCAATACCCATCTCTGGAGTGAGGTCTCATCAGGGTGAACAGTTCTAACCCCAGACCAGCCACTAAATCACAGTTCTCTCCAAATTTTAGGCAAGATGGTGCCTCTCATGCTGCCTCAGTTTTCCTTATGTAAAACGGGGGGTTTGAGGCTGGTAGCAGTGGCTCACTCCTGTAATGCTGGGACTTTGGGAAGCTAAGGTGAGAGGATTGCCTGAGGCCAGGAGTTTCAGACCAGCCTGGCCAGCATAGTGAGACCTTTCCCCTATAAAAAACAAATCAAAACAACACAAAACAAAGAATGGGGAGTTTGGGCTGGATGGTCTTGAGGGTCCCTATCAGCGCTATCAAAATCCTAAGACTCTATGTCGAATGAGTGTAATCAAAATGACTTGAGAAGGGACTCATTCTTCAGGCCAACTTGCAAACACCAAAACATGGAAGATAATGTAAACATGGCAATAGGACAGTAAATCTCTCCTCTCTTTCTCTCTCTCTCTCGCTCTGTGTGTGTATGTGTGTTCTGTGAATGTTTTCATGTACAATGGGGAGAGAGGTGGAAAGCTGTCAATCCATGAGCGTATATGTTCAAGAATTATTTTTCATTTATTCAGATAAATACATAAATAGTAAAACCATTGCCTGGTTACTCCCCACCAGGGATTACCATTTTTTTTTTGTTGGTGTTAATAAGAAATTAACAAAGGTTAATTTTAAATACATTAATCTTACAGCTGAAGATCACTTGAAAAATCCACAGACCTATAGAATCCAATGAGTAACATTAAGAAGTACACTCTCTTCATTTACATCTAACACTGACTAGTCATCCAGAGGATATTCTGTTGGATAAATAAATGAATAAATCAACAGTGTTGCATCAACTTCTGCAGGGGAGAGGGTGTGCATGTAACAGTTGATTTTACTCAGATAATCACTGAAAGTATATCACTTACCAGCTGATCTGAATTCAACTATTGTTTTCAAAACTATCTATTAGACTGGGCTAAACCCTTTCCCAGACAGATTTAGGTGAAAAGATGCAACATATATACAAGACACATGCATATACACATTGCAACATAAACTCCACTTAAGACAGCTCCATAAAAACCCAAGAACCTTCAGCTTGAGGTCGGCGGAGCCTACCTCAGATCTGAAGGATACATGGAGCCCTTTGACTCTTCTGCTGTTATAGAAAACCAAGAATAAACAGGGGCTTCGGTGCTGCTAGTGTCAGGGTCAGTCTCACACCTTTATTTATAGTTAATATTTGTGCAGTTCAGATATCTGAAAATTTGTGCAGTTGTGGTATTTCACCAAGACCGTTTTACCCAAGGCCACAGAATAATGGGCCTCAAATGTAGAAATACCACACTGGTCCCAATAAAAAGGCTCTGACTACACAGGGATTATAAGTTGGCTACAAGTAAAAGGTGTTTGCTCTGCAGGAAAAAGAAATGTTTAAATAAGAAAAAGGAAAAAGAAAGAAGACAAAAAAAATCTTTTTTTGGTTGGGTACATTTTGGCAGGGTGGGGGCAAGGGAATGTGACATTCTGAAGGAAAGAAAACATCCAGAAAGAAAAAGAAAATGAAAAACAAACGACTAATGCACTCCACAGGGTAAAACGCATTTTTAATGCAAACACAGGAGGAGCATGAGAGCTCTTTGGAAATAAGAGACCAGCCAGGTAGTCAGATCATTAGCTCTTAGAAAGCCAAACTTAGCAGCCAGTCTACAAGGAGCAGCACAGCTTTGAGATCAATGTTGTTATAGCAATACAATTTTTAAAAGGAAGGAAAAAAAAAACGAGAAAAGAAAACCAAATCAGTTCATAAAATTTTGAGCAAAAAATTTAATAGAATATTTTAAAATTTTAATTTCCTCATAAAATATATAGTATTCTTTTAGGGTACTTTTTTTCTATATTGAATGCTTTTCCTAAAATCAAATATGTATTTTCTATTTGCTGAGAATTTTCCCTAAAAGAATTTTTCCCTCCAAATCTGTATATTTTCAAATAGATTCAACCTTCTTATTTGTTTTTGCAGAAATTGCTATAATTTTTTTTTCCTGAAAGAAGATCCTTCCCCAAAGTTGTATACTTCATTCAGGACATTTTTAAATGATTACTACTTTTTCAAGGATTTTGTAACTATGGAGTAATTAAGATTTTAAAAAGTTAACCATCGTTATGACTCAGAAAATCCTTAATCCAATTATTAGGGTGAAGGATGCATTGACCGTTTCCCCTTTCAATCTTGTTCCTAGTCTGGAAAAAAATAAATATTTTTCAGAGAGTATTAATTTCTATATTTATCCAAATATAGTGGCAAATTTAACAGCAGTGAATTTTTAAATAAGCTTGATATTGATTAGAAATATTTCCTATGTATAAATTTTGGGTTTATGCATGTGTTTTTCTGCAAGAAGAGAGTGGCACAGAAATTCATGTGATATTTATACTATATGTTTTAAACTTAGGTCAAACAGTCCTCTAAATTTAATTTCCCATAGTCAGATTTTTTTCTTTCCTTTTTCTTTTTATATTTTAATTATTTTTCCTTTAATTGTTCTGGATTTTTTTTTTCTTTGTTGTTCACTAGCAATACCTTTTAATCACAAAATCATCAGTAAATAATGATGGTTACAGTAACATTAAAGGTTATAATTATATTTCTTACTGCTTTTCTTCTAAAGCTCTCAAGGAAGTTTATGAAGATAAAGTCAGTTCTTTCTCTTTTCACAGGATTTAGAAGCTTGAGAATTGCATTGTTTTTATGTGATACTGATGCTAAACCATTTTAGTTGGGATTTCCCTATACTTAAGGCTGGAGATGAAAATTTTATTTAAAGATATTTTGATTTAGCATTGTCAGACACAGATAATTGCACAGTTCCATAATCAATCTTTTTAAGGAGGCAAAAAAACGTTCTGAGATTTAGTTCAGATTTGACGGTAACCTATTTTTGATTAAAAGACTATTCCATGTCAAAAAATATTGTCAATATTTAGTTTATTTATGTGGCAGATAGACTCCACTTTGATTTGAAATGAAACTTGGAGGAAATCATATCTTCTAACGCCCTGGTCAGCCTGAGCCACATGAGACTGTTCTAACATTAGGGTAGCTTCAGATACAAATGGCTTTACCTTCCAGGTGAGAAAGATGGCCTAGGGTCTTTGCTTGTGAGTATATGTGCATGTGCACATGTGTGTGCAAATATGTAAACAAAAGAAAGACCATGAAATTAACAGCATGTAGACAAATGTTGAGCATACAATTTCGGCATTTTCATGACATCACTAAGCTAAGATGTTGGAATAAGCTCCCTATGTCTCTCTGTACCCTGTCCTCTCCAAGTTACTTCCTAGCTGGTAACAGACTTCTACCTCAACCAGTGAGGATCTTTTGAGAACACAGCCTCCCTCCTCTCTTCTCAGTAAATGTATCTTAGCCTCTAAGAGTGTGTGAGATCAAAAAAGGATCCTGACCCCCTTTAAGAGAAAGAAAAATTAGCAAGCATCAACTTCCCTTCCAGACTACCAGAAAACCTCCATTAAAAAAAAGCCTCTATAAGCCATATTTTACCCATAAATTTGCATATTAACAGTCAACAGGAAGGATGGAAAAAGACCCGTGTATTCAAAAAGACTATACCCAGGTTGTGCCTGTCTGCTCAGAAAAATGGCAGGGAAAAGGAAGTATGCAATAGTATGGTGAATTTCATTCTTGTAATCACTTCATGTCTCAGCTTCTTTTCCATGCTCACATAATATATTTAAACACAGCAGGTGGGTGGTCACAATGCAAGGTATGAGAAACAATGAAGTATTTGAAAAAATATTCAGTGAAATTTTTGGAAAAAATTAATTTGGAGTAATTCTGGGACTCAGGTTTTTATACTGTCTTTTTTTAATATTTGATGGTGTGAATTTGAATTACTTCTGAAAATTTCCATAAACTTTATTAATTCTCAAGTAAATGTCAGAATCTACTACTTTAATTTATTATAGGCCTTCCTGCATTAAAAAAACACACACACAAAATTTTGCCAAAAAGCAAAGCAGTAAATAAATAACAGTCGCTATTTAATGTCATGTATAATCCCTTCATAAGTATAAATATTATAAATAAAACAACCTGTTTTGATGTGTTATATTAAGATCTATAAATTTTATAACCTATGAGCACATACAGAAAAAAAATTGAGATGAAATCAATCTAGTGTTAAAACATAAACTGTTAAAAATAAAATTAGTTTAAAAATGCTCTCAGTTTAAAATTGTATCTGGAAAAATATTTTAACTGAAAACTATATTTCTAACAAAAAATATTAACTCAAAAATATTCTTATTTTCAAATTAAGGAATGAATTTATGAATAGCAGAAGAAAGTGGTGCACTGCCCCCAAATAAACATATTAATGAATTATCATAAAACTCCCTGTGGAAAGTTATATTTTCTTTGTGTCATATGAAAAGTTAATGTTTTATAGTCATAAATAAAATATCTTCTTAGATATTTTAGCTCTAATTAAATGATGATCTTTACTGGGATAAATTATCTTTAGTGTTTACAAGTTAACTATACAGAAAACAAATACAAAAAAAAAAGAAACACAAAATTTCATTTTAAATCTCAGATTAGCTGAGAGGTAGTTCACAAAGAAACAAGATTTTAAATTATAAAATGAAAATAAAACTACATAGTTTATTTTAACAGGTTTTCCTTCTTTTAAAAAGATTTTCCTTTCAGAATTCTAAAGCATCACTAAAAAATAAACTCAAAAGCTAATAGCTAATCCTCAAAAAAGCGATAAGCTTGCATTTGTATTTTTAAAATCTCATTTGTTTGTTATTTAAAGTGATAGCCACTGTTTTCATGATTGCTTCATGTTTAAATGCAGAGATTTCTTGTGTAAAACTATGTAAGACAGGTTTTTTCAAGAGAAACTTCCTAAAGGATAACTTTGAGAGGAAAATATCTATGATTTAGAGAGTTTTACAAGCCTGCAAATATCTGAAAACACTAGATTAGACATCTATTTATATTATGGCCTAAAATGTTTGCTTAAGTGTTTGTTTTATAAACAACACTGAGCAAATTTTAATTCAGTACACTATCAATAAAAATGTATTTCTTTAATATTTGTATTATAAATGACAGTTTCTGTGCTTCATTACCTATTTATTAAAAACATTTTTTAATTAGGCATAAGAGAATTCACTGGGGGGAAACTTTTCCTCTTTTATTTAAATATTATTTCATTTAAATGTGGTGTTGAGGTTCAGAGCTGGTAGAAATCTGAAAGATAAAGTTTGGAGGGCTATATCTAATTCAGTCTTGGTTTTAAATTAATTGATAAGCTACTGACCCTTAATTAGCTGAAAAGTACAGAATTTTCCTGATAATTTCATTTAGGTTCATAGAACACCCACCTGTAGCAAGCATGTTTTCTGTCCTCTTTTTCTTATGCTTTGCCCAGTGCTCTTGGCCACAAATTAAAAAAAAAAAAAAAAAAAATCGAGCTGGGTGCAGTGGCCTGTAATCCCAGCACTTTGGGAGGCTGAGGTGGGCAGATCACAAGGTCAGGAGATTGAGACCATCCTGGCTAACACGATGAAACCTCGTCTCTACTAAAAATACAAAAAATTAGTTGGATGTGGTGGCATGTGCCTGTAGTCCCAGCTACTCAGGAGGCTAAGGCTAAGGCAGGAGAATCGCTTGAACCTGGGAGGCAGAGGTTGCAGTGAGCCAAGATCGCAGCTCTCCGGCTTGGGCGACAGAGTGAGACTCCGTATCAAAAAAAAAAAAAAAAAAAAAATCACTCACTCCACCACAAAATAAATGGTAAAACTATTTCTTGTCTTGATTTTTTTTTTTTTTTTTTTTTTTTGCTAAACTTAAAATCTGGGCCTTAAAGACGAGTTGACCCTGGGGATCATGGTTCCCCTACTGGGTTAATGTTAATGATCTGCCAGTTGAGGTATTAAAATTTTAAGGTGCAATGTCATTGCAATTTAACTGACCCAGAGTCTACTACTTAGAAGCCAGGAACCCTCGAGCGAGCTCCCCTTATGCGGTCATCATTGATTCAGCTCCAGACTCAGCCCCAGCCCAATTCACAACATCTGGAAAATCTTGGTAAGATTGGGACACTTGTGAAATTCCAAGAGTTTATTTAGACTCTTCTCTTATCTCATGACTCCTAGTCATTTTACATTCACTTTTCTCCTTCCTTATTCAAGGTTCAACTCCTCCAGCAACTCCTGGACTATATTTAGACCTGGATCTGCAGGAACTTGTCTAAATAATAATAACAGTTCATCTCACTTGAGTACATACTACATGCCTGATGCACTGGAACGTGTATTTACCGACAGCTCATTTCATCTTCCCAACGATCTTATGAAACAGATACTTTTAATATCCCCATTTTACAGATGAGGAAACTGGCTGAGTTGCTGAAGGGCATGCAGCTGATAACTTGCTCAAGGGCATGCAGCTAATAAGGGCAGGACTAGGCAAAAAACCTAAATCTCACTGGTCTTCAAAACCCATTGTTCCTGACCAACAGGTTTCACTGCTTCCTTCCAATGCTGCCTTCATCATCCTCGCCTTAAACAGCTAAAAGGACAGATAGCAAGACCACTATCTAGGCCACGTTTGACATATCCCTGAACCTTTTATTATAATTTTTTTTTAAAACGACAGAAAAAAGGAAAAGTCACCAAGTGGAAGCAATGCATAGACTGTGGGTTTAAATGTGGGAAAGTGGAAATGTAGAAAGGTACATGGGAAAGGCTCCAATTTCTATGAAAACTGAATAAAATAAATAAATAATAAACAAAAACAAAAATATTTTTTCCTTCTCTTTGGAATGGCCTCAGATGTGTTCAACACGTTCAGGGGACAATTGGTGGCCCTGGTGTTTTCTCCTAGCATTACCCAGAAAATGTAGGGACCATATCACATTCTTCCTATAATCAGCCCTGCAGTTTGCAGCCAAGACTTAAAAAGAAATGCCTGATAGGACAAGTTCAGTGGATCAAAAGGAGGAGAACAAAGATTTTGAGGCAGGGGTGTTTTCGGAGGAGACAAAAAGATTTATAAGATGTTAATAGTAAAGTCAGAAGAAGGAAAGAATGAAGATTAAATATGCAGGAAAAGGAAAAAGAAAACATTATTTATGATAGCAAATAGTGTTACATATTCTTGCCCTTCTATCTTTCCTTATTTTTTTCCTTGGTGGAAATTGCCTAAACATTGAAAATTTAGGACTGGATATATGCTGAAAATAAAAGTATCCTAGGTGAATTGCTTTTTCTCCCCATCAAAATAATAATAATAATAATAATAATAATAATAATAATAAAGGCAAAAAGAGTGATTTGCAAAAACAATTGTAATTAAATTCAATTGATTTTAAAAGGGACGTGAATGCAAGGAATTAAAAGGAGAATGAAACAAGAAAGAGATAATCTTCATGTAGGGACACATAAAGCAGAGAAAAGATTTTTCTATCAACCCTTCTGATTTGCTCCCAGAGGGTAATCCTGGGCACTGGCAGGCCATGGAGCAAATGGACAGATGCTTCCAGAAAAGATTATCTTTTATCTGTCACTCTAGGAATAGCTCTGGTCCTATAGCTGCTTATGCTATGATTTAAGCCTTGTATGACATTGCTATGTGTGTCAGACAGGAAAGAGAACACAATAATAATAATAATAATAATAATAATAATAATAATAATAATAGCAGCTAACATTTTTTGAACACTGACTAGGCTCTTTACACATGCATAATCTCATTTAATCCTCACCAAAGCCTTATGGTGAAGGGTGTTATCATTATCCCCATTTTACAGATGAGGAAATCGAGAAGATAAAAAGTTTATATTTAGATGGATTTTCCTATACTTTAGCCTCAGCAGCAACAACTTGCTGCTTTCTTGCTTAAGCAGAAATTCGCACACTTCATCCTGTCCTCCCACAATCTAACACAAAGACTTTACAAGTTCAGATTCCTACCTGGCTCTTTCAAAGATGGATCACTTCACTTCCAGGGTCTTCTCCTAGCAGTGACTTCCACTGGCTGTTCACCTGGGAGTGCTAAATAAGAGCATCTAACTCCCCACCTAAAGTCCAGTTTTTTTAGTAGCTGATCAGTTCTAAAATCAGTAATTGCCCCTTTGCCCTAAATGAAAAAGTTCTGGCCTTCCTCATTGCAAGTGAGAATTCTGAAGATGCTGAAAGCAGGGAAGAAAAATGCTCAGAAAGACTCAGAACTGGGGTGAAACCTTTGCACACAGACCTATCCATGTCTGTTTTGAGCCTTTCAACCTCCCAATTTCTCCTTCACTAAAGATCTCAACAGAACTGCCTGCTATAAAGCCCCTTGCTGTGCTACATGGAAGCAGCCAGTCTACCAACCCAACAGGGCCAGAAGTGGACTGGTCTTTCCTTCTCAATGAATCCCTGACCTGTCCAGCTATGATTGTGCCTGGTAGTCAAAAGCACCAGAGGAAATCCGTCTTTGCTGTGAGCCCTGGCATTGTGATCTTATACTGTCCAGCTCCAACACAAACCTCCCTTCCCTCCATGGAACCATCGACTTTACCAAGAATACTTAGCCTAAAAGATAGATTGACTCTTTGAAATTCTGCAGGACCAGGCTGAGATTAGTCATCAAAACTTCTCATCTGTTTCTGTCCTCAGCTCCACGTCTGCCTTGCCTCTCAGTTACGAGCTGCTGTTCAGCATTTATTCTAGCCACTTGCAGTATTAACTAAGTTCCAATATTTATTCTCCAAAAATGGAGGACCAAAATCACAATAAAAATGCAACAAAGTGCTAATGGGGGAAAAAAAAGAACAACTAAAAACCAATATTTGACCATGCAACCTAAGCTCAAACCTTCATATTGTAAAATGTAGGCCTTAGAGACTCAATGAAAAAAATTTTAACTTGGGGTCTATGGAACCTAGGGATGTCCTGAGCTCCCTGAAATTGTATATAAAATGCCTGGTTTTTTTTTTCCTTTTTGCTGGGGACAAGGTCCATAGCTTTCAACAGATTATCAAAGGAAGAATAATTTATTTATATCTCCAATGTCTAGAATAAGGCCTGATACATAGTGCAGAAACTCAATAAACATTTGTTGAACGAATGCATGAATGGAAGTGGTCTGACTTCCAAAGCACTTAATTTTATAGATGGAGATATTGAGGCCTAGAGAGGATACTATTGCTTCTTTAAGTTCATAAATGTGAGTAGTTGGGACTAGATAGAATTTGCTCTTTTAATTCTTTCTGCCGCTTGTCAGCTTTGTTTTGCTTTTTAACCTATTTGTATCTTTCACCCCATCTCATTTTTCTTCCTCCCAATCTGTTGCTTTTTAAGCAGAGAAATGAATCTTATTTCCTAGTTAGAAGTTGTCAGAAAGTGTATCTCTGAAATGGGAGGTGGGGGGAGCAAAGAGCAGGGAGAGACTGTGAAAAAGGCCACCAGAATAATTTATTTGTGATAGCACGCACAGCATGACTACTATTCCCATGTTCTGAAGACATGATTAATATGGCCTCGAAGTGGCTGATATTGGTAGAAATATGTAAAGCTGAAATAGTGGAGTTCAATCCAGGGTTTGGCAGTAAATCATGAGCTTAAAACTGACCAGGCCAAGCAGCTGTCCTACAAGCAGGTGATCTGCAGCATTCTAAAAAAATATCTTGGGGACAAGGATCAAACAGATCTTCACTTGGTTTGAAACCTCCTTATGAGGGCCTTCTTGCTTATAAAGGAGATCCTGGGTTTAACTACCCTCTTAACAGCTCTCAGTCAAGCCCCACAGGACAAGAAGGGTGAGAATCAACTGCCACCCAGAGGAGAGAAATAAAAGACAGGGACCCATGCCTTACGGAACTGCTTCATGCTAGCAAATGTTTTGAAAGACACCAATACTAGGATTCTATGACACAGCAACTTTCTTGTGCTGATGACTTCCTCTGCAGACCAAGGTAACATGGAGGCTCTGAGGTCTAGGCCACGTCAGAGACAAGAGATGAGAGCCATACCTAACCTTCTCATGATGCCCCCAGAATGCTAATTGCAAGCAGAAGAAACTTTCTGTAAACTCTTCTTTGAACCCTGGGGTGTCAGTCTTTTCAAAGGGAATCTGTTCTGTTGTCCTGGATTATGTTTATGGATTAGCTGTATTATGTGGTAGTGATAGCAAATGCTTAGTGGAAAAAAAAATACCCAGAGAACACAATAAACAACTTGGGGTTGAGCCCCAGCTGTGTGACCTTGGTAAAATCACTTAACCTCTCTGAACCTGTTTGATTTATAAAATGAAGAGATTGGTCTCTCTCTGAATATACTCTATAGTTCTTTCCAGTTTTGGCATGCTACATAGTCTATCTAAATTTGAGGTTTAGTCAATCCATGGATTTTTTCAAGCATAATTAGAAGAGACTACCTTTCAGGCAAGAAAATCACCACCCGACTCCCACCGCCCCGCCATGTTATTTTCTTAGATTTTCTCACAGTGCAACTGAACTATCGGTTAAGGAGGGAGAAGGAAGATGTGAACCTCTTGGAATTAACAACAACCCTATTGCCCAAAGATAGATGCTGCAGACTTCAGGTCCTTATATTCAAAAGGGGAACTTAAAAGAAGTTAGGCTCATTTAACAATTTGATGGCCTCATCCATACTTTACATGGTGGAAATTATAGACGATTCCAGTCAATTTACGTATTATTTAAGCTCTACTCTTAAAATGTAAAAATTTCCAAAAATCCATGTAGCAGTCATTTAATTAACATAGCAAATAGATCTGTTGTATAAAGATCTGAAGATCTTCCACGTAATGTGCTTCTATTCTGCCATAAGCCTCGAGTTTCCCTCTAAAAATTTCTGGCAGCTTCCCACATTTGGCTCACATGACCTCCAAGGATTAGGCAGGCAGCTTGGTTTCTCCTTTCCTCACAAATCTGACAGCCCTGGGGTTTCAAAATTCTCTGCCAAGCTCTGAACCGAAATCCCCAGTAAGAATCACAGTATGACTTTGAAGCTCAGAAAGGCAGCTAAACAAAAGCTCTATAGCAAGAGATTTTGCTGGTTAATAGGAAAAGTAAATGCATTTAGAGTTTAATGCCTCACCCTTCAAAAAAAATATCCAGAGGCTAAAATTTCTCCCATGCATCCTAGGCCGAACTCCAGTTAAGGAGACATAACAACATTTGGTGTCCTCAGAGAAACTTCACATGGCAAATGACCCTTCAACTCTGCACATCCCTTGGGCCCCTGAGAGGCCTCAGATGGTCCAGGAAGTGGAGGTGGAGAAGGAACAGTGGGCCCCATCGAATAGGTCCTACACCCCTCAGTACTGAGGGTTTGGAGGCTCCTGAACACACAGGCCCAAGTCCTGCTTAGGGGATGGGACAGGAAGTCCTATGCAGTCCTATGAAGTCCTATGCCTCATGCGGTAGGTACTGTGTCTTTCCTTGTAACCTCTGTGATGGGTGCCTTCCTTTGCCAAGGACTAAGCCTTTGAGGACAGTCTCCAACCACTGGATCTGTGGCTTCCCTGTATCTCGTCATCAAGTGGGAAGTATGTGTGGAGGCCCCTTGGGTCTGCTCAGGCGAAGAAACCATGGGCTGACATCTTGGTACTCACCTGGGACTTCTAAGTTCATTCATCCAAGCTCTTCATCACCTGTGGCCTTTGAGAACTCCTCCTTCAGTGGCCACCCCTCATGCAGACCTCTGGGTGTCAGGACAGGTTTGACCACCTGAAAAGGCCAAAAGATAGGCAGGGTTACTCTGCTGTCTCAGAAGGAGAATGGGAGTGATTGGTGGCTGGGTCATTTCACATGAAATCAAGCAGTGGGAAGACTGAAGGAAAGGAAAAGGGTAGGGGGCTCATCTGGGCCAAGAGCTACCAAGGCATGGATGCTGATTCAAGAGCAGAGCTTTCCAGAGATGCCCACAAAGCCTTCTAGTTTGAGAAGTCCCCAGGACAGAGAAGATGGCCCTGGTCTGAGATCATAGCAAGCCTTCCAAGCACATCTGAATCAACCCATGCTTCTGTCTTTGCCTCCAACCTGAGACAGGCAAGGCAGAGGGACTGAAAGCAACCACAGGTCCGGGAAAGAGGACAGAAGAGACAAAAGGGCCGATAAAGGGAGGAAATCTGGCTCCAGACTCTAGGAGTGGGGAAGAGGCAGGAGAGCAGATCACCCAGGGTGTGGTCAGAGTGAGCCTGAGAAAGACGGCATGCAAAACTGCTTTGCCTGGCCCAGCCACCTGCCTCTCCCCACTGCGGGCAGGTGACTTTGAGGGGACTCTGTGGCCCCTGAAACCCTTCCCTAGCTCCACAGATAACCCCTGGTCTTGATTTTTAACATAGGCAAAGTTAAGCTAGTTGGCTGGGCCCAGGGGACAAAGTTTCCCCAGCTGCCTTCCGAACACTTCTCACACCCCCGGAAGGAGTAGCCTGGGGTGAGGAGGGTTCCTGAGGTGCTGCTCCCTCTCCTATAGGGCCTCCAGAGGTTGGCATCACATGCAAGTGCCTGGAAGTTTCCATCAGGCCCCTGGCTCAAAAGGCGAGGTAGCTTTATTAAGTGGGATGCGCATCGGCAGTTTGAGGGTACATAGAGGCACCCCCCCCCCACTTTGTCCTCCTTCCTTAGCAAAGGCAAAATGGGTAGAGAGGGAGAGATCAGCTCCCACTGGGCTCAGACTGACATAACCGCCCTAAGGAGGAAAGGAAAGACACCAAAAGCCACAAAAAGCCACCTATTTTCACTTATTGTGAAGGGAAGGGGGAAGGGGTCTCTTCCTTTGATCCCACCCGGAATGAGAGACCCCTTTCCGCAAGCTCCCAGCCCCGATCAAAAGTGAGCAGCCTCAGCCCCAGGCGTGCAGCCGCCCCAAGCAGCAGCTGCAGCAGCAGGAGCTTCTCCAAGGCAGCAACAGTTGTCTGGCTGAGGCGAGGCGAGGCGAGGCGAGGAGAGGACTCGCTCCGGTGCCGCACGACGCCGGGTTCGGCCGTTGCTCCTTGGGCCCTGGAGCCCTAGCCCCACACTTAGCCTCGGAGGGAGAAGTGAGGGGGCTAGGGTCGCAATAACCCTGAGCCGCCTGCGCTGCGGTGGCTCAACCTCTTCTGTGCAAGTTCACTTCTCTTGGGCCACCTCTCTCCCAAATCTGGTGAAGGTTCAGGCTTTGGGAGAGAGGAGGGCTTTCTGGCTGGGAAGAGGAGGGGTATGTAAGAAGCAAAAGACAAAAGAGGAGCTGAAGGGACACAGGGTGAAGCTATTATTAATCTAACGTGGTTCTTATGCCTCTCTCCGCAAAGCTATCGCTCCACAGACGGCCCCAGGTGAGAAGCAGGGAGGAAAATCCCCGGAGCTTTTGCTTTTTGCTCCATCTCCTTTGCAGATCTTAGGAACCTTTTTACTCTTTTAGAAAACGCATTCAGGGAGGGAAAATTTCCTTTATCTGGGGAGGAAAGCTCTGATTTAGCCTTAGAGCTTGGAGTGCTCGCCTTCCGTGCCTTCTCACAGTCTTAGCCATAAAAGATTGACTCTATCCAGCACTCTCGGACTCTGCAGCCCTTTCCTAATTCTGGAGAGGGTAGAGTCCGGGTGTTCAACCAGCGGACAGGTTAATGACGGTGGGCGTTTAGTTTGTTGGAAGAACGGTGGTTGTGATACGGGGGAAATTCAGGCCCTCCCCGAAAACGTGAAGGTTCGCAGCCCTCGGGTCTTGAACTCCGGTGTCTCTAGACCCATCTTCTACCCATTTCCGTCCCTGTGGGCACTCATGTGTGTATGTGTGTCCTTCTGGCCCAGTCCCTAAGGGCAAGGGCGTCTAGCAGTGTTCCTAGCAGGCGAAGGGCGCGGGGAGCGTGGTGAAGGCCTGATTTGTGCCACTTGTGACCGAAGTGGTCAGGACTGCAATGAGTGGAGGGGGAGGAGGGGGACTCACAGACTCTCCCCTCTCCTGCAGCTTTGCCCCCCTCCCCAGGGCCGGCGCCTGGAGAGGCCGGGATGGGGCTGCTGCTGCTGCTGCTGCTTCTGCTCCTGCTAAGCGTCTGAGTCGGGCACAACCGCATCTCTCCAAAGCTCCTTCTCTGCGGGGGCTTCCCCAGTTCTCGCCTGTTTTACCCACTTCCGTGCTACTTAGTTTTGAAAAAGAGGAGATGTGGGAGACCTGAGGCTGCAAAACGCCCCAAATTAGGTTGGAAACAGGCGCGGGAGGAAGAGACTCCGGGGATCGGGCGGTGCCTGGGTGTTTTCCCTCTTTTTCGGATCTACCCAATTCACCGCGGCTCGCCTCACCTCCGGGTCCCCCGCACCAGGACATAAGATACTAAGGGCCTCCAGCCCCTCCCTCAAGGGCTTCCCCACCCCCATATTGCAGAATCGGATCATTACGGTCAAAAATGACCACAAAATGTCCTAAACTGATTCATATTCCAGGTTCTGACTTGGCCTTAAGCTCAGATCCTTTTTTTTTTGCATTGAGTGAATGGGGTTATTCGTGGTGTGGGCGGGGGTTGGGGGGAAGACACAACTTCTGTAAACTTTTATTGCATTTTAGCTTCTTCTCACTTCTCCGAAAACACACACACCCCACCTGCTCCAGTTCCCCCTGCGATACAAAGTCTGTTAAAAAGTTGGGGGCGGGGGACTCGCTCGGAGGGAAGACAGGTGACCAAAGCCTCGGGCAGCGCGGAAAGGACGGGGGGAAAGGGCCGAATCTTCCGTGGAAAACGGGAAAAGGGCCGGGTAAGGCTCGGATGGAGCAGCTTCGGGAAGGTGCGGGCTTCGGCGATCGCTGGATGGCTGCCGTCTTCTCGACGAGTGCGCCCTCCGCAAATGCTTTTTGGGGTAAGGGCTTCCGGCTATTGAGTTATGTACAGCAAGCCCAGACCGCAAAAAGATTCGCGAAGGGCAGAATATGCCGGCTTCTTCGGTTCGCCGCCGCCGCCGCCGCCTTCAGCCCAGGATGTCTCCGAACCCTGGAGCCGAACAGGCTGGGTCTCCCCAGCGCGTTCCATCGCGGCTCAGTCTCACCACTCCGCGCGCTGCCCGCCCCTCCGCGCCCCTGGACTCGTGTCTCCATTTCTCCAGACCGTCCGCGATCCCCCAACTCAGCCCCGAGAGAAGTGTGTGGAGGGCGAGAAGGGGACCGCAGAGGGGCACCCGGATCCCGGAGCCCAGCCTCCACCCCTTTCCTGTCGCCCCAGCACCCGGAGCCTCCCCGCCTGCCTGTCCTATTCCTCTATCTCCCTATCAGAGTTCCGCCAGCCCCGGCTGCAAGGTCGCGGATCTCTGAACAGGTACAGTTCGGATTCCCCCCGAATCCCCTCTTATCCCTGAGAGTCCCCCAGCCAAGGTTCCAGCCGTGACTACAGGCGCTGCGTAAAGAGAAAAACTCCCCCAGAGCACTAAATAAATACAGACGAGGCCGCCAGCTCATTGGTGCGGACTAAAATCGTCACCCACCAATCAGAAGAGAGCTCACATTTCCCCCTTTTTTTCAGAAGGGGGAGGGAGAAAAAAATATTTCCATTTCTAATTATTCAAGAAAACCTAGACTGGAACATGTTAAAATATTGTTGTTGCCAAAAAAAGCGGTTCAGGACCCCCTCCTCATTCCAGCCCAAGTGAGGGGGTAGCGCGATGTATTGGGAAAGAGAGGTTTAAGAGAGCGACCTCTCCCAACGGGACCCAAGCCAGAAGATTCAGACGAAAAATGACAAAGATGAACATAAAATAAACCCAAACTCCACACTAGTCATCCTATTTCTAGAAAAATGAGAATGTCTCAACACCCCCTTTCCCACCCAAAGTTCTGAATGCTCAACTAGGTGAAGCTCCTCCCTCCGCATCCTCCCCGAAACCGTCTCAATATTGGGTGTTTAATGGCCCATTCGCCTCAGGTGCACTTTCAACTCTGCAGCCCACCCCCCCCGCCCCCAACTCTCTACCCATTCTGCAGAATGCTAGGGGGAACAACAAGGGGCGAACCCGTCATTGACTGCCGGACCCCACAACGACGGGAGATTCCACCTTCTGCGGGAGGAAGAAAGGAGGGGAGGGAAGACTAGAGATGGGGAGAAAGGAGATCTCCTTCCCTCACTCTCCCTCCCTCCCTCTTCCTCCCTCCCTCTTCCTCCATCCCTCTCGGCCCCCTCCTCCATCCCATCCATCCAAACTTTGAGGGGTTGCCCTTCTTCGCAGTGCAGCGCCACCCTTCCCACGTCCTCTCCTGCCCCTCCCCCCCCCCCCATTAGTACCTAAGCAGGGTGTGGGCTAAGGGACTTCCTGACTATCTCCCTCCCTAGCAGTATAGTCCCCCAGTGGGGGAAACCTCACCCAGGATGGGTTACTGCAAACATTGCAAGAACTTGGGGGGAAAGTTGCCATATTTGTTCTTTGGCACCCTGGAATCGACGTGCGGGCGGGCGCGCGCGCGCGCGCACACACACTCCCACCCTCGCCCAGCACGCCCGGAGAAAACGTCTCTCGACGGTGGAGGCACTGTCTTCAAGTCCCTGTCGACCCACCCCCTTCGCCCATCCATCACCCTCCTGCAGCTCCGCGACCCACTCACCCTCCCACGGCATCCCCTCGGCTCCGGGACGGACAGACGCAAGCACACACCCTCCGAGCGTCTGCGCGCCTGCCGCGCCAGAGGGGCTCCGCGGTCTGCGCCCGCCGCCGCCGCGGCGCGGGGCAACTGGGAAAAAAAAGTTCTGCTCAGACTACCCGTGAGCCGACCGACTACCAGTGAGCCGACCGACCACCAGCCGACCCGGGCGCCGACTCCCTGCTCCTTACCTCGGTCTGGGAGCCACGGGAGCGCGCCGGTCCCGTCCGCACTGCAGCCAGCTGGAAGCAGCCCCTCTCCTGCCGGCCCGCTCCCTCCGGCCCCTCCCCGCCCCCCACGGGTGTTTGCCCGGCGGCAAAGCGGGTTCTTCCAGGTAAGTATATAAGTTACTGTACTGTGTGGGAGGGTCACGATCTTGGTAATTGCGGCTTTCCGAGCTTAACCCCTGCGTTCCTGCCTTCCTCCAACTTGTTGAGGACTCGTCGGGTAGCGGGAGAGCGAGCAGGCGCGCCACTGCGAGCGCCGGCCGGGAGGGGGAGCGAGGTGCGCGGGGCAGAGAGGGGACAGCGAGACAGCAAGCGACGGAGTTCAAATGCCCCCCTGGCAGCGGTTTTCATTGGATAGGTCTTCCCCCCCACCCCCGTCCCCACTGATTTGGTGCCCCCCCGCCCCCCATCTCCCATGTAGGGGACGTCTCCAGGCGAAGTCACGATTTCTTCTCAGTTCGGAATGAACTGTGACTAGAGCCATGACGCAGCCAGCGCGCATTACTCACTTTTTGCAGTCACGACTTGGGAATCCGTGCTGGTTCCAACCAAAATTACACCGCTACCATTGAATTATTTAATAGGATCCAGTTCGGGGGGTAAACTTGTGCATTGTGCCAAGCAATGGGAAGGGGTGGGGAAGAACGGGGAGGTGGAAATGAGGACAAGGGGTGTCCCTCCGCCCCCTTCTTGACTCTTGGACACCTCCCCCCAACCACCGCTCCACGTGTTGCAAGTGCTTTATTGCGCTACCACCACTCCCGCCCCGACCGCTCCCCCCACCCCTATTTCCTTTGCAATTGTGGCAGAATTTGTAAACACAACCACGCAACTTGCAGGGCTGAGAGGGGCGAGGCTTGGGAAAGGGAACCAGTAGGTCCCAGTGAATGACGAGGAGGCCGCGGGGTGGGCCGAGAGGCTGTGAGCAGCTTTGGTTTGAACTGAATTGTCAAGACAAAGTGTGGGTTGCAGCGTTATTTGTGTTATTCTGCACATCGGTAAAAGCCCTTGTTACTATTATGAGTTGAATATTCAGTCTCAGCCAGGGAACCTTCCGAGAGAGGGACGGCTTCTGAGCTAAACATAACTCACCCACCCTCTCATCCGCCGGCCCGGGCTGCACCCCTGTTACCCTGTATCGGGGTCAGGTCACTAAAGCCAGAGGCTGTTGACAGAAGGGAAGGGGTGAATGAAGCAGAGAGACCTGGTCTCTTCTCTGTCCTGAAGGCTAGCCCCCACAAATACTTACCTCACCGTCCCGAGTTTATATTTTTAAATAAACATATAAAATATTCCTGCACGCACACAAATCTTACTGCAGACCTGCAAGAGTGCTTCATTTCTCCCACAGTCTACAGCCCATCCTCACGGGCCAGCTTGAGGATGTACTTTTATTCTCCCTCTCCTGGAGTTAATCAGCATGAATGTCTTTGTGTGCGCGTGATATTCATTCCCCCTCTGCCTCTGATAATCTTCCTCCCTCCTCACCTGTCTGGCCACAGATTCGGCCAAAGTGTCTGGAGCTGACTGCACTGAATCTCAGTCTGGGTCCAGCCCACAACCCCAGAGAGCTGATGGTATTCCCAATAACATTTGGCAACTTAGAGAACACCTCCTCCCCAATTTCCCTTCAGGCTGATTTAGACTCATTTAGCTTTTGGCTTTAAGGCGCCCCGCGATGTTCCCTAGCTTGGATTCTCTGCGCATCGCACCAGCAACTCCTGTGCTTTGGCTTCTAATTCACTAATTCCACCAACTCACTTGGGGCTTCTATGACTAGCATGCGAAAAGGGGGAATAATAAGAAAAATGCCACACCACACTACTTTACACACCTCCCGGGAATTACAGAATACGGGGGTATGGGGGGCATGAAGTGGGAGGGGACGAGGGTCCGAATAAAACAACCTATAGGCTCTTATTTTGAGTCACCATCACCGAGGAGAAATCTTTCAAACCCACTGGCGGGAAGGTGCGGGATCCTGGGAATGGAGACCCGGATAGTGCCTGGCCTCTGCAGGGAAAGCCGGTGAGCCACTGGCCTTCCATTCCTGAAACGCCGGGCCTTGGCTCATCCTCGAATCTAACACTTCGCTCCCCCTCCTTTAAATCTTTTTCCCTTTCCTTCCCACTCACCCCTCCTTCCCCCCAAAGCTCTCACCGAAGTCACGACTATCCCCTTTGAACATCCTTAACCCTCTCGTCCCCGTATCCCTCTCCTGCATCCAGGGCGGGGCTAACCGCAGCTGGCGCCAACCCCGCCCCCTGGCGCACGGAACTGAACTCGCTGAGGACCAAGGCATTTTCAGCACCTATCTTCCGTGGACAGCAACCGAGTCTTGGGCCAGCCCGAACCAGGGTCGCGGTCCTTAGTTCCCGGACCGGAGCCAAAAGGGAGGTTTGTCAAAGGAGTAGAGATTTTTCCCTCTCTTTACCCAACCCCATCCATGCAATTTTGATCTATATTGCACAGTCTCCATTAATCTCTCAGAGATATGGCCCATTAAATCGTGTCTGGGCGTCCTTTAAGACAGAAAATGGGGAGGGGAGGGGGCCATGAGAAAACCGAGCTCAACAGCGCCGACCCATAACGCGAGAGAGAGTTGCAGCAGCTATTGATTCAGAGATTCGTCAGGGTGATTCCCGGCTCTGCAAGAATTCCCTCTCTCGGTTTCTTTGCATGCAGCCCCAAATTCATTATACACATACACACGCACACAGCTACACCCCTTACCCCCTAGTCAGTCCCGCTATCCTCTTTAGAAGGGGCAAAAAAGGCAGCCAAAAAAGAACCCCGGAGCATGCACAAAGTAAGCGTCAGCTCATACTCACAGTCTGCGGCATGCACATGACATAATATTACTTACCCAAACGGGAACTCCTTAAGAGAGAGAAAGAAAAACATAGGGGGAGGAAAGAGAAAGTGGATGGAAAGAGGAGAGAGGAGAGGAAAAATCCAACAATTAATTTCCAGACATAGTTGTGGGGGGAGGAATGCGGTGATGTCCAGGTTTTCTTCCACCCGCGCTGGCTTTTTATCCCAGTACAGCCCTCGGTTTATTTCTGGAACACGATCAAACCCTGGTGCTATTTTTAGCAAGTACTGAAAAAACCTCCACACACAAAGGCATTTCGCTGGAACCTTACTTCCAAAACATTAAATGTGCATTAAACGCCCCCTCCTCACTTTTTTTTCCTGCACCACCAGACTCACTTGCATAACTGCAGAAAATGTTTTTCAAATCAGAAAAATACCCAAATATTTCTTATATTCTCCCTCCCTCCCGTTAACTCCCATCTGTCTCTGCCTGTTGCAAGCTCCTCGCAGTCTCCCCGAGCAGAAGGCGTTGGAGTGGTTGTATTCTTAGAGCTGCATGTCTCCATTGATCAGATTCCCTACATGCTGAGGAAAGTAGGAGGTGGGGGGGCATAGCCCCTTCCCCAGAGGAGCTTCCCAGGAGAGCTCTAGAAGCGATTGCTATCCACGATGGAGATTCCCAGATGAGGAAAAAAAAAATCATCCATACCCTTCCCACGTTTCCCACCCACGCTCTGCAAAATCGCGTTGTGTTTGCAACACACCGCCTTTGGAAATGTATATTTTGAAAGCTGCATATGTGTGTCTGTGTGTGTGTTTTGCGTTCTAGTAATTCACTACGAGGGGGCTGGAGAAAATAGACTCATGAAGGCAGCGCGGAGCAGCCGCCTTGAGTCTCCTTTGCCAGCCTGCGTCAGTCATCAGCTACTGACGTCACGTGCAGATTCTCCTCTTTGGTGGGTCTGGTTCAGCTGAGAAGACGCTTCTGCTCGGAGACAGCGCTTTGTGTTCCACGCAGCCACTGAGCAGGCGAGGCGGCCGAGGCGGGCGCCACCCCAGGCTTGGGCTGGGCAGCTGCAGAGCAGGCTGCAGCCTAGTCTGCACCGGGCGAGCGGGGCCCCGAGGGGCGTGCCCAGCAGGACAGCCCCCTCCCCAAACTCTCCCAAGACGCCCAATGCAAACTCGGCCGTGCACACGCTCCGGCGCACGTCCTTTCCCCGCCCTTTCTCATCTGGTCACTGTAGCATAGACAGCTATGGCTGTAACTCGGATTAATTCTGTGTGTTTGTCGGGCAGATAGCCCCGGCTCCTCGAGTGACGCAAATAACAGATTCTAAGGCTCCCGCTCTCTCCCTCCTGCTCTCTTTTTCTCCCTCCTTTTCCCTCTTCTGTTTCCTGCGCCCACGCATCCTGCCTGGTCTCCCACGGAATCAGCCAGTTATACAGCTTCCCAGAGAGCAATGATCCGAGTTACAGAGAGACGGACAGACTCCCAGAGCAGAAACAAATAAGCCTGCAATTAAATACACACATGCACACAACCCTTTGCAAATGGCCAGCAGCCATTTAGGGGCTCCCCTGTGTGGGGGAAGGGGGAGCTGATTCACAAATCCACCGCCCTCGAAGGCGTCAGTTCTGGCGGTGGGGAGCGCCCAGAGGGGAGTGTCCGGCTTGCTACTGCGGCTTTCCCCTCTGCTCTCCACCCGAAGAGGAAACTCACCTCTATAAATACCCAGATGGCAGGGTATTCTGGAATAAATAACTTTTGTTGAATGGTAGGAGGAGGAGAAAATTCAACAAAGACTGCAAATGCTTAGTCTCCAGCGACATTATCAGGACTTTTTAAGGCGAGGTGACGTTTACCCTTTCTCCCTCTCAAAGACCAGGATATCTTTTTTCTGCTTAAAATAATGTCCCTGAAAAATGAGCTCAATGGATTAGTGCTATTTTTAAACCAATCTGAATGGAGCTTGCTTCGTAAGGGTGAGGAAGGGTGTGCATGTGTGTGTGGATGTGTGTGTCTCAGGGTGTGTGGGGTGTGTCTGAATCTGAGGTTTTCAGCAGAAGAAATGCCACACCTCAGCATGACAAAGGGTTTCTTGATTGATGAGTGATGGAGGTGGGGAGAATTCTTGCAGATTGGAAAATCTGAACAAAACCACATGCACACAAATCACCCTCCTTAAATGCACACATATCCTAGATCCACTTGGATAACTTCTGCCCTGAGAGGGGGAAAACCAGAAAGCAGAGAGCTATTTACAATCATGACTGGAGGAATGGCTGATCTTCTTTCTTAACCCTAATTATCGACCTTCCCTGCAATGGTTTCCTTTGATGCCAGTAAACACTTTTCCAGAGGTTATCACTTGGATTTGGGGCACAAGGCCTGGGAGAGAATGATCATGGGCCTCAGCTGTGTCATCTCCCTTTTCAGGATCTCCTACTCTTTGTAACTTGCCTGAGAGATTTGGGGTTAAGCTTAGCCCATCCAGTACCCTCAATTCCTGTCTGTGGCTTTAGCTGTGCCTACTAAAGGGAGACAGAGGACGTCTGCTGTGTATGGAGGACACCCTCTGGCAGCCCATCAGCAGCTGTTTATTTTTAGCTCACGATTGCATGCATGCATGCATGTGAGCATGTTGCTGCAGTTGGGAGGTGTGCAGTCAGGAGAAATATCAATGAGAGGGAGGCGGCCCTGGTTCTTGCACTGAAGATGACTTATCACATGGGGTCATCAAATGTGGCCAGATGGACAGGAGACGCCGGCAGTGTTTCAATAAATTCTCCTTGGATTAATGAAAATGTCAGGCTAAATATGTTTTTAAAGGCACAGAGTAGGTATGTTTTTAGATATGAGATTAGGTATGTGTAAGCATAAATTCATGTGTGTGGGCACATTCACAGCAGCCACATGGTTTCTGTTTGGACTATTGAAACTATACAGAGCGGGGCACTTTAGAATGTAACTGCTTTCTATGCTGTATATAGTGGCTGAGTGTTATTGTGTCTGATGTTGAGATCAAGACAGATTCATTTAAAATCACTAACAACTTTTAAGCAAACCCAGAATCTAGTCCTAACAAATAAGGTAGCGTTGGAAATGGAAGAAATGCACATCAGAACTTTAAGGGCAGCAGCCAAAATTATGCTGGTGTAACGCCGGCTTCCTGGTGGATTCAATGTCTTTGCTCCTCCCTCCCAGAAGAGGGCGCCTCTCTGCCTTGTTTCTGTCTCGCTCCAGCAATCAAGACAGAGAGGGGCTTGGAAGCTCCGCAGAAACATCTGCAGAAAGTTAGACCTCCATAGCTAGCATCTCCATTTCCCCTACTCCTCAGTCAGGTCCTTTGGAGGATGTCTGGGCTGGAGCTGGTGACCTTGGCTTCCCGAGCTGTCTCATCATCCTGTACTAAGGGCTGTGGTGCCCAATTCCTGTCTGAGCAGTCAAGCTAAAGACCCTGCATGCAAATGAATAGACTGATGCGGAACCTGTCCAAGGTGAAAACCGCCTTCTGCATTGCCAGCTCATTCCAGAGCATCCCAAGCATGAAGAGGACTCGTTCCCCCAATGCTCCCCCAGAGGGCTTGTGGGAGTAGGCTGCTTATCACGAAGCCCTTGAAAAGAACTGAGTCTCCTCTCTTTCAGGGTGAGCAAAGCCCAGAAACTCCTGCCTGCGTCGACTGTCTCCTCCCCAAGCACCACGAAAAATGCCAGTAGGTAACGTACTGGATTTGGAGAAGGAAAAACAGTCCAGCTCCCATGATATCAACCAAGGGAAGTCCCTCAGGGAGGAAGTCTAGGAAAAGGATTCCTCTTTTCCTAAAGGTGTCTTCATCAGGGAGCAGAACTATTTTGGCCTAAGGAAAAGAGGGAGAGAGCAGAAACCAATAGTGTTTCAGCTTCAACTATATGCCAGACACTGTGCCGGACACTTTTACATAAGAAGCTTTATTTAATCCTTAAGGCAATTCTCCAGGTGTCATTATGATAATGCCTACCCCTTAGGCTTGTTGAGCATAGAAATCACTCCCAAAATAGTTATTATTTTTCCCATTTGAAAGCTAGGGAAATGGAGACCATAACGTTTAAACAGCTTGTCTAAAAGTCTTAGAACGTGAAGTTACAAAACTAAGGATCAGATCAAATTCATATCTGTATGGCTCCAATACTCATGCCACATCACTCCATCGTGTTGCCTCGATTCCAACCTCTGATCTTTAATATTCCAGGTCTATCCCCCAACATGTGGAGTTGGAGGTGTCTGGGACTTTCTCAGACATTTTCTGAATAACGAGACTGATCTATTCCTCCTAAGAAGCCTGTTAGCCAATAGATGCCCCCTGAATAAGGCTCTCTGCCTGTGAGAAGAGACCCCTCCATCCTATTTCAAGGAAAGCCCTAGCTGGTTTAGCCTCATCCAAAACTCAAGGGATTTGCCTGAAACCAACCAGTTTGTGGTGGAGATGCAGTGAATCTGACATTCATTCAGGCTGCTGCATCCAAGCATGCTTCCACTCACACCGAGGATGCCCCTGAGATGGTGCTAGGGAAGAATTAGGAACTCCCTGGTCCAGTCTTCCAAGAAAGCTGTCCTAAAGTAAGAAGAGCAGAAAGTCTACATGCACCTTGAGTTAGCTAGTCATCCTAGTCCTCCGTCGCTCCTTCAGAAACTAGCATCTCTGATTATTTTTCTGATTCTGAAAACTTTATAGGCTGAGCCATTAGCACGGTGGGGGTAGATAGGCCACAGCATGCATAATTCAGGCTATTTAAAGATCCCCTCCCCTTGTTAAATACACATTTTCATCACTTACCCTGATCAAGAGGTATATTCGGTCTTGGAAAGCACTTCTTAGAAGCCAGCATATTTGGAGATTTGAGGGTGAAAGTTTTAAGGACCACTGGATGCTGGAGGAAAGTGACTGTAATTCCACCCCTTCCCCCTTTTTTTTTGGTTGCCATCAACAACTCAAAATAGTCTCAACAGTCTATTCACCTGAAAGTAACATTGTTCAACTTCAGAACAGTTGAGACAATATCTGCTTTTCACACAACCCCATTATCAATGGGCAAACTCAAATGCCCTCCTCTCAGCCATTCTAACTGCTGGACACCTTGGAGAACCAGATGATAGGTTTTCCCATGCCTTGCTGATAAAAGGCACATTGGGGAGAATGAGAACCTAGAGAGTCACTCAGGAATATCTAGAGTTGGTTTCACGGTGAGGATCTCAGCAAAGACAGGGGAGCTAAAGCAAGCACATGATAGGGGGCTGAGGCTGGGGCAGGGATCAGGATTCCAGCACACTTGAGCTTAGCAGAGGCTAAACAGAAAGGTGTCAGGTTGGAAAGCGTGGCCACAGAGAGAAAAGAACAATCTGCAGCATGTTTAGAGATACCTGCATAAGTTTAGCCTTAACCTTGTGGTTGAAGGACAGTTGTTTATCTACCTGAATTCAGCAGGCAGAGAGATAGCTCAATCACAAATTCATGGGTGTTGGGTAGGTCTGAATTAGCAGAACTTTTTATTCATTCACTATTAAAGCAGCCTTGCAATTAGCTGCTGATCTACTAAGCTTGGATCACTATATCTGGTAGGCCAAGAGTAAAGAATGGGGATTGTATTTCTTTAATTCCTAGTCTAATAAGTATAGGCTGGGGGACATAGAGGAATAATGGACTAACATATCTGCTGGATAGGCAAGATTTTTTGTACTTATTGGAGAGGCTATTAGTTAAATAATGAATTGGATCTGAATCTTGTCATGAGAAGAGAGACTTCAGTTCACATTTGAAAACCTGGTATCTTCCATCAGTGCTAGCTTACCTACAAAAGTAGAAAGAAAAGGGGAGGGGAGAAAATACACTTTCTAGGTATGGTGGGTTTTCGGAGAGCTACACTTTTTGTAGTAGTGATTGTCTTTGAGAAAGAGACAACAAATTCTGGTTTGGTCAATCCTCAGGATCTGTTTTGGTTTTATAGAGGTCTAAATTAACATTGTGAGGCTGGACTAACATCTATGTCTGGGCTAGGATCCCTGAAGAGCATTTGGGTAAAGAGGGACCAATAGAGGACAAATTTTAGGGCCTAACAGGGTGGATCTGACTCATCAGCACAGGGTTTATCAAAGCACTACAAACCACCCTAGACAGTGTGGGCAAATGCCACTTACCTCACCATCCAGGAACCTGTGGCTCAGGACCCATGAAGAAAAGCCTTGGGTCTCAAATGAAAATGCCCAGTATGAAGCCATTGCAATGTGGTTGAATGAAATGCAAATTTAATTGGAGAAAAAAATCTAGATGATTTCATCCTGTATTCAGGGACAATCCACTTCTGAGGATCTTTCTCTTTCTCCTCCCTAGCCCCCCTATATTCTAAATCTTAGTCCAGTCTTGAGTAAGCTGTTTCACTATATCTGACTGGGAGCAAGGTATTTCTAGTCTTTCCATGTGGTTTCAATTACATCACACTCAGATACACCCTGGGTCCCTTCATTGAGTGTGACTACTCTGGAAAAGTGTCTTGTAACTTCATTTTAGCAGAAAGTAGGATTTGCTATGGTTTTCCTGACAGGAGGCTGAGTGTTGGACTGAGTCTAGCATGAGGGAGGAATAGGAGAAAGAGAAATTAATGTTAACCCTCTGGACATAATTTGCCAAACAGAGACCAAAGCCACTGCCCATTAGAGGGCACTTTAGAGAAGGAGCTGAGTTGGTGGTGGATGGAGGAATGATGGTGGTCAATGAGGGGTTATTATGGCAAATGTTAATAGGAAGATGAACATGAACAGCAACATTGCAGAAAGCACGAGGCAAAGGATGAGGTGTGTCCTGGGTGTTTGAGGACTGCTTTGAAAACTCATCTGGTCTCCTCTTGGTCGTTGACGCTCCTACAACAAGCAAGAGGAAAGGGACATGGTGTCAGCAATCCACATTCCATCACTCACAATTCCCTGTGAGTGTTCATTTCCAGGCTCTCCCCTCCCCTCCTTCGATGGGACCATTTTGGCTTTACTGGGGATGGGGGCAACACGGGGGCAGATGCTCAAAGCTACAGCTGGGCAAGGGGATGATCAGTCTTACCAGCAGGTGGCCAAATATGAATATACTCCAAATTGGCCTATCTGAACAGACTATTCATCAAGAAGTCACTTTTCTGGCAAAGTGGAGTTTGTGGTATTAGGAGGTCAAACCAGAAAGTGCTGCTTCCACCCATAGCTGAGGGCCAGGAGGTTACATTATGGATAAATCTTTTTAACCTAGCTGCTCTGTTTAGGACAATGACAACCAATTGCTCAGGAGACACTGCAGAAAGTCTGCTCTTGTTATTTCTGTGTTGTTATCAGCAGGTGCCATTCTGATACCATTATGACATCACTCTGTTTTTAGGGGAAGGGGCAGCTAGTGGAAGGTCTCAAGTCAGGGGTGGGAAGCTGAGTGATGTCTGCTGTAGCCACTGTCCCACTGTGTAGATTTAGAGACACACTGGCAGTGAAATTGGAGACCCGAACCCCAGCCAAAGCAGGAATGGGACTCCTATTACTTACCCATATCTCAACTCCCCAGTAAGAACCAATGTGAAAATGCTTTGATTCTCCTGGGTGAGGTGAAATATTTACGGCTTCATGAGCTACAGGAGAACTGAAATAATATTTGGGATTCTCTCAGGGACCTAGATATCTCTAAAATGTGGACTGGTGAGAGACCAACAGTAATAAGATGAGTGGCTTATGTCATTCCCAATTCCCAAATGACTCAATATCAAGGAAGCTCAATTATGAACTAGCCCAAAACAGAGAGACTCAGGAAAGGATCTGGATGTAAAACAAGAAGGTAGCTTCACAGTCTTTATTTTATGTAATTAAAAAACCCATGCTAGACTCTGAGTTCCAACCAACACCAACCAAAAAGTCAGAACTTAAGCTGAGAGTGACAGTTCTGGTCTTGATTCTGCCATTTGCCCCTAAACAAAACCTGGAAACAGGCACTCAGTATCTTAAGTTCCCAACCTATAAAATGTGTGGGCACTATCTGCCCTACCTATCTCATGGAATTTTATTTTAAAAGTAGGTGTGAACATGTTCCACAAATTTTAAAAGGCCTCACTTCTGTCATGGAAACTCTTCTTAGTCACTGTGGTAGTTCCCTGCTTTCTTCAACCTGGGCATCACAGTGAGAGTGCAGATTGGACAAAGCCTTGCCATGTAATTAATTGCCTCGAGGGCTGAATTAAAAAAAAAACAAACAGGAGGCTGGGTGCAGTGGCTCACGCCTGTAATCCTAGCACTTTGGGAGGCTGAGGCAGGTGGATCACTTGAGGTCAGGAGATCAAGACCAGCCTGGCCAACATGGTGAAACCCTTTCTCTACTAAAAATACAGAAAAAATTAACCAGGTGTGATGGTGCATGCCTGTAATTCTAGCTACTCGGGAGGCTGAGGTGGGAAGATTGCTTGAAACCAGGAGGTGGAGGTTGCAGTGAGCCAAGATCGCACCACTGCACACTCCATCCCGGGCAACAGAGTGAGAGTTCGTCTTAAATAAATAAATAAATAAATAAAATTAAAAGAATAAAAAGACAAACAGGGCTGAAATTCTATAGGACCTAGGAAGTTTATGGCGCAATCTCAGAGCCTCTTTATATTAGGTGATGAGATCAAGTGCCACTTCCAACCTCACATTGTCCGTTGACTCTTGCTTCTCTTGAGTTGTCACTCAGGAGAATCATAAGAATTATGAGGGTCACTAAGGGGGTCTGTTAGTCTATGGTGATGCCAGGAACTTATTTAATCCCTTCAGGTCTCAGCTGCCTCATTTGTAAAATGCTGGTTTATGGTGAGTATTAAATGAAATAATGCACACAAAATGCTTAGCACTATCTTGGCACCCCCAAAACATTAGATGAAATTGTAAAGGAGGCAGAAGAAACCAGTATCTGCAGTTTCATCTTCCTTGGCACCTCAGGACACCTTTTCTCCTTGCTTCAAGATGCCAGGATGCTCGGATGCTTTAACTTGATACCCACAAGGCAGGGCGGAATAACTGCGATGGATTTCTATCAAAGAGCCAGTAGAGGGAGCTCCAGAGTAAAACTGTTCTCTCTTGCACATTTCCTTCACTTCTCTATAGAACAAATCTCTGCCCAGAGGCCACAGGCTTTTTCTCCACTAGAAACATTTTACTTAGAGAAAACTGGAGACCTCAGCACAGGACCTGGACCCGGTTCTGCTTTCAGATAATCCAGGTGTTTTTGAACTTTAGAGACATCTTGAGTCCCATGCCGAGGTTCAACTCTTGGGCTCCATTTGCAAGTTGGACTAGAATGGATGGTTCTTATGGGGCTGGTCCCAGGAGCTCGGAGGCTGAGGCTGGAGCTTAAAAATTTTCTGGCCCTTGGATTTTGAATGTGTTCTAGCTTTCCAGTCATTCTCTTCCCACAAATATCTAGAGTGACAGCCATTAAAGGACCTTATTATAAACTTTTTATGGAAGAGTCATGGAGCCCGGATAACCTTCCTCTCCCAAAAAAGATTTGCATCAGGATGGTTGTATATCCCACTTAACAGCAACAGGATGAGGGAAATTGTTCTTGCCTGCTCTCAGGAGCCTTTAAAAACACATTCTCTGATAAACTAAGTGATGGACACGGAATCCTTCTCACACAAAAGACCTAATATGACTGTTATAAAGGGAGCAAGACAGAGTCTACTGAAGCTCTGAACCAAGTTTTTCTGTAGTCCTTTCCCTGCTGAAATTCCTCAGGTTAACTAGTCGGCTAACCTATCGGGGCACAGATCTTATTATTATTATTTTTAAATGTTCTGGGGGCTGGGCGTGGTGGCTCACGCCTGCAATCCCAGCACTTTGGGAGGCCAAGGCAGGTGGATCATGAGGTCAGGAGTTCGAGACCAGCCTGGCCAATATGGTGAAACCCTGTCTCTAATAAAAATACAAAAATTAGCCGGGCGTGGCGGTGTGCGCCTGTAGTCACAGCTACTCGGGAGGCTGAGGTAGGAGAATTGCTTGAACCCGGGAGGAGGAGGTTGCAGTGAGCCAAGATTGCGCCACTGCACTCCAGCCTGGGTGACAGAGCAAGAATCCATCTAAAAAAAAAAAAAAAAGTTCTGGGTCACAGTTAATCAGTGCAATAGTAGGAGCCCCAAGAGATGACAGGAAATCTTCCTGGTCTTTCTTACAATTAACAATTGCTCACTGCCTGATTTTGATTAGCAGTGGCCTGGCTTCTTGTTAGGTACCCAAGAGGCTCTGTGTTCACCTACTTACAGGATGATACACAGTTCAGAAGGAACCCAGAATAAGACAAAGACTTGCCATTCAGGAAGGTTAAAAATGTTTGATGAGAGCTCCTCACCCCTTTTCTGCTGGCAAGATATCAAGAGTAACAATAGCTAATATTTAATGAGCCCCATATTTATTAACCTCAGGTACTGTGCAAAGAGGTATGTATACATCATCCCACTCAATGCTAATGACAACTCAATGAAACAGTCCCTATTACAATTTCTACATTCAAGTTGAAAAACTGAGGCTTAGAGAGGTTAAATAATTTGTCCAAAGTCAAACATAGCTGTTAAGTGTAGAAGCTGGTATTCGGAAATACAGAGCATCCCCTCTTTGGGCCCTGGCTGGGTTCTCCAGAACAGACAGAAGTGGAGTTCCATTCAACATTGAGAGAAGTTTCAAAGGGTCAGGGGAAACTGAGCAGTGGGGCACACCTTTTTAAGTCCCAATCAGGACCGATGGAAGAAGCATCTGGTGTTCCTTCTCATTCATTGTCTCATTTCCACAGGGCAAGTGCAAACTGTCTGAGGAGGAAAAAATTACTTCTAGGATGAAGCATTTTACCTCTTTTTCATTTTCTAAGATGATCTCTCAGATACCTTAGAAGCCATGCAGAACAAAAGGGAGTCATTACATATTTGGAAAATGCATTGGACCTCATGATTTGGGAATGAGCTATAAGACTGACAGCTGGGACAGCTAATTTAAGAGTAGAATTCTTTAGGTCCTGTACCTTAAAGGAAAAGACAGTTTTCAGGAGCTGCCATTAAGAATAATCTGAGGGTAAGTAATGGATTTTTCTCAGTAGCTATAAGCCATCACTCCATCTACCCTTATTGTAACTGTGCTAGGCTCTGTTCACCTACCTCTGGTTAAGGGTCAGTGTTGACTCACTGGGGTTTGGACCAGCTAGGGAAGGCAGAGGCTGTATAGCTCACATCACAGGATGCACCTCTCCTTAATTATAGATGACAAAGACCCTGCCTTCAATCCTCTAATTAGCTTGGCTGCTCCTATTCATCCTCCACTTCCTGAGGTCAGTGGAGGGAAGCTGTCCAGTGAGAAGGTGGACTTCTGATTACATGGAGGAGAAAACATGAAGGCGCCACTTCCTCGAAGGGCCTGAGGACCACTGACTATAAGAAGAAAGATTCGCTGGGCATGGTGGCTCACACCTGTAATCCCAGCACTTTGGGAGGCCAACGCAGGTGGATCACTTGAGGTCAGGAGTTCAAGACCAACCTGGCCAACATGGTGAAACCCCATCTCTACTAAAAATATAAAAACTAGCCAGGCTTGGTGGTTGGCACCTGTAATCCCAGCTACTCGGGAGGCTGAGGCAGGAGAATTGCTTGAACCCAGGAGACGGAGGTTGCAGCCAGCCGACACAGTGCCACTGTACTCCAGCCTTGGTGACAGAGTGAGAATCTGTCTCAAAAAAAAAAAAAAAAAAAGAAGAAGAAGAAGAAGAAGAAGAAAGACTCAACCCATTCTGCCTGTCCTCTAATCCTCATCCCTCATCTCTATCATTTCTAGAGCTATTACCAAATGTTTTCATTAATGGAATAACTTGCTACTCTGGGCCACCAGTATTAGCAAATATATGGGTTCCAATTGGTTTAAAATACTATATTAAATTACAAGTCAAACACAACTTTGATCTGGATTGTAACTCAAGAGAATTGTTAATGTTTTGAAAAGATCTGGGGCCCATGCATATGAAAGGTTCATTCTGGTTAGGGATTTGTGGTCCAATTTGCTTCCAAGCCCTGGTAGGAATGCATCAACCCCTCAGCAGTGACCAGCCTTCATCATGCTGCAACTTACACGATATAAGTGATTAAGCTTTAAAAAATCTGAGAGCTTATAAACTAGCAAGTTAATGTAGAGTAGGAAAAACCCTCTAGCTTTGGGGAAGTGGCTAAAGTAGGAGTTTTCAGGGAATGAAGTGGCTATTTTGATCTTCCCTTGTCCCTTATATCATTTCCCAAATCTATGCAAATATAGAGAAGTATGTAGAAGCAAATAACCTTTGTAGCGAATTGGAATCCTCAATCCTGCCCCAGACCTGAGGCTAGGATGAGGCTACTTCCTGCAGAGCAGGTCTTCTCTGGCTCTCTGGTTATTAATACTCAAGATGTGGTGGTCAGGGTAAGTCCTATAGTTCTAGGACCCATACACTCTAACATAATCAGCCCATGGGCTCCTAATGGAATGAATTGGGCCAGGCACGGTGGTGCACACTTGTAATCCCAGCACTTTGGGAGGCCAAGGCAGGAGGATCACTTCAGTCTAGGAGCTTGCGAATAGCCTGGACAACGTAGCAAAAAATAAAAATAGCCAGGCGTGGTGGCGTGCACCTATCTTTCGAGGCTATAGTGAGCGATGATTGTGCCATTGCATGCCAGCCTGGGTGACAGAGCAAGACCTCATCTCTAAAAAAAAAAAGAAAAAAAAAGAATGAATTGCAGTAAAACATAAAAGAAGGCTGTTCTTCTCACTAAATACTACTAATGACCACTGCGACTAAAAGTCTCTGGATCTTATTTTTTAAAGACAGGGTCTTTCTCTGTCACCCATGTTGGAGTGCAGTGGCACGATCATAGCTCACTGCAAGCTCGAATTCCCAGGCTCAAGCCATCCTCCTGCCTCAGCCTCCAGAGTAGCTGGGTCTACAGGCATGCACCACCATGCCTGGCTAATTAGAAAAAAAAATTTAGTAGAGATGAGTTCTTGCCTTGTTGCCCAGGCTGGTCTCGAACTCCTGGGCTCAAGCGATCCTCCCACCTTGGCCTCCCAAGGTGCTAGGATTACAGTGGTGAGCCACTGCATCTGGCCAAAATATGGATCTTAATAGATGGAACTTGTTCTTTCACAACTGGTACTTCCACACCAATTAACACATTCACATCAACTCATGGGTGAAAGAATTCTTAACAGAATGGGACATTGGGCAGATAAATTTGGAATAGGAAACAGAAGCCTATGGTGGCTTATTGTTCAGGCGAGGGCTTCATCATTACATAACAACCCAGGATTGGTAAGCGTCCTACCCAAAGGAGAATGTGGACTTTTAAAAGCCTCTCTCATCTCTGGACTACGAGTGCTACAATGGCAAGCAGCATCCATGTTTTAGTTATCACTGGATCCTGAGAATCTAGTGTATGGCCTTCCATAATGGGCCATACAGAAGTTCGTGTTGAGTTCCCAATTTTAATAAGTCCGTAGGGACTAGGTAAGGGATTACTTTCTTCTGTCCTCCACTAGGAGATGAAGTCATGGCAATACAAGACCTGGGTGAGGAGTAGATAGTGATACCTGCCTCCAGAGAATCACTGAGGGGCTCTCACAGCATTCAAGGAGGACTTGGAATATCTGCTTCAGCTGAGGGAAGACTCAAGTCTTCCCTCTAGGCTTCTGTGAGTCAAATGCAGATGATCTTCTCCCACCCACACTTGAGGTCCAGATCTGTGCTATGCATTGACTGAGTCCCTTTCTCCTTACCTGAAGTTGGGAACTTCTGGGACAAAAGAGTTGAGTTCCTAGTTGAAGTGAAAGCTCCAGGCAAGTTGCCTAGGCCTGTCCCTTGCTTGGTAGGGCCAATGGCTTTCAGTAAAGTATAAGGAAGATAGACTTTACCTTGTGTATGTGGAAGAGTCTAAGAGGTCTCTGCTAATTTCAGAAAAGGAAGAATCTACCCAAGCAAGAAAAAGCATATGGTAGAAATGCCATCCCACACCATGCCTCATAAGATGTTCCCAAGTCATTTTTCTGATGCTTCCCTGGTCCAGAGGTATAATAGCTAAAATAATAATAAAAAATAAAAGTGACAGACATTTGGTATGTGCCAGGCACTGAGCCAAGACTTGCAAATATCAACTCCATGAATCGCCACAATAACTTTTTGAGGTAGGTCCCCATTTTAAATGTCAAGAAACTGAGGCTTAGAGAGTTTAAATAACTTATCAAAAGTTACATAACCAACCAAATATAAGAGCTAAGAAAGATTTGAATGCACGCCTTCTTGGCTGCAAAGCCTAAACTATCCACAGTTACACTGTACTCAGGATGCCATCCAGCCTATCAGAGACCTATGCCTACTTCTATTGCTGAGTGAGATGGGAAAGAGAAAAAGGCAGGATTTAAAAAAATTTTTAATATCTGCCTTTGTGCACACACATATTACACAAACACATGTATCACTTACGTATCTAGAGTGCTTTAAAATGAGCCAACTCACTTCTGATTTCATTCTCAAAATAACTGTGTGGGGTAGCTATTATAATGTGAATACTCCCATTGTTTAGGTATGATAAGCAGTTTACGAAGAAGCGAAATAATTTGCCCAAGAGCATACATCCACATGGTTGCTTGAACCTATGTGGTTTGATGCCAAATTCATAGCTCTTTCACTATAACATAGTGCCACAATAATGAGACATACTCTGAGTCAGCTAACATTTATTAAACACCCACCATGGGTCAAGCACCGTGCTAGGCTCATTTGTAAACAGTCAATAATTATTCATTGATTGGTCTTCCAGTCCACTAACTGGACTGTCGCTGCAGCAGTCTCCAAGTCTAGTAAAGGTTTTATAAAATAATAAACAAGAATAATTCTTTTTCTTTTTCTTTCTAGGTACTGTCAGTAGCCTAGACCAAGCTAAATATTTCTCAAAAGGGTGTTGGTGTCACCTGAAGGAACAGGCTAGAAAGGAAAGCTATATTAAGCTTGAAAAACACAACTCTCAAAAACTCTCAGAAACTCTCAAAGTCCCTCAACCAACGATGGAGGGTCAATAGTCTTCATTCTCTAGGTTGGATATATTTTTAATGCTATTTTATTTACAAACTAGTCCACCTCACATCTCTAAGATGCCCTCTAGCTTTGCTCCCTAGTAGGTGAGGAGCAAAAGGCAGTTGATGAAGGCAGGAAAAATACTCTTTTTATTGGGTCCATCAGGAATGTAGGCCCGTCTTCCTCTAGACCCTTTAAGCATCAAGCCCTGCTTCTTCCACAACAACACCAATTGAATTTATTGCCAAAGTAATTTCTGAGAACTTGTCATCCTGGGCCAGGAGACCCCTGGGCAGACCTCAGAGCAGTTGTGAGATAAACAAGAAGCAGCACTAAATAATTAGCACAATTATTCATGAATCAAACCAAATATATTTTATTACTTTCAGGTGGTGAAACCTAAGTACAGATCAGTCAGGATATCTCCTGGATGGAACCAAGCTTGAAAGTGGTGGGTGGGGATTGGAACCAATGCTTCATCTGCAAGGCTTGGGCTCTAAGCCACGGCTTCAGTGAAGAGATCAGCAGATGAATTCTCCCCTCAAAGCTGTGATAGCGTCACCAGGAAGTGGTGGATTTTCACAGAGTGGGACTTGCTTAGAGGAGAAGAAAGTCCCAATGGGTCAAAAATGGAGGCCGTTGAAGTTTTTTTTTGCTGCGGATTCAATTATTCGCTTGATGAAGGAAGATGAGTAATAGGGTTCTCAGCCTGAAGTCTAGGTTACTTCTTACTTCCTCCCACCTGGATTGACTTCAGGAGCGTGCAACTTGTGTAGTTGCAGGGCCCTTGGCTCAGAAGGGCTCCATGGTTGGTTTAAGATTCTACTGTTATTGTCTTGAAATTCTTAAAAATTTTGTCTTTGAACCCGTGTTTTATAAGTGAAGTCTATGGGATAATAGAGAATGTGTGTGCCCGTCCATCGTTCCTGTCCCACAATGTTGGCAGTAGCCCATGCGTACAGAATTCCAGTGGGAGCTCAGTGAGACTCGGGGCAAGTAGAATGGAAAGTAAGCCTATGACCACACAGACGGGGGACACAGACAGTGCCCAGAGGTCATGCTTTCTGTTTGAACCAGATGCTTCAAATGCAGAAGGAAGGCAATAGAGTTCTAAGAAACACTAATGACTAAGGGACCCTAAAGTAGCATTTCTTACTTATGTTCCTTCCCTGTATTTGCCAAATACCTATGCTGAAAATGTTGACACAGAAGGAAAGGTGAAGATAGAGCAATCCATAGCTATTTCTCCTCAACAGCAAGCTGAAGGTGGAGAGTGCTGGTACAAAGCGCTTGTATCAAGAAGTGAAATAAAAACACTGGAGTTCATTTTGTCAGCATCTCCATTGTTCTGGTAAGAATGAAATACCTATGCATATGTGACATATGAAATGTGAATTGTGTAATTTCAGTGATTCTACAAAGGAGATACATGCTCTTGTGTTTACATTTACAACTGGCATCACACAATATAAAGATGAACGGTAAAATTCATGCTAAAAATTTAAAATTTTTATTTTTATTTAGCACCACATGAAAAACAGCAAATAAAAAACCACCATGACGATTCTAGAGAGAGATTGTGGAAGAAAGACAAAGGCATTATATTTAGGCACTTTCTTCCTGCTTTTTGAACAAGGGGCCCTACGTGTTCATTTTGTGCCAGGTTCCATGAATTCTATAACCAGCTCTGCCCCTGCCCTTAGGTTTCTTTTGAGAAACAGGGCAAGCACCAGGGCTCATCCAAGGTGATGAAGATAAAGTCGGACTTCATTCTTGCCATAAATGAGTAGACACCTGCTTGCTGTAATGCTCTCCAACGTCGCGTGAAGGGGCAACTGACGCTCCTGAATGAATATGAGGAAACCCAAGGTAAATTCAGGTTCACCACATACACTCAGGGACATCAGGTCCACCCCTAAACTGGATGAGGCACGTCTCAACTGGCATCTTCGGACTTGACAGAGAGGAAGAAGGTCTGTTTCCTTGTGTGTGTGGCTCATGAGCTGACGTGGGCTCTCGTGGGTTCTCATGTGGAGAGAACCCTGGGTACCCACATGCATACTGTTGTGGTTTTTGCACATATATGTGCATGTACACTGCACATACATGTCTGCATGTGACAAGTGCTTGGGCACCTGGTAGAACCTGAGAGAGGTGGTCTTTCCATGGATCTCCGGGGAAGGCTGATGGACATGAAATACTTTTTAGGTGCTATTCTTCTGGAACTTGGTCCCTAGAAGACCACAGCTCAGAGTAAAGAGAGATACTGACAGTCTTGGAGGACTGTGGAGAGCAGATGGCTATAATTCCAGGACCAGATTTTTTTTTCTTGTAACCACTTCCCCCACAGCATTTATATCAAAGGGAGACAAATACTTGTTGACTTAAGCAATAAACAGAAACAATTTCCTTCTGAGAAGTGCAACACAAAGAAACCTGATGCCTTCCGGGCTGTGGAAGACTCTCCATCCCCCTTCTTGGAGCAGGACCTTCAGTGATCTGGACAGTGGGTGTCAGGCCAGCTGACCTGGTTTTACTTCACACATGCAGATCCAGGGATGCAGCCACCATCCACTCTGCTTTATTTAGTGAGACAGCACTTCATACCAACAGCAGGCTTAATCACAGTCTGTACCAACATTTCACTTCCCATTTCTATGTCTGTACTCCTTGCCTTTTGGTTATTTGGGGTGGGGGGTGGCAATAGCATGCTGATTCTATCTTCCAAGCACCCTCCCCAAATCTCCTACTTCCCTGCTGAAAACGATTCCCTTCTCATGTTAATTTGATGACCCAGCCAGCTGCACCCCTCCGCCCCCGCACCCCCAGCGCAAAAGAAAAAGCCACTACCTTACTCCTTCAGAATTACATCCCCGCTCAGATGGTCTTCTCAACTACCAGCCCAGTCCAAAGAACCCTCGTCATATTTCCAGGCTCATCTGAACCAGACGTTCAAGTAGTGCCCCCACACGGATATTTAAGGACCACGGAGGAGGGGGTATTCCCTCCTCCCCATGTGTTCCACCTCCCAGAAGTGGCTGCTCTTCAGAGTGGAGGTGATTCAGCTTTCCTAGAAGATGATTTGCAGGGGAAAAAAAATGTACAGTACTACAGCTGAGAGTGCTGCCTGCTTCCCTCGATGAAAAAAAATCCTGCTCTCAGACACATGGAATTCCCATTGATGAGGTTTGGCCAACACCAGGCGCTGGATTTTCCCCGTTAAACATAAAGCTCTGGGTGAAAGATGCGGGGGCGGGAGAAGGGATAACGATATCTTTTCAACCTTTTCAGACCTCTGGGGGATTTGAACTCTGGCCCCCAAGGTCAAATGGCTGATGTTCAAAAGCCCCCTCTGTCCACCCCTCCACCTCTCTTCCCCAAGCTCCTTCCTAACAAAGAATGACTCTCTTTGCTACACACAATAAAGCCCTAGTGGATTTACCCAGATTAAAAAACCCCTTGAAGTCCCTGTCAAAACCAATCTTCTCAGGAGAAACACTTGTTGATAACCACCTTGCTTTGTGCAGCAGCAGGGAGGAACTGGGAGGACCAGAACCCAACGGAAAAACTGGCCTGTGACCTCCCTATCGTCACATGGCCCCAAGCACCATACAATCTCTGACCTCATAGAACGCCCCTCCTTCCACGACACACAAGTATTCTGCAAGCCCCTGCCCCATTTAGCTTCTCCACCTCAAGCTCCCCCCGTTACAGCACCAGCCCCTCAAAGCAGGAAGGCCAACCCTGTAGGTCCCCAGACTGACAGACCCTGGCTGAGCTCCAGCCGTTCCCTCCTTCTCTGCCGCCCCCGAGTTTTAACCCTTCACCCTGCAGGGCCCAGTATCTCTTGTCTTTCCTCCTGCAAACTTTGTCAGGAGCCTTTTCAGGCGGTTTTCCTCTACACAACCAGCCCTTAAGATATCATGCATAAAGATTTCCCTCTACAGGTGGTTGTGAGCTGTAGCAGTTTTTGCTCTTGCAACGGAAACATTTATTTTAAATTTCATTTTACCCACGAATAAGGTTTTAAACAAAAATTATTTTGCTTACACCCACTAAAGACTTAGCATTTTCTCCAAATAGTGGGAGAACATTAAGTTCTCTATGCAAGACATATTACCACTCCCATCACCACCACCATACCCTGATTCTTTATCTCCCTGACTCTCCCCACTTTGCTCTGACTTCATGAAGCCTTTTTGGAACTAAATTTTCATGTGCAAAATAATTACAAGAATTAAGACACTCAGTGAATGAGAATCAATCCAAGATACGGCCAAGTGGCAGAAGCACATGCCCACTACAGAATACTTCTCCACCCTCCACCCTCAAACCACAGAACACTAGGGTGGGGGAAGCCAAGACGGCGTCCCCTACCCAGCTTAACAACAGAGGACTGTCTTCCAGCTGGCATGCCTCCTGCAAAAACCACACATACAAGACCCCAGGAAAGCCTGCCCAAGAAGTCTAGGCAATTTGTACAAAGATAATTGTTCAATGAAAAAGACAGTAATCATGGTCAGTCATACAAATCTACTCCTCCAAACATTCACCAACTGACATCATAAACTTTGCAAAAGCCAAACACAAGACAGTGCATGGTATAACCTACCTTGGCGAGCTCCTTCACTTTTTGTGCAAATGTTTTCCCCTCCGCATGCTTTACATAGATTTCTAGGGAAATTTGGAAGGACTGGTGAGGGGGTGGGGGAGGTGAGGGAATGAGGGTAATATAAACAAGGAAGCATTTTAAATGCACCACGCAAAAAGCTCCGGATTTCACGTTATGTGTCTGCACTCTTCCCAGAGCAAAGCAAAACAGTTCGCGTTCAGTGCCAGACTTGGAGGGAGAGGGAGAAGAGAGAGGGTGGGGGAGAGAGGGAGGGGGTGAGAGGGAGGAAAGAGAGGGAGGGGGAGAGAGAAAAAGAGGGTGAGGGGATGCTGAAGGAGAGAGGGAGAAGAAGAGAAAGAAAGAGGAAATGAGAGAGGGATACAGGGAGAGGAGAGGGGAGGTGAGGGGAGAGGGAGGGAGGGAGGGAGAAGAAAGGAGGGGGAGAGCCAAAGGGAAGGAGGAGAAAGAGGAGGCAGCCCCCTCCCACGCTCCCACCCCCACACATTCAGGCACCTTCTGAGTAACTGATCAGAGCAAAGAACTCATCACCCACGTTTGAAAACCCCGTTTGGGACTAAGTCCCGATGCACACACGCTTGAGTCTATTTATAGACAGATCCTAATGATATGTATTGCATTCTGAACGTAAATGTGAAATGTGTGTGTGTGCACGGATTACATACGGTTCCTTTGACAGGTATGATTTTTTTTTTTTTGCACTGCAGTGCGTCTGATTATATCTGTTTGGATTTTCTTCTTTCTTTTTTTGCATCTAGAAAGCATGCATCAATTTTGAAGGTGTTCGGGAAAAATGGTGGGGGTCTCAATGCTTACAAAACCCTGGCTTTTTTCCCCCTGCAAAGCTGGGATATTTGCAGAGTTGGGGCTGTTTGAAAAGGCTCCAGCCCTGGCTCGGTGTAGCACGCCCAGTTCCAGCAGTGTGTGCTATTGACCTGCATTGACGTCAGTGCGTCATTAGGTCTCCCTTAGAAACACTGACTTTCAAAAATAGTATCAAATTAATTCAGTTGGAGCCTGGTGAAGAAAGGATACTAGCTGGAATCAGCCATAAAACTCCAGAATTTTCAGCCCTAGATCTCTTCTTCTTTTTCTAGGAGCCAAATGGAAATCAGATTGTATGGAAAATGCCATTGATGGGATTTTTTTTTTTCCTTAAGAAAAGGGACCAAATTAGATTGCAAAACCCAGAACTGCCTCTGTTTTTTTTCTTTCCCTTCGTTTTTCTGATCTAAAAATAACCCCCTGCTTGAGCTGACTGCGGTATCTTTTGTGTTGCAGCTCTCTGTTTTTAGCAGTCTGGTCCCAGTGAAGGGTGGAACACAAGTACAGGTATTGATCTATTGATATTTGCAAAGCCAGGAATTAATTTTAATGAAACAGGTGGGCCCTATTGTGGTGGTGGGTAATAAAAAAGAGAAGGTGCCATGGGCTCCATTTATGCCATTCACACATTCCATTTCATTTTTTCCAATTCATTTTTTAAAGACATAATTCCCCTCCCCAACCATGTGTCTCACGTGGCTTCTGACCAGCACATGCAACCCCCATTCATACAAACATGAAGCACTAGTACATTCAAACTCAGCGAAGACAGTGCATTCATAAGCAAGGATTCTGGGATGTTCATTCCTTCTCACAGCTGCTTGGCAGAAAAGGCACAGCAGCCCACCAAAACAGGCTTAGGTTTCATCTGGGGGACCTAAGTATGCAATCTGATAATGATATTGTATTATTAAAATCTGCATTTATTTAAACATCTGCCTTTTATGGGGGGGGACAACTGCCCTCTTCACTTAGCTAACAATACAGTTTTCATTGGTCCATTTCACAATTATACATTTTTATAAATACCTATGGATTATGTATGTGAATACAGAGTGCCTCCCCATGGAAGCAAAGTGGGTGAGATTTGCCACTTTCAAAGTATTTGTTGGAGAGGGGGTGGTTGGGGAATGTTGGATTTTTCTATTTTCAGAGGAGGCAATTTACAATAGTTTTGTAAAGTCTTCATTTCCCACATTTCTTGCTTCTCAGTCCTCCCTCCCTCACTTGCCCTCCTCAGATAGCTTCTCTTGGGCCTCCGGATGATAGAAGAATTTGGTTTCTCTGACCTATTCAGTCTTTGGCCTCTGCTGAGACTGTTAATGAGGGGACTATTTGGGGCCATCGTGTGCAGGGGCCCTCACAGAGGCCACTTGGATGACAAAAACTACGGGGGACCTTGAGTGGGGGAGAAGAGGAACCCAAAATGGATTTAAATCATATGATTTAAAATTAAGTGGCCCTTAACTTTTTTTTTTTGATATGCTCATGAAGTCAGGTTTTCAATTGGTAACTACCCAGTCATTTTTGCTTATCACTACTTCCTAAACGAATGCGGCCCCTCCTTTCATTCCCCCAAATCTGGCTGGGAGACAGAAGGGAAGACGGTCTTATTAATCTCAGCATTTCAGATAAAGGCAGAATATGAATAATTCTGCCTGACCAGGCTAGTAGGTCAGGGGAGGAGAGGTCAGAGAAAATCTAACCTGAGCTACCACTCATCTGCCCCTTGTTCAGCCCCACGGGCTAGTCAGGAGGCTCTGTGACTAGAGTTTATCTAAGGACAATTCTTGGTGTCTGGAGGAGCCGTCAACTGACGACAGACTGACCACATGCTTTTGCTTGTCTTTCCCCCGACTTTCTTCTCTGGGGCTTCAGGGAGGACAAGGCAATTGCCAACGGTTCGTGCTGCTACGCAGCAGTGGTAGCAGCAGAAGGGAGGTGCTATGAGAAAACAGAGTATTCCCCTCCTCCCTCCTCAACCCAACACTCATATACTTTGGTAAAGATACTGATCAGTGGATGCTTCCAGCCAGCCAGGCACCTGCGAACCACTACCCCGGCTTGCAGGGGCTCCCATGCACTCTTCATCACAAATACATTCATTCACAGAAACTTACAGTCATTCATGCACCTGCACACCACCACATTCATTCATATTTTAGCCACAACTGCAGCCACACATTTGCCTATAAAGGCTGGGTAAGTATGAAGAGCAGGAACATGCCTTTAGAACATGCCTTTATTCTGCCCCTCTCCCCTGACACACACACACACACACACACACACACACTTTGCCCTGCTTCCTTGCTCCAGGAGGTTTCAGCTCGGAAGCGTGCAAAATCCTGGTAGGAAGAAATTTCTGCCATTCACAGTCAAATCCCTAGACTGTATAAAAACCCCCTGACCTCGTGCATGATTAGATCATGGACAAGATGTCCAAGTGCTGGCAGAGCTGCAAATGCCTAGGTGGATGAGGGGGGCTGGTTCTTTTTCTGGCCTGGTTTTCCTCACTTGGCAGCCCAGTGAATAAAGACAGGGCCAAGGGAGGGGCTTGCAGTGTGGCCCAAGCCTGCACAATGCCCCACCTGGCCCGTTCAGATGTTGTCCTCAAGGGAGAGGTGAGAGTTGTGGTGAGCTGTGAGGTACTGCGGCAGCCAAGGCTTGGCATTCGAAGGCCTTGGGAATTCGTGTTAATCTGTACTGGTGCTGAGGATGGTAAGCGGGGGGGCTGTGCATTTGCCCTCCATATCCACGCTGCACTCACTCCACTCTGTTCTGAGAGGTTGACCTCTAGGGACTGCGTTAACAGACTCTCCTGATCCCTGGTTCAGCCAATGGGGGCCCTGAGAGGGAAATCCAAAGATGGGAGGAAGGCATGGCAGGGTATTTATTCCCCACCTTCCTCCCTGCCAAGCTATGGGCTGTCTGTGGCTGTGTCCTTCTGTGAAAACCACAGCTCCTGTCAGGTGGCCCCCGAGCAGCTGCAGTTCCAGGTCTCTTCAAGTTCTGGACTAGTGTGAATACATTGAGACCCGTGATTCCCAGACTCTCTAGGTCTGTGGAACTCTTAACAGGACAACAGTCCATTTGCCTCAGTGGTGCCTACCGGCAACCTAAAAAAAAAAAAAAAATCTCCCATCAGAATGCTGGGTAAGTAGTGTTTATTGACATAAAACAAGGCTGTGGGGGCTTTTTCAGTTCAGAACATGAAATTAAAGAATAGATGCTGCTGGAGAGATTGCTCTCTAGCAGGTAAGGAAAGCTCTGGAAGTGGGCCTTCCACTTAGCTGTTTACCAGCTTTGTGATCATGGGCAAATTACTTAATTTCTCTAAGCCTCAGTTTCCTCCTCTGTAAAATGAAAATAATAAGAATTATAATAAGCCCCTCCTCTTAGAACTGTAATGAGGACTAAGATAATGTATGTGAAACAGTGTAACACAGGTGCCCAGCACAAAAATAACCTGCAATAAATGCTAGCTATTTAAATATTAAGAGTATAAGTATGTATTCTATAAAATAACTACTTATGGGACATCTAGAACTTTCAAAGTTTTTTAGACAATGGCCAACAATGTTTATTTTATTTTTTATTTTTATTATTATATTTTTTGAGACGGAGTCTCACTCTTATCACCCACGCTGAGTGCAGTGGTGCGATCTTGGCTCACTGCAACCTCTGCCTCCCGGGTTCAAGTGATTCTCCTGCCTCAGCCTCCCAAGTAGCTGGGATTACAGGTACTCGCCAAGATGCCTGGCTAATTTTTGTATTTTTAGTAGAGACAGGGTTTCGCCATGTTAGCCAGGCTGGTCTTGAACTCCTGACCTCAGGTGATCCACCCTCCTCGGCCTCGCAAAATGCTGGGATTATAGGCGTGAGCCACCGCGCCTGGCCAAATGTTCATTTTATGTCATGACCTGATGATACCCACAACAGAAAAAAGTAATAGTTATCCTTAAAACCTGCAATGCACTCTGCTATTTTCTCATTTGTTCTATGTCATCAAAAAATGTAGGTCACAACCCCTTAATGGCCTGAGATCCACAACTGGAGAAGCTGTGATCTGGTAGACTTGCCAGGGATCAATGTGATGAAGACTGAGTCATCTCTGGAGGTGACAGGATAGGTAAAGACCATTTCCTGATGTCTTTTAAACAGGTATAATTACATTAATGGGAGAAAAGCAGCTGGGGGTGTTCTCCGCAGAATCTGAAATTCAGACAAGCATTTGAGTGGACTTAGGTATAAGAAACTAGGACTTGGAAAAGGGGACTCAAATGTATAAAACATGGTGCTTGCCCTCAAAGAACATATAGTTTAGTAGCAGAGCTTAGATTCATTCACTCCTTTATAAAACTGAGTACCTAGTATGTGTGACGAACGTTCTACATCAGTCAACAAGACAGGAGTTCCTGACATCACAAAGCTTAACTTCTTATGGTAGCGACAGGCAATAAACAAATAAATAACCAAATAAGTATAATATGGTTCAGACAGTGGTAATGGCTCTAGAGAAAAGGGGAGTGGATAGTGTCTGGTAGAAGACATATTCTAGATAAGGTAGTCAGAGAATGCTTCTCTGAGAAAATATTTGACCCAAGTCAGGAATGAAGCGAGGGAGTGAGCCGTGTAAATTCTAAAAGAAATGCACTCCACTTCTAGGGACCAGCAAGTGCATAGACTCTGAGGAAGAAATAAGCTTGGAATAGTGTGGAAAGAGGAAGAAGGACAGAGTGACCAGAGCTTAGTGAGCAAAGCAGAGGGTGGTAGGTGTCTGAGAGGTAGACAGGGCCAGATAACGTAGGTCTTGACCTTCATACTAAGTCTTGAATAACATCTGAATGTGATGAGAAACTATTGTAGGGTTTTGAGCAGGAGAGTGACATAATCTATGTTTTAAAAGGATCACTCTGCTGCTCTGGAGAGAAGTGACTAAAGAGGGCGAGAAGGAAACAATGGGGCTGATCAGGAGGCCATCCCAGCAGTCCAGACAAGAGATGATGGTGGCGTGGAATAGGCTGACAGTGATGGAGGCAGTGAGAAGTGGTCCAATTAGCAGTATCTACTTTGAAGGATGATGTCTCTGCATATCCATAATACAACATGGAACGTGAGGTGCCAAGATAGAGTACACGATGTTGTGGAAACTCAGATGAAAATTACATCTGGCTGGGGGATGAGCTGGCACTTGAGCTGTGTTTTCAAGGATGAGTGGGCAGAAATGGTGAGGGAGGAGAGAACTTTCCAAAAAAAGGGAAAAGCATGCAATTGAAGGCAAAAAAGAGGGAAAGTAGAGGGCATATTCAGGGCCCAGAGGTAATTCGGTGGATATGGTGGGCCTGAAAGCGTAGAACAGGAATATAGCTGACCAGGTAGGTTTAGGATAAGTTATTATGGGCCTCGTGTGCTGTGATAGCATTTGGGCAACGGAGAGCCACTGCATGTTTCTGAGGATGGTTTTATGTGATCAGCGCTGAGCTTTACAAAGTTCTGGGTAACTGGGGCTGAAGGGGAACCTGGAAGCCTCTGCTTTGGGCCTCAGTAGACTCATTCGTCAAGCAGATCTTTGGCCTTCTCAGATCCTGCACCCTTTGTTCCAGCCAAACCAGCTTTCTTCCCGACCAGTGGACTGGCCAGAAACACTCCTTCTTCTCTGCCTTTGCTCATGCAGTTCTCAGCACCCAAAGCTCCTCTCCATCTATCCAGATCTTCCCCCTTCTTTGGCTCCTTGGCCTCTATCGCTCTCTCCTTTCTATCAAAGCACTTGTCTACACTTCTTACGTTGGCTCTTAACCTCACAGACCCACTGACATTTTGTTAAGTATTTCCAGAACATAGGCCTTCTCCCATGAGACAGAAATTCCTGTCGGTCAGGGACATCACCTGGCACTCCCTTTGTTCTCTCCACAGTGTCAGGCACTCAATAGCCATTAAACTGACCATTCCCATTCCTCATAAGTGAGTTTGGAAAGCCAAGGGTAGAAAGGCACTTGTCCAGACACACTGAAATCCAGACACAAAGCCAAAAGGACCCACTTCCTGCCTCCAGCTCTCTTCCTATTACTCCACTTCCTGGCCATCCCAGCAATGAACACACTTAGGTTTTGCCTTCCTTGGAACTATCCTAAGGGGAATAACCCTTGCCTTGGGAATAGGATCCCTGTAAAAGTAAAAGCACCAAGCCTCTGATTTCCCTCAGGGAGACAGGGAATGGCCTGGGTCAGATTCCATCGGATTCCATGTCCTCCCCAGTCTGCCTCGCACCTTGCCCCTCCCCCAGTGCTCGGTATTTGGTTGGCGGGTGGCTTCCCCAGCTCCCTAATCCAGGCTGTCTGCCACACCCTATATGGCTTTTCATGGAGAGGGTTTACTTCAGGGGATTCTACTCTGAAGTGCTTGTCCCAGGCAGCCCTCCACCCCTACTTTGTAACTGCCCAATAGGTTCATTTTACCCACTTCCCAGATAGAACAGATTTATCAAGGGAGAAATTGCAATAGAGAAACTTTAATTCACGCAGAGCTGGCTGATCGGGAGAAGAGAGTTTTATTATTACTCAAATCAGTCTCCCTGAAAATTCCAGACTAGTGTTTTTAAAGGATAATTTGATGGGTAGAGGGCCAGGGAGTGGGGAGTGCTGATTGGTTTGGTCAGAGACAAAATCACAGAGCCTCTAAGTTGTCCTCTTGCGCTAAGCAGATTCCTGGGTAGGGGCCACAGGACCAGCCAGCCAGTTTCTCAATCTGGGTGATGCCAGCTGATCCATCAACTGCAGGGTCTGAAAAATATCTTCAGCACCAATCTCAGGTTTTCCAATAGTGATGTTATCCCTAGGAGCAACTGGGGAGGCTTAGAATCTTGTGGCCTCCAGCTACATGACTCCTAAACCATAATTTCTAATCCTATGGCTAATTTGTTAATACTACAAAGGCAGTCTGGTCCCCAGGCAAGACGGGGGTTTGTATTGTGAAAGGGCTGTTACCATCTTTGTTTCAAAGTGACACTGTAAGTTCCTCCCAAAGTTAGTTCAGCTTACGCCCAGGAATGAACAAGGGACAGCTTGGAGGTTACAAGCAAGATAGAGTCAGTTAGGTCAGATGCCCTTCACTGTAATAATTTTGTTATAATTTTTGCAAAGGCGGTTTCGATTTTGCCAGCTATTGGAAATAACAACTAGTAGAGACACAAGTTTGCAGACAGCAACAGGCTTTGTGGAGTACCTCAGCACCTGACACCTTGCAGGCAAATGAGTCACTTAAGGACACATTGCAAAGGCACAGATAATGGGTTTCCTATTCTGTTGCTGGGGACACCCAATTTGGTGCTTGGCCTGTCCCGTGGTCTCCATCTCTCACTGCTTCTTTCCAAATGCTCTGCCTGCCATTTCTAGAAGGGGAAATGGGAGGCTGAGGGAATCAGTAAGGCAACCACCCAGGAACCATGAAGGACGCTGGATTCTTGCTCATGCCCTCAGCTGGGTGCTGAGCTGGGCCCAGGTTGCAGTAAAACAGGGCTCCTGACCCAAAGGTCACAGGCACAGTAATGGAGGCTGAACGGACCGCTGTGGGGACTCCACCCTTCAATTTCAAAAGCTCTTCCGCACCTCCCTCCCAACCTTAGGTTTAAATTTGAACCTCCTCATCCCTTGGGGAAGAACCCCCTTACTCTGCCTCCTCCTCCTCCCATGCGTGGAATGCAGGAGCACAGAGGGTAGGAATAGGAGACCTCCTTTTCTCAAATCCAGGCGGGCACAGAGCTCTGCACACCCGCATGCCCACTCAGCACCCCCAAGTCCCGGGCGGAGAACGGCCAGGGTACTAAGGCCTGGGACAGGGACGCGGCCGCCGAGGAAGACTTTCCCGCAGCCTCCACAAGCCAGCCGCCCCCGTCGCCACGGGCTCCCTCCCACGCGTGGAAGCCAAGCAGAGGCGGAGGCGGTGGCAGCGCCGCGCCTGCAGGTCACGCGGGAAGCACGAGGCCCTGCGCCCAGGGCACGTGAGGGGGCGGGGCCTGCGCCCAGGATCCCCTCTAGCGGCTGCTTACGTAGCAGCGCGGCCCCGCCCCGCCCGCTCCCTCCCCGTGCCGCCCCGCCCCGCCCCGCCCAGCACCACCTCTGCCCCCGCACCGCTGCGCACCGCCCTCGCCCCGAGAGCTCCCGCGCGGGGGCGGAGCCTCGGAGCCCAGGGAGCCCGAGCTGGGGGAAGAGAAGGGCGCGGGAGGGTGGGGCGGCGAGGAGAAGGAAGATGGGGAGGAACCCTGCTTAGGCCGGAGGGGCGGGCGCCTAGGGCTGCGCGATGCCCCCCGCCCGGGGAAGCCCCCTCCCCAGTCTCTCTAGAGGCTGTCCCAGACGCGCCGGGTTTTTGTTCCTCTAGATTTAGAGCGAGGAGAAGCCAGGTTGCGGGATGTGGGGGGGAGGGGGGTGGTGCGGCTGGCTGTGAGGACCCTCCCGCCATCCACCCACGCGCGCGTTTTCTCCCGGCACTGACGGTGTCCTGCCCGCTCGACTGCTCCGGCTGCGCTCGTGACTCTGCTTCGTGCCGTCAGAATTCCGCAGCGTGTGCTCGGGGGTGGGGCGGGTGGCACCTGGCTGCCCCTTGAGCTTGTCCACCCGCGGGTCTGCCGGGTTGCCAGGCAACCCACTTACCTGCCCCCTCCCCCACCCTGCCCGGCTTCCGAGAGCCAGGTCGCTCCCGGCCCAGTCGCTGTGCCCTGCGATGCCCCTCTCCGCTCCGCGATTCACTCCTGTGTCTCCATCCTGCACCTGGTTGTTTTCGAGGCATGGAAAGCGCCCATCTTCCCCTGGGCCTTGACACCCACGCCTCCCGAGTCCACCTGGGTGCTGACATGGAGGGCCGTAGTGCGGCTGCAGACAGACTGTCCACACGGCCCCATCCTGTACCCCTTCTTGGAACAGGGCAGTGGAAAAACAAACAGGAACTGTGCAGGAGGAGATGGAGCCCAAACACCAGCTCATTTCCACCCTTACCGTGTAGATCACCCAGCACGTGTCCGCCCCCGGGGTAAATATTGTGGTTTGCTTCCACTTAGCACCCAGAAGACGCACTCGCTGTCCCTGGTAACTGGGCAGCAAGGCTTGGCCCTGGGGCTCCCTGCCCTGGGATGCAGTGCTCCTGACGCAGGGTTCGAGATAAGGCAGTGTGTGTTGGACACACACGGAGAGAGAGGTAGGGTGAGAAAACAAATATTATGAAAAGCAAGACTACTCAGCCACGGAGTGCCCTCCCGGTGATTCCACACTGCCCTAGAGGGTATCTGCTCACTCCTCTGATGGAGGGACTGGGTGAGAGGCACTTTGTCCCTCCTCCAGCCTGGGGTTGGGAGACAGACCTGTGGCCCTCTTCCAGGAGGCAGTCGCCTGGGCTGAGGTCTCACCAGGAGAGAGGCTGCAGGGCTGGACTTCTGAGCTCTGTGCTGAGAACTGTAGGCTCCAGCAGTAGAGGCTATGTAGGAGCATGACCTGGGGAGGCTTCAAAACTGCCTTGCAGACAAGATCCATCAGCCCCTAAGGAGAAGTCCGGGCAGATAGCTGCATTCCCCAGGTCCCTCCTAATGGATATGTTGAATCTGGTTGCCTGCAACATTAGAAATTTCAGGACGTCCTTCAGAAAGCCCTGTAGTACCTTCCATGCCACACTGTCATCTCAGAATTCCTGTTAGGACAGCTGTTTCATAAAGGTTAGCAACTTTTTTGACTTGAGTTGATTTTGTCACCTAATGTCATCTTGAAGACAGGGATTTATGTGCAGAGAGCCTCAGGAGAGGGCTACACTCCTTGGGGAAGAAAGGACAGGGCAGAGCTTTAGGATTCTCTGGCCATTTATTCATTCCCATTTTTGAGGGCCTCCTGTGTTCCATGCCTTGTGCAAAGCACTGGGGGAACATAACAGAGATGACCTGGACTCTGATGTGGGGGAGAAGACAGTAAATGATTACATCACAGTGAGGTAATCGGTATAACTGGATTGCACATGAGGTGCAATGAGAACATAAGGGAAGAAGCTGCTGAAATCCACCCAGGTTAGTCTATCAGTCGGCGTGGGCTACAGGATGCTGCAGTAACAAATGACTCTAACATCTCGGTGACTAAAAACCAATAAAGCTTTTATCTTTCTGACATTCATGTCCACCAGATGTCTCCTGAGGTTCTGCCTTAAACTCTCTTCATTCTGGAACCAAGGGTAAAGGTGTAGTTCCTCCATGGTTTCTTGGCAGAGGGAAAATGAAAATGGTAGAGCCAAGCAATGGCTTCTGCTGCAAAGTGGCATGTGTCACTCCTCTCAGGTTTCATTGGCTAAGCAAGTCATGTGATTAGGTCTGCTGTAAATGGAGCAAGAAGTATAATCCTTCCACAGGGTCAGGCCAGTGGGAAGGGGTGGCGAATATCTTGGCCCATAATACAGCCTGCTACAGAGTCCCAGAGGAAGTGATGCTTGGGTGATTGCAAAAGCGGATTAGAACTGGAGCAGAAAAGCAGATGAGGCAGGGAGGTTATTCCTGCAGAGGGAACCTTATGGGCCACATCATGGAGGCATAAAACTGCCTGGTACATTCAAGACAAGCCAGTCATCTCCCTAAGTCCATATAGTGTAGGGAAACGTTCTTTATCCACCCTCCCTTGCCATGTTTGAATCCGTTTTTAAGAGCTTGCCCTTGGCCCTGTTTCAAGAGTTGTCACAGGGAGAGGATGCTGGTGGTTGTACTTCTTCCCAGAGAAAATGGACCCAAGTTGCCCCAAAAGGCTTGTCCTCCATGAATACTGGAATATCTTTGGTGGAGATAATTTTTTAAAGGACAAAATAATTAACAGGTTCCCATGATATTCTAATCCTTGAGGCCTTAGAGACTTGCCAGTGTTGGGTTTGGATGGCTACGTATGGGGACTGGGGAATATGTGAGTGACGGCAGCAGGTGTCAAGTATTCTAAGATGTCAACCCATCTTCATGGAGAACTTTGAGGGGATGTCTCCGGAAGGTTCTGATGGCTGTCTGGGTCTCAGCAACCCAACCTGTCTCTCCTGGTGAGCCTTGCCAAGAAAGACCTCATTCCTACCCTCTTCACTTTCTGTCCTGCCTTAGGTATCAAAAGAGGGGCACTGCTTGGCCAAGATGTTGTATTAGTCCATTCTCACACTGATATGAAGAAATATCCAAGACTGGGTAATTTATAAAGAAAAGAGGTTAAATTGACTCACAGTTCTGCAGGCCCAGGGAGGATTCAAGAAATTTACAACCATGGCCGAAGGGGAAGTAAGCATGTCCTTCTTCACGTGGCAGCAACAAGAAGCTCAGAGCAAAGGCGGTGAAAGCCCCTTATAAAGCCATCAGATCTTGTGAGAACTCACTCACTATCATGAGAACAGTGTGGAGGTAATCACCCCCATGATTCAATTACCTCTCACTGAGTCCCTCCCATGACCATGGGGGTTATGGGAACTACAATTCAAGATGAGATTTGGGTGGGAACACAGCCAAACCACATCAGAAACCTTGGTGGCAGACCATCCCTTCAAGTGCTGCTAAGTGGGAACAAATACGTGTTATTGATTCCTGGGCTATTAATTAAGCCTTTTTATAGTTGTTAGGCTGTTCCTTTATTATATTTTAAGGGCCAGGCGTGTACTTTTCCCCGTTTTGTATACCCTGGTTCTCTGGGTACAAGAGTTGCCCCAGAAAGATTTCTTAACGGGTTGGTTAGTTGAAAGGCAAGCGTTTTTTTTTTTCTTTTCTAACTTCTTTTTTTTTAAATTTTATTATTATTGTATTTGTAACTTTCTACTTTTTTGATGTATTTATTTATTTATTTATTTATTTTATTATTATTATACTTTAAGTTTTAGGGTAAATGTGCACAATGTGCAGGTTAGTTACATATGTATACATGTGCCATGCTGGTGTGCTGCACCCATTAACTCGTCATTTAGCATTAGGTATATCTCGTAATGCTATCCCTCCCCCCTCCCCCCACCCCACAAGCATTTTAAGAGAGTCGGGGATCTTTCAGCCTCAAGTGACTAAAAGTCCAGTCTAAGTGGCTTAAGTTAAGGTAATTTTTTTTTCTTCAGGTCACACAACTGTGAAATTCATGGGGCAGAGTTAGCTTCAGGCATGGCTTCATATAGGGGCTTAAAATAGACATCTGGTTTTTCTCTTTCTGTCTATATCTAGGCTCCGCTTTCTTCTTGGCAGGCTCTATTCCCAGGTAGACTCCTTCAGTCTGGTTGTAAGATAGTTGCAGAACTTCCAATCTTACACCCTCCTGGATTCAAGTCCACTAGGAGAGTCTTTGCCTCTTCCAGCATCCCTGGCAACAATTTCTTTGGACATGGGTCTCTCCTGAACCAGTTATGTTGGTCAGGGAACTGTGGTGCTCCATAAACTTAGTTCTAAGGCCCTGACCCTGGGGTGGAGCCCTACCCAAAATAAGGGACCAAGAGATTGACAGGAGGTGGTTTCCAGAGGGTATCCAGTGGTGGTGAAGAGAGGAAAGGTGCATGGAAGATGAGGGACAAAAACAGCAGATGTCCAATTCATGGACAAGTCTGTGCTAGTCAGCTGTTGCTACGGTAACGCTACATAACAAATTGCCCCAAGGCTCAGTGGCTTACAATAATAAGCATCAATTATTTTCTCACTCCTGTGTTTGTGGGGGTGGTTTGGGCATCTCTGCTTCAGGAGGCATGTTAGGTAAACTTGGTCCCAGGATGTGGGCCGGGTTCAGGTCTAGTCCATTTTCTCTCATCCTCCTTAAAAATGAGGCCACCTGGGGATGGCATGAATGGCATGAGCACACAGGAGGGAGCAGAAACACACCAGATGTCTGAAAGCCTAGACTCAGAACTGTTACACAGTTAGCTCTGGCCACATTCCTTTGGCCTGAACAAGTCTCACGGGCAAATCCAACACCCATGGGGCTGAGAAATATACTGAAAAATAATCCAGTTTATCACAGTGTCACTAAAAGACCAGCAAATGATTGGAATGGGCTGATACAAATTTCTCAAACTCTGCCTGCCTCTGGCTTTATTCACAATTGTCCATGTAGACATGCATAAAAAGGCTCTGCTGAGTAAATCACATATCAAGTTCTTTTGTCCGCCCTAATTTCCCCCTACACTGACCCCAGCCTTCAGGCTTCCTCTGTGCACCAGCTGTCTGTGATTCACTTCTCTTTGAAGCTGTGCAGGCTGGTTCAAGAGCTGTGGTTGGTGGGTGTTGATAAGAAGTGAAAGTCTACCTGTCTAGAATGTATTGGAAGGCATTCTTCCTGTATATGGGAGATTGGATAAGATGAGATTACTTCTTGAGCTCCTTCCCACTCTAAGATGTTCTGAGTCTGGATATCCTATGTCAAATTTTGACCATATGTAGTGTTTTTGTCTTGTTTTGTTTTGTTTTTTGATACGGAGTCTTTCTTTGTCGCTCAGGCTGAAGTGCAGTGGCATGATCACAGCTCACTGCAGCCTTCAACCCCTGGCCTCAAGCAGTCCTCCCGCCTTGGTCTCCCAAAGTGCTGGGATTACAGACTTGAGCCAGCATGCCCAGCCCATATGTAGTTATATTTTAGAATACAGGATTTTACCTGTGAATCTGGTCTCTTTGCCCCCAATTACCTTGATCTGTGATACAACATGGCATGAGACCAGTAAGTGCATATACTCAGAAGACCACTCTTCTAGGCTCTGTGGGGGAACCCGTGAGGAGTAGGAATTTGAAGTCCAGCTTCTCAGGAGTCACATTGCTTTCTTTTTCTTTTTCTTTTTCCTTTTTTTCTTAGAGACAGGGTCTTGCTCTCTCACCCAGGCTGGAATGCAGTGATGAGATCATAGCTCACTGTGGCCTTGAACTCCTGGGCTGAAGCCATCCTCCTACCTCAGCCTTCTGAGTAGCTAGGCCTACAGGCATGTGTCACCACAGCTGGCTAATTTTTAATTTTTTTTGTAGATACAGGGGTCTTGTTATGTTGCCCAGGCTGTTTTTGAACTTCTGTCCTCAAGTGATCTTCCTGCCTCCGCCATCCAAAGTTCTGGGATTACAAGTGGGAGCCACCATGCCCAGCCCACATTTCTTTGTAATGCATGCCTCTGGACAGCTTCAGGTAAATGGATCTCCAAAGTAAGAAAGAACAACTTTATATTCTCTGTTCCAGTGGCTCAAAGCCGTCAACATCAGGACACTCTGCTTAGTGTCTAACTTGATGCTTCATGACTACTGTTAAAGGCCATCCTTTCTCCTTTCTCCTTTTTACATCTTTTCGTATGGTGGAATCCATCTCTAATGTTGGTGTTGTGAAAACCTGTTCATTTTGTGGTTCCAGAAGAAAGAACTGGTATTGCTTCCCTTAATTTCACATCAACAGACAATTACTGAATGAGTGTGACAGTCGCCGTAAGTACCGCAGTGTTATGAGAATCACCATTGAGCCAGGCTGTCTGTGTTCCAATTCTGGCTCTGCTGCTTACTAGGTGTGTGACCTTGAACAACCTATTTAGCATCTCTTGTCCATCGTCCTCTTGTCTATGAAATATGTTATAATAAGGCCTCTCTCATAGGGCTCTCATAAGGGGTAAATGAGTTAATGCTTATAAAGTGCTTAGAATAGTGTCTGGCACATAGGTGCTCAATAAATGTTGGCTATTATTATCCTTACTTTGAGATGAAAGACTAACCACTGTCCTCAAATAACTCAGACTCCAGGGAGGAAAATGGCACTTACCACACAGGGATGTAACTGCTCTCTTATTTAGGATGACAAGTGGATGTTGGGGGTATAGGAACACAGTGAGAGGAAGTTACAAGAAGGTAGATTTTTTATTTACGACAAGATCTTCCTAAGAATTAGTGTTTATTGGCCAGGTGTGGTGGCTAATGCCTGTAATCTCAGCCCTTTGGGAGGCCGAACCCGGCAGATCATTTGAGCTCAGGAGTTTGAGACCAGCGTGGGCAACATGGTGAAACCTTGTCTCTACAAAAAACTCAAAAATTAGCTGGGTGTGGTGGCACCTGCCTGTGGTCCCAGCTGTTTGTTGGAGGATGAGGTGAGAGGATCGCTTGAGCCCAGCAGGAGGTCAAGGCTGCAGTGAGCTGTGATCATACCACTGCACTCCAGCCTGGGTGACAGAGTAAGACCCTATAAGACCCCGTCTCAAAAAAAAAGAAAAAGAAAAAGAAAAAAAGAAGTAGCATTTATCAAAATATTAGTAAGTAATTAGTTCCTCTGTCATCAGAAACATTCAGGCAAACCCTGAACACTCATATATCTAGAAGAACAGAGTTTATAAAGAGGTGGTCTATGGGTTGGTTCTCACCTGCAAAGGTGTTTGGTTTGGACTGCAATGTATTTTTTTGTTTGTTTTTATTTTTTGAGACGGAGTCTCGCTCTGTTGCCCAGGCTGGAGTGCAGTGGCCCAATCTTGACTCACTGCAACTTCCACCTCCTGGGTTCAAACGATTCTCCTGCTTCAGCCTCCCGAGTAGCTGGGACTATAGGCGCGTGCCACCACACCCAGCTAATTTTTTGTTGTTGTTGTATTTTTAGTAGAGATGGGGTTTCACCATGTTAGCTAGGCTGGTCTCAATCTCCTGACCTCGTGATCCGCCCGCCTCGGCCTCCCAAAGTGCTGGGATTACAGGTGTGAGCCACTGCACCCGGCCGGTTGGACTGCAATGTATTTTTTAAAAGATTTTAATGAGTCGCCAACAGATTAGATTTTTTGCTTTAAAATTCTAGATTTTGGGTTTATTTTTGCAGAATTTGAAGATCTGGCCACACTGAACCTACATTATATGAATAATGGAGCTCAGCTGTGGCCACTCTTTGAAGACAGAACTCATTTTACATGTAGCTATGTCTTATGCCCTCTTCTAGAGTCTCTTCTCTCTCTTATAGGACTCAACTGGCGCGTCTGTGTTTTTAAATTTGTAGCACTGCCTAAGATTTAAACAGTGGCTGGGAGGCTTGATCAGATGACATTATTTCTAGGGTAATCTGATCCAATCTGATCTTTCCTTATTCTGAGAGCCTGGACTTGTGTTCTGGGATAGAGATCTGACTCGTGGCACAGAGCCATTCACTAAACAGTCCCTGCACACCTACTCCTTGCTAAGCCTTGTTATTCCTACTAGAAACTCTAGAATACTAAGCTGGGCTTTAAGTGGTTATATATATGTATATATGCATGCACATAAATACAATGTGTGTGTAAGATATACATAACAATATCTATCATTTTAAAATGTACAATCCAGTGGTATTAAGCACATTCACAATATTGTACAGCCATCACCACTATCATTTCCAGAACTCTTCATCCCAAACAAACTCTACCCATTAAACAATAACTCTCTGTTTCCCCTTCCCCTCTGCTCCTGGTAACCCCCATTCTATTTTTTGTTTCTATGAATTTGCCTATTCTAGGAACCCCATCTAAGAAGAATCATACAATATTTGTCCTTTCATGTCTGACTGATTTTGTTTAGCATGATTTCTTCAAGATTCATCCAAGTCCTAGTATATGTCAGAATTTCCTTCCTGTTTAAGGCTGACTAGTATTTCACTGAATGGATATACCATATTTTAGCTTATCCATCCATTTTTCCGTGAACACTTAAGTTGTTTCCACTGTTTAGCTATTGTGAAAAATGCTGCTATGAACATGTGTACACGTATTTATTTGAGTCCTGCCTTCAATTCTTTGGGGGTATACATCTCCTGTTATATTTTAATTCAAATTAAACAATAAATTTCCATCTTTTTTTTCTTCTCAAAGCTCTATGAGGCAATAAAGAGCACCTGGCACTTCCATTTTATAGATGCAGAAACTGAGTTAGCAGCTCTGCAAAGGAAACTAGAGCTGGAAGCTAGGTCCTTGGTGCATGGTCTTTCACACCAGGCTGTAACATCCCTACGGACAAGGGTTGTGTCTGTTGCTGTCACTGATGCATCTCCAAGGACAAGTGACTAGAATGCAGTTGATGTGTTTTAAAAGCATAAATGAATATTTTTTGTGCTTTACGTTCTAACAGAGGCTTTTGAAGAAACTACTGGTGTCTGTATTCCTCTCCTTTTCCACATCCCCTTTCTCTATTTATGAGACACCCCTACCCATGGGACTTGGGCAGACAAGCTGATCCTGAACCATGTCTTCAGTGATAACCACTTCAGGCCTGAGAAAGGTCTCTTTTCAAAGTGCTTCTGTTCACAGTCCCAGGAGTAACGTCTTATTCCCCATCTAGTGTATGGTTTAGTTCAGGCTTCACCCCGGAACTCACAGCAATTCAGGGATCACCTGGCTCCTGGCTGGTGTAAGAGATCTACTGGGGGTGCCTCTGGCATGGGGGGTTTGAGTATCTTTAGCCAGATTTTGTCCAGAAATGTCTAGTGTGCTGCTTGATTTCTGCCCCCCTTATCTCACGGTACTCTGGTGTGGGGGATTGGGAGCCTCAACCCAAATTCCCTTTTGTTTCAAAATGGAGACAAATGAAATTTTAATGGAGTGGTGAAAATGCTGCCTTTGGTAAGCTGCACTCCTGCTTTAGCATCTGGTTTAGAAAATGGGGGCTCTAAAAGGAGTCCCTGCCCTCTTTTCCTTGGAGGAGCCTCGCTTCGGCTCTCAGAGGAGGTAAGGAGGTGTGGCTTACATCATCTGGGGTCCTTTGTCCACTGCTTCGTGTCTACATAACAACAAAAGCTGTCAATAATGGCACAAAGATGGAACGCAGAAGACACTGTGACTGTCTCATGGGGAGAGTCTGTGTAAGAGAGAAGGCAAGTGGTGGTGAGAAACACACCCAAGGCGTCCATCTCATTCTGCCCCCAGAGCAGTCTGGCTTATGGTTCAGCTTCACCAGGGAAATATCTTTGACTCTGGTTTAGGAAGGAAGCGCTGAGACAAAAGGTTTGAGGGTGGTGAGGTGGGGTGGAGGTGAGCGTATGCAGGTCTGGCAAAAATAGAGAACTAAATCCATCTATCTATAGCCCGACTGAAGGCAAACAACCATCCCTCTCTCCTCTGAAAGTGAGCAGGGGAAGAGGACGAGGAGAGAGGCAGAGCGCAGGAGGTGGCTTCCCGTGGGCAGCAGAGGGTTAACCCCTCGGGCACCCAAGGACGTCAGAGCTGGTTCTTGTCTGTGGCTTGGATTGAGAGCTTTCATCCCTTGTTATTTTTCCTGATGTCTTTGTTTTTTATTGTGTTTGGATTTCAGGATTTGGCTTGTTATTTTTAATGTTTAATATATTTAGAGGGGAGAAAAAAAAATCCATCCTAGTGAAAGCACAGGAAACCAAGCAGGCCTGAAGGAAGGGTGCTGGGAAGGGGCCCTGGGTATCCCTTGTTCAGCTGAAGAGCAGGGTAGCCACCCTTACCTGGCCCCCTCCCATCCTACATTCTCCTGAGCCCTGAACACTGTAGCCTGGGCAATGGGGCTTCCTGCTTTGGAGACCTGTTCTCACCCACTAGTCTGTGATGGGGACCATCATCCACGGGTGCTCTTCTAAGATGCACCATTCTCCTGTACAACAGTCTGAGCATCTGCTGGGCTGGGAGGCAAGGAGATCCCAGTCCCTGCATCCCTCCCTCCCCTGCAGACCCACTGGGCGAGGGCACGAAGGAGGAGGACACAGTCTCTCTGAAAGTGAGGAAAAGGACGTGGAGCTGCCGCTGAGGAAGGCAGAGGAGATCAGGTTTGAGAACTGAGGGAAGAAGTAGTATGGGGTATTCAGCAACAATTTAGAACTTCTTAGACAGCTGTTTATAAGATATTTATAACAGGAAATTATATATATTAGAACTTGGAGAGAGAGGGCACATTCAACCTATGGCCATATGGGTCAGAATGTTCCATAGCCAATAGGCTCCACATCAGAGTGGTTGGTCAGAAGCAAAAAGCACTGAGCACTAAGGTCATGTGAGAGAAAGGTGAGGTGGTGCTTGAGTATGGTATCAGGGAGCCAGGTAAATGAGATGGAGATAAGGAGACAGAGCTAATTGAACCCCAGAATCCCAGAGATGAAGAAATGCATGAGGGTGTCTATTCCTGCATGAGGGGGCCTGCTCCTCAGAGCAAGAGCAAGAATTGTGTGGGCCTACTTCCCTGAGAGGCAGGATCCTGTGGGATTGCGTAGTTTGGGCCCTAGGGAGATACCTGGGGAATGGAGAGTATTTACCTCCCAATGGAACCTTGTAACTAGGAAGCCCTGGGAAGCCACAGGAATTGCAGGGGGTGAGTTGGGGGCTTGAAGGCAAGACCAAATAGCATTCGCATCTTACTCTTATATGGAGTAACTCTGACAGAGAAAGCAAACCACTGGGAGTGGTCAGCTAGTGTTAAAGGTCAGAGCCAGTACATTTAGAAAAACCTGAAGACTCCACCAAAAAATTGTTACAACAGATAAATTCAGTAAAGTTACAAGATACAAAATCAACCTACAAAAATCAGTGGCATTTCTATATGCCAACAGTGAACAATCTGAAAAAGAAATAAAATAATTCCATTTACAACAGCTACAAATAAAATAAAATAACTAGGAATAAACTTAACCAGAGAAGTGAAAGATCTCTACTATGAAAACTATAAAACATTGATGAAAGAAATTGAATAGGACACACAAAAAAAGAAAGATATTCCATATTCATGGACTGGAAGAATCAATATTGTTAAAATATCTATATTACCCAAAGCAATCTAAAGATTCATTGCAATCCTATCAAAATATCAATGACATTCTTCAAATAAATAGAAAAAATAATCCTAAAATGTATATGGAACAACAAAAGACCCGGAATAGCCAAAGCCATCTTGAGCAAAAAGAACAAAACTGTAGGAATCCATATTACCTGACTTCAAATTATACTGCAAAATGAAAGTAATCAAAACAGCATGGTACTGGCATAAAAACAGGCACATAGGGCTGGGTGTGGTAGCTCACACCTGTAATCCCAGCACTTTGGGAGGCCGAGGCAGGCAGATCACTGGAGGCCAGAATTTCAAGACCAGCCTGGCCAACATGGTGAAACTCCGTCTCTACTAAAAATCCAAAAAAAAATTAGCTGGATGTGGTGGTGCATGCGTGTAATCCCAGCTACTTGGGAGGCTGAGGCAGGAGAATGGCTTGAACCTGGGAGGTGGAGGCTGCAGTGAGCCGAGATTGTGCCACTGCACTCCAGCCTGAGCAACAGAGCAAGACTGTCTCAAAAAAACCAAAACAAAACAAAAACAACCAGACACATAGAACAATGGAACAGAATAGATAACCCAAAAATAATTCTACACATTTACTATCAACTCATTTTTGACAAAGGTGCCAAGAACATACATTGAGGGAAAGACAGTCTCTTTAATAAATAGTGCTGGGAAAACTGGAGATCCACATACAGAAGAAAGAAACTAGACCCCTATCTTCCACTATAACAATCACATCAAAATGGATTAAAGACTTAAATATAAGACCTGAAACTGTGAAACTACTAGAAGAAAACATTGGGGAAACACTCCAGGACATCAGTCTTGGCAAAGATTTCTTGAGTAAGACCTCAAAAGCACAGGTAAGTGAAACAAAGATGGACAAATGGGATCACATCAAGCTAAAAAGCTTCTGCACAGCAATGGAAACAATAAACAACAACAAACAACAATCAGCAAAGGAGACAAACCACAGAATGGGAGAAAATATTTGCAAAATACCTATCTGACAAGGGATTAATAACCAGAATATATAAGGAGCTCAAACAACTAAGTAGGAAAAAAACAAATAATCTGATTTTAAAAATGGACAAAAGTTTTGAATAGACATTTCTCAGAAAAAGACATACAGATGGCCGATAGATATACGAAAAAAAATGCTCAAAATCTCTAATCATCAGGGAATTACAAACCAAAACTACAATGAGATATATATCATTTCACCCCAGTTAAAATGGCTTTTATCCAAAAGACAGGCAATAATGAATGTCGGTGAGGATGTAGAGGAAGGGAAACCCTTGTACTGTTGGCTGGAATGTAAATTAGTACAGCCACTATGGAGAACTGTATGGAGTTTCCTCAAAAAGCTAAAAATAGAGCTACCATATGAACCAGCAACTCAATTGCTGGGCACATATCTAAAAGATAGGAAATCAGTATATGGAAGAGATATCTGCACTCTTGTGTTTATTGCAGCCACTATTCACAATAGCTAAGACAAGGAAGCAACCTGAGTGTCCATCAACAGACGAATGGATAAAGAAAATGTGGAACATATAAACACTGAAATAGTACTCAGCCATAAAAAGAATGAAATCCTGTCATTTGCAACAACAGGGATGGAACTGGAACATGTTAAGTGAGAAGCCAGGCACAGAAAAACAAATATCACATGTTCTCACTCATATGTGGGAGATAAAAAAAAAATTGAACTCATGGAGATAGAGAGTGGAATGATGGTTGCCCAGAGGCTGGGAAGGGTAGCAGGGAATAGATGATAAAGTGGAGATGGCTCATAGGTACAAAAATACAGTTAGATAGAATGAATATGATCTAGTATTTGGAAGCACCATAAGGTAATTAAAGTCAACAATAATTATTATATTTTAAATATTACCTAACAGAGTAGAATTGGAATATTCCTAACACAAAGAAGTAATAATGGCTTGGGGTGATGAATACCCCATTTACCCTAATTTCATCATTAAATGTTGTATGCCTGTATCACATGTACCCCATAAATATATACAACTATTATGTACTCATAATAATTTTAAAAAATCAGAGCTGGGTCTTCTGAACAAAGACTTCCATGATAACAAATGAACTTTCTACCAGGAAAAGAGTATATCCTGAGGGGGAGGTGGGGATAGTTTATGGCTACCAAAAAACTAGAAAGAATGAATAAGACCTACTATTTGATAGCACAATAGGGTGACTGTAGTCAATAATAACTTAATTTTATATTTTTAAATAACTCAAAGAATGTAATTGGATTGTTTGTAACTCAAAGGATAAATGTTTTAGGGGATGAATACCCCATTCTTCATGATGTGCTTATTTCACATTGCATGCCTGTATCAAAACGTCCATCTCATGAAGCCCATTAATAAATATACCTACTATGTACCCACAAAATAAAAATAATAATAATAAATCTTTTTTAAAAGAGTACATCTGAAGGGGAACATGATGATGATGCTTGACAGGAAAATTTTTCACCTGATCAACATAACTAAAAACTGAAATTTGAGAGAAAGCAGAAAGGATGAATACCTATCTTCCATGATAATTGGATATTGTTGAAAACAAGCCTGGCATCCCTGAAAAATAGAAGCAGCAATGTTCCCAATTAATAACGATATTTCTGTGGTCTTAGTGTGGGGCTGGACACCTTTACTTTCTCCTCTGGATCTTCGGGCCATCTACTGACTGGTCTGCCCCAGGCCCTGGAGGCTGATCTTTATGGATCCATCAAAGGGCTCTCAGGGCTTCTGGCTTTGATGGGGTTCAACCAATCAGAGTCAACCAGCAGGAGACTGGCAAGTGGGAGGAGAGTGAAGTCAGGATATTTATTTTCTGGCTGCCTCCCAGCTGGGTCTCCTTATGCTGGCTGCATCTCTCTTCTGAGACCACAGCTCCCATCATGTTGGGCTCTGCTGTGGCAACTCTTCTCAGTCTGGTATCTACCCCTCTTCTTCCACCTTCGGGTGTTGGCATAGTAACAGACCCCACTGTTGCTAGCTCCATCCCTTGCTGGTTTCCCTTAGCCCTGAACACACCACTTAACCAGTTCCTTTATTAAACTCTCTGCAATTACCCATCTGAGAGTGCCGTCTGCCTCCGCCTGGACCCTGACCAATACAATAATCTAATAAATGATATAAAGTTGAAATTGTAACATGAGGCTGGTAGGAATGCAAAGCCTTCACCAAGACTTGGTTGGATGAGGCTTTTGACAAGAATTCTATGGTAGTAGGAATTCCCTTCATGCAAATAAATTGGTGTCATTGCAGTGGGTCAAATAGTAAAACTAAGTTCATTCATTTATTTAAAGAAATATTTATTGAGTCTCTGCTGTATGCCATGAACACTACAGTAGGGACTGGGGAGTCACTGGGGGACAAAATGGAAAAGGGTCCAACCCTTATGGTATTTTCAGTCTGGTGAGAGAGAAAAGCATTAATCACATGATCATGAATATAAATATATAGGTAGAAACTATGACAAATCCTTGGTGAGATAACAAGTTTCCCTGAGAGGATCTAATAAGAGGCTAATAAAGGGTCAGAGAAAGCTGCTTTGAGAAACTGACAGTTGAGCTTAGCCTGGCAGAGGGCAAGGGGGGCAGAGCAAAGGTCTTGTAAGCAGAGGTTGAGCACATCCAAATTCTGAGGCTGGGAGGGTCTTACAGGCATCTAGTGAATCTAAGAGAGGCTTCTACAAGTTGAAATTTGGTTTTAAGTGCAATAGGGAGGCATTGCTGAGTTTTGAGCAGGAGAGTAGCATGATTTAATGTAATGAAAGCTAGTGGAGGCACCATGGCGCATACTGGTGGGGAAGAAAAGAGAAACAAGGGATGTTGCTCTGGGAGTTCCCAACTCCTGGCCTGGCTTCCAGTGTTGTGCTACTGTCCTTTCCAGGAAGTCTTGAATCTAGCTGAGGGGCAAGAGGCCTGCTGGGCTCATTGGCACAGCCATTGGGTGCCCTATTCTGTCATAAACATTGTAGTGGATTTAATTCTTGGCCTGATATGCTTTTTCAGAAAGACGAGAAAGCAGGAGGGGACCTGTTACTTGGGACCCAACTCTGATGAACAAGGAAGAAACTGGTGAAGTGGAAGTATCTGGAGGAAAAGGGGAAGTTCTAGGGAGAAAGGGACTTGTGATCTTGTGGTGCATGTGCGCATGCGTGTTTGTGTGTGTGAGAGAGAGAGACAGAAACAGAGAGAGAAACAGAGAGATATGCTAGAAAAGCAAAGCTTACAGACTTCAGGAAGAAAATAGGAGTTACTAGCTTCTGGCTAGTGATTCAAAGAAAGAAAGTGACTTCCAGGCACAGGAATCATTACTGTATGAGTTTGCTAGGGCTGCCATAACAAGGTGCCATAAACTGGGTGGCTTAAACAACATACAGTTATTGACTCACAGTTCTGGAACCTACAAGTCTGAAATCAAGCTGTAGGCAGGGTTGGCTCTTTCTGAGGGCTAGCAGGCCAGGGTCTGTTGAACGTGTCTCTCCTTGGTATATAGGTGGCTGCCTTCTCGCCTTCTCGCTGCCTTCTCACTGTGTCTCCCTGTTGTCTTGCCTCTGTGCGTGGGCTTGTGAGTACCTGCATGTCTGTCTCTGGGTCTACATTTTCCTTTTTTAAAAACTAAGAGCATTAATCTTATTGGATTAGGGCCCATCCTAATGGCTTCACTTTAACTTGATTACCTCCGTAAAAATCCTATTTCCAAATAAGGTCACATTCTGAGTGAGGTCCTGGGGGCTAGGATTTGAACTTATCTGTTTTTAGGAGGCAGAATTCAACCCATAACAGCTAGCAAATGAAATCCAAGCAGAACTTAACCTATTCCTCCGTCAAACATGCATCAGGTGCCTATTCTGTACCAGGCACACTGTAAGTGTGGTTTTGGCCCTGAAGGAACACTGGACTTGTGGTAGAATACTGATATGCAAAACATGTAATGCAGGTTAACAAGTGCTATGATAAGTCTTTCTACCTCTATGACACAGTAATAAATGAAAGCTTAATGTAAAATTAGAGCTAAGTTCAAGTATGCGAAACAGTGGTGGCACAAAGAAAGGGTGGTCAGCTCTACTCAAGGGAGTCATGTGCTGAGTCTCTAACATGACAAAGGAGCGGCCCAGGCAAAGAAGAGGAAGAGAGTTCCATTCAGAGGAGAATCCATGGAGTAGGTGAATGTGTCATGTTCTTGTGGGTAAAGGTAGAGCTTCAGGGTCATTGCAGAGAGATGAGGTTAGAGAAGCCAGATCATAAAGCACCTTGTATTTGGACTAGGAATGTGAACTTTATTCTGGAAGCCTTGCCAGACGTGTGTGGGGTAGGGTGTGTGTGTGTTCAGGGGGTGGGTAGTGGAGATCATCTAGGTAGCAGGATTTAAGGAAGGGAGTGATGTTATCAGATTTGACTTCCGTGTGGAGAATGAATTGAGGGGGTTGTGAAGGGACTCAGAGAAGCTAGTAAGTGGGCAGAAGCAGAGTACAGAGAGAGAACAGAGGGCTGGACCAGGACAGTAGGGATAGAGAGTACAGAAACTGTTGCAGAGTATTAGTGATAGAACTGAAATCTGTTAGTGACAATGTAGTTATGAAGGACAAGGAAATGGGGAGCTTAGGATGACTCCTGGCTATCTGGTTTTAGGGTCTGTGTGGACAGTGATGCCATTCACAAGAAAAGTACTTAAGGAGGAAGAGTAGATATTGGGGGAAGAGGAATTCTGATGTGGACATGTTGAGATTGAGATGTCTGTGGGAGATTGAGGTAGAAACGCATGTCAAAAGTTATTGGGCTTAAAGTAGAGAGTTGTTAGATATACAGTCTGGAAGTCAGGGCAGAAATCCAGGTTAGAGATGTATACCTGGGAGTTGTCAGTAGTTGAAGTCATGGACTTGGATGAGGTTGGCTAGGGCGAAACATTAGAGTGGAAAAACCATGTAGGGCTCAGGAACAAAGCCTTGAGGAAAAGTGCATTCCTTGAGGAAAAGTTCAAGTGGGACAAGGAGCCTCCAAAGGATATAGAGCTGGGGTGTCCTATCTTTTGGCTTCGTGGGCCATATTGGAAGAAGAATAATTGTCTCAGTTCACACATAAAATACACTAACACTAATGATAGCTGATGACCTAAAAAAAAAAAAAACCAAAATCTCATAATGTTTTAAGAAATGTGTTGGGACGCATTCAAAGCCATCCTGGACTGCATGCAGCCCATAGGCTATGGGTTGGACAGAGACCAACCAGATGATTCTGGAGAATGTCCTGGGGAATGTGTTGTCATGATGGTTATGGAGGAGAGAGACAATGCTGTCCAGTGCCCCAGAGAGATTAGGTAAGGAAAGAGATGAAAAGAATCTTTGGATTTGGCCATAAGGTGTTCATTGGTTACTTCACCGAAGTCAATTTCAGTGGAAGGAGGGCAACAAAGGTTAAATTGCATGGACAGAGGAGTGAATGGAAGGGGAGGAAGTGGAGATTAATAGTATAGATGATTCTCGTAGAAAGCTTGGCAGACCCTGGCTAGAGGGAAACAAAAGATTTAGTTTTTTTGCTTTTGTTTTTGTTTTTCGTGAGAAAAGCTTGGTGGTGTTCTATAATGAATGAACAGAATAACAAGAGTGAGAAGTTCAAGAAACAGGGGAAAAGGGGAAGATTTGTGGAGATGGAAAAAGACGGAATCCACAGCAGAGATGGATGGGTTACTCTTGTAAGAAAGAGATGGATGGGTTACTCTTGTAGGAAAGATATAGAAAAGCAGGTGGGGGTGAGTCCAGAGACCTTACATGGATAGGCAGAAAGTTGAGAAATTTCTTTTTTATAAATTTATTTATTTATTTATTTATTTATTTTACATATACCTATAAACAACATTTTGAAACTTTTTTAATATTCAAAGATTGATTACAAACTTCATTAAATTCCTTCCATTTAAACTGTAATTACAAATTTAATATGATTCTTTTCAATATGCTTATTTTTTTTTGAGATGGAGTCTTTTTTATTTATTTATTTATTTATTTTATTATTATTATACTTTAAGTTTTAGGGTACATGTGCACAATGTGCAGGTTAGTTACATATGTATACATGTGCCATGCTGGTGTGCTGCACCCATTAACTCGTCATTTAGCATTAGGTATATCTCCTAATGCTATCCCTCCCCCTCCTCCCACCCCACAACAGTCCCCAGAGTGTGATGTTCTAAATAATCTTGTCTATGTTTTTCCCCCTAAAATGTAAGTAGTGAGTTCATCTCTGGGAAGTAAGATGAGAAATGGTTGGACAGTAAAGAGGAAAATTGATGGGGAAGAAAAACACTTGAAAGCGGGGTATATTAGAGTTCAGTTGCAAATAAGAGTCCATTCTAGCTATTATAAACAGAAGAGGGCTTAATACAGTGAATTGGGTGCTTACAGAATCACTGGAAGGGCTAGAGGGCCAAACTCTAAACTGAGACTCTAGGAATGAATCCAGGACATCTCATCCCTGACCTCCCAGAGGAGTTGCTGCCTCTACCACAGTCAAGACACGGAAGAGTCTGGAAGCCAGTACTGGAACTGTTGAATCTGGGAACATTCTCATTAGCTGTGATATGGGAATCAGGAAGCTGTGACTGCAACTTTTGGATACAGAGGGAGGGTTTCAAATTCAAGTCTCTCCAGGTGTTTCTCATAGGCAGACCTAAGTAACAATTTAAACTCTATCTGCAAAGGACTCTGGGAAATTTTTAGATTTTTTTAAATCTCTGCAGTATAGGAATACACAGTTTTATTTCCCTACTTAAATTCTAATAAGGCAACAACACCAGTAGCAACATGCTCCTACCTAATATAACTATCCTTTATTTCAAACACCCTCCCCTCCATGTAAGCATGTGTTCATCCATTCATTCATAGTAGGTGCCAGAAGTGGTGTTGATATGGATAGTAAATAGACAAGATCTGGAGTAACAGCTACAATTGAAATTACAATTGGATTGTTCTTACATAATCTTCCATCATTCTCCAAGTTCAAGATACATCTGCACAAGCCAAAGAGGTAAGTTAAATGAGCATATGATAGGTATCACTAGGGATTTTCTGGTAAACTGGCTCTTAGAAAAGGAAAAAAATACACCCTGATGTGTACTGTTTGCCAATTGCCATGGTGTAAACACTCCCACCATGGCTGATGTCAAACTACCAACATGACATCACTGAAAATGAAGTTGTGAGGCAGTATTAAAAATCTCATGGTAACTATTCTCATGAATAAGTGATAACAACGATAAAAATTCTCATGAGCCTGTACTAGCTGATTCCAGCCCACCGGTGGGTCATCGACCTTGCATTTTTCAAGTCTTCTGTGGTGGCACTAATCTCTGTTATTCTCCTAGAAATGTGACATTGGTTTTGATTTACTGCTTTGTTGGGAAGAAGATTCACTAGGAGTTTTCACTTGGTCCTTCCTATCTTGACAGTCTTTAATCAATAGGTCAGGAAGTCAGTGTGGAGAACCTGCCTATTACTTAGTATATATATTCCAACTGTACATTCAGGACCTGGAGAGATAGCTACAGATGGGTATGCATCTATTTGGCCCACTATGAAATGGTTTGGGCCCAAAAGCCATTAGTTTCCTGACTCCCATTAATTCCCACTCAACCCATGGCCAGGGACAAGCATCAGCTCAAAGCCAGTAATAAGCACTGAAAAGTGTGGTATTTCTCTTTTCTCAGTGCAGAGTCACTCTACTAAATGACAATTCCCTTGGGGGAAAATTGGGAGGAAGATTTACAATATAAACTTGCACTGTCATATGCTACAGAGTACGCAGTATTTCTAGTCACCTGACTTTAGTGTGCGAATTTAGTGAGAAGTTATGACCCCCTGATTCTACAATCAAATAGGACCTTAATGCAATACCCTGTATATTTTAGTCTTTGGTATCCACGGTCAATTAGCCACCGGCACAGGTCTCTGTGTGTCAGTCTATTCCGACTACTACTCTGGCCCTGCTGTCTTGAATGTCCACTTCACTTGTGGTCTATGTGTTACTACATAGTCAATGCTGGGATCTTATTATCCCCATTAAACTTCAGGAACACATGCAATGACAGTATCTCCATCATCATCCCCAGCATATATGCTATTTTGCAACTTAGCACCTTTGAAGGAGGCTGGTACTCTCCTCATCAAAGTGTTTGTCTCTGTCTAGATAAAGGGAGAGTCCTCTGGTCCCTCCCAGGAAATATACAGATGTAACTTGTTTTATTTTGCTTTGCTTTATTTCACTTTGCAGACATTGTGCTTTTACAAATGGAATGTTTGTGTCAACCCTGTGTCGAGCAATCTATCAGCAACATTTTTCCAACAGCATGTGCTCACTTCATGTCTCTGTGTCACATTTTGCTAATTCTCCCAATATTTCAAACTTCTCATTATTATTATATCTGTTATGGTGATCTGTGATCAGTGAGCTTTCATATTACTGTTGTAATTGTTTTGGGGCACCACGAACTGTGCCCATATAAGATGACGAACTTATTTGATAAGTGTTGTATGTGTTCTGATTGCTTCATCAATTGGCCATCTCTCTCCCTCTCCTCTGGCCTCCCTATTCCCTGAGGCACAACACAATTGAAATTTGGCCAGTTAATAAACCTGCAATGGCCTCTAGAACACTTGCATATCTCTCCCTTTAAATCAAAAGCTAGAAATAATTAAGCTTAGTGAGGAAGGCATGTTGAAGCCAAGATAGGCCAAAAACTAGGCTTCTTGTGCCAGTTAGCTAAGTTGTGAATGCAACGGGAAAGCTTTTGAAGGAAATTTAAAGTTCTACTCCAGTTAACACACAAACAATGGGAAAGTGAAACAGCCTTATTGCTGACATGGAGAAAGTTCTAGTGGCCTGCATAGAAGATCAAACCAGCCACACAATTCGCTTAAGGCAAAACCTAATCCAGAACAAGGCTCTAACTCTCTTCAATTATCTGAAGGCAGAGAGAGGTGAGGAAGTTGCAGAAGAAACGTTGGAAGCTAGCAGTGATTGGTTAATGAGATTTAAGGAAAAAAGCTGTATTCATAACATAAAAGTGAAGGGTTTGACAGTGAGTGATGATGCCGAACTGCAGAAGCTCTGAAGCTCTGAAGCCAGGCATTGACTCCTTCTCTCTAGCTGTGAAACCCTGATATGGTTTGGATTTGCATCCCTGCCCAAATCTCATGTCAAATTATAATCCCTAGTGTTGGAGGAGGGGCCTGGTGGAAGGTGATTGGATCATGGGATGGTTTAGAAGCTGCAGCAAGTTATCTAGCTAAGATCATGCATGAAAGTGGCTAATACTAAACAACAGATTTTCAGTGGAGATGAAGCAGCCTTCTATTGGAAGAAGATAGCATCTAGGGGCTTGTATTAGTCCATTCTTGCACTGCTACAAAGACATACCTAAAACTGGATAATTTGTGAAGAAAAGAAATTTGACTCACCGTTCCACAGGCTGTACAGGAAGCATGGCTGGGGAAGCCTTAGGAAACTTACAATCATGCCGGAAGGCAAAGAGGAAGCAGGCACAACTTAAATAGGGGGAGGAGGAGGAAGAGAGCAAAGGAGGAGGTGCTACACACTTCTAAACAAGCAGATGTCTGGAGAACTCTGTCATGAGACAGCACTAGGAAAATGGTGCTAAACCATCAGAAACCATCCCCACGATGCAATCACCTTCCACCAGGCCCTTCCTCCAACACTGGGGATTACAATTTGATATGAGATTTGGGCAGAGACACAAATCCAAACCATATCAGGTTTTCATAGCTAGAGAGAAGGAGTCAATGCCTGGCTTCAGAGCTTCAAAGAACAAGCTGACTCTCTTGTTAGGTGATAATGCAGCTGGTGACTTTAAGTTGAAGCCAATGCTCATTTATCATTCCAAAAATCCTAGGGTCCCTAAGAATTAGGCTAACTCCAACGCCATAAGCAAATCAACACAGGAACAGAAAACCAAATACCACATATTCTTATTTATAAGTGGGAGCTAAACATGGAGTACACATGGGCACAAAGAAGGGAACAATAGACCCTGGGACTGGCTTGAAGGTGGGGGGTGGCAGGGGGGTGAGGGTTGTATGCTTGTAGTTAAAGCAAGGATAAACCAGTCACATGTGATAGAGTCAATATGTCTAGCTCCCTAAATCTTTGGATGTCTTCTACATTATACATAGGAATATTTTGGTATCTCAGTTGCATTTGACTATTACAGAGTCCAGGTTTCAGTTTTATGCTCTTCTGTCCCTACCCAAGCATGGTTAGGACATATTCCTATGCCTATTCTCCAGGTTTTTAATTGGGATATAAATTTGCATGTTTTGGCATGTAAGTGTTGTCTGGGTACAACTTTACAATTGGCTCCCTGTGCACAGAGATGGTTTCTAGTCATGGGTCTGGAGGATGTGTGAAGCAGCAGGGGTGGAGAATAGTCATAAAGTCTTCTACCAGGAAGCAGGACCACCTTCATCAGGTAGGATAAGAGGAATTGTTTCCACTGGTGAGAGAGCTTAGTAGAGTTAAGGATTAAGGGTCTTCAAAATTAACTGAGTTCCCCTAAATGTCACCATTCTAATCTTTGGGAATGGTCTTTCCTAATCATTGCTCTAATTTTCACATATAAAATCTGGTGAGGCTATGAATTCAATCTATGTTGTAAATCAGCAACCTATAAGATAAGAATCTTTGTCTAATTTTCAGCTACATCAGCTCACTAGCTCTAAGAGATAAGATATTATTTTAGGACAATCATAAGATGTTCTTTTAGGACAATTATAGGAAACCCCTGGTTCCTGGCTGTATTTTGAGCCATGAATTTAGAACCCTGAGCTTTTTATTATATTACTTTAAACTCTCCTGGATGGTTAGAAGTAGCCAGCCTACCTCATAGACCTCATATTCTTCATGACTGTTGAACTCTGCTATGGCTTTCACCATTTGATCTGCCAAAGCCATTTCTCTTTTTTTTATTTTAATTACTTTTTATTGACAACCGCACTGAACACTAAATGTCTGCCTTTCCAATAAACAAATTACAGTAATGGCAACTCACACTAAAACAAAATATACTTCTGTTAGACATTATTTTTCTGTTTGGGACAATTTTAAAGTTTTTCTTTTATCACAAAAACAGAATTGTACCTGCACAAAGGCTCAAAATAGGCCATCTTTTTAAACAGAAAGGCAATGATTCACAAAAGATTATGAATAGAACATGTAACTAGTTGATACAAATCTAATAGGATTTGTTAAAATAAGTCACATCTAATACATCTGAAGTGTTCTTGTATAAAATATCACATGAAGAAAAGAAGATTTTATCAAAGTCTAAAAAAGTGGGTTTGTTCATTATTCTTCTTGAACTCTTTTAGTTCAAGACTTTCCACTCAATAAAATAGCAGAGGATCTGAAACTGAGAAAATATATTTGAGTACAAATAGCTTGTGAAACTTAATATGTTTTTTTTTCATCATCAGAGGGTTTTACTGAACTTATAACCAACTTGCCTGCTCAGTATGCAGTTCAGATGTGAGAGACGCTTCTCTGTACAGGAGCCTGTACTGTCTTCAATCCTATGCGTGCAAGTGTGTACCACAGGGAAAGAGTTTTCTCCCCATTTTGTAGTAATGTGATCTTCCTATTAGCTAGGTAACCAGCCCCTGTAGAATGAAGGGACTAGAGTCACAGCATGGGGATTCCTCTTAATATTTTTTTGTTTTGATGTTTGAACTCTTGATGCAACATTCTAGAGCAGGGTGTTCAGGACCTGCTGTGCCCAAGGGACTGATAAAGGAGAAAGCTCTACTTATTCTTTGTGATTTGATACACAGATGAAAAACTTAACACATAATAACAGAAGTTGGTCGTTAATAAATCACATCCTCATCTTTCCGCGCTTCTGTAAGCAGAGGACATCTTCAGCTTTCTAGCTCTTGCAGTTTTAACACTGCAGCATCAATGATGCATATGTCCAGAATCAGTTAAAAAGACCATCAGATTCTTTTTCTCTTAGTTCATCTATGTTTCACTGTCTCTCGGTCCCAAATGCATCTGAATGATTACTTTTCGGCATTCTCTGCTATTCCTCCTTGGGGTGCTCTCTATTGTCCCCGTGTTTTGTGGACTGGTTGGGAGAGGGCGCTTGGGAAGGATGTGCCACTGTCGGGAGGTTGTGAGTCACTGGGATACCTCCAGGGATGATCCCTTCCATGGCTGCAGGAAGTCCGCCTGGAGCCACACCCACGGTGCCTGGTGGATATCTGTATGTGGCACTATTGAGCTCAGGATGAATTGTTCGCTGGTCTACTGACCAAGGCGCTGATGTGACAAAGAATTCCTTGTTCACACAGTTTCTTAAGCTTTCTGGGATGCGACCTTTGATGGCTTGGCGGAACTCGGTGGCAGCTGCCTCCCTCATCTCCAGCGACACCTGCTCGCTATACCAGGCAGTGTGAGGAATGCAGATGAGATTTGGGGCATCTTTCAATGGACCCTGAGCAAAGCTGTCCCTCGTAATCCTGCCCTCCTTGAAGGCCTGTGCTAAGGCTTTCTCGCCCACCAGGCCACCAGGGGCTGCGTTCAGAAGGAATGCTCCCTGCCTCATCTGCTTTATAGTAAAGTCATTAATGAGGTGGTGGTTATGTTCATTGAGACTGCAGTGCAAGGAGACGCAGTAACTCTGATACAGCAAATCCTGCAGGGTGTAGACCCATTGAATGCCCAGGGACCGTTCTATCCCATCCTGCAAGTAGGGGTCATAAAATATGACGCTGAATCCAAAGGCCTTGTCTTGAAATGCAACCGCCTGCCTCGTGCAACCAAAGCTCATGAGACCCACAGCATCTACCCATGGATGCGGACCACTCCCGAGGCCACCTCGAGGATTTGCTCCATGCTCTGAACCCACGTCCCTTCCCGCAGTGCCTGGCACACCCACGTGTTCCTCCGGTACAGATTGAGGATGTCGCAGACGGTGGAGTCGGCTGTCTCTTCCAGGGCTCCGGACGGGATGTTGCACACAGTAATTCCGAGCTCGCGGCAGCCTTGATGTCCACGTTGTCGTTGCCACTGTCTATCCACACGATCACTCTCAGGGCCTTGAACTTTTCCAGGTCCTCCCTGGTGAGGGTGATGGTGTGGTACATCGTGGCGCCCACGGCTTCATTTAAAACCGTCTGGTGGATCTCCTGCGAGGACTGTGTGTCACAGAAGGCCATGGTGGCCAGGTTCTTCAGGATGGGCATCTCCACGGTGCAATCTCGGCAGTCCAGCAGCACCATCGGGGGTGGGAGTGCAGGGGTCCATTCATGATACCTTCACAAATTCTGTCCAATCGCTGTCTCTTGACTTTGTGCTTATCCACAAGGGCCATTCCGTATGGAATTTTGCAATTATCAGTTCAAAAGGCAAAGCAGTCCTCTGAGAACTTATGGGAACTCGCAGGAGTCTGAGTGCCTGATGCCACTATGAACCCATTCACTTGCAACGCAGTCACCATCACACAGTCAATCAAGGAACCTCACCACGACCCCAGGTCTGGAGTGCCTGCAGTCTGTAACGCCAGGGGGTAGAGGCAGCTCCGGCCCCGGGGAGCCAGGTCCCTGACCCTGCTCTGAGCCTCTGAAGCAAGCTGGGGACCCACCCGGGGGGTCCGCGTGGTCTTGAGGCCCCTCCCCTGCTGGGGGCCCCACGGACCAGAGGGGTGCCGGGCACACGCTGGCGTGAAGCAGCGTCCGGCTGGACCCCCGCCACCCCAGTCCCAGCTGGCCTGCCCAGCCCATTCCTTTAAAAAAACTACTCTATTCCATGTGACCACAGATGATACATTAGGACAAAAACTGCTCTATGAAGAGAGAATAACAGAACTCTAACATGAAGTATAGTGGCAAAGGAAACCAGAGAGCTAGATGGAATAATTCACAAAGGACTTTGATATGGTTTGGCTGTGTCCCCACCCAAATCTCAACTTGAATTGTAGTTCCCATAATCCCCACGTGTGGTGGGAGGGAATTTAATCATGGGGGTGGTTACCCTCCATGCTGTTCCTCCTGATAGTGAGTTCTCATGAGATCGGAGGGTTTTATTAAGGGGCTTTTCCGTGTTTTGCTCAGCACTTCTCCTTCCTGCTGTCATGTGAAGAAGAACATGTTTGCTTCCCCTTCCACCATGATTGTAAGTTTCCTGAAGCCTCTCCAGCCATGCTGAACTGTGAGTCAATTAAATCTCTTTTCTTTATAAGTTACCTAGTCTTGGATATTTCTTCATAGCAGCGTGAGAATGGACTAATACAGACTTTTAGAATAGAGATCTTTGTAGGCTAAGAAGGAAGCCTAGTGGAATAGAAGAGCTAGGAGTTGCAAAGATGACTAATAGTGAGACAGGAGGAGCAAGTTCTTAGAGGGGCCCTAATTTCAAATGGGAAGAAGCGTTCAAATGCAGTAGTGATGCTGGGGAATGATCTGGGGACTAGATGGAAAAATATGAAATCAGAGAATGAGCTCCAATGAGTGGATGGATGGGGAAAATGAAAGCTGGGTCATTGTATAAGATATCGGAAAATCAGGAGCCTGAGATCTCAGGGTCAGAACAGCCCTGAAGGATGACAAGGTCCAGGTGTGGCCTCACCTCTGGCTGGCTGAAGTGCTGAGGTGATCTGAGAACTGTAAGCTGATAAGTTATCAGCCTGGATGTGAAAAGGTGAGAGCAGGGCAAAGTGTGGGGATGGACCTCATGAGTGATCTGGTGTGCACAGTCTGGAGGAAGGTTGGGGTTGGAAGGAATCCTGTGGGCTGGCAGACAACACAGAGGAATTAGGGTGTGCACGTTGGACATCAGAGGATGAGCTGGTTTTATGAGGAGGACATGCTGGTAGAGGGACCTGGAAGTACCTATAGGAAGCCAAGAAGTACCGAATCTTTCTAACCTTCTGCACTGGGGCAAAGGGTGACCTTTGTTAGTGAGCTTTGTGAGCAAATGAACTCAATGAGGAACTAAACGAAAAACACTTAGTGCAGTGCCAGCCACACAGTCCACACCCAGTGAGTGTCAGCTCGGATGGTTGTTAAAGAAAGGGATCAGTAGAAGGACTAAAAGATGGGCTGATAGGGGTGACAGAGAGGGGCAGGTCTCCAGGTGATGAGGGGACAGGAAGGAGCAGCACCAGAAGTAGTGTCTTCCATCACAGGACTGATGAAGGCCTCTCTCCTCCCTTCCCTCCCCTCCCCTTCCTTCCCCTTCCCTTCCTAAGAGCTTTATCAAGACATAATGCACACAGCATACAATTTACCCATTGAAACTGTACAACTCAATGGTTTTTAGTGTATTAACACAATTATGCAACCATCACTACAATTGATTATAAAACATCATCACTTCAAAAAAACCCCATCCCAACAATCCTGTATCCTTCAGCCATCCCCCCTAATCCTAGGAAACCACAAACCTACTTTCTGTCTCTCTGTCTATTTTGGACATTTCACATCAATGGAATTCAAATGCACAATAAGCAATTTTTTTCTTTTTTCTTTCTTTCTTTCTTTTTTTTTTTTTTTTTTTTTTTTTGAGACAGAGTCTCACTCTGTCACCCAGGCTGGAGTGCAGTGGCGCGATCTTGGCTCACTACAAGCTCCGCCTCCTGGGTTCACGCCATTCTCCTGCCTCAACCTCCCAAGTAGCTAGAACTACAGGCGCCTGCCACCAAGCCTGGCTAATTTTTTGTATTTTTAGTAGAGATGGGGTTTCACCATGTTAGCCAGGATGGTCTGGATCTCCTGACCTCATGATCCTCCCGCCTCGGCCTCCCAAAGTGCTGGGATTACAGGCGTGAGCCACCGTGCCTGGCCTCTTTTTATTTTGAGACAGAGTTCACTCTTGCTGCCCAGGATGGAGTGCAACAGCGCAATCTAGGCTCACTGCAATGTCCACCTCCTGGGTTCAAGTGATTCTCCTGCCTCAGCCTCCTGAGAAGCTGGGATTACAGGCATGCACCACCATGCCTGGCTAATTTTGTATTTTTAGTAGAGACAGGGTTTCTCCATGTTGGTCAGGCTGGTCTCAAACTCCCAACCTCAGGTGATCCACCTGCCTCAGCCTCCCAAAGTGCTGGGATTACAGGTGTGAGCAACCACGCCTGGTGCAAATTTTCTCTTAAATCACTTTTTAACTGGAATAATACTTCAATGCAAGGGAATGAAGCACTAATGGTGCACTCTCAGGCACTAGCAACAGGGATGTGCATTGGGAGTGGCAAGGAGACAAGATTTGGAGACTCAAATGTTGCTTCCTCTATGCATAAGCTATCCTCCTTGTTTCTCCTCTTGAAATGTGCTTAGAAGGGAAAATATCTAAAGCCAACCAGCCACAGAATCCAGGAGAAGGCCAGTGAGTCACTGCAGTGGCTGAGGCCTTGCTGAGCATTGCACAAAGGCAAGGCTGGGGAATCCCTGCCCTTGGGGATTCCCTCTTGAGGGGGAGACCACTATGTGAAGGCACGTGGGTGGGGGAAGAGACCCAACAGTGCTGATGGGAAGCCGGCAGCTGGGGTGGAGAGATCGTGATGGTGGAGCCCACAGCACTTATTATTATTATTAAGGGAAAGGATCACAGGGATGGACAGAAAACTATGCAAGGGACTGCACAGAGGTCATCCAGAGGCCCTGACCTGTGCTTTAGTCTCCCCAGCCCCTCCATGGGACACAGTAACCTGTCCAGGGAGGGGTCAGGGCTCACCCGTGTTTCTCAAAGAGTGGGCATAGACCGAGCAGCTCCTGAGATGACGTTGTGTGACTCACCCCATGACAGCCCCTAAATAACATTAAATCACCCACTAAAAATAGTTCATTCTTTTTAAATTCTCTTTCAGACCTTTCAAATAAAAGAGAAATGATCAACTCGGTGTCTGCATGTTTCTGATATCTCACTAACATTTGCTCATTTATTTTTTATTTTTATTTTTGGGACAGGGTCTCACTTGTCATCCAGGCTGGAGTGCAGTGACATAGTCTTGGCTCACTGCAGCCACAACCTCCTGGGTTCAAGCCATCCTTTCACCTCAGCCTCCCAAGTAGCTGGGACCACAGGCATGCACCACCATGCCCAGCTAATTTTTTGTAGAGATGGGGTTTCACCATCTTGCCCTGGTTGATCTCGAACTTATGGGCTCAAGCAACTGGCCTGCCTTTGCCTCCGAAAGTGCTAGGATTACAGGTGTAAGCTACCATGCCTGGATCATTTCTTTTTTAAATGAAGAGAGTGGGTCTTGGAATCAGGGTCAGCCGCAGCAATGCTATCGCCCTAGAATTTAATAACACTGTTTTGTGAGTGTATTTTATGTGTGAAGTGAGTGTATTTTATGCATAAGTTGGTCTTCCATTACTGGTAGTGATATAAAGTTTCCATCTTACATACTTTTTTTTAACACCTTTTTCAGTGAGTCAGTGTAAAGGAAAATATGAGTTACGTAACAGTGGGTGGGATATATATATATGGCAAAAATGGGGATGGTGGTCCATGAAATGACCAAGGCAGGTGAAAACTGAACTAGAAGAATGGTCTGGTCTATGTCAGCTCAGCTGGTCTATGACTCAGTGCTTCAGAATATGAGAAATGCCATTGAGATCAACCTGAAAGTCTTCTGACTTTGAGTCAGCCATGGACCCCAGGTTGAGGGATGGCTTCCCCAATGCCTGGACTTCCCTCCTTGTTGCTGTCACCTCACTGCACTGTAATGGGCAATTTACTTGTCTCTCTCACCAGACATGGAACCAGATAGCTGTCTTATTTTCTTATGTCCCCAGCACCCAGCATAGTGCCTGGCACAAAGAATCCTCGGTAATTATTTACCGAGTGTAACAAATGAATGAATGGGTGTCTTCCAGGTTATTGCCCCTAATACACTGCATAGTTACCCTGAATATGCTTACTCATTCACTGTAATGCTTACTAAGCAGCTACTTTGTGCCAGATGCCCTGCCCTTAATGGCTTTTTTTTCAGTCAACAATCCAATTATTTTGCACAGCGATAGTCAAGATAATGTCAGTGGTGGGGAGACCTGAGGTTGGATCCTGCCTCTGACACTCAATATCTGGGATGCCTTGGACCATTTACCTTCTTGAGTAAGCGTGTCCTCGTGTGTAAAGTGATTTTATAATATTAACTTGTAGGATGGTCCTGTGTCACTTCAGTGAATGCTGTTGCATGAATGAGAGTGTCAGAGTGAGTGAATGCATGAAGGAATGAATGACAGACAATGGCCCAGATCAGGTAGGACACAGCCTGGCTCCTCTCCCACGGCCAGGAAATCCAGGACAGGTACAAGAAATCCTAAGCCTTGAGCTCTGTTTAACCAGGCAAAAATGGAGCAAACTGGTGAAAAAGGAGAAAGCTAGGATAATTCTCTCCTACAGCGGACCCTGAGGCTGTGGCTGCACCCGAGCCGGAGCTCTTGAGCAGGTGAGCCATGAAACAGACTAGCTGCTCCCTGGACTGCTGAACGTCCCACTGCTGTGAGTACCCCTCCTTTTCAGGGATGTGGACTATGTGATGTTGGCATGGTGACCAGTTAGCCAGTCCCCCCACCCCCGTCCTCTGCATCCTGAGGTGACAAAGAGGCCCTGAGGAGTAGAATGAGCCCCTGACAGCTCCCCAGGCTCACAAATGGAAGGGAGAGCCAGGTCCAAGAATGGAGGAGCCTGGCACTAAACTCTCCTCATGTGAACAATGGAGCTGTTGCCCTGGCAACCAAGTAGGCCTCTCCCTGGGCCTCAAGGCTGAGTCTGGGAAGAGGTGTCCTAAGAAAGGGAGGTGGGAACGGAGGGGGGCGTGCCTGTTCTCATAACTGTCTGCCCAGCATGCAAGGGCAGCAGGAGGCCCCTTTCCAGGGAAGACGATCAGAGTCTCTGTTGGCCCATTCTCCAGAGCTACTGGGGGAGACCGGGGTGTGGACACCTCACTGCAGCATCTGATGAGGACTTCCCCTCATGCCTACCCCTCCTCCCTGGCCTCCTGAGGGCTAGTTCAGGGACAGGAGCTGTGAGATGAGGACATGGGGACTGACGGGAGGCATGACAGGTCTAACCCTGGGGTTGTCCCGGAAACTCTGCAATGTGTGTGGATCCTGTAGGTGCAGGTGGGGCGTGTAGAGCTGGGGGTGGCCAGAGTAGGGCTGCATTCTCCAAGCCTGAGGGCAGACCCTTGCTCTGAGAGGCCCCAGGGGTTTTGTTAAAGTGCCAGCTTCTGGAGCAAGACAGTCCCGGCTTCAGCTCTTGACTCCATCACTCTGGCTGCATGACCTGGGGAAGTCATTTCATTCCTCGGGGTCTCAGTTTCCTTGGCTGTAAAGCAGGAATAATACCAGTCATAGTATGGTGGCGTTGAATGAAGAGGACGGCTCCTGTCAACACAGTGTTGGGCAGGATAGCTCAGTGTGCATTCACTTCCTCTCCTCAGCCTCCCCAGATCTCTCATTTCTCCCTCTAGGCACCTGTGGCTCGTAACCGTGGAGAGATTGCCCTGGCCCCAGTTTGCACATAAACTGCCCAGCTACCCCATCAACACAAACTCCCTTCATTCTCCCTGACAGTCTCCCCAGTTTCTTGTTAACCTCCTGAGGAAGATGGCCTCTGAGGGCACCGGGCAGGATGTGAAGGCACCAGGCGGGACATACCCAGATCGTGGTGCTGGAGTTTGTCTTTGAGAAGTGGTGGTTACAGGTGTCCTTTGCCTGTCAGAATTTTCTCATTTTCCCCTTTGAACCTGGGTTGCTTTTGCCATAAACTAAAAAAAAAAAAAGAAAGAAAGAAAAGAAACAGTTAAGAGGGGTTGCAGTACACCTTGAAAAAGGCCTGGATGCTCAGAGGCATTGGGGCTGACCGTTCAGGGCCCCAAGGGTGTCCTGGTCTTATGCCTGGATAGAAGCAGGTGGCTGGGGTAGAATCTGACTCAGCTGGTGGCCACCTGAGCCCTGCACCCCCACGCCTTGCCCCCTCCACAGTCAGCGCTCAACACTCTGGTCAGGGAGCCTGCGTGGGTGTTAGGGGGATGAAGGCAAAGGGACACCATCACAGCCAGACTCCTGGTCCTTTAGAACAAATGGGTCCCTCTTGTGGCTGCTCTCAGAGCAGACAGGCTGGCGGGGAGGGGTACATGGTGCCTGAACGAAGAGGCACCAAAGACTCTGAAGCTGCTCTGGCCTGGCCCTTGTGTGCCAAAAGGAAAGATCATTCCTGGCCTGACCCCCTGAGTTGAATTGGAACTGCAAGCCTCTTTCCTGACTCTTCCCAAGCAAGAACCTTGTTGAGGTTGAAATGCAGCCATTCTGAGAAGCCACGCTACGTGCAGGCTGCACTGCCAAGCTGAGAGGGGGCCCTGGGGAGGAGCTGGCCGCAGGGATCTCGCCCACAAAGTAATAATCTCAGAGAGAAGAAGATCATACAAGTAGTTCACATACTATTTCTGGAGAATCTGTTAGGTCATAGCCCTGGGCTGGGCTCATTGTGGGGGTGTGTGGGCAGAAACTAAGAAAACCATACTTGTTCTTGAGCGCCTTAAATCTAGTTTGTGTGCTCGTTCCAAACAGAGATTCTTACCTTGGATCCTTGGATTGGCTTCACGGGGTCCATGGGCTCCCTCAAATTATATGCAAAATATGAGCTCATAAGCATTTTTCTGGAAAGAGGGTCAGTGCTTTCATCAGATTATTAAAGGATTCAAAAGAATAAGAACCACAGCTAAAGTAAATGAGATCAGAATGTTCTCATCCAATGGCGCATGGGCCCTTTCAAAACAGTCACCTTGGGAGCGGGTAGACGTGCTCACAGAATATCATCTTTCCTTCCATCAGGGGCTCCTGTAGGCTGTCCTTGGGGACAGCTTTAAAGCTATGAAAGAATTTCGGCTTATTTATTCCTGACCACATTTCATTTTGTCCCCAGAATGACCGAGCTTGATCACCCACCTTAGTTACCAGCTTTGGATCCAAATGACTGTTAGCTGTTTCCAAAAATTCCATCTACCTTAACAAGGCAAAGATTTGTCACCCTCAAGAGTATTCAAACGAACATGATGGCATAGCTGCAGGATTTCCCGAAACTGCCTTCAGAACACAGAGTGGGAAAAGAGTATATCCCAGCATGTGTACTCCATGTAGTCTTTTGAGAATGACTAGAGTCTTATAGGTCAGTAAAAAGATGGCTGGGTGCAGTGGCTCACGCCTGTAATCCCAGCACTTTGGGAGACCGAGGCGGGCAGATCACGAGGTCAGGAGTTCGAGACCAGCCTGACCAACATGGTGAAACCCCGTCTCTACTAAAAATACAAAAAATTAGCCAGGCATGGTGGCAGGTGCCTGTAATCTCAGCAACTCGGGAGGCTGAGGCAGGAGAATCACTTGAACCTTGGAGTCGGAGGTTACAGTGAGCTGAGACCGTGCCACAGCATTCCAGCCTGGCCAACAGAGTGAGACTATGTCTCAAAAAAAAAAAAAAAAGTCAACCAGGTAACTTTATAAACGATGAATTGTAAACATAACAGATTAACTAGCGATACCCAGAAAATGAGAAGAAGGGTCAAAAAATGTGTAGAGGAAGTCAGAGAACAGAAAGGTCATGGAGGCCAGGTATGTGCTGTCATTTATACAGCATTCAAGAGATGTTTATTGATATACACTTAGGACCGAAACAGGAGCTCCCAGTAGAATAGAGGAGACAGACACACAAATAACCAGCTATAGAGCCATGCAGAATATGTTATAACAGAGGGAGGTGCAAGGCACTAAGTTCACTGAGGGAGTGACACCCCAAAAGTTCACTCAATGTGGCATGAAATTCACCCCAAAGTGACAAATCCTTGAAGAGTTGTGGAGTGAACGGAGAGCACAAAGCAAATGTTCTCTTTATCTGGCCCACTGAAGGCAAAACTTGGAAGAAGGCTGTGGTAGGTTGTGTGAATGGTCCCAGTTCTTTTCTCCTCTCTGTAGCCTTGTCCGTTGCCAGGTAACTTTGCAGTGCTCTCCCACCCTGGGCAGGTTGGAATTCCCTGCCCGGGAAGTGGGATATTAGCAAAGATGTGAGAGAAGCAGGATCTTAAAAAGGAGCTCACATGATTCGGCCTGTTCTCTAGCACATCTGCCATTGCCATAAGAAGAATATTCTGGCGACTCATGAGCCCAAGGCAAGAGAATCACTTGAGTCAGGAGTTTAAGAATGGTCTGGGCAACACAGCAATAGCTTTTTCTAAAAAAAAAGAAAATTAACTAAAAAAGAACATTGAGGGCTACTTCACTGATCATAGGAAGAGAATGAGAGATATGCAGAGTAGAGTTGTCCCAACCAAGGTCTCCTAGCCAAGCCCAGCCTAGAGAGGAACCTCTAAGCAACCTCAAGATGCCAGAGTGACCCTAGTAAAATCAGCAGAACCCCTGACCCTCATTAAAGCCCAGACTTGATCGGCATACTCCTTGTCAACCCAAAGAAAGGCAAGACATAGTGATAAAAAGCTGTTGTTGTAAGTCACTGAGTTTTGGGGTAGTTTGTTACACAGTGAAAGCTAACTGATACAAAGATCCCTTTAACAGAGTTTTCAGTAAAGTTCCCACTGTCGAGTTATCTGAAAGACGAGGCACTTTGTGAATTTCATAAAACAGATTCTTTCATCATTCAGTGACTATTCCTGAGAACCTGCATCTACTTAGCATGCTCAAGGTGCTATGGCAATTAAAATGGCCACAGAAGCTTGAAGTCCAGTTGAGGAGATGATATAGGATATAAATACGGAGAAGGTAGAATGTGATTAAGGTGTCACAAGAGAGATCAGAGGAGGAACTAAGAGAGTTGGAGCGATTTCTTTCAAGAGAGAGGTGATCAGGAATGCTAGGATTTTAATAGGCAGTGGAGAAAAGAATGGCTATTTCCCACAGGGGACTTTGAAAGCCAGGACACGGGGTTTGGGTCTTATTTCTTAGGCAGGTCACTCTCACTTGGCTGGCTAGACAGCTTCTTCCAGAAGCAGTATACTCCCAGGCAGGAGAGTCTCCTTCCAAAAGGACATGAAATATAGATTACATCACAAGCCTCAGAGAAAGTGCTCCATCAGTTATTCACTCACCCCACAAACCTTTACTGGACACCGTGCCGGGCACCATGGACTCAACGATGTCTAGAAGCCAGCCCTGGCCTTGGAGGTACTGGGAGGTGAGGGAGAGGGATAGAAACACACAAGCACATTGTTACAGCCACATGACAGGTGCTACAGCCTAAGTGACAGCAAGGCATTGTGGGAACCCACGGGAGAGAGTGCTCCACCCCGCTTGATGAGGGCAAAAAGGCTTCCTAGAGAAGGTGACACAAAAGCTGAGGCTGTGAGTCTTGGTGAATGGGGAAACATTTCCCAGGCAGACACAGGGAGAGGGATCGGGGGAGAAGATACTGGTATTTTCTAGAATTCCATCTTTGGCCTTGTTTCTTTTCACCCTATTCACTCTTGTTCCACTATCTTCTTAGTCTCATGGCTTCAAATGTCTTCTAGATTGTGGATGACTCCTCAAGCTCAGTGAAGTCTCCTCAGAGGTTCAGAGCTACATCAGCTGCCTCCCAGACTTCACTGCATGGGGGTTCCACAGCAGTTCAAATTCAGCCATCCGGAACGGAGGTCTTCATAGTTCACCCCCAAACCTGAATCTTCCTTTGAAATTATTTTCTCGGTGAATGACTCCATCTCCTGCCCAGCCACTCAAGCCAGTGGGTCAAAAGTTCTCTCAGTTCTTTCTCTTTCCCTCTCTCTCTTTCTTTCTTTGATAGCAGTAAAATATAGATAACATAAAATGTACTATCTTGACCATTTATCAGTGTACAATTCAGTGGCATTAAGTGCGTTTACACTGTTGAGCAACCAACCCCACCATCCGTCTTCAGAACTTTTTCATCATCCCATACTGAAGCTAAGCACCAATTAAACAATAACTTCCCGTTTCCCTCTTCCCCCAGCCCGTGGTCATCTCTATTCTGCCTTCTGTCTCTATGATTTAGAATATTTTAGGTACCTCGTATAAGAGGAATCATACAATATCTGTTCTTTTGTGTCTTGCTTATTTTACTCAGCATAATAACTTCAAGACTCATCCATGTTGTAGCACGTCTCAGAATTTCATTCCTTTTCAAGGTTAAATAATATTTGATTGTATGAATATACAGCATCTGTTCAACCATTTATCTGTCAGTGGACACTTAGCTTGTTTCTACTTTTAGGCTATGGTGAATAATTGTGCCATGTACATGGTGTACAAATAGCTATTCAAGCCCCTGCCTTTAATTCTTTTGGAAGCATAATTCTAGACGTGGAATTGCTGTATCGGATGGTAATTTTATGTTTAATTTTTTAAGGACTTGCTAAATCGTTTTCCATAATGGCTCCACCATTTTTGATTCCACCAGCCATGTACAGGGGCTCCAATTTCTCCATGTCCTTGCCCAACACTTATTGATTTCTTTATTTTTTGAGATGGAGTCTTATTCTGTCACCCAGGCTGGAGTGCAGTGGTGCAATCTTGGCTCACTGCAACCTCTGCCTCCTGGGTTCAAGCAATTCTCCTGCCTCAGCCTCCCAAGTAGCTGGGATTACAGTAGACAGCCACCACGCCTGGCTAATTTTTGTATTTTTAGTAGAGGCGGGGTTTCACCATGTTGGCCAGGCTGGTCTCAAACTCCTGATGTCAGGTGATCTGCCGGCCTTGGTCTCCCAAAGCACTGGGATTACAGGCATGAGCCCCCTTGCCTGGCCTGTTGTTTTTATAGTAGCCATCCTAATGGGTGTGAAGTGGTATCTCGTGGTTTTAATTAGCATTCCTCTGTTAGTTAGTTGATATGGAGCAATATTTTCATATGCTTATGGGCCATTTGTATGTTTTCTTGGAGAAATACCTATTCATGCTCTTTGACAATGTATTAATTGGTCTGTTTTTTTGTTGTTGTTGAGTTTCAGGAGTTCATTATATATACTGGGTATTAATCTCTTATCAGATATGTGATTTGCAAATATTTTCTCCCATTTTGTGTATTGTTTTTTTACTCTCCTGGTAGTGTCCTTTGATGCATGAAAGTTTTACATTTTGATGAAGTCTGATTGTGTCTATTTTTTTTCTTTTTTTTTTTTGCTGTCTATACCTCAGTTCTTCTTAATAAACTTCCATCCCATTATCATTACCACCTTAGTTTACAACCTTAGTCCAGGCTCTTGTCTCCACATCTCCAAGCTTAACCTTTTAAAAACAAACATCAATTAGCCACTCTCAAAGACAAAGGTAATCATTTCACATCTTCATTTATTTATTTAGCTACATTTATGGAGTACCAGGCACTCTACTAGGTGAGGAAGATGGGATTGTAAATAAGACAGGCCCCAGCCCTCAGGAAGTTTCTGTTCTAGTGAGGCAGACAGCCAACTAGCAGATAAATGCAGCCAAGAAAATGGTTTTGAAGTATTTCTGACGGGCCAGGTGCAGTGGCTCACACCTGTAATCCCAGCACTTTGGGAGGTTGAGGTGGGCAGATCACCTGAGGTCAGGAGTTTGAGACCAGCCTGGCCAAACGTGGTGAAACCCCATCTCTACTAAAAATACAAAAATTTGCCAGGCACACTGGCATGTGCCTGTAATCCCAGCTACTTGGGAAGCTGAGGCCGGAGAATCACTTGAACCCAGGAGGCGGAGGTTGCAGTGAGTCGAGATCTTGCCACTGCATGCCAGCCTGGGCGACAGAGTGAGACTTCGTCTCAAAAAAAAAAAAAAAAAAAATTTCTGATGTGTCTTTCTTCTCAATAATTTGCCTCTCTGCACCCTCTTTCCTTCTGCAGTATTCCACCATTAAGGCTGAACCATGAAGCTAACATCGCAGGGAAGGAGAGAGACACACTACCCAGAACCAAGAAGTTCATTGTGAAAGGAAGATGTGCTATTTGGGGGATCCTTCCAGACAGGAGGAGGAAATAGAAAGCACTTCAGGGAGAAGGAAGAGGCCAGGAGTCTGGACAAAGGCCTCTTTGCCAAACGTGGTGGCAAAGTGCACCATTGGCAGCAGCAGCAGCAGCAGCAGTGATCTTCCTGGGGCAGCCAGACCCACCTTGCTGCAGATGAGGCTAGCGAAGACTGAAGGGTGGCGTTGAGAAACTCCCCTCTGGCCCCTTCTCTCTCTCCAGTCCCGCTCCTGATCACTCAAATGTGCGTGCTTTACCCTTGGGTCCAGATGCCAGTTGAAAAGAAAGACAGGAACAGGAGAATGGGGAAGAAAATCCTGAAGAACTTGACTATTTTTCTTAAAGCAACCACAGTCTGAACTGAACAGTGAATGAGATAATATTTAACTTGAGCTGAAAAGACCCCTATTAAATTGAACCCAGTATCCTGGCCTGGGAGAGAGTCAGAAAAGGGTCTGGAGAACAAAGTTGAATTCAGTTACAGTTCAGTTATGGGAACTGAAACATAATGACTTTTTACCTTTGCCACAGAAACAATTAAGATCATTATCACTGGAGGCTAGTGCTATCTATTGCAAGGAGATGGACGGGCTGCTGTGACAGGCAGGACTGAGGAAGCCTATTTCAAGTCACATCACGGCCAAGGAGGGCGCCTTGGAGGAGGTGACCCTTGGCTGAGCCTCAAAGGATAAGAAGTAACCCAGAGGAGAGCCAAGGTGAGAGAGTTCCAGGAAGGGGAATTGTGGACCTAACAGCAGGGGTTGGGAGATTGCACCACATGTGTGAGAAACAGGAAATGACAGTGCCAATAAGACGCAATGATTCAGGGGAGGGCATTAGAACCTTTAGAATCTTCCAACATGATTACAACCCTCCACTGCTTAGAACATTTTTAAATGATTCCTCATATGTTCTAAAATAAAGTTCATATTCATCAGCTCCAAGCCCAGGGCCCTTCTATCCTGGCTTCTTGGGGCTCACTTGCACCACTGGGCCTCTTTCCCCATCCATCAGTTCTCCCCAACAGGCCCCTGCAGACACCTTGTTCTTCCCACCACTCTGCCTTTCCTTCACCTGGGACGCTGGGCTCCCACTTCCCGACCTGCCTAATCCCCTCCCCTTCCTGTGTTTAAAGACCCAGCTCCTGCCATTTCCTCCAAGAAGTTTCTCTGACCTTCTCAGGTTGAGGGGACCACCCCCTCCTTTGTGCCCCCACCGTTCTTCCTGGGTACAGCCACCATTCCCTCTGCTGTGACTGTTTGCCTGTCTTTCTCCCCATGTGACTGCATGCTCCTTGGGGGTAGGGACTGAGTCTTATTCATTTTGGCACACTCCGTGTTTTTCTGGTAGGTGGTTGTATATACACTGATGTCTCCAAAACCTTTTCTGCCTCCCAGTTCTCTCTTTTGAGCTTTAGACACATACATCTTCCTGCCCTCCAGATACATTCGTGCAACTGGCCTACAGCAGTGGTTCTGGGGCACAGGTGCGCATCACAATCACCTGGAGGCCATTCATGCTGCTGCTTCAAGAGACAGTTGTGTGCACCTCTTCCCAACTCCCCGTTTACTGATGCACGTTTAGTGATGTCAGATTGGTAGCTTGAAATCAGCCATGGTGAGATTTGCACCCCAGGAACTGGAAAACACCACCCATCAGGGCTTCTCCCTGTCCCTGGAGGGCCACTTGCTAAGCATTTGGCAGGACGCCTCTAGCTGGAGGGCTAGACAGTTTATTAAAACCCAGATTGCTGGGCCCACCCACAGAGCTCCTGATTCGTCAGGGCCTGAGAATGCGCATTTCTAACCAGTTCCCAGTGATGCTGATGCTGTTGGTCTGGGGACCACAGTTTGAGAACCATTGGCCTACAGGCACCTCAAAACCATGTTCAGACTTAAAGCCATCATCTTTCCCTCAAACCCACTCCTCCTCCTGTGTTTTATGTTGCAGGGAATGGCAGCGCCATCTACCCTGCTTCTGAAGTCAGAAACCTGGGAATCCGTTTGAAGCCTTTGCCTCTTTCAGCCTCTGTGGCTCAGTGATCATCAGGTCCCAGCAACTGTCCTGCATCAACCCTCCTCTCATCCTTCATCTTCTGCCCAGCCCCAGTGCCTGGGCCCTACCTACTTGTGCTTTATCTCTCTCCTTATCAGCAGTCCTGCACCAGCCTCCTGGGTGGACCCTGAGCTTTCATCCTTGCCCCCCGCCGCGGTTCCTTCTCTGCATCACTGCCAGGACGGTCTTTGTGAAGTATCAGTCCAATCATGTTATACCCAGCCTGAACGATGTCAGCGGCTCCCCATTCGTTTTCTTTAGGAGTGCTTCTGTCCAGAGCTCCTATTCCTCCCTCAATTGTCAACACTGGCTTAACTGTCCCCCTCCTAGAAACTGTTCTTTTTTTTTTTTTTTTTGAGATGGAGTCTTGCTCTGTGGCCCAGGCTGGAGTGCAGTGGTGTGATCTTGGCTCACTGCAATGTCTGCCTCCCAGGTTCAAGTGATTCTCCTGCCTCAGCCACCTGAGTAGCTGGGACTACAGGCTCACATCACCACTCCTGGCTATTTTTTGTTTTTTTTTTTTTTAGTAGAGAAAGGGTTTCACCATGTTGGCCAGGCTGGTCTTGAACTCCTGACGTCAAGTGATCCACCCACCTTGGGTTCCCAAAGTGCTGGGATTACAGGTGTGAACCACTGCATCCAGCCCTAGAAACTGTTCTTAACCCTCTCCCCTTCCTAGGTTGTGCTGGGGTCTTTCCTGGGGCAGAGCCGGTTACCCCACAGGCTCTGGATTGCATCTTTTCCTGCCTGCCTTGTGCATTTCACTGCAAACTCATGAGGCATGAGGGAAGAACTGAGTCCATTAGTTCATTTTTTTTTTTTACAGAGTCTTGCTCTGTCGCCCATGCTGGAGTTCATTGGCGCTATCTCAGCTCACTGCAACTTCCGCCTACCGGGTTCAAGCAATTCTCCTGCCTCAGCCTCCCAAGTAGCTGGGATTACAGGTGCGTGCCACCAAGCCCGGCTAATTTTTGTATTTTTAGTAGAGACGGGGTTTCACCATATTGGCCAAGCTGGTCTTGAACTCCTGACCTTGTGATCCTCCTGCCTTGGCCTCCCAAAGCACTGGGATTACAGGGGTGAGCCACCGCGCCTGGCCCATTAGTTCTTTTTAAACCTCTTTTTAAATTATGCTTACCACTGTGTCTGGCACACAGCAGGCCCTTGTCTTAGCTCAAGTTACCCCAGAAGAAGACTAAGAATTGAAGTGCAGGTCACTTATTTGGGAGGTGACCTGAAGAGACACCAGTCGGGGAAGTGGAGAAAGCCGGTGAAAGATGTCCTATCAGGCCAGCTGCCCCCGGGGACCAACAGAAGCTCAATCTCAGGTTGGTGGGGTGGGGGGAGCTCTGGTAGAAGATACAGAACACACCTCAGAGTGATCTTCCTCAAAGGGGTACCTATCCACTGTTAAAGCAAACTAACTATGGCCTGAGAAGGACTCCTTACTTCTATTTCTGAGTCCTTGTGGATGAACTGTAGCATAGCTTAATAGGCCGACAAGATTGAAACCCTAACTTAGGAGTATGCATCTGTAACAATAGCTGAGTCTCGGCCAATCCCAGCAGCCATACTTCAACCACTCATGGACTGCCGAATGTTCACACTGTGCTCAGATAAGGCAAATGCCATAACCGATCCACCTGTTTCTGTACCTCACTTCTGATTTGTGTACATCGCCTCCCTTTTTTGTCTATAAATTTCTTCTGACCATGAGGCACCCCTGGAGTCTCTCTGAATCTGCTGTGATTCTGGGGCCTGCCTGATTCACAAATCGTTCATTGCTCCATTAAACTCCTTTAAATGTAATTTGGCCAAAGTTTTTGCTTTAACACCACCAACACCCATCTGTTGGTGACTAAGGGGTGCTTCTGGGGGCACCAACTCTCCAGTACTGCCCACCCGTGCAAAGGCCATTCCCACAATCAGAACCAAGCCCTCAGTCCCTGTCTGTGTGGCCTGCAGTCTTGGGCTCATAGAAGTGGATGCCGAGGGATGTGGGCTGGCACCGCTGACTCTGGCATGGCTCTCCCTGTTTAAGCAGATCTGAAGGAAAGGGCGTCTTAGGCTGAGCTGATAGCACATTCCAAAGCCCTGAGGCTGGAAGGAGAAGGCTCGGGGAGCAGTAATTAGTTCTCAAAACGGCAGCATGGTGAGGTCTGCTTTGGGGCCTCCAGGATGGGCAAGCTCCAGGGATGAGTCTGGGTAGTGGAGCTCACGGTTCAGGGTCATGCTATCCCATGGGACTTTCTGATGATGGAAATGTTTCATATCTGCACTGACCAATGCAGGAGCCGTTGTGGCTGCCGAGTGCTTGAAATGTGGTGAGTGCAAGTGAGGAAGTGAATTTTACATTTTATTCAATGTTAATGAATTTAAGTGTAAATGTCCATAGGCAGACATGGTTAGTGGCAGATATGGTTACTGTACTGGACAGGGCAGGGCTAGAGGCTCCGTCCACCTCTCCTTTCGCTTCTCTGTCCTCTGCAACTACAGCAATTGTGAGCTCCCCTGACACTGGGCATCACGGTGCCCAAAAACACATCACCTGGCATGCTACGGGGTCCTCCCCTTAGTGGCTGAGTTTGGGCCTCAGAGCCTCAGCCTTGTGTCCAGCTGCCACCTGCAGGATTTGGAAAGCAATGTGCAGAAGGTGTATTGATCCCTTGTCCCTGAGCTAGAGATGGCTGGTGCCTGGCAGCAGTCGAGCCCCTCATCCTCACTGCCCTTGCTCCATGGAAACCCCTCTCTACAGCATCCGGCTTTATAGAGGATGAGTAGGGAGCACAACTCGGGACACTTCTCAAAACTCTTGGAGAGGGCTTAGTGGGGAACCCCCGGGCTCCTGGTAGCCATTTGTATGAAGTTAGTTTGTGGTAAAGGCCTTCATTTCAACAGGGGTTTGTGTCTCTGATGGTTAATTTGATGTGTCAACTTGACTGGGACATGAGGTGCCCAGATATCTGGTTTGACATTATTTCTGGGTGTGCCTGTGAGTGTGTTTCTGGGGGATATTAGCTTTGAGTCAGTGCACTGTGTAAAGCAAGTGGCCCTTCTCATGAGAGTGGGCATCATCTAATCCACCGAGGGCCTGCAGAGAACAGAAAGGAGGAGGAAGGTTCTCTTTAGCCGATGGCTTGAGCTGGAACACTGATCTTCCTCTGCCCTCTGCATTCCTGATTCTCAGCCTTTCAGACTTGGACTTTTTAAAAAATTTTATTTATTTTATTTTTTAGATGGAGTCTTGCTCTGTCGTCCAGGCTGGAGTGCAATGGTGCAATCTCGGCTCGCTGCAACCTCCGACTCCTGGGTTCAAGCAGTTCTCCTGCCTCAGCCTCCTGAGTAGCTGGGATTACAGGCGCCCACCACCATGCCGGGCTAATTTTTGTATTTTTAGTAGAGATGGAGTTTCACCATGTTGGTCAGGGTGGTCTCAAACTCGTGACCGTGTGATCCGCCTGCCTTGGCCTCCCAAAGTGCTGGGATTACAGGTGTTAACCGCCACACCCTGCCCAGACTTGGAGTTTAATCTCTACTATCAGCTCCCTGGCTCTCAGGCCTTCGAAAGACACCACCATTTTTCCCGGGTCTCCAGCTTGCAGACAGCAGATCATGGGACTTCTAAACTTCCATAATTGTATGAGCCAATTCCTTACAATAAATCATGTATGTTTATATGACATATATGTATTATAATGACACACACACACACCCCCCCTATTGGTTCTGCTTCTCTGGAGAACTCTCACTAATACAGGGCCCATTTTTAAATAATAAAAGGCACTTACCCAAAGGAGCTAGACATTTTCAGAGATGCTAGGCTTTCTGCAATAGGCATCTACAGAAATTTTGGGGTTGGAGGGCATGGCCTAACTCTAGAGAAGGTGAACTTCAGACAGAACACAGGTCTGCTCTTAAGCCAGTGCGTCTGAACACGTTTTTCTATTTTAACCCTCCTGATGGATATAATTCATGTCTCTCAGTAGCAATGCTTCTCACACAGGAGAAAAGGCTATGGCCCCTCCAAACTTCCAGTCACCATGGCACGTGGAGCACACATTGGAGTTCCCTACCTCCAAGTCCGAAACACACAAGGGCAGGACACACTATTCAAGAAATATAGAACTAACTCGAAATCAAGAAAGAGACATTACCAGGTCCCAGCAATGGGATGGGAACTGATGGTGCACAGCCCACAGGGCCTGGGAGTAACTGCGGGACTGAGGAGTTGTAGTCTTAGGCCCCATGGAGGGACAGGAATTAAGCCTCATGGACAACTGAGAGATGGAACTAGGCTTTAGGTGTGGCCAGGCATCAAAGGCCAGTCACAGACCAGAAAGCCCCTTTCCAACCAGGGCTTTATTAGGACCCCGAGCCTCCCACCTGTGGGAAAATTGAGTCCTAATTCGTGCTCTCCATGCCATGTAGAAACCCCAAGCTGAGAAACTAACATAAAAACATGTTTGGCCGGGTGTAGTGTCTCACGTCTGTAATCCCAGCACTTTGGGAGGCTGAGGCAGGTGGATCACCTGAGGTCAGGAGTTCGAGACCAGCCCGGGCAACATGGTAAAACCCTGTCACTACAAAACAAAACAAAACAAAACAAAACAAAAATATTAGCCAGGCATGGTGGCACGTGCCTGTAGTCCCAGTTACTCTACTTGGGAGGCTGAGGCAGGCGAGTCGCTTGTACCCGGGAGGCGGAGGTTGCAGTGAGCTGAGACTGCCACTGCACTCTAGCCTGGATGACAGAGTGAGACTCTGTCTCAAAAAAAAAAAAAAAAAAAAAAAAAAGTTCGACTTTGTAGGGGATGCAGCAAAGACAACCTCAGAAACTTCTCTGTAGGGAAATGTCCTTGACCCCACATAATGTGTGAAAATACTTCAAGCATTAACTGCTGCTGAATAAGGACAAAAATATAAAAGATATGAGGAAGTTCAGCACTACTTATGTATGGATTCAGTCATTCATTCATTCAGTTTTTTCTGGATACCTACTATGTACCTGGGGCTAGAGATATATCAGGGTACAAAATAGGTCCAAATCTTGCATTCTTAAAGCTTATGTTCAAGTTGGGGGTGACAGACAATATATAAGTAACATATACAGCAGACTTGATAATGATAAGAGCTACAAAGAGAAGTAAAGCATAAAGGGGGATTAGGAAATTGTGGAGGAGGATGTCGCAATTTAAAATATCATGATTAGGGAAACCTCACAGAGAAGGTGAGCAAAGTGGCTGCCTGGGGAAAGAGTATTTCAAGCTAAGGGAATGGCAAATGAAGATGACCTGAGGCATAAGCATGACTGGAAGTTTCAAAACACAGCCAGGAGGTCAGTGTGGCTGGAGGAGTGAGCAAGAGGGACATTAAAAGAGATGAAGCTAGAGAGGTGAGCCACATTGTGGAATAGGGTTTTATATGTTATTGCAAGCCAATAGTTTTAAGCAGAGGAATGACACGATCTGACTTATGTTTTAACAGGAGTCAATCAATAGTTACTCTGGGATTTTTTTCTTTTTTTTTTGAGACAGTCTCACTCTGTCACCCAGGCTGGAGGGCAGTGGCGTGATCTCAGCTCACTGCAACCTCCATCTCCCAGGTTCAAAAGATTCTCCTGCCTTAGCCTCCTGAGTAGCTGAGACTACAGGCATGTGCCACCATGCCTGGCTAATTTTCGTACTTTTTTTTTAGTAGAGACAGGGTTTTACTATGTTGGCCAGGCTGTTCTTGAGCTCCTGCCTCAAGTGATCCGCCTGCCTCAGTTTTCCCAAAGTGCTGGGATTACAGGAATGACCCACAGCGCCCGGCCTAGGATTTTTTTTTTTTTTGACCTGAATAACTAGATGGAGGGACTTGCTAACTCATATGGGAAGACCAAAGTTAGATAATAATTTTGTGAGAAGATATGGAATTCTGTTTTGTACAGTCCATGTGAAGATACTGAGTAGAAAGTTGGATAAATGAATTTAGAGCTGATAGAGGACATTATGCTGGACATATAAATTGGAAGGTCATAAGCATGGAGATAGTATTTGAAACCATGTGACCAGATGATATCACTAAGAACATGAGAGAATATATTAGGCTGGTGCAAAAGTAATTGCAGTTTTTAGAGTAGTGATCCAAAGACTGAGAACTCAGAGGGTTACAAGGCTATAGGGTCAGATAGTCCAAATATCCAACAAACAGGAGAACTTACTCATAATGAACAAGAAATAATAGACCAAATTGAAAAGTAAGTATGCTGAAAGTGTTCAAGCAGTTAAGAGTAGCATCCATAACACAAAAAAAGATTATGAAACATGAGCAGATAGAAATGATGAAAAAGAACCAGGTAGAAATCATGCAAGCGAAAAATGTCATTACTGAAGTAAAAATCTCAATGGATGAGTTGAACAGCAGGCTAGACACAGCTGAAGAGAAAGTCAATGAATCAGAAGACAGAATTGAAGAAATCCATCAAACTGAAAAACAGAAAGATAAAGAAAAATTTCCTCTATTTTTAGGAAATAGGTGTTTGTATTAAGTGCTGTCTTTGGGTGAAAGCCCCCCTTCTTAAAAGCCGGGGTCACTGTCCTAACCATTCAAGCTTTTGAGTCAGAATCCAGAAATGGAACAAAATCCATTTGTTTTTGTTTTTGTTTTGAGACAGGGTCTCAGTCCAGGGTTGGAGTTCTGTGGCATAATCAAAACTTACTGTAACCTTGAATTCCTGGGCTCAAGCAATTCAACCATTTCAGCCTCCTGAGTAGGCAGGACTACAAGTGTGTGCCACCACACTTGGCTAACTTTTTCTTTTTTTTTTTCTAAGAGACATGGTCCTGCTGTGTCACCCAGGATGATCTTGAGCTCCTGGTCTCAAGCTATCCTCCCATCTCAGTCCCCCAAAGTGCTGGGATTACAGGCATGAGCCACTGTGCCTAGCCTGGAACAAAATTCTTAGCAGAAAGGAAAAGGTAACTTATTTCTAGAATTAGGGAGTTAGTGGCAGGATTCAAGTCCTCTGCTAATAAGAAGAGCTAACATTTATTGGCTGCCTAGTGTGTTCCTGTCCCTGTTCAAAATACTTTACATGGGTCAGTAGCAGTGAGTGGCTCGGGGATGGGCTGAGAGGACAGGGAGTACCTCTGTAGATTAAGTGAAGCAACTTCTCTGCATATCTGCTGGAGTTCTCCCTGATTTAGTCTTCCCTCTCTGTTTCATTAGCTCCTATTTGCAATCTCTTATCTTCAATGTTGCTATAGTTTCTCTAGGGTATTGTTGGGTCAGTTAACCATCAATTCAATAGTCAAATAACTGTTTTTTTTTTTTAATTAAGCAACTTCATTGTGCCAGGTTTTTATGTTGTAAAAGTAAGGGACACAGACATTGATTAGACATGGAGCCAAGCATCTGATTGGGGACAAGTTACATAGCTCATTTCAATACAATGTGATGAGCGTCACCAAAGGGATTATGGCAGGTGCCTTAAAAGCATGGCATCTTGAGAACAATGCCTCAGAAAACCAGCAGATCTAAATAAGTGAAAAAAAAGGGGGAAGATTGCAAGGATTTGGCGTTCCAGGTAGTGGGAACAGCATGATCACAGCCATGGGAATGTAGAATTTTGATGCATGTGGGAAATCCTACATTGTAGCCTGGAGTGCAATCTGGGGAATGGCTCTCCATTTCACTCAGGACAAAGTCCAAACTCCTTAGCCGTGTGTATGATGTCTTTCATGATCTGGTCCTAGCTTCATTTCTTAGCACCTCTTCCACCCACTCTCTATTCTTGCACCATATTGAACTACCTGCAGTGAACAACGCAGTGCCTGGCACATAGTAGTTTTTCAATACATGTTCGTTGAATGAATAAATGAGGGGCAGAAGACAAGCATGGAAAGGCAGGCAGTGGCCGAACCATGGAGGACTCTGCTTGGAGTGTCCAAACCGAGGAGGTTTATGCACCTAGACAAGGCTGACTGCCTCAGAAGACCCTATGTATTCATCAGAGAATTCAGTTTCTGGGTCTTCAATATTCAGGCTTCTGCTGGAGTGGACTTTGTGTCTTCGAATTCTCTGTCTTGTCCCTCCAACTAGATTGTGCCTCTTCGAGGGCAGAGACCACGTCCAATGTCCCATCCAGTGTTGGACATCAGTACGTGTTGAACTAAATCTGTTTGTAGAAAGAGCTGGAATTGCCTGTTTACATGTCCACAGAAAGGGGAAACATGGGATTTGATCTAGGGATGCCTGTCTGAGCATTAGAATAACCACAAAAGCTGAATTTAGAAGTCAGTCTCCCCTGCTGCTGGCTCAACCACGACGGCAGGGTGGATCCCCTGAAGATGGCCACACCAGAGTGGTCGCATCTTCTCCCCAGCAAGTGGTGCAAAGCTCTTGGGCAGTGAAGGGTAGAATAGGCCCTGTGAGGTTCATGGGCAGTGAGGCACTTTCCTCTACTAGCCAGACTGAGATCAGTGAGCCTGAGGCAGAAGGATGGAGAGAGCTTTTTGTCTTCTTCTTCAAGTTCCATGGCAGAGAAAGCAAGATACTTCACTTCCCTAAGATAGGTTCCCTAAAAGATTGTGAGATGTGGGTGGAAAGCCCTCAGAATGCCAACAGCAGGAAGCAGAGGAACATATCAGTTGCACTGCTTGTTAACCACTAGCATTGACTGAATATTTACTATATATGAGCTCCGCCTTCAGTGCGATGAGACACAGACATGTGACATATATGTACACAGATGGGAGAGAGAGCAACACACCTGAAAGCCAATAGGAAACAGCTCAGAATGAGGAACTTCCTGGAAATAAGCACTACATAGAGGCAGAATAGTAGAGGAGTTAAGAACACCAAGTTGGTGTTAGGCAAATCCGAGCTTGGTTTGAATCTGAACCCTACCACGTACTGTGGGATTATGAGCTGGTTACTTTACCTCTGAGCCTTGGTTTTCTCATCTGTAAAACAGAGATAATGTTGCTGACCTATTTTGTAGTTGTGAAGACTCCATGAGATAATGGGTGTATAGCATGGTGGTTAAGAGTGCAGCTCTAGAATTAGACTCCCTGGGCCCAGACCTCGACTCCCATCACTTCCTAGCTGTGGTCTTGGGCAAGTTACTTATATCTCGGGCTCCAGTTTCCCATTCTCACAATCAGGATAACAGCAGTACCTACACCATTGGTTTGACATGAGGCTTAAATTAATTTTATTTCATGTAAAGCTGTTAGAATAATCTTGGAACATAGCAAGAGCTCAATAAATCTTAGATGTTTCTGACTGCACACAGCCTCCTGTTTGGCTCAATGAATTGAAGCTGTTATGATAATCAGAGAAGATGTAGATCAATCAGTGTCTTCACAAAAGCTCGGGTAAAAGAGGCCTAGAAGTGGGGCAGAAACCAGAGAGAAGAGGGGACATCTGATGGGGAATGGATTAAGCAAAAGCTTTGGAAATCAGAACAGTGAGGCTGGCCTGACTGGAAGATGTGCCAGGGTGGAGTTAAATGGCTGGGTCTTGTTTAAAATTAAGCAAATTTCTTTAAAATATCCAGTGTCTACAACATGGTGCAAATAACAATAGCTACCCCTTCCTGGGTGTTTGCATTGTGCTAAATGCTTCATATTTTAAAAATCTCCTTTACTTCTCACAGCTATCCCCTGTGAAGAACAGTAGCTCTTATCATTCTCAGATTATTTTATTTCAGTGAGAAATTCAGCTCAGAGCTAAATACTTGTTCAAGATCTCCTTGCTAACGAGAGGCGGGACTAAGATTTGAACCCAGATTTATTGAACCCATTCTCGGGCTCTCTGAGTCAGGAACGGTCCTACCACAGAGGAGTTGCTACAGAGCCAAAGTTCTCATGAGGCCAAAGTTCTGGGGGAATCTGCCTTGGAAGCTCTCAGACCCTTGCTGTATGTGGAACAGAAAGGCCACTAACAGCTGCCCTTTGTGCTGGAGAGTTGGACTCCAAGTTTCATTCCCAGCTAGTTGGTGCCAGTGTCTAAGTCTAGTGAGTCAGACCTTTGACCTATCTAGTAAATAAGCCCCATAGAGTTCCAGGATGGCACCCACAGGGCAGGGCTGCTGCCTGCCTTTGCATCATCACTGGGCCCTCGCATCACCAGCCCTGCAGGAGGTACACATTCATGGTCTGTCAGCCTTCACACAGTACAGCTTCCCACCACACCTGATTTGAAGCAGCATCTGAAATGAGGCTGGCAACAATGCTGTGGAGGCAATTCCAAGTCATTTCAAAGAGAGATCTAGCTCTTTCCTCTTCCTTTCAGATAAGCAGATTTGTAGCTGTTCCTACCCTATACTCCTTCTGTATAAAACCGACTCGAAGGTGCCTCCATTCATTGTTGGCTGACCATTCCTGCTTTTAAGAGGTCGAGGCCATCCTGGTCAACATGGTAAAACCCCGTCTCTATTAAAAATACAACAATTAGCTGGGCGTGGTGGCATGCACCTGTAGTCCCACTACTCGGGAGGCTGAGGCAACAGAATCGCTTGAAACCAGGAGGTGGAGTTTGCAGTGAGCGGAGACTGTGCCACTGCACTCCAGCCTGGCGACAGAGCAAGACTGTCTGAAAAAAAAAAAAAAAAAAAAAAGTCCAGAGTAGAAAAATATTTGTTGAATTATTAACACAAAAGAAAAAAAAACCTATGTGCACACAAAAACCTATATACTATTTATTTATTTAATTTTTTTAGACAGAGTCTCACTCTGTCACCCAGGCTGGAGTGCAGTGGTGCAATCTCAGCTCACTGCAACCTCTGCTTCCTGGGGTCAAGTGATCCTCGTGCCTCAGCCTCCTGAGTAGCTGGGATTACAGGCCCCCACCACCACGCTGGCTAATTTTTTTGTATTTTTAGAAGAGACAGGGTTTCACCATGTTGGTCAGGCTGGTTTTGAACTCCTGACCTCAAGTGATCCACCCACCTCAGCCTCCCAAAGTGCTGGGATTATAGGCATGAGCCACTGTGCCCGGCCAAACCTATATGCAAGTGTTTATTGCAGCTTTATTTACAATCTCCAGAAGCTGGAAGCATCCCAGTGTCCTCCAGCAGGCCAACAATCAATGGAACACTACTCAGCAACAAAAAGTATCGAATCGTTGATCCACGCAACATGGGCGAACCCCAAGTGCATTCAATATGTTGAGGGAAAGAAGCCGGACTCAAAAGGCCATACCCGAATTCCATTTATATGACACTATGGAAAAGGAAAAGTGACGGGGTGGGAGAGCAGACCCGTGGTTGCCCAGGGTTAAGGGTTGGGGAGGTTTGACTACAAAGGGACAGCATGGGGGAGTCTTTTTGCGGTGATGAAAGTTTTGTATCTTGATTGTTGTGATGGTTGCATGATAGAAGTGTACACCAGAATGAATTTCATAGTATGTTAATTTTAAAAAGTCAAGTGACTGGGCTGGGCATGGTGGCTCACGCCTGTAATCCCAGCACTTTGGGAGGCTGAGGTGCGTGGATCACCTGAGGTCAGGAGTTCAAAACCAGCCTGGCCAACATGGTGAAACCCCGTCTCTACTAAAAATACAAAAAATTAGCCAGGTGTGGTGGCACATGCCTGTAATCCCAGCTACTTGGGAGGCTGAGGCAGGAGAACTGCCTGAACCTGGGAGGCAGAGGTTGCAGTGAGCTGAAATTGCACCATTGCACTCCAGCCTGGGCAACAAGAGTGAAACTGCGTCTTAAAAAAAAAAAAAAAAAAAAAAAGTCAAGCAACTGTTGAAGGTTTCAGGAAAAAATTGTGGTGAGGTGGGGAAGCAGGGAACCACACTTAGATACTAGTTAATTTCGATGGATCCCCGAGTGCATAAAGGTTCACTGTATTCAGTAACAAATGAGCTTGCTGTTCTCAAAATACATCTGATAAAACTGGAGTTTGTTGGACTTTAGCTGTGTAGAGGGGTCACAGGTATGTCTGGTGTAAGAAATTACAGACCTGCTTCGAAGAAATTAGTCTTCGCTAGAACCAAACCCTTCAAGTTCCATGAGCCATTATCTGAGACAATCAGTGTCTGATTACATCCTAGCAAAGTCCATAGAAATGCTGCCTTCAGTGGAATCCTGTCCCAAGGGGAATGCCTGACTTACATGATGCACCCCAAGGCTGTCCGTGAAACTTACTTGGATGAACTTTAAGATCAGTGCTTACCTGAGGGCCATGACTTTGTGGCTTAGATGATTATTCCTTTGCCAGGAAGGTCAATTATATACCAAACTCTGAACATGTGCTGACTGTAAGTCTTTCCCGGTTAAATGCATCATTCTAATAAGTTCATCAACTATAAAACCTAGTGATGGATTGTTTTTTCTCCCCTCACCTTACTGCTGAAAGAAAGATAAAGCCAATGTAGGGCTTGGGAAGATCAGATCCAGAGTTAAAGCTGGACTTTGCAGCTGCCCAAATTAGTCAGGTTCTAAAGAAAAATCACATGACAGACCTATTTTGCTCATAAACAATTTTATTTTTTTTCTCAGTATGTGCCCTTGAAGATTCCAAAATGTTGGAGTTTCTGATTCTCCTGGGATCAAAGGTAAAAGCATTGTATGGAAACACTCAACCTTGGCTCATTACCCTCCTGAGGAGCTAAGTCTGGAGGCCTCAGAGAGAGGGAGCTGACATTCACAACTTACTCCAAGATGGGTAACACAGTGAACAAAGAATTAGTAAAACATAGACTCAGTCTGTAGAGGGCTTCAAATATACATATTCTATATATATAAACCTGTTATATAGGATTTCAACTTATTGGTTTCCTTGTGATTTGTAATTAAAGTACAAATTATAAAGATGTTGCACACTGCTGATTTCCCCTTCTCAGCCCCCCTCCCTCCCCAACATAAATAACATTACAAAGGTCAGGTGATCCTAAGAATTTTTGTTGTTGTAAATATTTTGTTTTTAAAATCATATTCCCCTTCCTCCCCTGCAAACTACCTCTGAGAGTTTGTAACATAGCAGCATGGAATGGACAAGACTGGGGACAGCATGGAGGTCTAACGGAGAGAGCGCAGAACGTTGCTTCTCACTGACGGGCACCAGATGGGCTTCCGCATTTCCATTGACAACAGAGGCTACGACAGGAAGCAGAGAATGTGCAATGCGGCTTCGTCCTCCTCCAAAGAGAAGGCTAGCTGGACCACTGAGAAAAGCCCTAAAGGCATTGAGGTTTTTGGAGACAGAGCACAGCTCCAGAAATGTCTTGGCTCAGTATTTACACAATATCTTGAAGCTGCACTTTCCTTTTAAGAAATGTGTGTTTCTGAAGGTGCCTCTTCTGAGGTTGGTTGGGGGAAAGGAGAAACGTAAAAACAAAAACAAACCAATTCCCACATATGTAAAAGTCCTGTTATAAGTCTTAGTTATTTTCACACACATCATTAATAGTAGATACTGACAATGATTGGTTTCTTATTCTTTTTTTCTTTTCTTTTTTTTTTTTTAGAGCATGAGTAAAGAGAAAGAGAGAAGGAAGAAGTGCACTAAGGAGAGCGCCGTCCCTTCTTCAGCATTAAGTGACACTGGATGGTCTGGATTCGGTTCTTGGCTGGGACAAACTCGGGCTGAAGCTTCAATGTGGATTCGTACCACACCAGTGCTTTTTCAAATTCTTCCTGTGAGGGCCAAGGAGACAAATGTGAGGGGATGGCACCAGCAGACTAAATATATACTGTGACCTCTTTTTTCTCAAGAAGCACCTCTGTACTAGGGACAATCCCGCAGCATTTGCTCAACGGATCTAAGTCTTTGTGGAAAACTCTGAGGTTCCTCTGGGAGGAAACAGCTGCCTTCATTCCGGAGGTATAACATCACAAAGGAAACTACGGCAGAGCCCAAGAACAAAAGGAAAAGGGGTAGAGCAGCTTTTACAAACCCAGCAAGAGTAATAATTGTGGTAATAATGAGACCTAACATTCCTGAGTGCCTGAAGTGTGCCAGGCTGTGCTAGGTGCTTTATGAAATCCTTCCATTTAATCCTCACAGAAACCTCTAGAACCGTGCCTGACAAATGCCCATTATGCATCTGCCTAAATTTTCTAATGTAGCTGGAAAGACGGAAACTAAGTCTGGTATCTCAACTGGACTTGTACGTTTTGAAGAGTTTTAAAATTCTCTTTAACATTTAAAGATGCCAACAAAGATTGGGAAATGATCCCTGCCATATTGAAGGTTAATCTTTTACTTAGAGTTACACTCTCAAAGAAGAGCCCAAATCTACTGGTTTAATGACTTCTTCTAGCCAAATGAGAGACGTAAGTCCTCGTTCATAGTAGCAAACTTCACATTTACTGGGGGCAACAACAGATTCTTCAAGAAGCAGAGGGAAATCTGCATATTCGGCAATGCCTCCCTGGCAAAATACTTCTCGCCTCTGAAGTCAAGAACGATACATGAAGCTGGTAGCCCAGGGCTGCTCACTCTATAAGCCATTATTGAGATCATCTTGGGAATAGCCCTATGTGTGATGCCACATTTTAGATGAAAGCGAATGGCATGATTCTCATGCTAAATTGGGTTATGACAGCTTTTAGGGGGTCCCCCTGGGATTTTCAGTTCTGAAATCAGTTCTTGTTTCTGATCAGAATGAGGGATCTGGATGACTTTGCCATTTTCTCTGTAAATGGTATTCCATGAAACTAGCGGAATTTCTTCATTCATTAACTACTTGGTGAGCACCTACCATGTGCCAAAAACACTGTGAGGCACTGGGAACAGGGAGGTGAAGAGGAGTCTTGTCCCCAATGAGCCCGTAGGCTAGAGGGAAAGACAAATACTTAAACAAAAAATTATAAAACAAAGTGAAAGTCCAGCAAGAAAAATATGCAAAGGGTGTCATGAGTGCGATGACAGGTACCTTAGCCCAACCTGGAAGCAAGAGAGCATGTATGTGTGTCTACATGGAGTGTTAGGAGAGGTTTTCTGGAACAGGTGGTGTCTCCAGGAAACTGTAGGTAAATCTGACTCTGCTGTTAATGTTCAACTCATGTTGAGGAACTACGTAGTTGCAAATACTTAGAAGAATTTCATGTATTATGTTTTAAAAAACCTCTCGAACCCTTATCCATAAAATATAACATTGGTAGAACCAGCAATTTTAGACAAGCTTACAGGAAATTGGTTGGCAATGACATATTCAAAGAGGTTTTGAAATCAAAGATGTGCTACTGTTTGGCAGAGTTGGTACATACTGCTCACACCCCCATCTCACCATTGCCACGTAGACATTGCCCAGAGTGAAGTGGTTCACAGCAAAGTGTGGTGCGATCTCTACTGCCATGGTGGCTACTATGACGGCGTCATTCCAGAGCTTGGCATTGTGCAAGATGTTGGCCAGGCTAATCAGGGGCACATCCTGGGAGAAGAAGGAGAATGGTGAGAAGGGAAAATTGGGTTTTGAGCTTTCATTCTTGTTTTTGGTGATCATAAAGAATACAGTCTGTGTTTCCTGGTGAATGATTAGAACAGTGCCACTCAAAGTGCTTTTGTGCTGTTTGCTACTGGTCTGTGATAGATAAGGTGCTTGTACCAGAATATAAATCAATTACTTCTTTCATTGGCGAAGTCTTGCTTCGAAAACAAACACAACAAAATGTCAGCTGAAGTAAACAATCTGCTGAATAATGTAGTTGGTTTCTTCTGGTGAAGCTCCTTGTCTCATTGCAGACTGCTAATAAAAAGTCTGTGTACTGTCCACAGACCACACTTAGAGTCATGCTGTCAGAAAGCCAAAATAATTTCTGCAAGAACCATTATATCATTACGGGTTGGCAAACTTTGGCCCATAGGCCAAACCTAGTCTCCTGCCTATTTTGAAAAAAGTTTTATTAGGACACAATCATTCCCAGTCCTCTACGTATTTCTGTGGCTGTTTTCATACTACAATGCTAGAATTAAGTAGGTGCACCAGAGGCTGTCTGGCCTCCAGAGTCCAAGTGTTTTATTCTCTTGCCCTTTTCGGGAAGTTTGCTGACTCCCAGAGGTAGAGCCTCAGCCCTTCCCTATTGCCTAACAGTATAGAGTACAAAATGATGGATGGAACAAGTAGCAAGATTGCTATCATCACAAATATCATTCCCTTTAAATGTCTTACTTGAGCAACTGTTACCTGTATCATGCCATATCGGGTTCTGTAGCAGACACAGAAGAAACAGAAAGGACCCATCTTTGTGACAGCCATAGAATGCATGACCCTAGATGAGCTCATTGAAGTTCAATAAGGTGCCCAAATTCACAAAGCTAGTAAGAGGTAGAGCTGTGTTTAAAACTCAGCAATGCCTGACAATAAATCCTGTGTTCCTTCCATCATTCCATACATTGCCTTGACGAACAAAGAAGACACCAGCCACGTCTTTAAAAAGCATAAGATCTGGATTAATGCAGAACTCAGAACACATGAATACAAATGTGCTGATAAAACACTGTACTTTCTCATCCATCATAACAATAACCGGTCTTCTGGAAAAGTTTGGTGTCACACAGGGTTAGTCGGTTTTTTTTTTTTTGTGGAAAAAGTAGAAGTCAGACAAGGACCAGGAACTGGCCAATGTACATGAATAAATGGAAATTTGCTTCTATCTCTGTGCTTGGAAGCAAGCTCAAGCCAAGAGGATAAGCAAAACAAGTCTAAGAGGTCACCAGGCCCCTGATGACAAGCTAAACTCAGATTGACTTCTATGTGTCAGCCCACTTAGGCCAGTGCATTTGCTGTATGTTGGGTGGCTCTGAACACAGCAGAAAGGGGACTAAATGCAGTACTGTCTTACAGTGATCTGGAAGGCCTTCCCCACGTTTCAACCTGCTGAAGCTGGGAAGGCAGCAGGGATAGTTCATAGGCTTGCTGGGGCACAAGCCCAGTCAGAAGGTCTCCTGCCCCATTCTCTCCTTGGAACATGTCCTCACTGGCTGAGCATGAGGGAGGCTGGTTCAAAGGGCAGAATAAACCATGGGGAATGGAAAGGACAAAGGGGCAGAAGTTCCCACCTTCTGAGTCCCACTCACCTTCATCTGGTGTGGCGCATAGTGCAGAGCCTGGCGGAGGCAGTCGATTGCCTTCTTTCCTTGGCCTTTCACCCTCCAGTAGAGGGCTGCCATGCTGGAGAGGACCCAGGACGTCTGGTTCTGCAAAGGAATGTTAGCCAAGGCTGGTGTCCTTTCAAGAACATACTCATTTATTACCAAGATTAAGTTCAGTAACACAAGTCATGACCATTCAACTGAGTATTTACTAAGTGCTGGCACTCTGCTCAGCACTTTCTGTTCCACCTGTCCTTCATTAATCCTTAGAACAATCCTGTGAGCTGGATACTACTATTACAGCCCTTCTATAAATGAGAAAACTATGACTCAGAGAGCTTAAGTGTCTTGCCCAAGTTCACTCAACTACTGAATAGCAGAACTATATCTCATATCTATGTTCTATTTTATTTAACTTTCTGAATAGGTAACACAGTCACACGTTTCAAAAACCAGGAAGTATACAAAGTTATACCATGAAGTCTCCCTCCCATCCTCGTCTCTATGGTAGACAAGTAAACATTATTTTTAATTTTTTACGTTTCCTTCTAGAATTTCCTCCCCTCCCCCCTCCTTTCCTTTGTCCTTTTTTTTTTGAGACAGAGTCTCGCTGTCGCCCAGGCTGGAGTGCACTGGAATGATCTCAGCTCACTGCAACCTTCATCTCCCAGGTTCAAGCGATTCTTCTGTCTCAGCCTCCCGAGTAGCTGGGATTACAGGAGTGCATCACCACGCCTGTCTAATTTTTGTATTTTTAGTAGAGATAGAGTTTCACCATGTTGGCCAGGCTGGTCTCGAACTCATGACCTCAGGTGATCTGCACACTTCGGCCTCCCAAAGTGCTGGGATTACAGGCATAAGCCACCATGCCCAGCCGGATTATAACAATTTAATCTCCTGCCAGAAATATGTAAGTATCACCATTTCCTTATAGCCCCATCACAGAGTTTGTTACTAAACTCTTAGGCCCCTGACAATCTGATGGGTGAGAAATGTGGTTTTAATCTGCATTTCCTTTCTTATGAGTAGAGTTGACCATTCTTTCATATTTGTTAGCCTTTTGAATGTCTTTTCTGTAAACTATTTGCATTCATATTTTGTTAATTGTTCTGTGAGGTTTTTGTCTTGTCTGTTGGTAAAAAGTTCTTTATATTTTAGGGAGATCATCCTTGCCTATGATTTACAGATAAGCTTCCCGAGTTTGAAGTCTGTCTTTGGCCTTATGGTACTTTGTGTGATGTAGATTTTGATTGCTACAGAATTTGGTTTTTTAGTGATCTTCAATGACTTCTGGATTTTCAGTTGTAGTTAGGAAGCCCTACCTCATTCCAAGGATATAAAGAAATTTTACTGGGCCAGGCTTGGTGGCTCACGGCTGTAATTTTAGTGCATTGGGAGGCCAAGGCAAGAGGAGATCAGCCTGGGCAACACAGCAAGATCCTGTCTCTACAAAAAATAAAAAATTTAGCTGGGCATGATGGTGTGCACCTGTAGTCTCAACTACTTAGGAGGCTGAGGCAGGAGGATCGCTTGAGCCCAGGAGTTTGAGGTTGCAGTGAGCTATGATCACACCACTTAGTGCACTTCAGCCTGCAGGAGACAGAGACCCTGTCTCTTAAAAAGCAAAAGAAATAAATATTGCACCATTTCCCCTACAGAATTTTTATAATTTCATTTTTTACATTTAAATATTTGATTCATTTGAAATTTAATCTGCTGTAAAGTAAAAGATATGGCTCCAACTTAATTTTTCTCCAGAGAGCTACTAATTTGTCTCAAAATTTAATTAATAATTCACCTCTCTCCCCACTGAGATACTACCTTTACTATATATAAAGTAATATATATATTATACTATATTATATATATTAGTGTATATATACACTTATATATATTATACTATATATAAATACAGTATTTAATTTAGGTTGAATTTTGAATTTAGGTCTAACTTTGGATTTTTAAAATCTATTTCATTTGCAACTTTTGGTTGATGATCTCTGACTCCCAGCCATTACAGAAGAGGCACTCAGAAAACTTAACTGCTTGACTGATTTGTGTTTTCAATAACATTTTTGTTAATTTTATAATTCTACATTGTCAGGGCGTATAGTATTTACATTCTGACCTATCACCCTATGCCTCACCTTTTAGTATTGGTTTTACAGCTGAATATAATCAGTGGTCACTGACATTACTTTTGTGTGGTTTTCCCAATCATCTCCTGGTTGGCTAAAGCTCATCTTCTAATAGTTTCCTCAAGAAGGGCTCATGGGAACAATATTCTTTGAGATCACTGCTATGGGTTGAACTATGTTCCCCCAAAATTCATATTTTTAAGTCCCAATCCCCTGTACCTCAGAATGTAACTGTATGTGGAGGTCTTTAAAGCAGTGATTAAGTTAAAATAAGGCTATTAGAGTGGGGCCCTAACTCTAAATGACTGGATTTATATGAAGGAGCTAGAAGAAGGACAGACACACCAGGGTCCTGTGTGCACAGAGGGACAACCATGTGAAGAGGCAGCAAGAGGCCAACTGCAAGCTGAAGAGAGAGGTCTCAGGGGAGACCAACCCTGCCAGCACTTTGATCTCAGGCTTCCAGCCCCCAGACCAGTGATAAAATAAATTTCTGCTGTTTAAGCCACCCTGTCTGTGGCATTTTGTTCTAGTGGCCCTAGCAAACTAATACACTCATATATGTTGAAAAACTTCTGTCTGGTGCTTTCAGAGCTAAAAGACAGCTTGGTTGGATTTAAAACCACAGCTTATTCTTTCCTCAAATAATGTGTCAGCATTTCTCTATTGCCTCTTGCTGTGGAATGCTGCTGCAGAGAAATCTGAAGCTAGCCCAACTTGTTTCTCCTTGTTAAATGACTTGTTCTTTTTGACTGGTATTCCAAAAGGATTTTAAATAAAATGATCTTAGGCCAGGTGTGGTGGCCCACACCTGTAATCTCACCACTTTGGGAGGCCAAAGAAGGCAGATCACGTGAGGTCAGGAGTTCGAAACCAGCCTGGCCAACACAGTGAAAACCCGTCTATACTAAAAATACAAAAATTAGCCTGGTGTGGTGGCAGGTGTGTGTAATCCCAGCTACTCAGGAAGCTGAGGCAGGAGAATCACTTGAACCCGGGAGGAGGAGGTTGCAGAGAACCAAGATTGCGCCACTATACTCCAGCCTGGGTGACAGAGTGAGATTCTGTCTCAAAACAAACAAACAAACAAAAAAGGTATTTCTTTAATGCTAATATCTGACACACAAAAGAACATAAATAATTAAATACACATATAATATATAATTTCTTCTTTTTTCTGAGGCAGCTCTTGCTCTGTCTCCCAGGCTGGAGTGCAGTGGTGTGATCATAGCTCACTGTGGCCTTGAACTCCTGGGCTCAAGTGATCCTCCTGTCTCAGCCTCCTACCTCGGCCTCCTGAGTAGCTGGGACTACAGGCATGCACCACCATGCTTGGCTAATTTTTAAATTTTTTGTAGAGATGTGATTTTGCCATGTTGTCCAGGCTGGTCTTGAACTCCTGGGCTAAAGTGATCCTCCTGCCTCAGTCTCCCAAAGTGTTAGGATTATCAGAATGAGTCACCGTGCCAAGTATATAATTATATAACATAGTTAAATATTAGGTATATAACTATGTAAAACATATTCATGCTGTAAAACATACAATGAATATTCCAGAAACGACCACCTTACTGAAAAATGAACTTGTATTTACTTACGTGTTCTTACACCATTCCATCCTCACACACTATTCTAAATGTTATCTTTATTATTCAATTTCACCTTTTAAACATAGTTCTATCTCTGACATACATGTATACTTGACTCAACAATATACATTAGTTTACTTCTTCCTGTACTTTATGAAAATGGTATAGTAGTCCCTCCTACATGATAGGGATACATTCCAAGACCCGCGGTGGATGCCTGAAACCATGGATAGCATCCAGTTTTACATCTATTTTTTTTCAATCTGATAATGACAGGCAGGGAGCTTCTACACGATGATTCACATCCCGTGTGGACTGAGCCCAACAGCAGGTGGTTTCATCATGCTACTCAGAATGGTGGACAACTTAAAAACTTATATTTATTTTTGGAATTTTCCATTTAATATTTTTGGACCATGATAGACTGTGGATAACTGAAACCGTGGAAAATGAAGCTGCAAATAAGGGGGGGACTATGGCGTATTGTATGCAGACTTGACAAACTTGGGGCTTTTTATTCAACATTATATTTCTAAGATTCATTCATGTTGTGTTTATTCAATTTCCTTGCTGCACAATTAAATGCTCATTAAGTTGAACATACTGCATGGTATTTATCCATTTTCTGTAGATGGGCATTTAGATTGCTTCCTGGTTGTCTCCTGTTATAGTCTAGAGTAGATACCAAGGAGTAGAATTTCTGGGCCACGGGATATGCGTATGTTCAAAAAAAAAAAAAACCAAGAGATTGCCAAATTGTTTCCCAAAGGTGCCATGCCAACATACAACCCCATTCACATTGTTTAAAAGGACCTCTTGATCCATGTCCTTCTTAACCCTAGGTACTGTTGGTGAGGGGAAAACGGCATCTTCCTGTGGTATTACTTTGCATTTCCTGATTACTAGTGAGATTGAGAATTGTTTCTCATATTTATTCATCACACATATCACTTCTGTGAAATGCCTGTTAATATCTTTAATGCATTTTTCTATTTTATTACTTTTCATCAATTTATATGTTTTGTATATTAATCTTTTGTAGATTAAATGTGTTGCACATGTTTTCTCTCTGGCCTGCCTTTAATTAAAACAATTAAACTTTAATATACTTTAATTCATTAACATTTTCTTTTATAGTTATTTTGTGTCTCCTTTAAGAAGAAAACTTTCCTTACTCCATAGCCAGAAAAGTCATCTCCTACATTTTACTCTAATTTTCAACATTTTGTTTTTGATACTTGAGCCCTTAATTCATGTGGAATTGAATTTTTGTGTAAGATATGAAGATTGAAATTAAGTAAACAATTGCCCCAGTACAGTTCCTGAATAGTCCCTTCTCTTCCCACCAATTTTCAATATTACTTTTTTAATATATCACAGTTCTGTATGTTAGAGCAGAGGTCCCCAACCTTTTTGGCACCAGGGACCAGTTTCATGGAAGACAAATTTACCATGGATGGGGTAGGGGGTGGTTTTGGGATGATTCGAGTGCATTACATTTATCGTGCACTTTATTTCTATTATTATTACACTGTGAAATAATTATACAACTCACCATAATGTAGAATCAGTGGGAGCCCTGAGCTTGTTTTCCTGCAACTAGATGGTCCCATCTGGGAGTGATGGGAGACAGTGACAGATCATCAGCCATTAGATTCTCATAAGGAACTTCCGTGCAACCTAGATCCCTCGCATGTACAGCTCAGGCAGTAATGTGAGCGATGGGGAGTGGCTGTAAATAGAGATGAAGTTCACCTGCCACTCACCTTCTGCTGTGTAGCCCAATTCCTAACAGGCCACAGACCAGTACCCATCCGTGGCCTGGGAGTTGGACCCCTGTATTCGAGTCTATTTCTGGCCTTCCTATTTAGTCTTCCTAGCCATTTTTATTTATGCTTGAGCAAACAGCATAATGTCTTGTTTTATCAAAAAAGTAAGGCAACTCTCACTTTATTTTTCTTTTCAAGAGTGTCAGGTCTATTCTTCATGATTTACCTTTCCATATAAAGACCTGCTTTTCAAGTGCCATAAAAAAACCCTGCTGGTACTTTGATTATAATAGCACTGACTCTATAAATCAAATTGAGGAAAACTGACATGTTTATAACATGTGTCTTCTTATCCATGAACATTATATATCTATTTATTTAGATTGTTTAAAATGGTTTTTAATAGAAGTTTTATCTCTTGCTGCACGGAGGTCTTGATAACTTTTGTAAGATTTATTGAGAACTTTATATTTTTATAACGATGTATATTTTTAAAAATTACACTTTTAAATTTTGTGCTGCTGTACAGAAATGCAACTTTTTATTTATTGAGTTTACGGGAAGCCACTTTGAGAAAAATATTATTTCTAAAAAACTGTGGAGTCTTTGGGGTTTACTATACAGATAATCATATCATCTCTGAATGACATTTTGTTTTTTCTTCTTTACACTTATGCCATTAATTTCTTTCTTTCTTTTTTTGAGATGGAGTCTCGCTCTCTCACCCATGCTGGAGTACAGTGACACAATCTCGGCTCACTGCAACCTCCGCCTCCTGGGTTCAAGTGATTCTTCTGCCTCAGCCTCCTGAATAGCTGGGATTACAGGGCTGCACCACCACGCCTGGCTAATTTTTGCATTTTTAGTAGGGAGGAGGTTTCACTGTGTTGACCAGGCTGGTCCTGAAATCCTGATTTCAAGTGATCTGCCCACTTCGGCCTCCCAAAATGCTGGGATTACAGGCGTGAGCCACTGCGCCCAGCCTAATTTCTTTTTATTGATTTACTATACTTGCTAGGAGTTTCAGTACAAGGTTGAAAAGAAGTGGTGATAGTCTGCATTCTTTTTCTTGATTTCAAGTAATTATTTTTCATATTTCCTCATTAAGAATCATCTTTGAAGTAGATGTTTTGTTGATTATTTTCACCACATTAAGGAATTTACTAAGTTTTACATTATAAATGGGTATGAATTGTATCAAATGCAATCTACTGAAATGACTTCATAGTTTTTTTCCTTTAATTTGGTGACTCAAATTTTGCGTTTTCCTAGAGTTAGACCATTTTCAGTATTTCTGGGATAAACCCAATTTGGTCAAGGTATATCTCTTTTTAAAGAAATGTGCTGCTGGATTCAGTCTGTTAACATTTTGCTTATGATTTTGATACCTAAGTTCATGAGTGAGATTAGTGCTAACTTAAAAATTATATATGACAACATATATAAATATATATAATTTTTCTTTCTCATAATGTCTGGTTTTGTTTTAAAGTTTATACCCGTCTCAAGGAATTAACTGGTATGTCATTCCTTATTCTAATGTCTGGAAGTCTGTTTATATTAGGATGAGGTATTTCTCAAAAGTTTGTAGAATTCACACTTGCAAAATCAACAGACCTTGTTGTAATCTTTGTGAGAAGATTTTTAAAAAACTTACTACTTAATTTATTTGAGAATTATGAGATCCTTCAGGTTTTCTTTTTGTTCTTGAATCAGTTTAATACATTACATTTTTCTAAGAAATTGTCTACCTGTTTTCAAATTTATTGGCATAAAGTTGCAATTATATGCTTTTCTTATCCCTTAATTTGATATAACCATAGTTTTGTTTTGCCCTTTTTCTTGATATTGAGAATTTGTACTTTCTTTTTATCTTAATTTTGCCAAAAGTTTATTTTACTACTTGTTTCAAAGAAACAACTTTTGGATTGTTCATCTTCTCTATTATATCTTTGTTTTCTATTTCATTGATTTCTACATCTAGTAACATAACTTAGAAATACACAAATCGAAAACTTACAGGACTAAAATAAGATATAAGCAAATTCATAATTATTAATATAGTTGAATTAGCCTCTCAATAACTTATAGAAGACCAAAAAAATCAGTAAAGAAAATATAAACAATACTATCAGGAACTTAACCTAACTGATATTTCTAAAATGCTCTACCTAACAAAAGCAGAAGACAATATTCCTTTCTAGTGCACATGAAGCATTAACCAAGATAGGCCACATTCTGGCCCATAAAACAAGCTTGAATAAGCTGAAAAGAATTCAAATCATACAAAGTATGTTCATTTACTACAATGGAATTAAACTAGCTATCAATTAAAGAAAGATATCTAGAAAACACCCAAATAGTTGGAAACTAAATATCATACTCCTAAATAACTCATGGGTCAAAAAAATTAGAAGGAAAATTATAAAGTACTTTGAATTGAATGAAAATGAAAATATGACAAGTTAAATTTGTCATAAATTTACAGGAAACTTTTAGCATTGAACATCTACATTAGAAAAGAAGACAGGGATCAAGTCAATCATACAAGCTTACATTAAAAGCCTAAAAAAAAAACTATTAAAAACCTAAAAAATGAAAAGCAAATTAAATCCTAGGCAAGCGGAAGACAAGGAAATTACAAAGATAAGAGCAGACATAAATGAAAGAGAAAACAAAAAGATGGTGAAAAGTCAGTGGATCCTCAAACTGATTATTTAAGATCAATAAAATGGCCAAGCATGGTGGCTGTAATCCCAGCACTTTGGGAGGCCAAGGTGGGTGGATCACTGGAGCTCAGGAGTTTGAGACTGACCTGGGCAACATGGTGAAACCTCATCTCTACTAAAAATACAAAAATTAGCCAGGCATGGTGGTGCAAGCCTGTAACCCCAGCTACTCAGAAGGCTGAGGCACGAGAATCACTTGAACCCAGGAGGCAGAGGCTGCACTGAGCTGAGATCGCACCACTGCACTCCAGCCTGGGCGACAGAGTGAGACTCTGTCCCCCCATTCCCCAACAACAAAAAAAATCAATAAAATTCATAAACTTCTAGCGAGTCTGATCAGAAAAAAAGAGATAAGATACAAAGTACCAATATCAGGATCAAGAGAGGGTCCATTACTACAGATCCTACAGATAGTAAAAGGATGATAGGAAAATAATATGAAGAACTTTCTGCCAATAAACAATTTAGATGAAATAAACAAATCCCTTGAAAGACACAATTACCAAAGATCACCAGAGAAGAAAGAGATAATTTGAATAGCCCTAGATCTATTAAAGATATTAGAGCTATAATTAAAAACCTCTCACAAAGAGAACTCTAGGACCAGATGGCTTCACTGGCAAATTCTAACAAATATTAAGGAATTCTCTACAGACTTTTTCAGAAAACTAAAGTGAAGGAAACACCTCCAACTCATTAAACAAGGTCATTATTATCCTGATACCAAAACTTCACAAAAACATAATAAAAAAAACCACAGACCAATATCCCTCATGAACATAAACACAGGTACAAACTGACTGACTTATGCATAATGGAGAAGAGTGTTTATGTTGACAGATTTGCAATTTCTAACTGTACATCTATCTTTCTTTTGTTTTACATATTTTGAGGGTATTTTACTGAATATGTATAAGTTTAGAACTGGTATATCTTTCTGGTGAATTAAACGTTTTATCATTATGTAGTCATTCTCTCTACTCCTAATAATTATTGTTTTGAAATATATGTTTTTCAGGTAATTAATATAACTATGCCTACCTCCTTTTTATTAGTTTGTACCTGGTATTTCTTTTCCAACTTTTTTGTTTTAGATGTAGTCATAAAAATATGCAGTTCCTTTAAAAGTTTTCTGATTTCACATTATTGTCACTGCTGTATTATAGATCATTTTATATTTGTCCAGATTCTTGAATGCTTTTTTTTTTTGCATTTTCTTGTATTGATTTTTTTTGGCTCATCCTCTTCTTACTTCATTATTTTATCCTCACAGGTTTTAGATTTGTGTATTCTTTTAATGATACCCTTAAATTTTACTGTAAAAATTTAACAAAGTCTAAACAATGTATTATAACTCTCTTCTCCTGCATAATAAAAGGGCTTTTGAAAACCTAAGATCTGATCATCCCACTCTTAAATATACGTTCTACTTTGTACAGTATTTCAGTCATTTCTTTTAAAATCCCACAAATTATTATTTTCCACAATGTTTGGGTTTGTATCTTATTTGCTTAGCATTTTGTTTTGTCATTTTATTTGCTTAGCAAATCTTCTTGGGTCTCAGATAATTCTTCTGCAGCCATCATATAAAAAATTTTCTTTAGAACGGCACTCTTGGTAGTAAATTTTTCTAGCTCTTTGCTTATCTTTAAATATCTTTATTCTTTCTTCATTGTAGGTCACACAATTCTAGGGGGTCTGGTATCCTTTCACAATTCATCTGGCCTTGATAGTGGCTATTAAATAGGTTGTCATTTTAGCCATCATTCCTTGTAGGTGATCTGTCCTTTCTTTCTGTCTCCATGAGGGCAGAGATCTTTTGAGTTGTTTTTCACTGATTTATCCCAACCATTTAAAAAGTAAATGGCATATAGTAAGCTTCTATTAACCATTTGCTGAATGAATGAATAAATGAATGAGTGAATGAATACATGGCTACTGTGATACTTATTGAGCTATTGTCTTTCAGGTCCAAATCTGCTTTGCGATAACTGCTGGCACTCTGCAAACCACATTTCTCCTTTGTTAACAGGCTTCTTGTTAGGTTCAGCAAACATGTGCACTAGAAGATTGGAAGGCAAGAGGGAGAAGGGACTTCTTTCTTCCTATTTGCATGCTGCTCCTGTCAGTGTTATTCCAGCAACAGCACTCTAGTCTCCAGGTTCTTTAAGCACTCCCAGACCCAGGCTCACTGCACCCTTCTGCCGCAAGGCTGTCCCTCTCTGTGGAAGCAAGAGCTCCAGCTCCTCAGTTTCTCCTGTAAACTTCTAAATTCTGAAAACCCTAATCACTTGCTGCCCTTTTCCACACCTAGAGGTGGGAGCTGTTCCCTACAGTTATCTTTAGTTTACTTCCTTGTTTCCTTTTTCTCTTTCAGCCCTCTACAACGTCATCAATTCTCTAAATCAAATTTGCTTTTCTGAAATACCTAGTGTTATTTCAGTACCCTGACTGAAATGGATGCTTTAAGACACCTTTGCCTTTGCTATTTTGTAGTTCTACTATAATGTATGTAGGTATGGATTTCTTTTTACTTTTCCAGCTTGGAATACATGGTACTTCCTAAGTCTGTTGATTCATTTGTCTCCTTGTCTCTATAATATTTCAGGTAAATTTTTTACAATGCTTGCAATTCACTATTTAATTATGTCTAATTCATGTAACCCATCAACTGAATATCTGACTTACACAATTTATTTTAGTTTAAGATGGCTAGTTTGCTTTTTAAATTTACCTACTCATTTCTGATGCTATTTGTTTTCTCATCTTTGTAATCACATCATTTAAATGTTTTATAATGAAAAATTTCAAGTATATACAAAAATAAAGGAACTTTTTTTTTTTTTTTTTTGAGATGGAGTCTCACTCTGTCACCCAGGCTGGAGTGCAGTGGCGTGATCTTGGCTCACTGCAACCTCTGCCTCCCGGGTTCAAGCTATTCTCCTGCCTCAGCCTCCAGAGTAGCTGGGATTACAGGTGTGAGCCATCACACCTTGCTAATTTTTTGTATTCTTAGTAGAGACAGGGTTTCACCATGTTGACCAGGCTAGTCTCGAACTCCTGACTTGGTGATCCACCTGCTTCAGCCTCCCAAAGCACTGGGAATACAGGCGTGAGCCACCACGCCCGGCCTGGAACTACTCTTTTAAAAGTTGCACTCCTGGCTGGGTGCGGTGGCTCACACCTTGTTATCTCAGTAATTTGGGAAGCCAAGGTGGGAGGATTGCTTGAGGCCAGGAGTTTGAGACCAGTCTGGGCAACATAGCGAGACTACATTTTTATGAAAAAAATTTAAAAATTAGCTTGGCATGGTCCGTGCCTGTCGTCCTAACTACTTTGGGGGTTGGGGGATGGGGCAGGGAGGATGAGGCAGGAGAATCACTTGAGCACAGGAGTTTGAGGCTGCAGTGAGCTAAGACTGTGTCACTGCACTCTCGCCTGGGTGACAGATGGAGACCCTGTCACTTTAAATTACATAAATAAATAAATAAAACAATATAATGAACCCTCATGTGCTCATCATTCAGCTTCATCACTTATCAACTCATGGCCATGTTGTTTGATCTATACCCTCATCCATGTTAATATGAAGCAAATTCCAGATTTCATACAATTTCATGAGTAAATTCTTTAGTGTGTGCCTCTAAAAGATAAAAACTCATGTTTAGAACATAAGCTTATGTACATTATGCCTAAAGAAGTGAAAATGATTCTTTCATATCATCAAGTATTCAGTTGGTTGTTCCTATGTCCCCCAAGTGTCTTACAGAAGTTTCATTTTGCTTTTACAGTTTGAATCACACAATCTAAATGAGCGCCATACATTTTAATTGGCTGCTTTCTCCTTAAATCTGTTGTGATCTCTGGAGTCCATCTTCATCAGTTTTTTTCTTTACAAATTAATTTTTGTAGAAGAAATAGGGCTATCTGTCCTGTTGGTTTCCAGCATTAGACTCTGCTATTGCATCCTCATGGTACCATTTAACATGCTCCTTTGTTCCCTGTTATTTCTCATAAATTGTAATTAGAGAAGTGACTGGTTTAGATTTAACTTTTGGGGGAAGAGTGGGACAAAACTACTTTATAGGTGTGTACTTCTAATGATACACATATACTGTCTGGGTGTCTCAGATGTTAGCAGCAAGTGATGATCACTGCTGATATTCATTAAGGGCTACAAAACTAATATTCTGATGTTATTATCACTTTCAGTTTATTAATCGTAATATTCCTAGAGAGACTTTCCCTCATCAATTGCTTATCCCCCAAAAAAAATTAATTTAGAAAAGGAAGGACACATGCTTTTTACTTTTAATTATATCTACATTGAAAAAAAAACTATTCCCATGTGATATGGTTTGGCTGTGTCCCCACCCACATCTCGAATTGTATTTCCCAGAATTCCCACGTGTTGTGGGAAGGACCCAGGAGGAAGTAATTGAATCATGGGGGCTGGTCTTTCCCATGCTATTCTTGTGATAGTGAATAAGTCTCATGAGATCTGATGGGTTTATCAGGGGTTTCTGCTTTTGCTTCTTCCTCATTTTTCTCTTGCCACCACCATGTAAGAAGTGTCTTTTGCCTCCTGCCATGATTCTGAGGCCTCCCCAGCCATGTGGAACTGTAAGACCAATTAAACCTTTTTGTTCCCGGTTTCGGGTATGTCTTTATCAGTAGCATGAAAACAAGCTAATACAGTAAATTGGTACTAGCAGAGTGGGGCACTGCTGAAAAGATACCTGAAAATGTGGAAGTGACTTTGGAACTGAGTAACAGGCAGAGATTAGAACAGTTTGAAGGGCTCAGAAGAAGACAGGAAAATGTGGGAAAGTCTGGAACTTCCTAGAGACTTGTGGAGTAGCTTTGCCGAAAATGCTGATAGCAATATGGACAATAAAATTCAGGCTGAGGTGGTCTCAGATGCAGATGAGGAACTTGTTGGGAACTGGAGCAAAGGTGACTCTTGTTATGTTTTAGCAAAGAGACTGGTGGCATTTTGCCCATCCTAGAGATTTGTGGAACTTTGAACTTGAGAGAGATGATTTAGGGTATCTGGTGGAAGAAATTCCTAAGCAGCAAAGCATTCAAGAGGTGACTTGGGTGCTGTTAAAGGCATTCAGTTTTATAGGGGAAGCAGAACATAAAAGTTTAGAAAATTTGCAGCCTGACTATGCGATAGAAAAGAAAAACCCATTTTCTGGGGAGAAATTCAAGCCAGCTGCAGAAATCTGCATAAGTAGCAAGGAGTCTAATGTTAACCCCTGAGACCATGGGGAAGATGTCTCCAGGCCACATCAGAGAACTTCATGGCAGCCCCTCCCATCACAGGCCCAGAGGCCCAGGAGGAAAAAGTGGTTTTGTGGGCTGGGCCCAGGGTCCCCGTGCTGCGTGCAGCCTAGAGACTTGGTGCCTTCCATCCCAGCTGCTCCAGCCATGGCTGAAAGAGGCCAACATACAGCTTGGGCTGTGGCTTCAGAGGGTGGAAGCCCCAAGCCTTGGCAGCTTCCATGTGGTGTTGAGCCTGTGGGTGCACAGAAGTCAAGAAATGAAGTTTGGGAACCTCCACCTAGATTTCAGAAGATGTACGGAAAGTCCAATTAAACCTCTTTTTGCTCCCAGTTTCAGGTGTGTCTTTATCAGCAGCAAGAAAACGAACGAATACACCATGCATTCTCCAAGGCACAATTATCATTGCAAATTCAGTAGTTTAATTGTAGGTGATGCATTTCATTCATTGCAGTTATTATCCTCCTGTTGCTCAAACTGTCTTATGTTTGGCCAATGGGAGCTTATTCAAGTTCATTCCAAATTCTTTTGATACAACCTTTGTTGTCATTGCGAGCTTCCTTGCTTTCCCAGACTTGGTAGAAGCTTTTTCTCCAAAGAATACTGGTTCAAATACTTGGTAGAAGCTATTACTCCAAGGAAAACTGGTTCACCTAGATTGTGACCTTTAGGTACCACTTTCCACTAAAATGGAAGCTAAAGTCCACAATCTAGAGACTAAAGGTGCTTATTAGTACTGGATCTGTCATTACCTCTAGTTTTTTCAGCAAATAAAGCTAGGAACTTTGTATTTTAAAACTGATAAAACACATCAGAATTTGTACCAATATTCCCAATTCAGGACCACAGGTGTTAACACCATCATTCTCGCATCTGTATCTCCTTTCATCTCTACCAAAAATTCCAGTTCTCAACACCAAAAAAGAACTCATTCATTTCACAATACATACACTTAGAATCTCAGAAGAACACTATCAATATCATTAACAACATTATTGAAAATAGTACAGGTTGAGTATACCTAATCTGAAAATCCCAAATTTGATATGCTCCAAAATCCCAAACTTTTTGAGCACCAACGTGATAACTGAAATGCTCATTGGAACATTTTGGACTTTCAGATTTGGAATGCTCAAGCAGAATAATGCAAATATTCAAAAATCCAAAAATATCTGAAATTGAGGCCGGGTGTGGTGGCTCACATCTGTAATCCCAGCACTTTTGGAGGTGGAGGTGGGTGGACTGCCTGAGTCCAGGAACCTGGGCAACACAGGGAAGACCTTGTCTCTATTTAAAAAATTTAAAAATTAGCTGGGCATGGTGGCACATGCCTGTAGTCCCAGCTGCTTGGGAGGCTGAGGTGGAAGGATTGCTTTTACCTGGGAGGTTGAGGCTGTAGTGAGTGGTGATCACGCCACTGCACCTTTAGCCTGGGCGACTGCTTTCCTTATAAAACTGAATGCCTTTAACAGCACTCAAGTCACCTCTTGAATGCTTTGCTGCTTAGAAATTTCTTCCACCAGATACCCTAAATCATCTCTCTTAAGTTCAAAAAAAAAAAACAAAAAAAAAACCCCATCTGAAATTCAAAGCACTTCTGGTCCCAAGCATCTTGGATAAAGGATAATCAATCTGTACAAGGTTTTCTTTGGTTCTTAGGGTAAATCTCATTAGGGATGTATAGTCAAATACAGTTGACCCTTGAACAACACAGGTTTGAACAGTGCAGGTTCACTTACACACGGATTTTTTTCAATAAAAGACCAAGCGTGCTTGCCTCTCCTGCCTCCCCTTCCATCTCCTTCACTTCTTGTGCCTCTAATACCCCTGAAACAGCAAGACCAACCCCTCTTCTTCCATTCCTACTCCTCAGCCTACTTAACATGAAGATGGTGAGAATGAAGACCTTCAAGATGATCCACTTCCACTTAATGAACAGTAAATATATTTTCTCTTCCTTATGATTTTCTTAACATTTTCTTTTCTATAGATTATAAGAATACAATATAAAATACATATATAAAATATGTATTAACCAACTGTTTATGTTATCATAAGGCTGCCAGTCAATAGTGGGCTATTAGTAGTTAAGTTTTTGAGGAGTCAAAAGTTATATGTGGATTTTAAACTGTGTAGGGAGTTGGCACCCCTAACTTCCATGCTGTTCAAGGGTCAACTGTAATTGTGTTTTAAAGTCATTTGGAATAATTCCTCTTGATAATTCCCCTTGGTATGGTTATACTACCAACTGAATACATAGGCTCATTTAATTTTAAGTAGAAACTGCTTTATTAAAAATTTTGTGTAATTGTGCAAAATATTTACTTGGTTTCAAAGTCAAATTGAAAAAATAATGTAGATTCAAGGAACCTAGCTTCATTCCTTGTCCTCTCCACCCCATTTTCTTTCCTCTATGGAAAACCATTTAAAAATATTTTTAAGATTTAGTCTTCCATTTTAAAATATCTTTTTCTCTACATATATCCACTCTTCCCTTGCCATTTTTAAAAAAAGATAAATAGTATCCTAAGATATTATTTTTTTCCACTTTTTCTCCTCCACTTGATATCCTGGAGATTTTATTCCACTGAAATGGTCCTTGTTCTTTTTGACAGCTGCAGAAGCCTCCACTGTGTGGAAGCCTCCACAGTGTGGATGTTCACACATAATGTACATCCACGGGGAACTTTTCATTTAATCACTCCGCTACTGCTGGGCATTTGGGTTGTTTCCAATTTGCTACAAATCAGGTTACAATAAACAGCCTCATTCAAAAGTATTTTTGTTTTAATGTTTTTGCCAATGTATTTTTGGGAATAGTTACTAAAAGTAGAATTGCTGGCTAAAAGGGTAAATGAATGTATAATTTTGCTAGATATAGTCAGTTTCTTCCCTGTAAAGGTCATCCATTTCTTTCTTTCTTTCTTTCTTTTTTTTTTGAGACAGAGTCTCATTCTGTTGCCCAGGCTGAAGTGCAGTGGTGCAATCTTGGCTCACTGAAACCTCCGCCTCCCAGTTCAAGTGATTCTCCTGCCTCAGCCTCTCAAGTAGCTCGGATTACAGGTGCTTGCCACCAAGCCTAGCTAATTATTTTTATTTTTTTATTTTTAATGAAGATGGGGTTTCACCATGTTAGCCAGGCTGGTTTAGAACTCCTGACCTCAAGTGATCCACCTGCCTCGGCCTCCCAAAGTGGTAAGATTACAGGCGTGAGCTACTGTGCCCGGCCCATTTCACATTTTCATTAGCAATGTATGGCAGTGTGTTTCCCCACAGTCTAAGAGGTTTTAGTCTTATAAAACTTCTGAATTTTTGCCAGTGTGATGGGTGAAAAATATCTCAATGTAGTGTGGTTTTGATTTGTTCTTTTTCTAGCTTTTTTAGATAGAAGCATAGATCACTGACGTTCATCTCCTCTCCCCTGTTTTAAACTAATATATCCATTTAGGATACAAACTTCCCTCAAGTATTGCTTTAACTGCATCCCACATGTGCTGATATACCATATCTTTTACACTGTATCACACATTTCAAAATATTTTCTAATTCCCTTTGTGCTTTTTTCATTGACCCATGGATTATTTAGAGGTGTAGTGCTTAATGTTACCAAAACAGGTGAAGATTTTTTTTTCTTTTTTTTTTTTTAGATGGAGTCTCGCCCTGTCGCTCAGGCTGGAGTGCAGTGGAGTGATCACAGCTCACTGCAACCTCTGCTTCCCAGGTTCAAGCAATTCTCCTGCCTCAGCCTCCCAAGTAGCTGGGATTACAGGCACGCACCACCGCACATGGTTAATTTTTGTATTTTTAGTAGAGATGGGGTTTCATCATGTTGGCCAGGCTGGTCTCGATCTCCTGACCTCAGGTGATCTGCAGGTCTTGGCCTCCCAAAGTGCTGGGATTACAAGCTTGAGCCACTGCACCCAAACTGGAGATTTACTATCTCTTCTTTTGTTTCTGATTTTTTTTTTTTTTTTTAGCTTAATTCCACTATGGTGAGAACACATACTGTAAATGATTTAAATGTGTTAAAATTTAACTGAGGCTTAATTTATGACTCAGGTTATGATCAAGATGGTAAATGTTCCATGTGGCTTTTTAAAAATGAGTAGTTTGTCATAGTTGATATCAACATTATAGAAATATCAGTTAGGTCAAGTTTGCTTTTTAGTAAGATGATTTATATTTTTACTGATTTTTTTGTCTGCTTAATTCTATCACCTATTGAGAGGTATGTAAAATTCCACTAAGACTGCAGATTTATGTTTAATATTTGTTATAGAACTTAAAACTATGCTATTAGTTACATATAAATTTACAACTTTCTATATCCCTAGTGGAGTAATCATTTTATCATTATGAAATGTCTGTCTTTAACTGTAGTAATGCTTCTTACCTTAAATTCCATATTACCTGATATTAGTATAACTACATCAACTTCCTTTTTACTTGTATTTGCATGATATATCTTTTTTCTTTTCTGAAACAGGGTCTCACTTTGTCACCCAGGCTGGAGGGAAATGGTACAATCATAGCTCACTGCAGCCTCAAACTCCTAGGCTCAGGATTCTCCTGCCTCAGCCTCCAGAGTAGGTATGCTACTATGCTTGGCTAGGTTGGTTTGTTTGCTTTTTTTAGTAGAGATGGTCTCTCTTGTTGTTCAGACTATTCTCAAACTCCTGGTCTCAAGCAATCCTCCTGTCTTAGCCTCCCAAAATGCTGGGATTACAGGCATGATCCACTGTGCCTGGCTGATATATCTTTTTAAAATTTGTTTAATTTTAACTGTTGTATATTTTATATTAAAAAGCACATAATTTGGTTCATATTTGAAAACCCAGTTGATAATGTCAGTACTCCAGTACCTGAAGTACTTAGTCCTTTTATATTTATTCTGCTTACTGATATATTAGGTTTATCGGTCATTTTACTATTTGCCTTCCATTTCACACATTCCTTTTGTCCTCCTTTGTCTCTTTTTAAAAATTGATCAAATGTTTATTACTCCTTTTCCTTTAATTATACATGTTTTGCTCTTAAGTGGTTAGCCTAGAGATTGCAACTTGCATCTTCAACCTATTACACACTGAAAATACATATTATTACTTTAATTTCATTACTTTCTTGATAATGCTAAAACCTAGCACTTTATCTGTGAATACTCATGGGCAGTTGATCTCATGTTAACCTTTTGGCTTTGAAATCTTCCCCCGTGGGAAGGGATAAAAGCTGGAGACAAACTTATGCTGAGAGAAGCTGTCCACTCCTCTCCGCTGTCCATAAATTGGACTTGACCAGAAACCAAACTGCAGCTGGGCTGGTTGGCAAAAATGATTTTGCCTTGGTGCAGCTGATGCATTAGGCCAAACTAGGCATTGATGACTGGCTGGGGGTGGGAAGGAGACAAGCACATGAGCTTTAGAATTTATGTCTGCGACTGGGTCTGTGATAGGACAAAGTGGGTGGAGCAGCCGGCTGGCTCTGACCAAGCTGAGCTGCCTGCTCATCCAATGTAATGTCTACGAGCCTCTACCTGAGGAAGTGGGGGACAAAAGTAGGGGAATTACTCTACAGCAGCCCACATGGTTACACAGGACTATGTGGTAACCTGGCATACAAGCTGGTGCAGTGGCAATGGCAGCAGCTTGATGCAAGTCTAGGGCCACCGGTGGAGCCCTCTGAGCTGCAGCCTCAGTCGCGTCCTGAAGGCTCTGATAGTGCAGGTGGATCAGGTGGATTTAATCCTAAAATAGAGTCTGGTTAATGCCATCTGCTGACAGTTAGTGACAATTAATGTCAATGTGAACTCAAAAACTCCCTAAGGAGACAATTAGAGATGGGCTTTTGAAGAAATAATAAATAATGACTAGTATTTTAAAGGTTGAAGCTAAAAGAACATGGGGACCCTTTTGCAAACAGTAAACAGGAAAGGGGCACTTTTACTTTGTTATCACTGCCATTGAATAAGGCATTTGGTTTTAACGTGGGGTCCTCAGGTCAGCAGTATCACCCAGTATCACCTGGGAACTTATTAGATATGTAAATTCTCAAGCCTCACCCTAAAGCTACTGAGCTAGGAAGTAAGTCATAGGGCACCAACAATTTGTGTTTTAACAAGGCCTCCAGGTAATTCTTATCTACCCTAAAGTTTTAACTCAAGGTCGTGGAAGTCCGTCCGTGAGCCTAAAATGGAAAACAATGTTGGATGAAACTTCTAGCTTTATTTCCCTAAATATCTAATATCTGTTACAGGTAACATATGGTAAAAAATAACACTGGTTGGTAAACCTATCTGGACTGAGATGATTGTAAATAAGCTACAAATACCTGATGAAAAGCCACAGCTTTGAGCTTCTGAGTGTCACGGTTCTTATAGCCAAGCCATATCCCTCTCCAGGACTCTATGCTCATGAGGCTATTACAAAAGATATTGACTCTTTATTGGAACTTAGGGTATCTAAACTAGGGTAGTTCCCACAATTAATAAATTGACTTGTTCCCTTCTATCTGAACTGACACTTGGCAGAAAATGCGGGTGGGCAGAGAATGGCCCCCGGACTAAGGTGCGAGCTATGTGAGGGCTCACTCTGGAGGTATACCTCTGATGCTGCTGCAGCGGCATGAATGTGAAATGTCTAACTGGTCCTAGGACTATCTAACGTGGTCAGTACAGTTCCCTTCTGCCTTTTATTGTTTTATTATCAATGATATTTCATTTTTATTTCAGTTCCCATCTGCCTTTTATTGTTTTATTATTGTTGTCATACATTTTTACTTTGGAAGATGTTACCGTCCATATTTTGTAAAGCCATCCTCATTCTCTGTCTCCTCGAACATTTACCCTTTCTGTGGCTTTTTGTTCTTTCCTATATTTCCGAGCCTCCATGTGGGATAGTTTTCCTTCTGCCTGAAAAAACCCTTTACTGATTTTTTAGTACAATCTGTTGGTAAAAGCATCTTCCAGCTTTTAGTGGTCTAAAATCTTTATTTAACTTTCATTTTTAAAAAGTGAGGTATAACTTACATAAACAAATGCTCAGATCCTAAGTGTAACATTCACTTTCGACAATTAAGTAACAAAGACACAGAAATATCCAACACTCCAGAAAGTTCTTTCATGCGGTATTCCAGTCAATACCTTCCCCCACGAAGTAATCACTGATCTGATTTCTATCCCTATATGTTATTTTCCCCTGTTCTGGAATTTCATATAGTTAGAATCTTAACTATGCATTTTTTTGTTACCAACTTCTTTTGTGAGAATAATGTTGAGATTCCTCAATGTTGTGGATGTTGGTTCTTTTTTGCTGAACAGTATCCACCATCTCAATAGACCACTGTTTACCTATTCTTCTATTGATGGGCACCTCACTGTTACCAGTTTTATTGGCTATTACGAATAAAGCTGCTGTAAATATTTTTTTTCCAAGTATTTTGTGGTCATATGTTTTCATGTCTCTTTGATAAATTTCTAGCAGCAAAATTACTGGGTCATGTATATATATGTAACTCTTTAATAAACTGACAAACTGTTTTCCAAAATAATCATATTATTTTCTACTCCCACTAGCAACATATGAGGGTTCCAGTTGCTCCACATCCTCTCCAACGTTTGTCATTATCAGTCTTTTTCACTGTCTAGCCCTTCTACAGGGTATGAACTGGTATTTCACTGGGGTTTTGTTTTTCATTTCTAGATGACTAATACATTGGGTACTTTTAAAATGTAATTACTACACATATATTGTGTTTTGTGAAACGTCTATTCACAAAACTCACCTTTAAAAAATTGCATTGTCTTTTTAAAAATTACTAAATTGTAGTTTATATATTTTGAACTCAAGTCCATCATATATACGTATTGTGAATATTTTCTTTAAGTCTGTGTCTATTTTCTTAAGTGTCTGTTGAAGATAAATTTTATTTTTTTTTAAGCTGGAGTGCAGTGGCACAATCATAGCTCATTACATCCTCAAAGTCCTGGGCTCAAGCAATCCTCCCAACTCAGCCTCCTGTGTAGCTAGGACTACAGGCGTTGCTGGCTAATTTTTAAATTTTTTGTAGAGATGGGGTCTTGCTATGTTGCCCTGGTTGGTCTTGAACTCCTGGCTTCAAGTAATCCTTCTGTTTTGGCCTCCCAAGGTGATGGGATTGGAGGTGTCAGCCACCATGCCCAGCTGAGAAATTTTAATGAAGTCCAACTTACCAATTTTTTTTTCTTGTATAGTTCATGTTTTCTAAGAAGTCTCTGCCTACACCAAGAACTTAAAGAGAACATCTTATGTTTTGCTCTGGTAGCTTTATTGCTTTAGCTTTACTTTTATGTCTATAATTTATCTCAAGTTGATTTTTCTGGATGATGTGAGGTATGGGTTTTTTCTTCTATATGCATATCCATGCATTCCAGACATACTTATTACAGAGATTTTACTTCATTCAAATGCTGTCGTGCCCTTTGAGAAAATCATTTGACCATCTATGTAAAGGTTTATTCTTGGCCTCTCTCTTCTGTTCCACTGTTCTATTGGTCTATCATTTTGCCAATAACATACATAATGATTACTTTATTTGCTTCATTTTTAAAGGATATTTGCAGGGTACAGAGGTCTAGGTTGGTGCTGTTTTCTTCCAGCAATTGAAATGTCACTTTGTTGTCTTCTGGTTCCATTGCTCCTGCTGAGAAGTCAGCTGTCAGTCTTGGACATTTGAAAGTGAGTTCTTTTCTCTATCTTTTAAGATTCTATTCTCTGTCTTTTGTTTTTGGCAATTTGCTATGATATTCTAGTAAGGCTTCTTTGTATTTGTATCTGTGGATCACACACTTTCTTGAGTCTGTGAAATAATGTCTTTCATAATTCTTAGGAAATAAATTCTGAGCCATTACCTCTTCAAACCTTGCTCCTGCCTTGTTCTCTCTCCTCTTCTCCTGGGATTCTGTATGTTGGATTTTTTTTTTTTTTGGATGTGTCCCACATGTCCTTTATTCCCTTATCTCCCCTCTGCCTCCACAAATTCCTTTATGTCTTTATATATCAGTTTGGATATTTTCTACTAAAAATGATTTTCTTCTTCATCTTCAGTTTGGATATTTTCTAATAACCTGTTTTGACCTATCTTTCATCTTTTCTGCTGTGACTAATCATCTGTTCTACTGTTCTACTTGTTATTGTAGTGAAAACGCATAAAATTTATCTTAACCATTCTAAGTACACAGTTCAGTAGTGTTTAGTATATTCACATCATGTAACCAACCTTCAGAACTTCTTCGTCTGGGAAAACAAACTCAATATCCATTAAGCAACTTTTCACACCCCCTTCCTCCCAGTTGCTGGCAACAATCATTCTATTTTCTGTCTCTATGAATATGACTACTCTAGATACCTCACATAAGTGGAATCATTCAGTATTTGCCTTTTTGTGACTGGCTTATTTCACTTACCGTTAATTCCTCAAGATTCCTCCATGTTGTAGCATGTGTTGGAATTTCCTTCCTTTTTAAGGCTGTATTCATAGTGTGTATATCCCATATTTTGTTTATCCATTCATCTGTGGATGGGCACACAGATGGCTTCCACCTCTTGGCTACTGTGAATGGTATAGCTATGAACATGGATGTGCAAATATTTCTTTGGAATTCTGCTTTCAATTCTTTTGGATATATATCCAGGAGTGGAACTGCTGAATCATATAGTAATTCAATGTTTAATTATTTGAGAAACTGTGATACTGTTTTTCATAGTGGCTGCATCATTTTTTTTTGTTAGTTTTTACTTCATAATCATAAACTTAACTCTGCAATCCAGCTATATGTGGAGGGACATAATGAAAATATAGAACTCAAAGAACTGCAGTGAGAGCACAAATATTATAGGATATTGTGAGCGAATGGGGTGGAACGGTGCTCTCCTGAGCTACAAAAGGAAAGGTCTGGTGGTTAAGATAAAACACAAGTCAAATTTATCAGAGTTGTCTGCAGTTGGCAATGGCGATCTTGCTTGTCCTGCCATTCCTGGACCCAAAGCATTCCATGGCTTCCACAATATTCATCCCCTCTTTCACCCTGCCAAAGATCACATGCTTGCCATCCCACCATTTGGCCATGGCAGTGCAGATGAAAAACTGGGACTCATTTGTTTTGGGTGCAGCATTTGCCATGGACAACATGCCAAGACCTGTATGCTTCACAACAAAGTTCTTATCATCAAATTTATCCCCGTAGATGGACTTGCCACCAATGCCATTATGGGGTGTGAAGTCATCACCCTGGCATATAAACTCCGGAATAATTCTGTGAAAGTAGGAACCAAATCCTTTGTCTTTATTGTTCAGAGTGTGAAAGTTTTCTCCTGTCTTTGGAAATTTGTCTGCAAATAGCTGAAAGGAGATGTGTCCTAAGGGCTTGCTGTTGACGGTGATGTTGAAGGGCACAGTCGGGATGACCATGGCCTAGTGACAGGGGGTGTTGGGGGACAGCAGTGTCTGCAAAGCCAGCTGCATCATTTTATATTCCCACCAACAGTGCATAGGTGTTCTAATTTCTACATCCTTGCCAATGCTTATTAATTTTATGTTTTTAATAGTGGCCATCCTAATTGGTGTGACATGATATCTCGTTGTGGTTTGATTTGCATTTTCCCGATGATTTGTGGTATTGAGCATATTTGCATATGCTTGTTGGCTGTTTGCATATCATCTTTGGAGAAATGACCGTTCAAGTCCTTTGTATATTTTTTAATTGGGTTATTTTGTTTTTAATTTGTACAAGTTGTTTATATAATTTGGAATATTAACCCTTTATTAGATGTATGACTTGCAAATATTTTCTCCTAGTCTGTAGGCTATCTTTTCACTCTGTTAATTGTGTCCTCTGATGCCCAGAAGTTTTAAACTTTAATATAGTCCACTTTGTCTATTTTTACATTTGTTGCCTGTGCTTTTGGTGTCAGATCCAAGAAATACATATATTGTCTTAATGCTTTTTTCCTCTGTTTTCTTCCAAGAGTTGTACAGTTTTAGGTCTTACACTTAGGTCTTTGGACCATTTTGAGTTAACTTTTGCATATGATATAAGGTAAGGGTCCAACTTCATTCTTTTGCATATGAATATACAGTTTTCCTAACACCACTTGTTGAAGAGACCATCTTTTCCCCATTGAATGGTCTTGGCACCCGTGTGGAAAATTATTTGATTATATACATGAGGGTTTATTTTTGGGCTCGCCATTGTCTAATTTGATTTTATACCCATCGATTGAGTTCTTAATTTCAGTTATTGCAATTCTCAGCTCTAGAATATCCATTTGATTCTTTTTATCCCCCACAAGTTCCAATTATCTGGGGGGAAATTTCCCTTTTATTTATTTTCTCCCTGTCTTCTATTTTCTTGAACAATTATCATTGTTATTTCAAGTCCTGGTCTTAACTCCACTGCCTGAATCATCTGTGAGTATATTTCTATTGTCTGCCCTTTCTCTTGGTTTTCAATCCCATCTCTTGAATGTCTAGTATAATTTTACTAAAAGCTTGACATTGTGTCTAAGAAGTTGTAGAACCTCCATATGATGTTATCTTCTAAAGACAGCATTCATACATTCTTTAGCTTGGCAAGTAGACAATAAACTTAATTCAATAGCTGACTGAATTTGGGCTGCTATGACATTGTGTAAAGGCTACAGCTGGCAATGGTGATCTTCTTGCTGGTCTTGCCATTCCTAGAACCAAAGTTCACTTACCCTTAGTTTTGTCCCTTCTTAAATGGCACAAATCTCCAGACTTTCCAAATGAAATCCCCAGACAGTCACCAAAAGCCTCTTGTCCTCACTGCTGGGTCTTGAACTCTAATACTAGCTTCCTAAAAACGGTTTTTCATAGCTTTCTACTTGGCTTTCTGGTCTCTTGTGCTTTGTAGCTTCAGAATTTGCCAATGTATTGTGAAGGGTACTAGGCTCACATCTCTGTCTTTCCCTTCTCAGCAGGACCTTAGCCTTTCTAGTATCCAATCTTATTTCTCTAGCCCTGCATGACTTTTAAAGGCTGTTGGTTTCTCTGCCCAGATCAGCCTCCTGTATTGTAGCAGATCATTCTCTCTTTAAAAAAAAAAAGCTTGCATTTCCATTTTTTTCCTCTTTATAATTCCGTTTGACAATTTTCCATAATTTTCTGCTTTCATTTTCTTTTCTGCTGCATCTAGTCCATTTTTCTAAGATTGTTGACCTTCTTCCTTCCCTGTAAAAGCTCCTTAGAAATTAGGTTTAAAATCCCTTTATCTGTAATATAATTTGAAAATACTGTTCCCAGCTTTTCATTTTGTTCATTGCGCCTGTTTGAAATGCAAGTTTTTTAAAAAAAAATTAGTTATTCATCTTTTTCCTTAGTGTGTATGAATTTTGAGTTGATTAGGAAATTTTCCCTACATCCAAGTTACAGGGAAATTCCCATGCATTTTATTTGTACTTGTATGAAGTCATTTTGTTACATTTATTTTAATCTCTGATCCATTTAAAATTTATCTTGGTGTGTAGTAGAAGGAATGGATGTAATTTTTTTTTTTTTTTTTTGAGATGGAGTCTCACTCTATCGCCCAAGCTGGAGTGCAGCGGCATGATCTCAGCTCACTGCAACCTCTGCCTCCCAGGTTCAAGCGATTCTTCTGCCCCACCCTCCCGAGTACCCGGGATTACAGGCGTGCACCACCACGCCCAGCTAATTTTTTTTTGTATTTTTAGTACAGATGGAGTTTCATCATGTTGGCCAGGCTGGTCTTGAACTCCTGACCTCAGGTGATCCACCCGCCTCAGCCTCCCAAAGTGCTGGGATTATAGGCAGGAGCCACCACGCCCCGTGGAATGGATATAATTTTATCTTTTCCCCTATTTAGCATTAAAACATACATTTCCTTTCACTGATGAGATGCTGCCTTTACAGTATTCGAAATTGCCACATGCAATTAGTCTTTTATTCTTTCCCATTGGTTTGTGCATTCATGCAGCAATATCAAACTACATTAATTAAAGGCTTCATGTATGTTTAATGTCTTCTAGGTTAAATCCTCCTCTTCTCCCACTGTTCTTTTCTTCAGTTTCTCTAATTATTCTTGATTGTTTCTTCTTTGAGATAAACTTAAACAATTATTAATAGCTTGCCTGGCACCAGAAAATAACATGGCATTTTTATTGTTATTGCATTAAAATGACAAACTAACTTAAGAGAACTGACATTATATGATGCTGAGACTTCACATGCAAGAACACGGTTAAGTCTTTCCATTTGTTCAAGCCTAGTTTTGTATTTTTCAGAAGAGTTTTAAATTTTGGAGATTAAAAAAAAAATTGCCTAAGGTATTTTCTTTTAAAATTCTCTTACAACTTCTGTTTTTTTTAATTGTATATATGAAAGCTATTTATTTTTGTACGATATTTTTATTTTGTATGCTATTTTTATTTTGTAAGCTATTTTTATTTTGTATGATTTCTGGCTTAATCTGTATTGGTCAATATCCATTTCCATGCTAAGAAATTTAAATCTTTGGAAATTTGTTGAGGCCTTTTTTATGGCTCAGTCATATGTTAAGTGTTCACATATGATAAATGTTCCTTCCTTGTGCATGTAAAAGAATGAATTTTGGGCCGGGCACGGTGGCTTACAGCTGTAATCCCAGCACTTTGTGAGGCCGAGGCGGGTGGATCATGAGGTCAGGAGTTCGAGACCAGCCTGGCCAATATGGTGAAACCCCGTCTCTATTAAAACATACAAAAATTCCTGGGTGTGGTGGCGCACGCCTGTAGTCCCAGCTACTTGGGAGGCTGAGGCAGGAGAATCACTTGAACCTGGGAGGCAGAGGTTGCAGTGAGCCAAGATAGCACCACTGCACTTCAGCCTGGGCAATAGAGTGAGACTCTTGTCTCAAAAAAACAAAAAAAGAATTTTGTCACTGCTGGATTCAGTGCTTACATACGGCAGCTAGGTCCAGTTTGTAATTGTGGTGTTTTTGGTCTGCTATAATAATAACTGCTATCAGTTATTATAATTTTATTCAAATCTACTTTGATTGGGAATATGTCTATTTCTTCTGCCAGTTATGTCAATGTTTACCTTATATATTTTAGATTATGTTCTTAGGTGCATACTGTTTACAGAACATACCTACCTTGTGAATTAAATCTATATTACTTTCCTATAGCTACTGTGACAAATTAACACATACTTGGTGGTTTAAAACAATAAAAATGTATTCCTTCACAGCTCTTAAGGCAGGAGGTCCAAAATCAATATCATTGGGTCAAAGTCAATGCGTCAGCAGGGCTGTGCTCCCTTCAGAGGATCTAGAGAATCTGTTACTTCCCTCTTCTGGTTTCTCGTGGCTGCTGGCATTCCTTGGCTTGTGGCTGCATAACTCTGCCTCTATTGTCACACAGCCTTCTCCTCTTCAGGATTAAGTCTCTGTCTCCTTCTTTATAAGAATACATGTGATTGCCTTTAGGACCCAACTGGATAATCCAGGATAATCGCTCCATCTCCAGATCCTCAATTTTATCTGCAAAGTCCTCTTCTTTCCATACTGTGTATGTATATAGTTTTCACAGGTTCCAGGGATTAGAACGTGGATATCTTTGTAGGGGGGCACTATTCAGCCTGCCACAGATCCCTTTAGTGTTATAAAATATTCCACTTTAACTCCAGTAATGCTTCTTATTATAAAGTTTACTTTTTCTGACAAGGGTATAGTTATATAGCTGTTTTTTTTTTTTTTTAATCTAGCCTACATTTAATTCTTAAGTTACACAGTCTTCCTCCATGTAACTACTGATGTGCTTGGGTCTATATTTGCCATTGTACTATTTGTGCTCTACTTTTATGTACCTTTATCTTCCCTTGACTTCCTTTGGATTAATCAAATGTTCTACATGATTCCATTTTCCTTCTATTAAGTTACATTTAAAAATAATTTTTAGTTGTTAGCCTAGAGTTTAAAACATGCTTTTTTACTTATTAAGGCCAATGCAAATTATTACTTTTACTACTTGGCTGATACCAATTAAGCCTTAGGACTTTTAAACTCTATTTGCTTCCCTCTCATCATTTAAGTTATTGCTACCATGAATTTTAGATATACAGTACATAAAATTGAAACTCCTCAGGGTGTACCATTATTATTTTGTACAGTTACTATTCATTTACATATGTTTCCCAGTGTTCTTCATTCTTTCTTCCAAGTCCATATTTCTATCTTGGATTATTTTCCTGATAAACTTCCTTTACTTTTTCAGTGCAGGCCTACTGGTGCCAAATTCTCTCTGTTTTTGTTTGTTTGAACACATATTTGTTTTGCCTTAATCTTTTAAGAACATTTTGGCTGGTTTAGAATTCTAAGCCTGCAGTTTTCTTATTCTAGCACTTTAAACATGTTGTTACAATGGCTTCTAGTTTCTATCATTTCTGTTTAAAAGCTAACAGTCTCATTGTTGCAACTGTGAAGGCAACTGGTGAATTAACGATGGGACACATATTCTTTGTCACTACCATCAGGTAGAGGACATTTTCCCTGCCTGTAATTTTGAGCAGGCCCCAGGACTTGCTTTGAAAGGCAGCATGGATGAAGTAGTGCTGTCTCAGTTTTATGCACAGGCTCTAAGAGGCCTGGCCCAGATGCTTCTGCTTTCACCCTCTTGGAACCCTCAGTCATCATGTGAAATGGCCCAGGACCCTGCTGGAGAGGGAACTGCAGCTGTGCCAGAGCTAATGCAGCCACCCCAGTTGAGGCCCCAGACATTTGAGTAAAGCCATCTTTGGTGGAGTCCCCACATGTCTGCAGTTGCATAAATGACTCCAGGTGAGACCAGAAGAAATGCCCAGCTGAGTCCAGTTCAGACAGTAGAATCTTAAGCAAAGAATAGTTTTGTTTTAAGGTAGTAAATTTTGGGGTGATTTGTTAGGCAGAAAAAGATAACTGAAATAGTATTTGGTATTTAAACAGGGCATTGCCATGATAGAAACTTAAGACATGTAGCACTAGTTTGGGGACTGGGTTATAGACATTTGGTGGAAGAGCAGCAAAGAGACTACTAACGGAGGCTGGAAAACCACTGAGGAAATTGGTATTTCAGGCTGGACAGAAGCCATGTAATCTACTGACAAAACAAGTGAGACAGTATCTTGGAAGACAGAAAAAGTACCTATTGAAGTTATAGATCTGGCTAAGGTTTCCAGGAAAAATGCTGAAAGTGATAAGCAATTTTTCAAAAAACACCTGTAGAAAGGTATTAAAAGAGAGAAGAACTAAACAAGGAACTGCTCAGTTTCAAGCAGAATTTAGAGGAAAATACTTTCAACCTGGGACTTGCAGGGTTACAAAATAAAACTTCCTCATTACCAGCTTCTTCAGCAAAAGGTTCTGAAGTTAAAAAAAAAAAAAATCCAGGGTTAACTGTTAAGATTATGGTCTGAGGATCAAGATAAAATAAAGCACATGCAATACAACCTTGTTACTACTACAGATGCTCCCTGACTTACAATGGGGTTATGTCTTGATAAACCCATCGTAAGCTGAAAATATTAAGTTGAATAGTACACCTAACCTACCATACATCATAGCTTAACCTGTCATTGCTTAAATGTGCTCAGAACACTTGCATTATGTTATATTGAACAAAGTAATCTAACACAAAGCCTATTTTATAATGAAGTGCTGAATATTTCATGATTTACTGAATACTGTACTGAATGTAAAAAATAGAATGGTTGTATGGGTACTTGAAGTATGGTTGCTACTGAATGCATATAGCTTTCATACCATCCTAAAGTAAAAGAATTCTAAGTTGAACCATCATAAGTGGACGACCACCTGTACTTCAGAAAGATTTAAGCCAGTGTCTAGCTGACGCTCTCAGTTAGACAAAAGACATATATGACTCTAAAGGGTATCATTCCCTGATTGACATTCAAAGTACATAGAGGACTTCTTGAAGAAATTTGTGGGTGTGGCTTCTCTCTGGTGGAGTGAGTGGTTTATAATTTGAAAGTCCACAAAGCTTTTTAAAGAAGTTGTGCCAGTGTGGATAACTGTGCCAGTTGGGACAGAGCCTAGAAGCAGGCTGAGAAAGCTACAAAAAGAGGACATTTCTCATGGAAAAGGAAAGACAGCTCAAAGAAAAAAGTCAAGAACTGAGAAAAAGAAAAGGGAGCCAACTTCAGAGAACCAAAATAGACTAATCAAATGTTCCCTACCCCTGGAATTGGGGGAATTGGTGACATATAGGCAGATGGATTTCACAACTGCCATGGGACTGCTACATGCCTTCAATTTCCTCTCTTGTAGACTTAGTCAATTCATGTGACATCGTATCCTTGCCATAACAATGTAGGTTGTATGTGCGGGGGTGGATAAGACCAATAACTTTTTTTTAATTCATAGGTTTACAGTTGAAGAGAAGCTGTATCTGAGGAGTCTCTTCCATACACAGGAATTCTCTTATCTGAGGGGAATATGTTCCAAGACCCCCGGTGTATGCCTGAAACTGTGGATAGTACCGAACCTTATACAAACTATTCGAACCTTATACAAACTATTATTTTTTCCTATATACATACCCTCATAAACTTTATGATAAAGTTTAATTTATAAATTAGACACAGTAAGAGATTAATAATAATAAAACAGAACAATTAAAATAATACACTGTAATAGAAGTTGTGTGGATGTGGTCTGCATCATTCTCTACTTCAAAATGTCTTATTAATACTGTACTCATCTATTTTTGAACCTCAGTTGACTGTGGGTAACTGAAAACTGTGGAAAGCAAAACCACAGTTGAGGGGGAACTACTGTACACAAGTAGACTCTGAGCCTGATGCCATAATTGGATGGGACTGTGGGGTTCTTGGGGTGGGTGTCATTTTGCATGTAGGAGGAATTTAAGCAATGTGAGCCAGTAGGAAGACTCAGGCAAATGAGAGATGCCCTAAAATTCTATCTGCCCTCCTCTTCACCCATGTCTTATCAAGAAGTGAAGTTCTATCTGTTTCCTTGAATCTCAGCTGGCTTTGTGATGACTGGCTCTGACCAACAAGAATGCAGTTGAAATGATGCTCTACGAGTTTCTAGGCTTTGAGAAGCCAGGCAGATTCTGTTTTTCACCCTTCTGAAGCCCTGACCCATCACGTGCTTATTACTGTGCCAGAGAGACCATGGGGAGCTGGAGAGACCAGATGGACTTGGAGGGATCACATGGTACTTAAGAGACCATGTAGAGATGGAGCCTGGACAGCTCCCACTCTTCCAGGCTTCCCCAGAGGCACCAAACATGAGAGTCAAGAGCTCTTGGGTGTGTAGCCCCAGCAACATAAGTGACTTCACGTGAGATCAGCAGAAGAAGTGCCCGGCTGAGCCCAGCCCAGACAGCAGAATTACAAACAAATAAGTGGCTGTTAAGTTCTGTAATAGTAAACAGCCATTTGTTTGTTTGTAACAATAGGTAACTGATACAGAAATAATATTTTTCCTCCTGCCTCTTAAGCTTTTAATTTTCCTAGATGTGCTTTTCATTGTACCTATTCTGCTTGGGGTCTGCTGAGCTTCTAGAATCTGTAGGCTACCTTTCATCCATTTTGGAACATTCTAGCCCATTTCTTCAAATATCACTTCTGCCCGATTCTGTTACTTCTCTATCTCCCAGACCCTAATTATATGTATGTTAGATCTTTGGAGTTTTTCCATCACGTTTCTTATGCTCTTATCAATCCCCACACTCCCTTATTTTCTCTGTGGTTCTGTCTGTATATTTTTCTAGTTCACCAATTCTGGGCTGTGCTCTGTTCAATCTGTTATTAAACCCATTCAATGAGTTTTCATTACTGTATTTTTAAGTTCTAGAATGCTTATCTGATTTTTAAAGTAGTTTTTAGTTCTCTGGTGAAAAGGTACTTTTTTCATCTACTTTCTTCATCTTTTCCCTTATTTTTGTGAATATATTAATTGTAGTTATCTTAAAGTCCTTGTCTACTGAGTATAATATCTCTATTATCTGTAAATCTACTCCTATTGTCTGCACTTTGCCTTATTATCAACCATACATTCTTGCTTCTTTGCGTATCTAGTATTTTTTTCTAAAAATTGTATTCTGGCCTTTCTGTATAAAAGAACCACAGCGGCTCCAGATATTATACTTCATCAGGGCAGTTTTTCCCTTAATTCTATTAGGCAAAGAGGTCGTAAGACTGATCAACTCATTCCTGCCTGATAATGTTAAGTTGGGGCATACAGTTTGGCAAGACTCAATCTGTCTGGGTCATTCCTGTTCCTCTGCTGTGGCACTCCAGGAATTCTGATTAGGAACTAATCTAGACCTAATGCTAGATAAGGAACTAATCTAGATCTAATCAGAATCCCCAGAGTGCCACAACTGAGGAACAGGAATGACCTCAGGTGTCTAGTAGGTAGGTGTTTGTCTCCTCAGCCCAAAAGACTTTTTCCTGTTAGAGATCCCCAGCTCACTTCAGTCTCCCATCCAAGTAGTATTAAGATGAAAGTCCTGAGGGGAAAAAGCCATATGCTTATGGCTGGCTCTGTTACCCAGCATCTCCTTATTTCCTAAGCAGTGTGAGATGGAGAGATTTCACTCTACCTTTCCTAAGTTTTGAGCCTAATCCCCCAGACTCCTGTGTGGCCTTAGTTCTAATCGAAATGCTCCTTGGAAAAAAAACTGGTCATGTGTTTGATTTCCAATCTGTTAATTCCACCTGGAACAACTGCTAAAAGCTTTACTTCTTTCTCTTTTTCCTCAGTAATGGCTTTCTCCCTACGCTAAGGCCAGTTCTTAGCTCACACCCTGAATCAACAAGTGCTGGGGGCATAGGCAGGGAGACACAGCTGGCAATCACCAGCTCACTTTGGAAAGGTTCTTCTGTCACTAGCAATTTAGTTCTTTCATATCTTGTTGCTTGCCTAGTTTTGTGATAGCTTTAAAAACATGATTTTAGAAGTTTATCTGGTTCATTCAAGTTACTGTAATGCACTGACCTGCCTTGACCTACTACATCCTAACTGGAATATTACTTTTACAGGTGTATTAACTTTTAATGTTATTTGACTAAATTCTTGTATTCTTTGTAGTTGCTTTTCCATGGATTCTTTTGGGTTTTCCAGACATATGATTTTATTAGATACAGTAGGCAGTCTGAATGCCTTTGTCTATATTAATACATTCAAACTCATGTTGAGTAGTAGTAGATAGAGTGGACATTCTTGTCTGGTTCTTGACTTCAGTGGAAAAGCATTTAGAAGGCGCCTAGTAAGGTCCTGGCTTTTCTGCTAAGTGGTGTGTGTGTGTGTGTGTGTTATGGTGCTAAGAAAAGTATCAATTCTTAGGGTTCTTAAACTAAGTTGGTACTGAATATATCCAATGTTTGCACAAGTCTGGATATAATTATATGATTTTTTCCCCTCTATTAATATGAAGGATATTAACGGTTTCCAAATAGTAAATCAATTCAGTATTCCTAGAATAGCCTTTTAGTCATGATGTATTTTTCAAAATATGCTGTTAGATTATGTTTGCTACTATTTTACTACTTTTGAATTGTTAACAAGAGAAATAGGTTAGTAGTTTTATTTTTTGATGTCTTTTTTTCAGATTTGGGGAACAATGATATGTTTTCTTTGTAAAATACATTTTCTTTTTTTGATACTCTGAAATATAGCAGCATTGGAAATTTTTGGTCTTTAACGGTTTGTAAAAGTCCTCTGTGAAGTATCTGGGCCTAGTGTGCTTTTTGGTTGGAGTTAACTATTTTTTCCATTTCTTCTATGGCAATCTTTCTGATTTAGATGCTGTTTCTACTGAGAAATAATATTTTTAGAAAACTACAGTGCAGCATTTTTTCTGCATTGTAGTTTTCTAAAAAATATTATTTCACCTAAGTTTTCAAACATATTTGAATAAATTATATGTTTTGGTTAAAGTAGTCTGATTCTCTAAACTTCCTATTTTTATGGTCATGTCCCCCTGCCTTTCGAATTTTATTTTGGCAATCTCCTTTTCCTTTATTAGGTTAGCTAATGATGTATCTATTTTATTGATATATACCTCAAACTCAACTTTTGGATTCATTGTTTCTACTGATTTTCTGTATAATTAATGCATCCTTTTTCTTTGTTAATTCTTTTGCTTTTAGTTTATTTTTTCATCCTGGTTTTGGGTGTTTAATTTATATCTTTTCTTCTTATTTTTCATTTTTACTGACACAGTACTTAATGCTATGAAAATTTCTCTGAAAACTGTTTTAGTCTGTTCTACAGACTGTTATTTTGTTTTCATGTATCTTCAAGAAATTCTAAATTTCTTATTTTCTCTTTGACTCAGTAGCTGTTTAAATGACATGTTTTAGAATTTCCAGGTAGGAGGGCTTTTATATTGTTAGTTATTATTATTATTATTATTATTTTTTGCATTCTGGCCAGAAAATGCTACTTTTATTTTCTTCCTTGGAATTTGTTCACTGCTCTGATATAATTTTCATGAATGAATATTCTATGTTCAAATGACAAAAAGATGTATTTTCTATAATCAAAGTTCAGAGTTTGATATATCTAATAAGATCTACCTTACTGATTATGCTATTTAGGTATTTAGGTCTTTATATCCTTATTAATTTTTTGTCTGGTATTATGTGGTATATTTTAATCTGTTTCTCTGAATCTCCCTGAGTCTCTGCTTTATGACATTTGTTTCTGGATACATAAATACTAATTATTATTACAAATTTATTGTAAACTGTAGTCTTTAGCATTTTAAAGTATATTTCTTTGTCATGTCAAGCTTTTTGATCTAAGTTTTTCCTTGTTAGGTATGGAGATCATAAACTTTGCTCTCTTATTTGCATTTGCCTTGTATGCTTTATCCATTCTTTTATTTTTATCTTAAATCTTGTTAAATTTTATTTGGATATTTCTCGAATACAGCATAATGTTTGGCTATGCTTTGTTAAACAATTTGAAAATATTGTTCTTTTAATAGTTAAGGTAAGAACATTTGCAATTATGGATATAATTGTTTGTCCTTGGTCCCTTGAATCCATCTGTTTAATATGTGTACATGTGTATTCTTTTACTATATTGTCTATCTTATTTGCATACTGTCTATTTTCAGGTTATCTTTTGGTATTTAGGAAGGCTTGTATTGTATCTATACAGTAAGGCCTTTATATAATACCATTACTCTCCCTTCCTTCATACTTTTTTTGGGCTATATTCTGTTGGTCCCCTACTACGAACAGTATGGAAATTACCTGATAACCTTTTCTTACATTTCTACCTTTCCTCTCCACCAGCATTTAATTTGAAGTACCATTCTTTAATTCCCAACCAGTACCTATTAAGTAATCAGTGAGCTTATTTTACCTTTCATATATTCTCCTATTCTCTCACCATTTTTTGATAATTGTACTATACCTACATTTTCAGAGCTCAAACAATCCCCAACTTAGGATTTTTCAACTTTATGACAATGTGAAAGCAATGGGCATACAGTAGAAAGCAGTACAACACTCTTGCGAGCTGTAGCTGCCAGTCAGCCACATGATCACAAGGGTAAACAGCTGATACTCTATAATATACTGTGCTGCCAGATGATTTTACCCAACTGTAGGCTAATATAAGTGTTCTGAACACATTTAAGAAAGGCTAGGCTAAGCTATAATGTTTGGTAGGTTAGGTGTACTAAATGCATTTCGACCTATGGTATTTTCAACTTAACAATGGTTTATCAGGATGTAACCCCATGGTAAGCTGAGGAGCTTCCATAACATACGATACTGTCTTGCCTCTCTTAGAGCCATTATTCAGTCTTGGCTCTATAGACAAATATATAATGCTTGCTACTAGTCCCTTATACCAATGCTGCTCTGGTCATTTTGGCTGTCTGAAGCTTATCTCTAGACAGTCTTCTCAAGAAGGGGCTCATGGAAACAATATTTGTTACATGTTAATGGCAATTTGTCTGTGGACTCTATATTGATGGTCAGTTTGGTAGCATATAAAATCCATGGCTCTTCTTTTTTTATTCTTTAAGTATTCTAAATATGTTACTCCATTGTCTTCTGGAATCAAGAGTTGCTGTTGAAAAATCTGATTATATTTTCTTTCTTTCTCTCTTTTTTTTTTCTTCCAAGATGGAGTAATTTTGCTTCAATAAGCACTGCTGTTGACTGTTCTGGATCAGTTTTCTATGGCACACAGTGCACCCTTTTAACAAAATATATTTTATAGAAATAGAATAATACTCAAATCTTATTTATTTGAATCTAGAGCTTAAAATATGTTTCTAACATGTTATCTTCAATTTTTCTTTAACTCTCTATTTTATTTTCATCACTTGTCACTTCTGTCCTCTATGTCCCTTTCTGTGTTTGTGATGTATTCCTCTTGCTGCTCCTTCCAATTTTGTCGTCAGTTCTGTGACAAAATTTTTCTACTACTGACCTGTTTGGCCTGGCACTCAAGTTTAATATATTTCACTTTTCTATCTCCTGTTTTTATATCCATTGCTAATCTTTCTCCTGTGTTTTTATATTTTTGCTTTGTGATCTTTATTTATGCAGGCGAATTTTTTTTTTTTTTTGAGACAGGGTCTCACTCTGTTGCCCAGGCTGGAGTGCAGTGGCATGATCATGGCTTACTGCAACCTCAACTTCTGGGCTCAAGCGATCATCCCACCTCAATCTCTCAAGTAGCTGAGACTACAGGTGTGTGTGAGCATTTTAATTTTTTTGTAGAGATAGGGTCTCGCTATGTTGCCCAGGCTGGCACAAACTCCTGGGCTCAAATGATCCTCCTGCCTTGTCCACCAAAGTGCTGGGATTACAGGCATGAGCCACTGTGCCTGGCCTAATATTTTAATCCATGGAGAAAAGTTCAGTCTGAATTATAATGTGTTCCATGACAATATTTTCCCGCTGTGTGTTCTTTAGTAAGTTTTGCTGCTTTTTCCTATGGTTTTCATTCATTCATTCATTCATTATTTATTGAGACGGAGTCTCACTCTGTCACCCAGGCTGGAGTGCAGTGGCGCGATCTTGGCTCACTGCAACCTCCGCCTCCTGGGTTAGCACTGATTCTCCTGCCTCACTCTCTCAAGTAGCTGGGATTACAGGTGCGTGCCACCACACCCGGCTGATTTTTGTATTTTTAGTAGAGATGGGGTTTCACCATGTTGGCCAGGCTGGTCTTGAACCCCTGTCCTCAAGTGATCCACCTGCCTTGGCCTTCCACAGTGCTGGGATTACAGGTGTGAGCCACCGGGCCCGACCGGTTTTCTTTTATTTTTGTATCAGTGCTGTGTCTGCTCTGTTTTTATTACTCAGGATTTTCCTGGTTGGGCTACCTGTAGAAAGTTCCTTCAGGTAGTAGAATTTTGCTGACGTTTTCTGAAATTGCTAACCCTGCCTGAATTCTGCTACAATTCATCCTGTATGTTTTTTGTGTGGATCATAACCACTTTTGGCAATCCTTACGTTTTTTTGAAGTCTGGGGATCATGTGTTTGCCCTAGTTTCATTATAATTGGAGTCTGCTGATGATTTTTCCATGTGCGATACCCGGAAGATGAAGGAAGTTGCTATCTCACAGTGTTGCATTCATACTTGAAGTTGGGTTGATTGTTTAAATGACTATGTTAAATTAGCTCTTTAATATTATACAGTAATAAAGTAGAGAGATTCTTAGCCATAAAGTAATAAAATTAAATTTAAAAACCCCTCCTCTTTACACAAATATCACACAGAGGAAGAAAAGGAGTCTTAGAACCTCTCAATGATATTTTCTGTAGGCTCTACGAAAATGCAATTTGGTAAATATTTTGTTTCATGATTTCAAGAGAAAAGACATTTCAAAGTGTGTTTCCCATCCATCATCCAAAATACCAAATATTCTTCACCATCAGAAGAATATCTGACTTATTTCATATACCTAGATTCCATGGTTTCCAATACTACCACCTCTATACACACATACTGGGGTAAAGAAGAGAAAACTGACTAGGTAAGTTTCACCACAGAAAGCAGGCAAAGAGACAGAAAAGAATATTACCCAAGTGATAGAAAAAGTGACTGAAACATTCTGAGGGGAGTTATTTCACATTTATCCTTTTAGCCACCAAGTGCTAAGTAACTAACAGAAGAGGTTAGAGACACTTAGGAGCAAATAACTTAGAAAAGAAGTTAGAAGGAGGGCAATTGTTTCCAGCTTTTCTGTGGGGTGACTTACCTTTTCCAAAACTTTGGCAATTCGGGTGCCAATCTGTTCAAGCGACTGTTGTGGATATTGGTCTTTGCCGAGATTTTGTAATACCTGGAAGGAAGGAAGATAGTAGATTAGAAGAATGAAAACGATGCAGGATCTAGATGATACTGCTAATGCTGAGTTGGGCACTGTACCACAGAGGCAAACTGTTTTTCTGGGATACATGCTGTGGTCCTATTGGTAAGGTAATCTATGGAAGACACATTTAAGGCTGTTTTATCATCCCCTCAGCTCTCCCACATTTAACAAAAATTACAGAATGTAAAGCACATTCATTATAGCAACACTAGAACACAGAGTAAATGAAATAAACTATGTGTAATCTTGTCATTCAGACATGTAAAGACATATAGAGAGGTATTAACAACCACTTTTAATACCTTTATATGTCTTTCAGATATTTTTCTATGTACATTTTTTTCTCACAAAATATTGAATTACACTGTATACTGTTACCTATGTTTTCACATTATATATTGTGAAAATTTATTCAGGTCAATAAGAATATTTCTATATATTTTCTAATGGTGCCACTGTATACTATCTTACATCTAACCAAAATTTATTTAACCAATCCTCTACTGTTGGATACTTGTGACGTGTTTTTCCAATTCTTCTAGGTATATGCTTTGCTAGGTATATATTGGGTCTGCTTTCCTTACCCTTCCTTCTTAAAAATGTCAACAGGAGAATTAACTGCCCCATACATTTTTCTCAAGAGTTGGTATTTGACGGCAAGGCAGAACTACCCCCCTTGAGGGGTAAATCAGAATTAAAATTCCATGGTCATAAAGAAAAAAAGAATAATAAGCTCAGTCCCAGGGCCTGAAAGAAATCAGGCTTGGCCCAAACTCACCTAGGTGATGCCTAACTGAAAAAAGCCCCTATTTTTTTTTAAAAGGCCTGGTCACCTGGGCTTTCTACGTAGTATCAATGTGCATCCTAACTGTGAGGCTAAAAAACAGCCTGAACAAAGCCGAGCACTCACCTCTGTTAACTGACTCTCCCCTGTGTAGTGCAGGCTGGCTCGGTTGGAAACCCCATGCAAGTGGTCCAGGGTATGCATACTCGTGGGGAGATTGCCATTGCAAAGAGGCTCCATTGCTGGCTGCTGTATAGGGGTGGCAAAATCTATGTGTTCTGTGATGCTGAAAAATGGAGATTACCACATTAGCTATGGGAAATTTTTGAGTGGGTGGGAAAAGAAGAGAGACAGCATTAACAATCAAGGAGAGACAGCATTAACAATCAGCTCATCATAGCTTCAACATGCTATCCCCTGATTTTAAACGAAGTAAGTTTTCTTCTAGGATTTCTTCTTCCAAGATATAAGTGGTGATAAATACCCACAACTAGTTATATCTTTTAGTTTTCTTTTATGCACAGCAGCACATTCCTCCCCACAGAAAAAGTTACCTAAAGCTTAGACAGTAAATCTTATAGAGATACAGCCGTACATTATATTTAGGTGTAAGACTAAGTACTTCCTTTCATTTTCCCACCATATACAAGCTTACTATTATAGACTATCATATGCACTAATATGACGAATTGGCACTGCCATGTTTTACTTGCAGCTATTTAAAAAGTCTAACAATTATTAGGCAAACATTCACTCATTATTTATTTACAGCCTATTACATGTCAGATACAAGGACTATAATAATGAGTAAAACAACATAGTTAGTCCCTGCTGTTACCATGTTCATTCTCTTGTGAGTGATTCATTTATTACATGTGGTAAGTTATAAAAGATAAAATATGGTGCAATGATAATACACTCCAGGAGGATATATGTTGCCTCTGCACTGGTGGAGGAGGGTAGCTAGTGAAGGATTCTGTGGAGGTAAGATTAAGTTGAGGCCAGAAGGTTTAGTATGAATTAACCAGCTGAGAACCCACAGTGAGAACAATGCCACAGACAAAGGAGACACCACGTGTGACAGCCCTGGCAGGAGAGAGGGCAAAAGAGAGGATGAAAAAACAGGCAGGGAGCAGATCAAGAAAGGCTTTATGGTCCACTTTAAATAGCATTAAGAATTTCCTAGAGTGCTTTAAGAATGATTTGACTTATATTTGAAGAATTCTGAGTACTGTGGAGAGAATAGATTGAACAGAGGCAAGAGTGAACAGAGCAAGAGGACCAGCTAGGAAGTACTGGATGAACCGACGTAGGGATGGTTATGCTCTGGTTTGAGGAGGCAGCAATGGAGATGGAGAAAAGTAGGTGGTTTTGAAAAATACTCAGGGAGTAAAAGTGCTAAGAATTGGTAACAGGCTGAATTTGAAGAGCAAGGGAGGAAAATCATTAAGGATAACTCCCAGGTTTTTGGCCTAAGCATTACTGGAGCTATTTACTAAAAATAGGAAAAGAAAAAACAAAACAAAAAAAACCAATAATTTTTTAATATGGAGAGTGGGCAAGAAAATCATGACTTTAGTTTTCCCGAGCATGGGGTGCCTGAGTGCAATCTAGACAGACAGGTCAGGGAGACAGACAAATGAGTTGAACGCATTGTAAAAAGATCTGGTCTGGAGATACAAGTTTGGGAGCTGTTAGTACATCTTTGTGTTGATTGGAATTTTGGGAGTAGATCAGTCTGACTAGAAGTGATTACAAAATAAGAAGGCTTGTGGTAAATCCTGGGGAACTCCAACACTTAAAGGGTAGAAAAGGGGTCAGCAAAAGAGAGCGAGTGTCCAGTGAGGAAAAAGCAGTTATCAGAGGCATCTACTATGTCTTGGTAGGTGTTTGCAAATCTGGATTTGCTCTGGCTCCCTTACAACTGCATGATATTCATGAGAAACCATGGGTTTTGTGCTTCTATAGAGAGGATCCAGTCTTCAATTCAAACTAAGCAGGTTACACATGGCTGCTAGATAGCTTACAAAGGACAGGTGAAGGCACCGGGAAGGGGGGCACACTCACTGCTTTGCTACAATGGGTTGGGTCCACCTGGGGGCCATGGTCAGCATGGTCATCCTTTGAAAATTCAGCTCTAGAAAGGATAACTCTTCTACTAGCTGCTAAGAGGGGATCCTTAAAGTCAGCTGGGTTCAATGGGACTCAAATGCCATAAAGGAGGGAGAGGCTTAACATACTTACTCAATGTTTTTTGAAGAAACTGCAAGCCAGGTACTCACGATGGCAGTCAGCTCTACCCAGCGGAGTTTGAGGCATTCGTCCGGGCTGGGCCATCCCAGACGCTGGTAGTCACGTTTTTTTCCTGGAAGGAAAGTATGCCATGAATCCACACAATTGCAAAGGAACAGAACCCAAAGGGCCTTATGCCCTGGTGATTACTTCACCCGGATTGGTGTATTTGGAGGTGCTAGTCATTCCTGTAGTCTTTAACATTTCCCCCATCTATGATCTAATTAAAATCTCGTCATTATGCAATGGAACTAAAGATCATCTCTGAGTAAAGATAGGTGGAGAAGAAAGAATAAATGAGTCCTTTGCTAGATTTAAGATTGATCAACATGAAATAAGGGGTTAAGGCATTCTTCAATGTTAACATTCTTACCAAACTTAATTTTTGCCCCTCTGTATTTTGATTTTATAAAGACAACTCCAACTTAGTAGAAACATTTATCTCTAACGCAGGGTTTCTCAACCTGGTATTATTGACATTTTGGGCTGGATAATTTTTTGAGGGACCTGTCCTGTGCATTGGAGGGTGTTTAGCATCATCTTTGGCCTTCACCCACTGGATGGCGGTAGCACTGTTCCCCAGATATAACAACAAAAATGTCTCCAGATATTGCCAAATGTCCACACCCAGTAGAGAGAACCACTACTATAAAGAAGAGCAGCAGGGAGTAATGATGTTAATGAAAGATTATCATCTCCTCCCAGCCCCCACCACACCACCACAGTCCAAGAACCAGCCTGGTTATCAACTATTTGAAGAGCACTTCCTGTGTATTCAGATCCCATGCTAAGTGCTTTACATCCTTAACCTCATGAGGTTAAGTTTTTTCCATTTTTCTTTTTTTAAGTTAGAGACAGCACCTTGCTTTCTTGCCCAGGCTGGAGTGCCGTGGCATGATACTAGCTTTCTGGAGCCTTAACCTCCTGGACTCAAGTGATCCTCCCACCCTGGCCTCCCAAAGTGCTGGGATTATAGATGTGAGCCACTGCATCTGGCCTGAAGTAGGTTTTAACCCTCATTTCTCAGATGAGAAAACAGAGACTCAGAGAGACTAAGTGACTTGTCCAGGTCACCTGGCTAGCAACTGGCAGAGCTAGGAGTCTGTTTGACTCTAACGTGTATGTTCCCAATCAACAAGCTATTTAAAGCTACAAAAAAATTTAAAGCTCTGTTTATTAATATCCTTCGTAGGTACCACCTTTTGGGTGTGGGCCCTTTACTTACATCAAATCCCCAAGAAAAGAGCAGAACTGTCTTGTCTGGGAAGGGTTTTCTGAAGGAGTTATAATGGAATAGGCAGGAAGGAGAACTTTAGTTCTGTATAGTGCTTTTTATATTATAGGAATTTACCAACAGTAGAAAACTGTTTGAGGTACAGGCAGGGGTTTAGATTGAGATTTTAACAAAACAGAAAGGAACAGTTTTGGAAGAGTTTCAAATTAACTCTGTTTAAATTAATAACTTAAATAAGCCATAATTTTCACAAAAAATCTTAATTTTTCTTTTACATTTAATAATTTCATTTGAAAAATATTTATTGAGCACCTGTTATAAGGGGCTGAGAACCATAAAAGACACTAGGGGTACAGACAGGAATAATTAAGACGGCCTGCTCTTGAGCTCACAGTCTAGTAAGGAAGGTAAACATAAACAAATCATTACAATACAACAGGAAGAGCTAGAGCGAAGATATAGAACAATTGCACAGAGGAAAGAGTAACTAATTCTGCCTGAAGGTAACAAGGAAGAGATGGCACTTGATTTTGAAGTTTAAGGATGAGTGATATTTTAGCACGGCAGAGGGCAGAGGGGGCACAGGGCATTCCAGGCAGAGGGAATAGCATGTGCAAAGGCACTGAGGTAAAAACATGAGCATGGTTGGTTCAGAGAATGGTGTTGAAGGGTACACAGAGGCGGGCTGTAAAGGGTCTTGTACACCACACTAGGAAGTTTGAATTTTATCCTGTAGGCAATGGGAAGGCTTCAAGCCCACATCTCTCCATCTGGTTCACAAGGATATCATAAGAGGCTCTGTTAAATGCCTTGCTGAAATCCAGTTACATTATGTCTATGGCACTTTCCTGGTCTTCCAGTCTAGTAGCCCTAACCAAAAAAGGAAATGAAATTAGTTAAGCATTATTATTAGTTCTTAGAAAATCTACAATGGCTCTTAATGATCTCCATTTTTCCCCCATGGGCTCACAAACTATTTAATACTTTGCTTTATAACTTGGTTAGGATTTATCATGAAGCTGATTAGTTAGCAGTGAATAGAATCCATACTAATTTGAAAATTGGGTTTTTGAATCTCTCTAGTATTTCTGTCCTCTATGCTTTAGAGCTTTTCACTTTAATGCCAATAAGTAGTTCCATAATCTCATTTGCAAGTACATTCAATGCCCTACTTGGGCCCACCAACTTGAATACATTTAAAACTGCTTAAGTGCTCTCGTATCATCTCAACCATATTCGGCTTTAGTTTTCACTTTTATAATAAATTTTTAGTTTTTTGTTTATAAAAGTAATATAGGCTTATTGTAAAATATTTAGAAAATGGGAAAGTCATACAGAAGAAAATAAAAATCACCTATAGCTCTGTTAGCACCCAGAGATGACCGTTTATAACATTTTGATGTATTTCATGCTAGTTTTGTTTCTATGTGCTTGTTTATTATACCATATTTCATCAAATCTAAGATGCTGCCAACTGTAAACATACATTATTTTACAGGATTTAAGAAAGAAAAACAGTGGCAATTATTATATAAGATACTATCAACTGTAAGATGTATTCCAATTTCAGAGATATTGAAATGTGAAAAAAATGTAGTTGATGAAATATAGCATAATGATTAAGGTATTCTCTACATTTACTACTTTATAAATTGCTTTTCTTTACTTACTATATTACCAATATCTTGAGTGCATACTATGCAGCATAGATGTGTTATGATTTATTTAGGCAATTACAACATTTATGTTGTTTACAAATTTTTATTATAAGCAATCCCATGATCAATAATCTTTCTACTTACATCTATGGCACTTGTAAGATGATTTACTTAGGGTAAATTACTAGAAGTAGAATAACTGGTATATTTTTAAATTTTCTGATGCGTCTAGTCAGACTACCCCAAAATTCACTTCAGTTAAATAAAATGTGTGTTACACATTTAAAAACAATTTGATAATCAAAACTGGTATCTTACTGTTTATGCCTGCGCTCCTTTGATTGCTGATGAGGTTGAACATCTTCTCAAGTTTAGCGGCCATCTGTGTGTGTGTGTGTGTGTGTGTGTGTATGTATTTGGTGAACTGCCTATGTACGCTGCACGTATTTTACTGAAATACTGTATGTTTCATATTGATTTGTAGGTGCTCTTTAAATGATACTGATACCCTCTGCTTATCATATATTCTGTAAATATATACAAAAATAATCTACAAAAAAACTTTGCTTCAGTCCTTTGTCTTATTTTGTGGTACTTTCCAGGGTCAGAATTATTATTTTCTTTCCCTCTCTCTGCCTTAGAAAGTTCTTTCCACATGGAAAGAGCATGTAAATATTCACCTAATTTTTCTTCCTTTATGATTTATTACACATAATGTTAAATCCACTGGAATTTGCATTTCCATAATGTTTTAGAGTTTGAACATTTTTTTCATTGATACAGAAGATAGACTGGTTTCTTGACCACACTTTGCCCCTTTATCATCTCATCTGAACTATTTCAAGTTACAAATACAACCTTTGTGAGAAATGAGATAGTGACATCTAAAACAAGAAACTGGCATATTAAACATTCAAATTTACCTTGTGGCCCAGGAGATGCCACCTTGGGGCCAGTGATCTCTAGGTTTGCTTGGTAACGATGTCCATTTTCTATCTGACCTGTTTCTACTTTTTTCCCAGGAGTTTTCTTATGATCTCCTTTGGGTTTCTTTACACGTTTGACCTGGAATGTAATCTGGGAAACAGAAACATGTTAGGGACAAATGAGACCAGTGATCAAATCTGTCAATGATTTGTGAATACTAGTTTAAGAATAACCAGGTACTGTGCTCAGGTTAAGTTCTCTCCTTGAGTTTAATTCTTAAAGACCTAAATAAAAAATGGTTAGTGAAATGAACAAAATAACCTAGTCTCGAAGAATGTATAGAAGAAACCGAAAAGAAAGATGTCTGAACTGGACAGTTCCAAGTCTGCAGGCTCTGACAGTGGCTTCACACCCATCCCATTTCCTCCTGCCTCCCAGAAGAGCCAGCAATACATAAGTAACATGAAATGCTTCCTCCCAATAAAATTCCAATGTGAAGGCTGTCCTGGAGTGTATAGCCAAGTAGTGCCACATATCCAACAGAAACTTCCCACTTTGCATATTAGGATCCCCTGAAAGGCATGGGCTACAATTTTGTGAGAATTAAGTTGGCAAACTTACCCATTCTGTTGCTTCGTCATCTTCACTTCTGCAGTCTCCAAAGCAAGAGCTTCTGGCCACTCCATCCTGGGGACCTTTCTTCAGCACCCGTATTCCTTGTAAGTCTAGACGCCGCCCTTTCATCTCTAGTGCACCCCCAAAGCCTTCCAAAGGCCATGCCTGTTGAAATTCATCCACCAAAGCCAGTATTTCTTCTGACATTTTGGTTTCATCTGAATTCTCCATCTCATCAGAACCATTGCTCTCCTCAACCACCGTACCTGAAATTCAAGGGCCAGCACGTTAGTAAAAGGTACATAGTACTCATTCAAGACCTTGGGTGACTCCAACCCTGCTTTTGGAGAAACGTTTTGGCTCTGCTTAGAGGCACTTCTATAGCCCAATGTAATAAAAATACCATTCAGCATCTTCAAAATACATAATAAAATACCAACTTTGTCATCTAGCGTTTGCCAAAAGCCTGGCTGAGAACAGTGGCAGCTAGAGAGCAGGCAGTCAGAGATTCTGTTATTAGCGAGCATGGGGACGGGTATGTGATACACTATTTTTTAAAAAAGATCCACTTGCTCTACATTCAAAACATAGATGGCAAGGATGAAGCTTATTATGTTATTTAATATATGGGATTCTTCAAGGTTTATTCAAGTATCTGGACATAGCTGTGTGTCCAGACCATATAGCTGGCTTAATTGCCTTAATTGAAAAATGATTTGTTTAATGGAAAACTATCCTAATTCTACATGAAGGCTCCCATTTTTCACTAAATGGCTGATATAAGAAATAGCAATATACTACAATAATTTCTTTCTAAAATGATTACCAAGATATTATTTAGGTGGCTCAAGTCTCTTACATAAAGACTCCTATGGAAGACTCTCAGTGTAATGGCCTAGCAAAAATTCTCTCTCCTGAGAACTCAGTATGTTTCCTTTATTATCCAATGAAGGTTACACAGCCCTCTTGAGTTCTCCTCTAAGCTTGAATAACAAGGAAGCTCAGGCAAAATTAGCCCGAGTTTCTTAATAGAAGGCTTTCTTTTAAAAAATTCTTCACTACTTAACTTTTCCTGTTTATTTTGAATTGGCTGGATGTTACACTGTGCATTCCATGAAAGTCATCCCTAGTCCCTTTAGGAAGTAGATAGGGTACAAGAACAAATAACAAAATGTCTCCTTTTGTAACATGTACCCACAGGAAAACCTGAGAACTCTGGGTTGATACCTCACAAAATGCCAGTTTCATTATTCTAGTGCAATAATCTTCAGTTGGTAATTCTGGCTTGTTCAGGGATTTAGAACATGGTATTATAGCCATGCACCACATAATGAAGTTCTGGTCAATGATGAACTGCATATACCATGGTGATGCCATAAAATTATAACACTGTATTTCCCCTGTACCTTTTCTGCATTTAAATATGTTTAGAGACACAAATATTTACCATTGTGTTATGCTTGCCTACGGTATTGCAGTACATAAACATGCTGTAGAGGTTTGTAGCCTAGGAGCAAGAAGCTACACAATATAACGCGGGAGTGCAGTAGGCTATACCACCTAGCTTTGTGTAAGTAAGTACAGTACACTCTATGATGTTCCCACGACGGCAAAATAACCCAAGGACGCATTTCCTAGAACATATCCCTGTCGTTAAGCAACACATTGGAAAAAATTCATGCTGTTTAGCTACGAAGAGTTCTGCAAACCCAGTAACCCAAGGTTATTGCTTCCTTGTGCTCCTACCATATGGTAATATTTATCGTTATTTAAAAATTCTGAGAGAGAGGGGCTTTCATTAATGGAAACTGATATTCAAATGAAGAGAGAATATGGAGCTTGCTGAAGGCTTCTGTTGCTGGTAGCCATTAAGCTCTTCTAAAGGCTGCTGGGGTTGGGGCGAAAGCAATTCCTAAAAAAACAACACTAAATATGTACATATTTTTATATTTTCTTCTCACAGGTGAGGAATAAGTAGATTATAAGTGTGCTCTGAGTTAGCAAAAAATAAACCAAACTTTATTGACAGCCTACTATATGTCTATCTCTGTAAGCTGTAGGTGGGAACAAAAAAAAAAAATGGAAAGTTTCTAACCTTAAGAAATGAAATATAATGAATTTATAATCAAGTTGGAGACAGACAACTACATACATGAAATAATAAGAGAAAAATTAATTTTTTTTTAGAGGAAAAAAATATTTGCATGTAATCACAAAATGCTTCTTAGAGAAAGGCGGACTACCTGAGACAGGATTTAAACAGACAGAGTAGAGGGTCAGGGAGGTCACTCCCCATAGGGACTTTTTTTTTTTTTTTTGAGATAGAGTCTTGTTCTGTTGCCCAGGCTGGAGTGCAATGCAGTGGTGTGATCTCAGCTCACTTAAACCTCTGCCTCCTGGGATCAAGTGATTCTCCTGCCTCAGCCTCCCAAGTAGCTGGGATTATAGGCGCAGGCCACCACACCTGGCTAATTTTTTTGTATTTTTGTAGAGATGGGGTTTTGCTATGTTGGCCAGGCTGGTCTTGAACTCCTGGTCTCAGGTGATCCGCCCACCTCAGGCTCTCTAAGGGCTTGGATTCAGGTGTGAGCTACTGCATCCAGCCTTCCAGAGTTAACAATTTTTTTTTTTTAAAGCATGTAAGCATAGACTCATTTGTCTACACACATACATACAGGGATAGTAAAGGCACATGTGAGGGCATTACCAATTTCAAATTAATTAGAATAAAGAATGTATACAGGGGATAGTAACAAATAAGATACTGAGGAAAAGGTAGGTGATGTTACAAATGTGTGGGAAAGTCACGAAGAGGATTTGTTGTAAAGGGAGCCTCTTGTTTCTTAAACAGAAGAATAACAGGATGAGGGCCATAATAATTACAAAGGTTAAAGTCTTAGCGTAGTAAATCAGTTTGTGTATTGGAACTGGGGTGTTGGACAAGGAAAGAGAAGACAGAAGACAAAGAGACCAATTAGAAAGGTATTGAATAATCTTTATAAGAGTTACAGAAGTAGGTTGTCTTAAGGTAAAGGGAAAAGGAATTTTTAAAAAAGAGAGGGTAAAGAGGTATAAAAGGAAATGTTAATGGAGAAAAATTAGTAATAGGATAGGCTCAAAGGTGATTTCAAGATTTTTCAGTCTAATGTGAAAAACTGGGATTTTTAATATATGACTATAGGTTTAGAATCTGTGAATATGTAAACAGAATGATATTTATAAAGACAATGGAGTTAGGAAAGGGCAACAGGATAAAGAGTTGGAATTGTAGACACTTGTCATTAATTCATGAAAATGTTTGTTGCTGTATCTAGCAATGTGCTGAGGGCTGGGTTGTAACAACCCATGGAACTTACAGTCTAGACAAGAATGGATGGAGGAATGTATCTTCAGATAATGTCCTATATAGAACACTGTCCTACACAACTGTCCTATACAGCTGAAAATACAGAATTCTGGTTTGGTGAAAGGTCTGGATTGTAGAGAGATCTCAGAAGGTTTCAAATTATGCTTGAAGCAAGAGGAATAAGTAAATCTTAGGCTTGCTGCTTGTAGGACAGATGGTATGATATAAACTGAAAACAGAGCCTATTTTTTCTTGATTTTCGTTACCAAGCACCATTTTCACACTGGGAAAAAGAATAAATATTGTGAAGTTGGAGAGAATGTGAGCATCCACAGTGAGGTTTATATGAGTTCACATCCTTTACTGAGATGAAGCCTATTCCAGGGTAGTGAGAAGGTTTATACTTGTATCTGAGCCATATTAGGTACTATCAAGAATCACAGGGACTAGGAGAAGTGTTAAGAGATGAAGCTACGGGCTGGGTGCGGTGGCTTATGCCTGTAATCCCAGCACTTTGGGAGGTCGAGACGGGCAGATCACCTGAGGTCAGGAGTTCGAGACCAGCCTGGCCAACATGATGAAACCCTGTCTCTATTAAAAAATACAAAAATTAGCCCAGGGGTGGTGGTGGGCACCTATAGTCCCAGCCACCTTGGCAGGCTGAGGCAGGAGAATGGCATGAACCCAGGAGGCAGAGCTTGCAGTGAGCTGAGATTGCGCCACTGTACTCCAGCCTGGGCGACACAGCAAGACTCCATCTCAAAAAAAAAAAAACAAACCAAAAAAAAAACAAGACATGAAGCTATGCATATGTAGTCCTGTTGAAAACAAAAAGAAGCTTGTAATGTTCCACACACATCTGGAGATTCATGTTTAAGTCTGTGCACCTCACTTTAAGAGATATCCAAAGCAGAGCACATTCACAGAAAATATACTTGGCAAAAGTACTCAAAACCACATTAAATGAGGACAGACTGAAGAAGTCGACGGGGATCCAGTGGCAGGAAGAGTAGCTGATATATTGCACCAAAAATTCGGGCTTGAAAAGATTTTGAAAAATTCCAAAGAGATTACTTCAAAGACAATGAAGAGACTAGATGCCATAACATAAGTTATTCAAGGAAGTGAGGACATTTAACTGAAGAGAAGCAAAGACATAGGAAAGGAAGGTAGGCAGGAACAATAACCATCTTCAACGCCTAAGGGAATGTGCTATTAATGAGAAACAAGACTGGCGCTGTTAGCCTCATAAGACAAAACTAGAAATGAGAGGCTCAATATTAGGAAAGACTTTTGGATCAAATGACAATGGTTATCCCGGAAGAAACTGGGATCATCATACCTGGAGTAGAAACAGAAGCCAGTTAATGGCTGCAGAGGACACTATTGAGAGGGAGTGGAATATCAGAAGCCAATTAACAGAAGGTGACTATATTTGATAAGAAACAACATTAACAATCTTGGAAGAGAAGTTTCAAGGAATTTAGGGAGCAGAGGATGGAAAGATGAGTGCTAGATTCAAAACAAGACAGAAGTAAACACAGCCATAGAAAGAGGTAAAGAACACAAATTCAAAGAGATGGCCAACAAAATCTGACCGACAACATCTTCCTCCAGAAAGTCTTGCATGAGTAATATCAATGGGTGCCAGAGTACTTAAGATTGTGGCTTCTGAAGGCAAGTAAGGCACATACTATCTTTAATAACAATACTGTAGAAGGAATATGTCCCTTTGTCTCACAAAAGAGAAAGAGTATTCTAAGGAATTAGACAAACTTGATTCCAAATTAAGATTACCACCATACAGCCGGGCGCTGTGGCTCATGCATTTGGGAGGCCAAGGTGGGTGGATTGCCTGAGCTCAGGACTTTGAGACCAGCCTGGGCAACACAGTGAAACCCCATCTGCACTAAAATACAAAAAAATTAGCTGGGTGTGGTGGCATGCACCTGTAATCCCAGTTACTTGGGAGGCTGAGGCAGGAGAATTGCTTGAACACGGGAAGTGGAGGTTGCAGTGAGCCGAGATCGTGCCATTGCACTCCAGCCTGGGTGACAGAGTGAGACTCCTCAAAAAAAGATTACCACCATAGGGCCTTGGGCAATTAATTCTGTCTTCAGTCCTAGGGTTCTCTTTAAAAGGCAGTGATCTGATTTGAAGTCAGATTGGAAAGCTGCAGATATGCTTACAATTTAACATATAAACAATGACATAAAATTTCAAGCCAGTAATCAGAAAGCGCAAAAGGCTTAGATTAAATCATTCGGATTAAGGTAGGTAGGGAAATCATTCTCTTCTGAGCAGAAAACAATAATCATGAGTATTCGTTGCCACCAGTGGCGTTCTTCCTTTTTTTAGCTGGGTCACTATAGCAAGAGAAAACCGGGAACTCTGAGTAGATAACCCAGAAAAGCAAACAGGGAATCTTTCCTGTAACAATTCTTGTGCAAATATATTATGGCTCCCTTGAACTGAACAGATGTTTACTGATCATGTACTATGTGTACGTGTTTGTAAAGACTTTGACTCCTGAAGATGCAATTATATCTACATTTGTAGAACATTTACTGGGTTCTGAGTACCAGGCACTAAAATAAACGCTTCCCAAAGTTATTTCATTTAAATACTCAAAACCACTCTATACAGCATTTTTGTTGGTTTGTTTTTAAATAAATGAGGTAAGAAAGGCTCAGGAAGATTAAGTAACTTGCAAATCTGATCAGATTTACATTTTAGAAACAACTCTTTGGACGCACAAAAAGTTAGTTAACAGTGGTTGTTTCCGCCTTTAAAATTCTGTATTGATTACATGTATTCTCTTTCTTCACATACAGACCAAAATAAAAGACTAGATTTAGAGAGCCAAATTAAGACGCTACTGCAATAGTGTAGGCAAAAATGAAGAAAGTCTGAATTCAAGCAGTGGCAGTGGGAATAAATGAAGAGATATAGATGCAACAGGTCTGAGAGACTGACTGGATACAGTGGTGCCTGGGTGAGTTGTGATGTTCTTAAGAGAGATCAGGAATACAGAAATTAGAAGCATTTCAGAAAATAGGGCCAATATGAAGAGGAGTTCAATTCTGGATATGCTACATTTAAGTGCCTATGGCACATCCAGATAAAGAGTACGCTAAAAAAAAAAAGTAGAAATAAGATCTGGAGTTGTAGAGAATGTCTTAGCTGAAATATAGGTCTGCAGACACTGGTGTAGTCAAGGGTATTTGAATCACCAAGAGATAATACATAGAAGGATGAGAATAGAAGGTCAAAGTTAGGATCCTGGATAACCCAACAAATAAAGGGCAGAATAAAGCGTAAGTGAAAGAAATTTTAAAAGATGATGTGTGGATAGAAGAAAGCTAAGAGCAAGTGATATTCCAGAAGCCAAGAGGAAAGGAGAGAGTTTCAAGAAGTGGGGATGAGTTATGCATGGTTCCAAATAGAGTAAAGTGGTCAAGTGGGTGAATACTAAAAAGAAGTCATGCGTTTTGGCAATTCTGATAATCTTAGCAAGAACTGTTTAGTACAATATAGCTCAAAATGTGGGTCATAAAATGGAATCTTAGGAGAGGGCGTAATAGGTAAGCCCACTATTCCAAATCTTCATATTTTACTGGGTTTAATGTAAAAGCAACTTATCTTCCTTTTATAATGATTTACTCAATATACTAGTAACATTAAGAAGACTGATACATAAACAAATCAGATTTGTTCTAGCAACAGAAGACACTGAGGTAGAGAACAAAGAAAGTGTGAAGAACACTTTCACACTAAAGCTTGTCTTCTGCCTCACCACCTAGGGGTCACCCTCATGATGCTACAATATAATGATTGTTAAAGAAGAAAACAAACTCTTAAAAGTAGAGAAAAGCCTAAGCTTAAAGCTTGAGAGTTGATTTTTCCCCAGAAGCACAGCTCAGGTCAAATCAACTTACTTTCAAGTCTAAGGGCATCTGAGTCCCTCCCTGAATTCTCAACAGAGAATACAGGGTCCTCCTCTGTTCCTCTCTCAGAGGGCTCTTCTTCAGCAGCATCCAGTGACTGTGAGTTGTCAAAATATTTCTGTTTGTCATGGCTGTTGTCCAGGGTTTTCTCATGACAATTACCTCAATGACAAGAGACACAGATATAGCACATTAGAAATATCTCTCGTGTAGTACTATAGTACAAGGTCCTAAAATATCAAGAAGAGCAAAAATGTGACAATGCCGGTTTTTCTTCAGCAGAACACACAAAAATCAGTGAGCTGCAGCACCCAAAGCCAGATCATTACTGTGATTCAAGATTTTGCGCTGAAGTTCAAGTTTCAGCTGTAGGCTATTGTCAAGTATTTAGGAGGAGAAAAACAACTGTAACAACAAAGATCAAGCCCCAAGACCTTGTTCCATTCATAATGGCCATGAAATATTTTCTTGAAGTTAGAAATATCATCAAAAAGCTTTCCTTCTATTTGTGAGAAATGACAGGTTAATACCTGGATAAGTCTGAGATAAATTATAGCAGAGAAAAATACTATTTTTGCATCATGGCTTAAAATGAGATATACCAAAAGGTGAGGAATTATTAAAAATTAAAAGCCAAAGAATTAAAGGGGGATGATGGCAGAAATTCAACAATTAAGGCTGCCATATAACTTTTGGAAATGTTTTGCAATGTTTCTTTTGGAAAACAAGTTCTGGTCATATCAATAAAAATAACTTTCAGCATGTATAGTGGGAATGACCTCTATGGCGACTTTTACCTGTGAGTCAAAGGATTTTGATCCTATTAAGAGTTTTGTGTTAATATGAACCCAAACCCCCAATATTCAGCTATACCTGATGGTCATTCTCTGGGTAGGGGAGTATGTTACCAGATAGTTATATCTAACATGGCAGCAATCTGGCTGACATCTGTCCCTCCTTTGACTACCCTTGATTAGTTCTAGCTGATCTGGCAAGCTGAATAGGTGTCCTCTTTCCCCCTTGTGTTCCATGGACATTGTCAATGAAAATGCATTTTCATTGGAGAATCACAACTTTCCTGTTAGAGGACAATTCTTTGGTTAAGAGTGTGTAAGTAGCTGTTCTCCTTTACCAGAACATTCAAACACATTCTATGTTTAATTTTTAGAGAATGTTGTCTCAAAGATAGACCGATCTATCTATCTATCTATCTATCTATCTATCTATCTATCTATCTATCTATCTATCTATCATCTTATCTGTGTGTACAGATTCACCAAATCAAGCTCTCTCCACATGAGTGGAAACACAAGATGTCTCTTTCTTGACTGATGGCTCTCTTTCAGATTTCACAATTTAAGGAAGTACTTCTAATGCCATCTCCCTTACTGTGCCAAGAAAATGTAATGGACTCAAAACCTTTTCCAACTTAATGACTTTAGAGTAAGGGGACCACATGCTTAGAGAGTCATTTTCCATTTTCCACTTTTACACTATTATACATTGGAGGCTACCATATTTAACAAGACTATGTCAGAAATTGAGGATTCTTTGTTTTAAGAGTTTTAGCTCTCAAGAAATCGACAAACAACTTGGGGAGACAGTAAATACAAGACAGCAAAGAATACTTGTTCCAAATAAGTGCTTCAGAGAATAAGCTTTGAGTAGTTAGAACTCGAATTTTAAAGAATAGGCAGGACTTATAAAAGGGGAACTACATGAAATGGAAGAAATATTTTTTGAGTGCTTTATATTTTTTCCTCCACTTTATCCTCATAAAAACCATGTGCATCTTCATTTTAGAAATGAGGAAACCGATTCTCAGTGAAATAAAGTAACTTGCCTAAAGTCAAAAGTAAGTAGTAGATCTGAGATCTGGATCAGGTTTATCTTATTACAAGGCTTCTAGGCTTCCCCCCGCCGATCAGTAGGGAAGGCAGCATTCTAGGCAAGGAAGAATAATGTGTTGGGCAAAGCAACAGGCACAGAAATTCTCATTTGTGTTTGGGAGCAGTGAAAAGTACAACTTGTAAAAGACTGAATGTGGTGTGTGTGTGTGCCCACCCATGAAGGGCTAATGGGAAAGAGGCCATGAGCGTGTGTGTGTGTGTGTGTGTGTGTGTGTCCCCGCCCATGGAGGGCTAATGGGAAAGAAGCCATGAGCAATGGTAGTTGCTTTCTTTCTCCAGATTCTCCTGTGACAGGACAGAGGTTGTTAATTTGCCTCCACTTCTATTTTCACCATCTGGTATGTGTAGTTAAGTCAGGGGAGCTAAACATAAGAGCATTAAAATAAAACAGAATAATGACATCAACCAACTCTGCACACCCAATTGAGTATAATTTATTATGAAGAACATCACACTTCTCAGAGACAATTCTTAATTGGGATATAAATAAGCACGACTATTAAAAGCAGAGAGGAAATAATTATGACAATGATGCTGATTAAAGCATTCTTCACATTGACACACGTTGTGTAAAACATTATAAAAGCAAAGGACAAACATTTAAGACTGGAACCCAGTGAAACTCTGTGTTTTCTGAAGTTGATTTCCTCCCTCAACATTTGATTCTCTTCTGTTTCTCTCCCACCCTCTGCCCACAGTAAAAATTTAACTGGTCTCATCTTTTTAAACTTATGCAATACGAAAAAATATCTTGTAGGTAATTTATAAACTATTATGTGCACAAGGGACCCTGAAGCTAAATTACTCCTTCTGCATGACCTCAAACTCAGACATCTTGTGCAAGCCATGTGCATTCTAAGAATGTCTTGTCCTCAAATTCACGAAATTGGGGCCAACATCTCTCAGAGGGAGAGGAGAAGAAGAATCGGGAGGAGAACAGGAGGAATAAAAAAAGAGTAAGAGGTTTATGTTAGGGTATTTCTTGGAAGTAGGCATCAAAATGATCACATAAAAGCTACATGCTTTAAGAGTAGAATTGTGAATACTAACGTTCTTACGCTCAACTGTTAAAAACAGACCAGTTTGGCCAGGCGCGGTGGCTCACGCCTGTAATTCCAGCACTTTGGGAGGCCGAGGAAGGCGGATCACGAGGTCAAGAGATCGAGACCATCCTGGCCAACATGGTGAAACCCTGTCTCTACTAAAAATACAAAAATTAGCTGGGCATGGTGGCACATGCCGGTAGTCCCAGCTACTTGGGAGGCTGAGGCAGGAGAATCGCTTGAACCTGGGAGGCAGAGGTTGCAGTGAGCCGAGATTGCGCCACTGCACTCCAGCCTGGCGACAGAGCGAGATTCCATCTCCAACAAAACAAAACAAAACAAAACACCCAAAAAACCAACAAAAAAAACCAGACCGGTTTAGGGTTTTGATGTGATTTGCATATGTAGCTTGGCGATAGTTGAATTACCTAATTTTAAAAATTACTCCTTCCAGTTTCTAAGGGTAGGTGAAGTATTTCAGAAGAACTTAAAATTTCCATTCTTTAGACTACTGTATAGGTCTGCTCCAGCTCAAAGGAGAACTAAAAAAAGTTGCCTTTGTGGAAAAATATTGCCTGTTTTCCTGGCAGAGGTCGGAATGATGTTCTCATTAAAGAAACACAGGAAAATATTGGAGAAGGAAAAATGGAAAGATACCTGGAAAGTAGCAAGTCATCTTCTATGCATAAGACTTATTTTTTGCTGACACAAAAATGGGGAGATTCTATGACTTACACTAACCTTGAGAGGTATGAGTTTTCTTTAAAGGAACAACACTATTTAAACAAAATGCTTTAGGTAACGAGGTCCCAGGTGAAAATGGAAAACACTTTTCTGTGTTTAATGCTGTTACTTGCTTGCAAAGCATTTAGCATCTAATTCAAATCCTGGCAGTTCGGTTTTTCTTAGAAGTAAGAGACTCCAAGACTATCAACTAAGTATAAAACTCCAAAAAGGGTATTTCTGATTCTGGAACTACTATGAGATCCTAGTATATTAACATTCTTTTCTATGCTTAGAGTATCTCCTGCATAAATAGGGTTATTAATACTAACCTATCCTACAAGGGTGTTTGCAAAAACAACTACATATTTAATATACCTTGTCAAAGTAAAGTCTCCTGACGGGTAAAGTCACAATTTATCATGTGGCTAAACAGTTTTTCAAAGTATACTAAGTTCTCAGGATCTCCTATCTTCTCATCTTAATTGTTTACAAATTGCTAGAAGAGTATTTTCCACTTTCTAATTAGAGTTGGGTAACCACTTATTTGTTAAAAAGAATTCTTACCTTCTAAATCTCATATATTGGTAGAGATTCCTGGTTGGGTAACTTAGGATGCTTTTTGGTTAGTTATAATAAAGAAATGCCACAAATGAATTGAGAGGCATCAAAACTTTGTAAGAGCATTAGAGCAGTGGTTATGGGTACAGCCTGGCGCAAGACAAGTTACTTTACCTTTTTGTGAATCGTTTTCCTCATCTACAAAGTGAGTTTTTTGTTTTTGTCTTTTAAGAGATGGGGGTCTCACTATGTTGCCCAGGCTGGACTTGAACTGCTGGGCTCAAGTGATCTTCTTACTTCAGCCTCCTGGCGTGTGCCACTGCACTGGCTGCAAATTGAGCTTAATAATAATATCCATTTCATTAGGTTGTTGAGAATTACATGCAAAGAGCTAGACCATTGCGTAGCACATGGTAAGATGCTATTATTATTAGCCCTGACTCCCTGAAAAGCTGCACTGGAATAGTAAGTTATCCCAATGTAATCTTTTTAAAATAAGGCCTTTTAGTTATAGCCAACTCAGAATCTCTAGTATGAACAATTAACCTGCTATGAGAAGTTATCAGGGTATCCATCTCACGCCAGTTAGAATGGCAATCATTAAAAAGTCAGGAAACAACAGATGCTGGAGAGGATGTGGAGAAATAGGAACGCTTTTACACTGTTGGTGGGAGCGTAAATTAGTTCATCCACTGTGGAAGACAATGCGGTGATTCCTCAAGGATCTAGAACTAGAAATATCATTTGACCCAGCAATCCCATTACTGGGTATATACCCAAAGGATTATAAATCATTCTACTATAAAGACACATGCACATGTATGTTTACTGCAGTACTATTCACAACAGCAAAGACTTGGAACCAACCCAAATGCCCATCAATGATAGACTGGATTAAGAAAATGTGGCACATATACACCATGGAATACTATGCAGCCATAAAAAAGGATGAGTTCATAACCTTTGCAGGGACATGGATGAAGCTGGAAACCATCATTCTCAACAAACTAACACAGAAACAAAACCAAACACCACATGTTCTCACTCATAAGTGGGAGCTGAACAATGAGAACACATGGACACAGGAGGGGAACATCACACATCAGGGGGTGGTGGCTAGGGGAGAGACAGCATTAGGAGAAATACCTAATGTAGATGACGGGTTTATGAGTGCAGCAAACCACCGCTGCACATGTATACCTATGTAACAAACCTGTATGTTCTGCACATGTATCCCGGAACTTCAAGTATAATAATAATAATTAAAAAAAGAAGTTATCAGTGTATCTGCATAATTTCAACTTTGTGTGTGTGTGTGTGTGTGTGTGTGCACGCGTGTATGTAGGGGATGCTGGGGGCAGTATAGAGTCCATTTCTACCAATCTTTTAGAAGAAAGCAGCGATTAATTCAGATCAAACTCCTTAGCATATCTAAGCCCCAAAATATTTAGTACACTTAGAAATTAGTCTCACAGTAGGCTCTGTGCTCTCTAAAGGACATTTTAATAGACAGACTGCCTTACAATATGAAAATAGGCTATGGGTACCATGTTACCTATAGTCTTTTACTTCTTTGCTGTTCAACAACTCCTTCCCTCTAGTTTTTTTTGTTTGTTTGGAGCCAGAATTGCTCTGTCACCCAGGCTGGAGTGCAGTGGCATGATGTGGGCTCACTGCAACCTCTGCCTTCCAGGCTCAAGCCATCCTCCCACCTCAGCCTCTCGAGTAGCTGGGACTACAGGTGCACGCCACCACACCTGGCTAATTTTTGTAATTTTTGTAGAGACAGGGTTTCAGCATGTTGCCCAGACTGGTCTCAAACTGCTGAACTCAAGCAATCTGCCCTCTTTGGCCTCCCAAAGTGCTGGGATTATAGGCATGAGCCACTGTGCTCAGCCCCCTCTAGTTTGTTAATCTTGCTTCAGTCGAAGCTTCCCCAAACTTTTTGTTTTCATACAGTAAATATAAGTTATATTCCCATGCAATTTATTATAAAACTAATTTCTAAGACATAAATAATAAACTGATTTGTAATAGGAGCTATAATTCAAAATTTAAGGCAAAGATGTTAGAAAAGTAGTCTTTGTGAAACAGTGGAATATTCTAACGGTTTTCCTACCATCCCTGCTCCAACAGGCTTATATTATACTCTACAGTCTACTTTCTTCTGCCTTTCAGAAAGGTTACCCTACAGGAAGCGTTCTGATATATTCAATTAAAGTACCTATGTGGAAAATACAGACATCATCATCCTTTTAACAGATATGAGTGACTTTTTCTATAGCATTTTCTCCTTACCTTTCTACCCAACTGCACTCAAAATTATGCAGTTATAAAAGTGATTTCTTTTGGAAATAGGTAGCTCAGAAACACATGGTGACTGTTTCCTTTTATTATAATTTAAGCTACCTAATAACACTATTTCATATTTATCTCTAGGAAAATATAATCTGTCTTTTAGAAGAGGTAGTAAAATACCATGAAGTGAACAAAAATATATCTTTCAGTGGCTCACCACTGTTATACAAAATTACTTAAAAATATTGCCAGGAAGCTTTTACTACAGGTGACATGTGGGACTTTGGCACCACACAGAGTAACAGGTATAGCTGAGGGAAAAGGAGACCTTACTGGGAATAGATACCTTTATGATTTCCACCTCCAGAGGTTGTAACAGAGTCTAACAGACCTTTTACCAAGAGGAACACTTCCATGGTATAAATTCAAATCCTGCCTTGGCTGCAGCCTTACTGTACAAACTTGGGCAAATCAATTTACATTTCTGTGTCTAGGATTTTTTACTCTGAAATGGAGAAACAAACTACTGTCCTACTGTCAGAGGATTCTTGGGAAACGTCGTTAATGAAACCACTGCTAATATAAGCATACAGAACCTGAATCTGGGTGAAACCTAGGTTGCTGATGACTGTACCTGAGACAAATGAAGATGCCTCACCTCCTCTGCCCTGTCCTATCCTCTATTTGGGAAAGAAAAAAGAAATTATTTGAACAGAAATAATGGCTCCTTAGACTTGTTCTCATTCAGTAATTACTGCTGAATGAAATTCTTTGCAGAAGGTTTTAAAATAATGGTTATGTGCTGACTGACCTCAAAAGTACAATGGCAAAGAGAAAACAGACCATAGTGAAGACTAGAAATCAGCACTCTCTCCTGGTGAGGTGATTAAGTCAGACGAGTTTACAGGAAAAAAGAAAGAAAGAAAGAAAAGTATGTGATTCCCAAATATGAATGTGTATGTGTGTGTGTTTCCCTTTTACTACATATTCTGGAGTTAAATTCTGTCCTGGGAAATACTCTGTTCACACATGGTCACACCTGAAACTTGCTTTGCCCAAGAATTTAGAGCTGAATTGGTTTCTGCAGACCTATATGCCCCTGCATCCCATATGCCCTGCTGCCTTTTAGAGTAGAGAAAGGAGAACTGGCTATAAATCTGGCCTCTTGGTCTTGCCATGTGGCCTTCTCTTAAATGACTAAAGCACGGAAAGCAAAGTCAGCACCAGTTGAGACACAGATACCATGACATGTAGGCTGTGTTAGAAACTATTTTAATGAAGAATCCAGGCTTTCAGCAGTTATAAATGCTTCTAGAAAGGTAAATGATCAGATTACATATCTAAAGCAAATTTAAAATTCATTATAAGTTTACTATGAGACTTTTCCATGCAGAAATTATATTGAAAAAGAAAATTAACTGACATAGCTATTTTTTTTTTAATTTAAATCTCTGGCTTACTTCAGCCTAGGGAACTTTTCTTTAAGCAAGAATACTGGGGAAACAAATTCAACAGACTTCCTGAGACTGACTCATAGGTGTTAGTTTTCAATGAGGGTCAAGAGAGACACTAGTTTATAACTTTCATTAAAAACAGGAGGGACTGAAGGTGGGACAATACAGGCCACTTGTCAGACATGTTAGCTCCTACTGGACCAGTAAGACAATACAATTCCATTTTTCTTCCCCCTCTTACAGTGGGAACTGTAGACCTTAAAAGGAGATTTGTATCTACTTATGTATATTGAGGGGGGTTTCCTAGAAAGCACTCTGGGCAAACTTTGGGTGGATACAAGTTAATTTCTCATTATTACATTTAATACTTAGTTATCTGAGTAGTTCACACTTGAAATATCATCAGCTACTTTGCCATTAAAGAATATTCTATGTGCTAAATGTTGGGGGGAGGGTATGGAATGCTTGGTGAGCTGGGGTATGCAGATGAAAAAAGGATTGGTTTCTGTACTCAAGGAGCTAGGAGTCTTGTTAGAGAGTTGTATGATGTACACAGATAACTACCATGGCAAGTCACAGGAGCCAAAGGAGAGGCACAGTTAAATTGTCTGATTACACATTACTTATAATTAGGAGATCAAGTAAGGCATATGGTGGAAGTGGGTCTTGAAAGATGGGTAAAATTGGTACTTTTATGTGTATGTGTTGTGGGAAAGAGCTGGAGAGTTATGGGATAGAGCTGCAGAAAGCAATGAGTGCTAACTCATCAAACTAGCAAAGCAGGATGTATGTAGTCAAGAAAATTAACTACCCGCAATAGCATCATCATTTGGTACCAAGATTTGGTACAATTTCCACGGATTCTGCAAAAGGCAGATGTTACAAAGTTCTTACAGTCAGTGACCTTAAAATACAACATATCTTTCTGATTCAATCACACACTCTTACAGTGAGTCTGCTTCACTCAATTCTTAAACTCAGAACAAGCATACAAACAGTCGGAGGGGGCTTAGATTTCCTGGCTACCCACAACCGTTAGTGTTTACCATCTGCCTCTCCTTTTTCCTGCTACAAGTGGTCACCTGCTGACACACAGGAAAGTGATCGAGTAGGAAAACCAACAGACTTGGTTTACGTAGTAAGTATGATATTTAGGCCAACCAAATGTCCTTTGCATTGGTATAGGTAGTATGATATTTAAACCAAAGTTTAAAATATGGTATTGGTATTTAAAACTTACTAGCAAACTAGACTTGGTTTAGGTAGTAAGTATGATATTTAAACTTACCACTGGTATAGGTAGTAAATATAATATTTAAACCAACAGACCTTGTACATTACACAACTCTCTAACAAGACTCTCCTAGCTCCTTGAGAGCAGAAACCAATCTTTAATTATGCCCAGCACTTTTTGGGCTTATCAGGCTTGTCTTTTTTCCCTAGAGCAAGGATACAGAGCAAGGCTGAGGCTAATGAAGTTATAAAGGCTATTTTGTCTTTTTTTCTCCTCAAATTAAGTGAATTACAAGGACAGTATCTTGAAATGAGAACTCAAGATCCTAGTTATTCCATAATTGATCAAGATTTGAGTGTAGTAATACCTCATAGGTCCTAGATAGAAGGAAAAAGATCAAGCACTAGGAAATGTCCTTTGCATTGGTAGAGGTAGCAAGTATGATATTCAAACCAAAGTTTAAAAAATCCCGCTGAAGTTCCTCTATCAAACAATGTTATGAGCAGAGACTTGTGGATGGATCTCAGTAATAAAGTTTCCTAATACCCTGATTGCAGATCCTGCCTCAAGGGTATGGAATTAAGATAGGCACTTTAATTTGAACATATCTACTTACACATAAGTAAATATGGCCAATGCATGACCAAGGGGAAAGTGAAAAGCACATGATGATATCATGTATTTTTGTTACATATTGTTTCCTCTTGCTTTATGCCACCAAATGAAAGTCACCTGGGGCACTCACCTCAGTGGCCACTTTGCAGGTAATAACATGGTTTTCAGGATCTTACTCAGTCTCTCCCAACTTTCAACATTTATGGCTTTTAGCCAGTGTACTGTGAGAGGGGTGGTGAATTGATTATTTATTTGTTCATATTAGGTTTTTCTCTAGCTGTATTTCTCATCATCAAGTGAAATAGGGCTTTATTATTACAGAGGTGCAGCAGGAATCAGAAAACTTGCTTGACAGCAGTACCCGCTCAGCTGCTACGGACCTCTAGCTCTTTTTCCTGAAATGTACTTATTGTGCTTATTATTTTCCATAATCATCTCACTGTATATTTGTGACCTGACTGGGTTATTAACAAAGCCTGACAGCTAAAGAGGTTTAAAGGATGGCAAAATTTGAATGACAAATTTAGGTTTGTTCCTATAAAAGGCAACTAAACGGGAAGACAAATCCAAAGCTATGGCCTTTTCAATATCTGTGAAATGTGATTTAAATTTCTCCTGCATCTTTGAGATAATAATTAAATATACTTTGCTGGTTAGTAACAGATTACTGAGATTTTCCTGGCCAAAGAGTGGCTCAGTATGAAATAAATTCAACCACTAGTAATAAATACTAACAATGAAAGAAAAAAGGGGGAGAAAAACCCAAACAGCATACACATGTACACATATATATGGCAGACATCCTCAGTCTTATGTGTTTTAAAATCTCACGAATGTTCTTTTCTAATGATTACCAGACTTGCTGCTTTATATCCATCAGGCCATGGAACTGAGTAGAGATCATCCAATGATTAAATATGAAAAGGGGTTTACATAGTTGGTGCTGTTTTAAAAAAATAGTCTAAAACTAGGAACTCATTTCAACGGTCTCAAAGCAAACATAATTTTCTGAGGCACAAATCACTTAGAAATTTTTAAAAAAGCCCACTCTACCAACGAAGAATAGGTTGTGTATTTTGCCAATTAGAATAATTTTTTTAAAATTACTTTTTTCAAGAGACAGGTGTCCCATCATGTTTCCCAGGTTTAAGGGCAGTGGTGTGATCAGGGTGCACCCTAGCTTCGTAGTCCTGGTCTCCAGTGATCCTCCCACCTCAGCTTTCTAAGTAGCTGGGACTACCATGCACACCACCAAGCCCAGCTAGAATCATCTTTCTGAATGGAGAAGAGTTGTATAAATGCTTGCTATCTAAGATGGCAAAGCTTAACATTACATAAACTGAAATGTCTCCAAAACATCTAGAATGATGAATGAAAACTCAAGATTTAGACAACATGCAATGAACTTGCCTAACTCACTACACACAAGTGTATATGACAAGAAGTCAGCCCCCTTCAGTTCCTGTAAGGAGAATGAAATACAATTGCAGCAACAAACCATATTAAAAATACCTTGTTAAATGACTAGGGGGAACTATATAAAACAGACCCCCTCTTGCTTACAGGGCTTAGACTATCCTTCTGAGAAATGCCCTATTTCTTCAATTGCCCATCAAGGTTTTCTACTATTTTATTAAAAATACACAATTAACTTTTCATGTTTCTTTTTTTAGATGGAGTCTCTCTTGCCCAGGCTGGAGTACGATGATGCAATCTCAGTTCACTGCAACCTCCACCTCCCGGGTTCAAGCAATTCTCCTGCCTCAGCCTTCCCAGTAGCTGGGATTACAGGCATGCACCACCACACCCAGCTGATTTTTGTATTTTTAGTAGAGATGGGGTTTCGCCATGTTGGTCAGGTTGGTCTTGAACTCCTGACCTCAGGTGATCCGCCTGCCTCGGCCTCCCAAAGTGCTGGGGTTACAGGCGTGAAGCCACCATGCCCAGCCACCTTTTCATGTTTCTAACAAATGAAGTTTTTAAAGAAAGCTTTCCTCATTTGTGTTCTATTATTATTACATGTTTTTTAAAGAATGATTCTTGGCCGGGCACAGTGGCTCACACCTATAATCCCAGCACTTTGGAAGGCTGAGGCAGGTGGATCACCTGAGGTCAGGAGTTTGAGACCAGTCTGGCCAACATGGCGAAACCCCGTCTCTACCAAAAATACAAAAAATTAGCCAGGTATGGTGGTGGGCACCTGTATTTCCAGCTACTGGGGTGGCTGAGGCAAGATAATTGCTTGAACCAGGGAGGCGGAGATGGCAGTGAGCCGAGACAGAGCCACTGCACTCTAGCCTGGGCGACAAGAGCGAGCGAGACTCCGCCTCAGAAAAAAAAAAAAAAAAAGGAAAAAGAATGCTTATTGGTTTCATCTCCTACTTGCTTTAAAGTTATTTTAGTCACTAAGTAACAGGATAAAATGAGCTATATTTTAGGAACTATATCTAATAGCTCTAAAAGTAATTCAATTATATATAGAGAGCTCACTTTAATACTTTCATTATTCTAAAATTTATTAATGTTGTTTTAGTGTAGCTATTTCCTCATTTTATAGAAAATGCTTTTGATAAAATGAAGTCACCAATGATTTCTAAACTGTTAAACCCAGAGCTTCCCACAGTTTATTCATTTACCAATTACTATCATGATTTTTCCATAGCTAGCAGTATCATGACTTAACATAATGTTTTTCTTTAATGAATCTAAAGTCTAATCTTACACTAATTTAGGTTAAAAGGGAAAATCATTACCATTTTTCATAAATCACAGGTTTTATGTACCAGCTAAATATATTTTCTAAGGCCCATCAAAATAAACCACAAATATTAAAATTAAAATACCAACTAAAAGCTTGCAAATGAATCAATTCAGGACACACTACTATTGTCCTCTTTGTCCCTCTCAAACTCTCTGTTTTCTAAACTTCATGACCCTGCTCTTCCAGTGCCTCTATTTACGCACTCTTTCACTGACTCTGTTCCTTAAATGTTAGTATTTTCTAAGATTCCATTCTTGGCGTTTTCTTCACATCCTGCACATTCTGAGGGAATCAGAGGCATCTCCAAATGAACATGTCTATCACTGAACTTGCTATTCCCAGCACATCAATGCATAGATGATTTCTCCTCTGTATTCCCATTCTTAACAACATTGACGTCTATCCAGTTACCAAAGTTAGAAACCTCTCTAGTTAATTCGCATTCTGAGACAACTGTTTTCAGCCTTTCCTCTCTCATCAAATCTCCAACATTCTCTGTACCTCTTCACACTCTCATCTGACAAGTCACCTAATATGTTGCTGAGAAGCCTTCTATGCTTCTCTATGCTGCAGGGCCTTCTATTTTTAGAATAACAAAAACAAATACCTTCAACCCCACAGGCCCCTCCAGCTATATCCCATTTTCCTGCTCTTCACTATAGCAAAACTTAAGAGTTGCTTGCCATCCTCACTTCCTCACCTCCTTCAAAACCGATTTCACACAAGCTTTTACAAGATTACCAACAATCTCCAAGTTACTAAATCCAGTGGTTCATTCTCTGCCCACATCCAGCTCAATCTCTCAGCATATAGCATGCTGGTACAATAATAATGATATGCTTGATAACCCCTTAAAACATTTTCTTCACTTGGCTTGTGGGATAAAATACTTCAATGGTTTTTCTACTAGCTTACTGGCTACTCCTTTATTGCTCTTTTTCTTCCTGACCTTTAAATGTTGGCTAGAATACCCTAGTAACTGATTTTTGACCCATTTTCCTTTTTATAGTAATTATTGAGGTAATTTCATCCAAGCTAATGACTTAAAAAATACATACGTCCATGACCCATAAATTATTATCTCTAGCCTGGTCTCTTCCCCATCATTGTAACACTCATGTATCCAACTACCTATTCAACATCTCTACTTGAACACTTAATAGGCAACTCAAATTTAACATGTCCAAAACCAAACTTGTTTTTCTCCCCAAATCTGCTCCTTTCTCAGACCTGAGTATCTCATTAAATAGCACCACTATTTACCTGATTGCTCAGGTTCCAAATTTAAGAGTCACCCTTGACCTCTCTTTCTTTCATTTCCCATATCCCTTTCTAGGAGTGTCTTTTTGGTTCTACCTTCAAAATATATTCCAAATAGGATCATTTCTCACTTTCTCCCTGTCCACCCCAGTGGTACAGGCCAATATCATCTCTCACTGATATTTCTGCAATAGCATCCTAACAGGTCTTCATGCTTCTGCTCTTACCCCACTAGTCTATTCTCAACAGAGCAACCAGAGGAATTATGTTAAGATGTAAATCAGTTCATTTCACTCTTGTGTTCAAAATCTTCCAAGTCAGCAGTCCCCAACCTTTTTGTCACCAGGGGCTGCTTTCGTAGAAGACAACTTTTCCAAAGACTGGGGGGTGGGTGGGGATGGGGTTTTGGCATAATTCGAGCACATTACATGTTTTGTGCACTTCGTTATTACATTATAACATATGATGAAATTATTATACAACTCACCACAATGTAGAATCAGTGGGAGCCCTGAGCTTATTTTCCTGCAACTAAATGGTCCCATCTGGGTGTGATGGGAGACAGTGACAGATCATCAGGCTTTAGATTCTCATAAGGATCGTGTAACCTAGATCCCGTGCATGCATAGTTTACAATAGGTTCATGCTCCTATGAGAATGTAATGCCACCACTGATCTGACAGAAGGTGGAGCTCAGGCAGTAATGCGAGTGATGGGGACTGACTGTAAACGCAGGTGAAGCTTTGCTTGCTGGCCCACCACTCACCTCCTGCTGTGTTGCCCAGTTCCTAGTCTTACATCTTTCTCTTAGATGAAAAGCCCACATTATTAGAATGGTCTGCAAGGTATCAAAAAAGTGGCTCTATCCTCCACCATATTTATCTCTGCTTTCATCTCCTACATCTCCACCACAGATGGAAAGCCCTCCTTGCTATTCCTAACATGAACATTTGCAATGCTATTCTCTCTGCCTGAAATGCTTTTATGCTGTATATCTGCATGGCTTAGAACCTCCATCCTTCCTCAAGTCTATGTTCAAATGTCACTTTCTCAGTGGGGCCTCCCTTAATGACCCCAACCCCCTGAGCACTCACTTTCTAATTAAATGATTATGTTTATTATCTATTCTCTGTTTCCCTCTACTAGAATGTAGCTCTGTAAGAGCTGGAGGTATTTTCTGTTTGGTTTCCAATTCCTAGAATAGTGACTGGCATATAGTAGATAAGTGTTCATTGAATGAATGAATGAATGAAGAATAAACCACACCCAGTTTTCTTTGGTTGAAAGAAAACAAATTGTTGCTTTAGAAGATTATATCCTCTATCAAATTTCATCTTTCTTAAGTATTATTTGGCAAGGCTAACAACCTATAATGACTGGATGAATAGCTGTGAACAGATCTCAGGCAAGGGCTAATAGGCTCATTCTTTAAAATAAAACATTTTTTTTTGGCATGCAGGACAAAAAATTCACATTAAAAACCAACAAATATTTATATATAATGTCTTTCAGAGGCTGAAGTATAAAACCATTGGTCATCAGAATCTGATAATACTGTCTCTAAGTTCTTATAAAAACCAAAAGTATCCCTTTTGTTCAAAAAAGCTAAATGCTGGAAATCCCAAAAGAAAAATACTGTCTACTAAGCTAATACTACAAAAGTACAGGCATAACATCTTCCATGTAAAATAGAAGGCTATGTGGCAATCTAATGATGCAAGATTCAGAAAAGATCAGGGTGATATGTTAAACTGAGAGACCATTTTAGGTATGCTCTTGGGGTTCATTATGACTGCACCCCATAATCTAGTTTACATCCATGTTTTATGTAGAAATGCATCTCTTTTGAGGGACGACATAAAAAGTGTAGTGATTATACCACTTTTATAAAATGTCCCAGGTATCTACAAATATGAATTCTTCCAATCTTTCAATCATGGCAGTGGAATAATTTATGATTGGCTGAAGGTAGAAGAATTATGCACAGGAACCACACTGGCCCTGGAAGACAGAGGACTCACTTTTTAGTTTCAGCTCTGCCAAAGACTGACTGTAATTTGAGTAAATCACAATCTTTGCTTGTAGGTTCATAAATACAAAAATTCTTTTTCCTATTCTCTCCTCTATCACATGTTAAATACATGTTAAAGATACATGTTAAAAAACTGTTTGTTAACCAAATAACTACAGCCCTTTTAAGTAAAGAAATATACAGATTTAGTCACATTACATACACAGAAGTACATCTGGTTTTGTTGCAGGATATACCTGCATCTCAGGATTTTAAAATCTGCAATATATCAACCAGTTTTAATTCTTTTTACAGAAATAAATGGAGGTGACCTAACTAGTAGCATATTTAAAATGCTGTTTAAGAGTCAGGTGCAGTGGTACACACCTGTAGTCTCAACTGTTTGGGAGGCTGAGATGGGAGGATTGCCTGAGTCAGGAGTTAGAAGCTATGGTGTGCTATGATAGAGTCTGTGAATAGCCACTGCACTCCAGCCTGGGCAACACAGTGAGACCCTGCCTCTAAAAAAAGTACTATTAAAATTGGGTCTATAAGAATATCTTTTTTTAAAAAGCAGATACCTTCACTAATTCTTATAAAAGAATGTAAAAGGATGTGATAAAGCAAAGATCCTTCATTGCAGGCAGTATATATGCTGGATAATCCACTGGAGGGCAGCAAAGTGCAGGATTTCTTTTTCTTCAACATCTGAACTCTGTAAAATTGCTTTAAGCTGCAAGTTACAAATCTACAAAAATTTAGGTTGAAGAACACAGACTAAAACTACAGGCAATGAAACAAGTTATAAAAGGAGATATTATTTACATAAATAGATGCTATAAATACAGAAACACTGTGAAGACAAGATAATCCATCTGCACATTGGAATAGACATTAAATCTCACATATATGATTTGAAAATTCTACTTTTTGCTCCAGAGACAAAACATATCAAATATGTATTAGACAGAGAAACTTGCAGACAATTACAGGAACACCTAAACATTAAAGTCTGAGTTCTTCTGCATAATATTTATTCATACTTTCTAAGGATCTGGGCCAATTTTTTTAAGTAGGCGTGTGCCTCAATTAATTAAGAAATGACCAGAGCTCAGAAATCTTGGGTTTAATGCTTAATTATATGCTGTAAACAGCGATGTTGCTGTTTGTGGCATAAAATTCTAATACATAGAACCTATTGGTTTTATGCTAATATAAGAAAAATAATAAATATAGACCATTAAAAATAAAGTAAAATCAAATGTATCAAAGATATAAGACAGCCTAGATTACTTTAGTAGTAGAAAATATCTTTGCTAGATGTAACTTTTTAATTTGCAGATTAGTATTTCAAAAATATTTTACGGTAATAAATGCTTGGAAAGTCCACTATCATGTTGTAATGCCACATCAATGTATTTCTGGACTTTTCTACAGATTCAATATTTAATCATTTTGCTCATATTGTTATTAAAAGTTATTTTCCATTTTTTAGAGAAGATAACCTTTACTGTTCCATAAAGTTTCATTCTGTGACATTTTTATTTTTTCCAATAAAAAAAGGCTGTTTTTTTTTAAGTGTTGAGCACTTCATAGACTTTGCTTATATTCAAAAGCATTATAAGTTTATTTAACAGATTCTGTTTTACTTTTAAAAGGATGAAGCTGTTATTGAAGAATAAGTTTGCTACAGTAACCAATTCAGTTCTGCTTAAGTTAAATAAAACTGTAAAATGACAAGCCTATAAATGTGGAAAACAGTAGGTATTTTAAAACTGCCCAAACAAGATGTTTAATCGAAACTGAAAGCACTAACTTTTACAGTCAATTCAAGAGTGGGCAAGTAAAAAAAATCAATGTATTAAGTTCTTCCTTCACAGCATCCTTGAAATGGTAGTGATATAAAACTACCTATAAAAGACCAGGATTTATGAAATTTTATTCAAAAGAGGGAGAGATGATGATGATAAACAGCTGCTATAAGAACACATGCATCTAACAAATGGCAGCCAATACATTGATTTGTAGGTTAATAAAAGTTTGAAAACATTGTCAGATAAATAATACTTCATTAATCAATACAGTTTTAGCTATAAAGTCTTTATAAGTACAAAAAAATTTTTTTAGCATAGTGATTGTGTATTTTTAAGTTGAACAAAACAGTATTTACAAGTGATAGAATACATTACCTGCATAGGCATTCCAAGAAACACAAATTAAAAATCTGCATTAAAAATTCCATGATTATATATGAAAAATAACAAAATACTTGCTAATGTTAAACTGCCCATCCTTTTACCACCAGGTCATACTATTTAAGACATTCTACTATATTATAGTTGCTGTAAAAATAATTGTTTATTTTTCTTTTTTGAGACGGAGTCTCGCTCTGTCACTCAGGCTGGATCGTGCAGTGGCACAATCTCAGCTCACTGCAACCTCTGCCTCCTGGGTTCAAGCCTGAACTTCAAGTCTGATTCTCCTGCCTCAGCCTCCCGAGTAGCTGGGATTACAGGCGCCCGCTATCACGCCCAGCTAATTATTGTATTTTTAGTAGAGATGGGGTTTCACCATGTTGGCCAGGCTGGTCTTGAACTCCTGACATCAGGTGATCCACCTACCTTGGTCTCCCAAAGTGCTGGGATTACAGGCATGAGCCACCATGCCTGGCCAACAATTATCATGAATTCTGTGACCCAGCCAGCAATTTCATGAATTCCATGACTATTACATGGAAAAAGAATCGTAAGCCTTGTCACTCTCTTGAAACCTCTATATTGTCATAATAAATACTTAAAACAGATGTCAGACAAGATAACTTATAAAACTTACTTCAATATTGCAAACATGAAAAAGGAAACGGCAAACAGAATCATCTGATTTCACTAAAGGTAAAGAAATCCTAATCATCCTTCAGAAGTTTTTTCTTTTTTTTTAATCAATTATTTAGCAAAGCTCAGAGATAACTGGAATAGATGCAACTGTTTAGATTTCAAGCATAAGAAGTTCCTGGTTTCTATAAAGGTGTTTGGCTTCTTTCAAGTTTTAGCTTTTCAAAGCTACAAGTCAGCAAAGTAACTATGAATGAATGGGATTACTCTGGAAATAAGTAACTCAAAATCATTGTCAAAGAAAAACACAATATTGAAATTGTTTCACTACTACTAATGAATTTTTAAACCTAGAAAATGCTATAGCATACATATCCATTAGGAGGTAACAGTATTTATTTAGGTATTAGCAAATGTTGGATTATTTTCTAATTCATATCAGAATGATTTTAAGTCTACCAGCAGTAATAGACTATTAGCTGTTCTTAGGTAAACTATGACATTTGAAAGATCACAGCATTCTGAGAAGATGCAGTAGAATTTTTAAAACAAGAAGACCACAGAATATATTCCAGGATTAAGTAACTTCTTCTGGTGGCCTTAGTGAGTTTGAGCAGACATTCTAACTAAATTTAGTAAATTCATTAATTACAATGTAAAAGGTGCTAAATATTTTTTATTGATGAGCTCCCTCTGAAAGAACTATTATTAAAAAAAATTGTGTTTCCCTGTCAAGTTATTTTCTTTTATTGTTATTATATTGGACCCAATAATATTCTCTGAATTCTCTGGACTATCAGATACTACAACTCTGAGAAAGATCTGTTCCAAGTTATTAGTTTCCTGGACCAGTTGAGGTTACATTCTGGGGAAAAAGTTCAAGACAACTGTATTCCCTCTTTTGACATGAGTGACATGTACTAAGAATATATTTCAAGAAACTGAAATACTAAATAAAAACATGTAAAATTAATGCTAAGGAGAAGACTTTTTAGAAAAGGGTCACTACATGTATACAGTGACAAAATGCTTCTTCTCAAAAACAGAAATAAATTTCAACAGAGTTGAGGGAGATGATAGTAAATTAAGAAAAGAGATTCTATTAATATAAAAAGCTCATTGAAAAAGTAAAATCCTTTTTATAAGGCTGTTCTTAGGTAACCCACAACATTTAAAAGACCACAGTGTTGCGAGAAGATGCAGTAGAATTAAAAACAAACAAACAAAAAAAGACCACAGCATATCTTCCAGGATTAAGAAGACAAAAATTCACAATTTGCACCTTTAAAGCTCTGAGAACCTTGTATTCACTATGAATTTCTAATGGCTTACTTTTAGCCAGTATCTACTATATGGTAAGAACAATGCAACTATTATGTATCCATAAATATAAAAAATTTAAAAATAAAAAAGAAAGTCATGGCAGAGCTGCAGCTCAAACATGAATCTGTAAGATTCTAGTGCTAGCCACTCCACTCTATTGCCTTGCTATACTGTTTTGGGCCTTTGACATTCATAAAAGAACTTTAATTCAGATTGTGACCAACACTGACCCACAACTGAGCTACAGAGGTATATTGCTGGGAGATTCTTGGTTTCTTCAGTAAATAATTGGGCTTTGATATTTAAAACGCAAGCACTACTTACCGTCTGTCACTCTATTAAAATTGTAAGGCAGTCTGGTATAGCGAATCAACAAAACCACTTTCTGGTCCCAAATCTACTAATAATTATTGATGTCTTTTACACAAGTCACATAAATAAGTGGATGTCAGGATTTTGTTTTTAAATATCAAAAGTGAAGGAGCTGAACTAATATCCATCTGATTAAATATTTTAACCTAATTTGAATATTAATAAAGCACCCACTGTGCACTCTACAATGGCTAGATACTGAGGATCCACACGTATGTAAACTGCACCCATCCCAATTCAAGGCACAGAGTTAAAATTCATGATTTTATTTTTTCTTATAGTGAAGGTTAAACAGAGAACCAAATATCATGTGATTCTTAGAAAGAAGGTTCTAATAACGAAAGTGCAACAGCTTTAGACATTAGCTTTACCCAGGTGGATACACCTATACACAGGCATATATGCCCATATATATGCTGTGGGAGGGAGTGGAAGAAGAGAAAAATATGCCACTTAATGTTGGGTCACTATATTAAAGGTAGAGTAAAGGTCTGAATCACCTTCAATGAAAGACAAGGAGCTATATTTCAGTGACTGAGTATATAGAAGAACTGCTTCAATTAAAACTGTATACTTTGACTTCATGGACAGGAAAAATGTACTTTACTAGGAATGTCAGTTATTATAAAACATCAGAGATTTTGGAGGGAGGAAAAAAATCTCAAAGCCTATCCATCCCAGTTGAATATAACACATATTTTAGTTAGCCTTTCTTAACCAGAGTTCTAAGAGAGAATTAAGCCTTAATACCCTAAGGCATCTATAGTAAGTAAGGAATTAACATCTTTTCCTATGCATCTGGAATTATACTGGTTATCTAAAATCCTTGGGTAAAATAGAGAAAATCATTTTCTGTGTTCTTTTGATCAGAAGAGGAACTCTGGCTGAGCTCATTAGTTTGTCAGCATTTGAAAGCTGCTTACCACTGCAAACAGAAGAAGTGATGTTGTACAGAAAAGGATAAAACTGCATACAGCGGATCAACTTCAGGCTGTTTTCACACTCTGGACATTTGGTGGTTAATTTCAAGGCCTGTCTAAAGGCCTCAAGTGCCCCACTGATATTCTTCAGAGCAAGGTAAGCATTTCCCAGGCTCAAAAAGGTCAGAGGCTGAAAAGAAAAAAAAATCGGCAAAATGTTAATGAACTAATATTTTCTGGGAGTTACAAAACGTTTACAGTATATGGCTTTTGGCTCTTTTTAGGTTACCCCATAAATGTTATTGCTAACTATCCATTTTATTCATACCAGCCAATTCTAAACTGTATAATACATGTAAATGTGTTCACTTTTTTTGCTAAGATAAAAAATATATAAAGTATGTAATATAAACTATATATGTATATACCCGTGTAACCGCCACACTGCTCAAGATACTAAAATGTTTTCAGTACTCCAGGAGGTTCCCTTGGGCAATCCAACCCCAGAAGTAACCATTGTTGTGATGCGACTTCTGTCATCATAGTTCTTGAACTTCAGGTAAATGAAATCAAACTGCACGTTCTCCTATGAGTACATGTAATATGTGTCCTTTTGTAGCTTCTTTCACTCAATCTAAAATTCATTCATGCTTCTGTATACATCAGTAGCTCATTGTTTTTTAAGCTGATGTGTAATGTTCTAACATAAGAATACACCACAGCTTGTTCATCCGATTAGCAGTTGGGCTATTTTCACTTTCGTCTATTATGAATAAAGTTACTATGAATATTCTTGTAAATGTCTTGATAGGCACATTGTCCTCATTTTCTTTGAGTATATACTTAGCACAGGTTGTAAGGTAGATTTATATTTAGTTTTAGTAGATAACAACCAAATAGTCTTCCAAATGGATGCACAAATTTACACTCCTACCAGCAAGTGTGAGAATTCAGAGACTCTGTATTGTCAGTCTTTTTAATTTTAGCTATTTTAGTGAGCTGCAGTGGTGTCTAACTGTGGTTTTCCTTTGCATTTCCATGATGAGTAATAATGTTGAGGGTTTTTTTTTTTCAGGTGCCTATTGGCCATTTGGATATCCTCATTTCTGAAGTGCCTGTTCTTTTCTCTATCTAAAGGAATTAGGTTGCCCTTAAGGCCTTGAAGGAGCTCTCTGTCTATATTATATATTAGTCTTTTGTTGAAAATATTTATGGCAAAAATCTTCTCTGTCTATGGTTTGTTTTTTTACTCTCTGAATAGTATCTTTTGATAAACAGAATTTCTTAATTTCAATGAAGTTCAGCTTATCATTTTTTTCTTTTATAATTAGTGCTTTTTGACATCTTTGCCTACTGCAAGGTCATAAAGACTTTCTCCTATGTCTTCATAAAGAAGGCTTATTGTTTTATCTTTCATATTTTGGTACATGATCCACTTCAAATTAATCCTGTGTATGGTGTGAGGCAGAAGTCAAAGTTCTTATCTTTCTCCATAAGGATATCATCCAATTATTCTAGCACTAACTTACTGAAAAACCAAAATGTTTTTTCCTCACTGAACTACAGGTACCCCTTTGTCATAAACCAGTGGCCATATTCATGGTGGTCTACTTCTAAATTCCCTATTATGTTCCATTGCTATATGTTTGAGTATCTTTGTACCAATACCATACTCTTTTAATAATAGTAAATCTCAAAATCTGGTAATAAAAGCCTTCCAACTCTGTTCCTCCCCATCACCCTGCCCCCATTTGTGTGTGTATGTATGTGTGTGTGTGTGTGTCTATTCTAGGTCCAGTTCTATGTAGATTTTAGAATCAACTTATCAATACACAAACACATATATGCAATTATTAGGTGTTTGACTGAGATTGAATTGAATCTATAAATTGATTTACAGAGATCGTACATCTGAACAATATTGACTCTCTCAATGTGTGAACATGATGTATATCTCCCTTTACAAGTTGAGTATCCCTTATCCAAAATGCCTGGAACCAGAAATGTTTTGGATTTCAGATTTTTTAACATCTTTGAATATTTTATTATATTTACTGGCTGTACATCCCCATCTGAAAATCCAAAATCCAAAATGCTCCAATGAGCATTTCCCTTGAGTGTCAGGTTGGTGCTCAAAAAGTTTTGGATTTTGGAATGTTTGGGATTTCAGATTTTTGAATTTAGGATGCTCAACCTGTACTTATGTCTTCTTTCTCTTAGTGATATCTTGTAATCAGTATATAAATATTGTATATCTTCTTTTAGGTTTATTCTTAGAAATCTGATGTTTTCTTTATTTCCTTTTTTTGAGACAAGGTCTCATTCTGTTGCCCAGGCTGGTCTGGAACTCCTGGGCTCAAGAGATCCTCCCACCTCAGCTTCCCAAGTAGCTAGGAGTACAGGTGCATACCACCACACTTGGCTAATTTTTTTTGACTTTTTTGTAGAGAGTGGATCTCATTGTGTTGCCCAGGCTGGTACTGAGCTCCTAGGCTCAAGCGATCCTCCCCACTTAGCCTCTCAAAGTGCTGAGATCACAGGTGTGAGCCACCACAGCAGATCTGATGTTTTCTTGATGCTATTGTAAACAGTGTACTTTGTATGCTATTTTCCAATTGTTTGCTGAGACTTTGTTTTCATAAGCAGCCCAAAGTATTCAGTTTAGGTCATTTTAACTGAAATACATCTATAGTGTTTTTATATTTGCTTGTGTGCAAACCATATGTTTTAAATTTATTTTATTATTAAAAATAGTTAAAAAGATCTAAGAATGTTTTATTTTCAAACTGTACAATATATCCCTATGTAAAACAATGCTTATGATTTATCCAATTACCTGCTTTTGACTGGGGCTGTTAGATCATCAGAAATGTCTCACTGTAACCAAGCCAGAGGATAAAAAATATTCTAGATTAAGGAAGTCTAACCTAAGCAGCTCAGATTACATTCAAACTATTACTTAGTAGTTCACACCCAGATACAAAATTAAATCCCATACTTAGACTTCAAATTTATCTTTATATTTTGCATAAGGAAACAAAGTGTTATAATTATCCCTATGACAAAATGACGGCTGTAAAAATATCCTGCATTGAGATAAACTGGTTAGCATTTTGGAAAAAAAGTTGAACTTCAACCCTTGAACGAAAAAATAAGTACTGAGTATTTACTATGTTGCAGGCATAGTTTTGAACATTGAGGATACAGCAGAAAATAAGAAAGGCAACTGCTGCCTTCATAGACCTTACAGTCCAGTGTGGGGATGTCAGTGAGCAAAATGGGACGGAGAAAAATATAGAAGGAAGAAATAGAGGTAGCACTAGATTGTGGGGGGCAGGGGGAGTGCACCATTTAAAACAGAGTAGTATGAGAGGGACTTACTGAGAAGTTAGTATTCATAAGACTTCAAGGAGGTGGAGTAAGCAATGAAGAATATTGGTGGGATGAAGTACTCCAACCAGAGAGGATAGAAAATGCAAAAGACCTGAGGTAGGGGCATGCTTAGTATGTTCAAGGAACTACAAGGAGGCAAGTGAGGCTAGAATAGAATGTGCTAAGGAATGACTTGACAGAGATAAGGTCAGAAAAGTAACAAGGTCATGTAGGACCTTCTATATCATTACAAATTCGGATTTTCCCGTGAGTTCTATGGAGAGCCACTGCAGGGATTTTGAGCCAACAAATAACAACATTTGACTTTTTATAAGGATTTCACTGTTGCTGTATGAGAACAGACTGGGGGACAATGGCAGAAGCAGAGAAACCAGTCTAGAGGTTATTAAAATAATCCAGACAAAAATAATTATGGTTTGGATGGGACAGCAGTAGAAGCAATGATAAATAGTAAAATCTGAGGTATATTTTGAAAACAGAATCAACAAGGTTAGCTAGTGGACTGAATTTTCCCTGAGAATAGGAGAAAGGTATGAAGGAAGCCCCTAAGTTTTTGGTCTGAGCAACTGGAAAGATAGCTTTATTATTTCCTGAAATGAGGAAGACTGGGAAGAATAAATTTGGAACAGCATTAAGGAGTTTGGTTTTGGCCTTTTGTTCTAGAGCGCCCTTTAGACATCTAAGTGGAAATGTCAAGTAAGCTGTTGAATAAAGGAGTCTGGAGTTCAGGGCAAAGGTGACGGGTAATTCAACAGGAAAAGGGCAGTCTTCTCAAGATATGAAGCTGAAGAACTGGATATCTATGTAAATATGAACTTTGATCCCTACCTCACACTACAAAGAAAATTTAACTTGAAATGAATCATAGACCTAACTGTAAAGCCTAAAACTATAAAATATCCAGGAGACGTCACAGGAAAAGATCTTTATATATTTGAGAGCCAACTATTCAAAGATTAAGCCACAGAAAACAAAAACAAACAGTTTAGTGAGAACACTTGAAATCTAACAATAGAAATCAACATTGAAAAGACTGGCAAACTTAAGGGCAATTTTTAAATGCTAAGATAAAAAGGCAAAGAGAGAAAATATTTTTAACACGAGAGATGGAGTTAAAGAGTTTATCATACAAAGGGTTTGCACAAAATCTAAAAAACAAAATTCTAAAATGAACAAAATGTATATACAAACTTTTACTTTAAAAATACAATTACAAGGTTGGGCATAAGGGCTCACACCTGTAATCCCAGCACTTTGGGAGGTCAAGGCGGGCGGATCACTTGAGGTCAGGAGTTTGAGACCAGCCTGGCCAACATGTTTCTATTAAAATACAACCCTGTTTCTACTAAAAGTACAAAAATTAGCCGGGCATGGTGGTATGCACCTGAAATCCCAACTACTCCGGAGTCTGAGGCACGAGAAGAGCTTGAACCTGGGTGGCGAAGCTTGCAGTGAGCTGAGATCATGTCACTGCACTACAGCCTGGGTGACAGAGCAAGATTTTGTCTCAAAAAAAAAGGAAAGGAAAAAAAAAGAAAAACACAACCACAAGATAAAACTTTACGTTACAACAGAGAGGTGGTATTTTTAAGCAAGCGAAACTTGTTTTATAAATGTTAATTCAGAGGTAGTATAACACGACTAGAGTATTTGCCCTGTGGCCAATCTCCCTGAGTTCAAAACCAAGCACCAAGCTCTGTGACTTCCCATAAATCCCTTACTCTGTACATTTAACTCTTAAGAGTTTCCTCATCTATCAAAGGGGAAATTCCATCTCACGGGGTTGTTATGAGGATTAAATTAGATTAAATTAGTTACTACATGTAAGATACTTAGTATCGTGCCTGGCTCTAGTAAACAATCAAAAAAATTGGCAGTTATTTCAGTTGTTCAATTCTAATAAAGACACAGGTGGAATTAATATTTTTAGACCTTGTTCATGGCAATATATACTGGCCCAACCATTTTAGTGGGTTGTTTGGTATTTTGTGCCAGAGCCATCAAAATATTCATTCTCTTATTGACTTAGTAATTCCACTGCTAACAATCTTTAAGGCCTTTGCAGAAAACCATCATTGATAATAGCTAAGTGCTGTCAGCAACCTAAATATGCAACAACAGAAAAATAGGCTGTGGCATATCAATTCATTGGTCCTTTATAGAACCATTTAAATTGAGGGCTTTAAAATTAGGTAGGAATAAGTTTTTTAGAGATCACCTGTACAGTAGAGTTGAAACATTATGAAATACTTGTATAGAAGACATGCTTATAAGGAAAAATTTCCAAAAGTTGGGAAGAGGGTGCTGATCAAGGAACATTTTTGGGGCCGGGTGTGGTGGCACATGCCTGTAATCCTATCACTTTTGGAGGCTGAGATGGGAGGATTGCTTGAGCTCGGGTGTTCAAGACCAGCCTTGGCAACATGGTGAAACCCCATCTCTACAAAAAAATACAAAATTCTGCCATACGCAGTGGTGCATGCCTGTAGTCCCAGCTACTAGGGAGGCTGAGGTGGGTGCACTACTTGAGCCTAGGAGGTGGAGGCTGCAGTGAGCCGTGACCACGCCACTGCACTCCAGCCTGGGCAACAGAGCAAGAACCTGTCTCAAAGAAAAAAAAAGGTATATTTTTGGGGTACCCACCCTGATCCATTAATTTATCTTTTTATTCTTATTGTAGCACCATGGTATTTAACAACTAGAATTTCAGTATGATTTTAAAATATCAAAAGGTAACTGATCACTAAAGGAGGTCTTTTTTCTTCAGAAGAATACTACCTAAGTCCCTTGGCTGAAAACAGTAAAAAGGGAATCATGAAAAGTTTCAAGGGAATACGGCTGCATTGCGCTTTCCATTGCCCACTTTATCACATCTGTTCCCACTGTACCAGCACCTGGTACACAGTAAGCACTAGATAAATATTTGATGTACTTCTCTGGCAATGTGACCTGTTACATAATATTGAGATTGTAAACTTCTGCTTAAAATCCAGTTGTGAATTTCTGTATTTCAAAAGAAAACAGGCAATATTTTCTTCTCATCCTTAAAAAATCAGTTTTCAGACACCATAAATAAACCTCAACCATTCATGCACATCCCTTCTGAAGGTTTCTTTGAATACAAAACCTATAAACATTTAGACATTAGGTATAAAATCAATTTAATTGTATATTTATTATAACTGAATTTCATGAAACCTAAAATGACTGCAATTATAACATCCATCCTGATATCAGAGATGTTAAAATATGAAAAACCAAAGTTGTATCTTCAAAATCATGAACTACAAAGCACTGATGTAACTCCATAAGCTGCATGTGAGAGGTTTGGGGCATGAAAATCAATGTATCTATTTATTCTTATCAAAACCACCTTTGAACTGTCCTCTGGCTTGAAGGGTATAAATATTTCTATAAATTAAAGTTGTAAAACAGTGTAATATTAAGCAGTGTGCATGCTGTGATGAGTAGGATAAAATACAAACCAGATGTTTCAGACAGACATAAAAAAGCGGCAGTATATTTTTACACCTATGTTATTCTTATTTAAATGTAAGTTTCCAAAAAAAAAAAAAAAAACTTAACTGTGTAATTATAAATTTCACTCAAAATTTAAAGAACACATCAAAATACAACAAAAGCTTTTTCACACTCTCTTGAAATAATGCAAACGCTACTGTGAAAGACAAAACATGACATTTTTTATGCTTTCCCTAGAAAAATACAAATTGTAATCTAAATTTGAGTTACCCTACATAGTATACGGAACTATGAAATCCCTTAAAACCTCACCTCAGAGCTATTGATGGCCAAAGCTTGAAGTAGCAGCTTAGTGGCATCAAGATGAAGGCCGTAATGAATCAAAAGGTTGGCCAAGTTGACAAGAGGAACATCTTGGTATTGAAGTGGAGCTAAATTCAAAGCCCTCTGAAGACAGGCAATAGCAAAAGTGCTATTTCCTACTGCTCTCCAGTATAGTCCAGCTTCATTGAGTATGAGCCAGACAGGAGCATTTGGCTGAAAAATCCAAAAATACTTCAGTTAGTACAAGAATACAGTACTTGTTCTAAATAAGATTTTTAATAAGTGCATTTTAACTTTTACTTATAATTAAGAAGCATTTAAGTTTTAGATGTCTAAAGTAAATGACTCACCTTATTAATAGCATGAAATAAGAAAGACCCAATTTCTTCTTCTGGGATAGTATAGTTATTAATACGGGAAAGCAAAATCTGAAACATCAAAAGGAAGACTGACTCAATTGAAAATAACAGGGAAGACATTTGAAAACAATTTCTATAGATGGCAGTCTTTTCTTAAGCTCCTAAGGAACAGCTAATTTGAACAAATATTTATGATCATATATATGACATAAATTCATTCACATACCAACAGGTGTTGACCTGCTCACATGTATGTAATAGTTTAACTAAAAAGTTAAAAAGACATATATACCCCCACACATTAAAGTAACCTACCATACCCCATTAAAGTCAGCCTAAGTGTTCAGAACCCAAGAATAAATTATTCAAAAGACAACAGCATGCAATATCTGATGTAATAAAAATCTACTGTCTTTCCTTCCTGGAAAATACCAGATACTCAATTATTCTACTTCATGTTCCTGCAGCATTTATATAACTGTCTACAACTCTAAGGCACAGATCATGGTCTGTTTATCTTTTTGTATTCCTAGCATCCAAAACAATGTCTGGCACATAATGTTTTTTGCCTAAGGAAATGTCTGTTGAATATAAGTAACAGTAAGTGCCTATAGTTTTGAAATTAACTTAAAAAAAAAAAGGTGGTTGTGATGGTCTGTGATTGCTAAAAAGGTAATTTTTTTTTCATTTTTATCTATGGAATGATATCTAATATGGTAATATACAGTAATAAAACACTCGTAGTTATATATAATTAATAGGAATTTAGGAAAAGAGCATAATTGAACTTCTAATGTTTGCAGAGTCATTATCAAATTAATATAAATTCCTATGGACCTCATATAAGGTCACAGCAGGGTTGATAAGGCCAGAGAAAGAGATTCTTCAAGCTTTCAATTTATATACACTTCTGGAGGCCTGGAGGATGCAAAGCTAACTTTTAGTGGTTGCAATGGCCTGCATTACACCGACTCCATTAGATAACAGAGAGTTCTGTGCTACTCATCTTTGAAGTGCTCTGCGTTAGAGGAATAGTGTTTAGGTGATCTATGTATAGCAGCCCCGAGGAACTCTCTGGCACTCCTTTAATAGCATGACTGACTTCGCCATCATTTCACCAATTCTTTAACTCTATCCTTCCATTTTATATACTTAAAGCTCAACAGCTACCTTCTATCAATTTTTTGTTCCATTTAAGAGGCTTCTGAAGTCACCCAGAATGGACGGCAATAAATACCAGCCTAAGTGAGCCTTACTTTTCGTGCATGGTCATCTGGCATTTTGGCTTTCAGATCCATGCGAACCTCTAATTCTTTGACTAAGTAGGACAGAGTGTGGCTTTTTCTGATGTCAGTTATGGAACAGTCAGGGGTTTGGGCCTCTTCTTCTGTAGAATAATCATCACTGCTGAGTTCGTGGATCCTGGCACAAGAAAAAGGAACAAGATTCATATTTTCAAAGTTTGGGTGACTTCAAGATAAAGACTTAACTTTTCAAGTCCAAGGCTGGTGCTCTCAAAGAACCGCTAGATGACAATCATGCAGAATCAGGTGCTTTGCCAAATCCATCAGCACTTGCCTGAGTCCTTTGTTTTCCGGAGGCAGAAAATACGTTGGCAATTCCCCACCAACAGGGACTCTAGGGTAGCTTTCTGTACAATCTGCTCTTTGAGGCCATAGAATATGCTGTTTGTCCTGATAAACAAACAAAATTTCTCATAAATTTCTTTGGATTCAATATTTCAATATGCTAAATAAACTTTTAAAACGATATACTACAATAATTGAACAAAACTATAATATCTTAAGATTATGGTAGACTCTATAATATTCCTGCTACTGCAGATTATTAATCTAAGTCAGTAATTCTACCTGCTTTACCACAGACTGGTTCAGGGTTGGGCGGGTATAAGCCAGTTGAGCCAGTGAGACACAAGAAGAGGCTTGCTTGGGGCTTTTCGGAAAGAGAAGCAAGTCTTAGGCTCTTACGTTACATATGAACAAAAAATCATGTTGTTCCAGTTGCTGCTGGCTGTCATCTTATGACCATGAAAAAAACCAAGCTTTTGGATGAAACCAATACTGTGGATGGCAGAGTGAAGAAAAAAAAAAAAAAAAAGAAAAAGAAGAAATGGGTCACTGATGACATCACTGGGCCACTGAATCAACCAAACCTGAAGTTTATCCTATTTCTGGACTTCCTGCAGTAACAGGCACATTTTCTTTGTATTTACTTTGAGGTGGAGCTTATGACTTGTACCTGAAAGCATACATAAGCCTATAAAACCTGGCATTGAACACTACTTTTCCCTGAACTAAGGTCTTTTCTTTGCCAATGCCAAAGTTTAACAATTGTTTTATGATTTGTAAAATGTTAATTTTCTCTAAAAATAAATAAGATGTATCAGAGGCTTACTAAACTTAAATCTTCAAGCTATCAAACTTTGAGGGATTTATATTAAATATAATTAAATCTAAGTGGCTGTTTAATTCTGTTAAACACTTGATTAAATTCTGAAAATTTAATGGTGAATAAAAAGCACACAGTCTCTGTCCTCATACCTTGGTATCCGCCTCAGCTAACCTACAATTCTTTCTTAGCTAGTCTAGACAGGCACATGTACTAACTTGTTTATTGTCTGTATCATCTACCAGAATGTAGGCTCCAGAAGAGCAAGGGGGCTTATCTATTATACTGCCAGCATTAGCCTGGCACACAGGTGGGAGTTCAATAAAAGAATGCCGATTAAGCGAAGTATATAAAAACATACGCTTGGGTCAAGTTTAGAAACTTGTTAAGGTTGGTAATAATACTCAGAGGAGAAAGCTTTGAATTGAAATCAGGGTGTCTATCTGCTCTACTTGACTGGGAAAAACTCAAGGCAGAAATTGCATCTTACTCATTCACTACCTAGCAGAATGGCTTCCATTTAATAGAAATGTACTACACGTTTGCTGAACTAATCTGAACAGTCATAGAGGCCATATTAATCAGTGAGGTTGAGGGCCACTGCTTTAATGGATCTTGCCAGTTTGAGAAAACTGCTTCGTCATCCTCTATTAACTTACCCTATATGCATCAGAGTCCCTGCCCCAAATCCAGAGAATAGAATGGGCTACGGGAGAAGACTTGACCGAATCATTGATATCACTCTGATTTGATTGAACATCAAAGTTCACAGACATCATACTGGAGGCTGATGAATCCTCACCAAACTAGAAAATGAAACAAAAAGTTCAATCAAATTGAAAGTGGAAAAGGAGTTGTGACTATAATTTAACTCATACCAAAAAAGCGAGTGAATATTCAAAATTAGTAGAAAATCAGAAAGTAGCTCAGTAATAAAGCAATTGGATCTTTTAATTTTAAGAACTATGCCCCAACGATATTCTTTCATGGATAATACATAGTTAACAACTTTCAATAACTTTGCCATTGGAGTATGAGAAAAATGGCATAGGTCGTTTTCCTGTCCCTTTGCTTCATTTTTATGATTTAGTCTCTTTAGGTTAATAATTAGCTAATTGAGAAATCTGGTTCATTATTCCCCTTTTCTTCCTACACTAAAATGCTCACCACTCTAAAATTAGTGTGCCGTGTGTGGGTAGAGGCGAGGGAACTTAAGAAAGTATTCTTAAGGGTTCTATAACTATCACTTAAGGATTACAGACTGTTGTGCAATCAATTACAAAGAAAAGTTTTGGGGGTGAAAGGGTAACCTAGATGAAAGAACACAAACATATACAGCCTTCCTTCAAAGCAAGGTGGAACAATGTTGGATATACTTACAAAGATGCTTGTGTATTTCTGAAACCTTGCTAGATAATGAGAATGGGACTGGGGATGGGATGGGGTAGGAAAGACAAAAGGAAAAGGAATGAATATGATGAATTTGTAGCTCTAGGTCTTTGTGAATAGGAATGGATTCTTTCACTATATAGTGGTGATACAATTTTATGAATACAGACTATTGGAAGCTACACTCCTTCAAATGATCTGTCTTGAGACCATCAAAAAGTCCAAAAGGTACATTGGGTTTCAATCTATTTCATTTCTAAACATCCCCCTTCTTCCCTTTAAAATGCTTGGTTTTAAGATAAAGAGCTATAATCCCAGAGGGTGTGAATCTGGTCTTCTTTATTTTTTCCCTTGGAAACCAAACATGAGATATTGCTGGGAGCTGGTTTACAATACTCATAGGAAGCTTTTGGTCCCTATCACTATTTCTCCTTTTAAATGGCTTCTTAATTTTTGTCTCTTATTTTTTCCCAATGCAGTCTGGATTTTTCCAGATTAAAGAGTTCTAAGTTTTTGTGGTTTGTCCTCCTATAGATGCTCTCCTAATCTCTTAGTTATCTTAAGTAGTTATTGCTAGAAATTTCTGTATCTACGATTAGACATGATGAGTTTTCTCTAAGATAGAATAAATGTTTTATTTCTAATACAGGTTGAGTATCAGTTTTCTGAAATGCTTGATCAGGAGTATTTCAGATTTGAGATTTTTTTGGATTTTGCAATATTTTATTACACTTACCTCTTAAGCAACCCAATCAAAAAATGTGAAATCCAAAATGCTCCAATGATCATTTCTTTTGAGCATCATGTCAGTGCTCAAAAAGTTTCAGTGTTTGAATCTTTTTTTTTTATACTCAGAATTCTGGCTGTACTTGCTGTCTGTACCACTTATTCAACATCTATTATATACTATCTGGTATCACTACATGTGTTAGTTCTTCCCAACTAGATAGATTAGGATTGTATATGTGTATGTGTGTGTGTATACATGTGTGTATATACAGCGACAGAAAGTGAGAGAAAGTACACACCTAGCAGTGGGCTTAATAAAGATTTTCTGTTGATAATGAGCATTTTGTTGGTGGTATTGGTTGAGGCAATATAATTGGACTGATTACTTCAGGAAACAAATAGCATGGTTGCTCTCAAATTTTAAATAGGTCTTACTCTAAAAGGGAAAGTGGGGAGATGAAAGCTTTGAGTTCAATAATAATAATAGCCCAATTCTAGCTCCCATGGTAAAAGAGAAAAGAATCAAATGCATGTGCATATAAATATTTAGATGGTACTTTAAGAAATAGAAAGCATCCATGGAGTTACTGAGTACTCCCTATAAAATCTGACTTCGTAAACATAACAACATAACAGATAATCAAAATCTCTCTCTCGCTCTTTATTTATTTATTTATTTATTTATTGAGACACAGTCTTGCTCTGTTGCCCAGGCTGGAGTGCAATGGCATGATCTGGGTTCACTACAGCTTTGACCTCCAGAGCTCAGATGATTCTCCCGCCTCAGCCTCCCGAGTAGCTGGGACTACAGGTGCATGCCACCATACCTGGCCAATTTATATATGTTTTTGTAGAGATGGGGTTTCACCATGTTACCCAGGCTGGTCTTGAACTCCTGGGCTCGTGATCCTTCTGCCTCTGCCTCCCTAAGTGCTGAGATTACAGGCGTGAGCCACTGTGCCCAGCCTCAAAATCTTAAAGATCTAAATGACAATCACAAATTTTAGGGATCAAATATACAAAGAATCAAGAGGAAAAAACAAAAGTTTTAAAAAATCTTTATAAAGCAAACGTTTATAAGAATTAGACTGGACCAAGAAAAAGACCTGAACATAGTCCACATTTTCAAAGATATCTCCACGATGATAGCGTACAGGCTGGTCCCACTGGCAATGTAAACTATGCTGCTGGTTGACCAGTCGGCATATCTGATGATTTCCTGGAATAAGAAAGGAAATTACACAAATGATGAGCAAGGTCAACAATGCCAATGTGATTTTCTTAGACTAAGTCATTTAGTATCAACCCTGTATCCCTCAGAGCCTAGCAGGCTACTTACGTAGGACGTACTTATATAGAGAAATATTCATTAATGGTTAATCAAATAAATCATTCTAAGAAGTCCCAGTTTTTCCACCTACAAAAACAAAGGGACTCCACTAGATGATTACTGAGGTATCTTTCAGCAATTATAGTCTGTGATTGTAAAATCTAGTGATTACATCGTTTTAAGAGACTTTGGCCATCTTTCTGGAGAGAATTTGCTTTACACACTTCATAATTTTGTTTCAAATGCATATATAAGAGCTCTGGCTGCATTTCAATATACTGGGCAGTAAGTAATTCCAAAGACTGAGCATATACTCTTTACACTCATAATAGCAAAGAAAACTTGTTAAGGGAATTGTAAAATAAACTATAAATGGTCACAGCTAAGTGCCAAAGGTTAAGAGGCTTTCTTGACCAACATACTTATCAAGGGAGAAGGGTATAATTAAGAGATTCTATTAATTTATTCTGTTATTGAGTTGTCAGATCTGCTCCCTTGTCATTAGAAACAAAACATTCTAGATATAACCAAATCATTGTTCTCATGCCAACCCAAGTTCCTATAAACCAGTGGTTCTATTTTTATGGATCAGATGCTTGAGAGATTTTAGTAAAAGCTATATACCCTCTTTCAAGAAAAATAAAATTGGACACATACACAATTCTACATATAATTTTGGAGAGGATTTCAGAACCCCCTGAAACTAATCCATTGACCCAGGTTAAGAATTCCAGTCTAAAATTTTACTTCTAAAATACTGTTTTTAAGAGAGCAAGAAAAAAGGAGTATGGATGGGTTGTTTGTAGGGTGGGTCTGGCTTGTATTCACTTAGTGTAAGGCCTTGTTACCCATAGTGCAGAGTTTTTAGACCTGCGGCAACAAGCATCACCTGGGAGCTTAGTAGGAAGGCAGACTCTCAGGTCTCAATTCAGACCTACTGAATCATAATCTCCAGGAGACTGATATGCATATTAGGGTAGGAAAAAAAACTGATGTTGAACACAGAATGCAAATAACTGTTAAGACTTCTAGGATCTACAAGACTTGTTTTTTATTTCAAAATGTAAATTTGAAAAAAGCAAGGTAGACCAAACCAGCTCCCCAGGCCTCCTGGTATACCCACAGTGATGAATCATGCTTTCGAGATGTAGGGAAGTCATAAACACAACTTCACACTGCTTTAAGGCTACAAGAAAGTTATGATAGTAAAGCATGCTAAAAGTGAATTTCCTAACCTGTCTTCAATTACTTGGAGTCACTACTTACCTAATTGTGCCTCTTTTGCCATCTGAGTCTCATGAATGATATTTCTTAAGATTTGCTCCTCCTGAATCAGTTTATGTTTTTCTAGGATTTCCTGCTGTCTCAGGTAGTGGTCATGCTGCTTTTGATACTCTTTTAACTCATTCAGTGTTCGCTGGAGAGATCTTAACATTTTTTAATACCAGGAAAAAGTTAGAGCTATAAAATCATAAATTTTAAAACCACTTAAATGCACAGATTTTTCTGGTTCTCAGCAACAATTACTGTGTGTTTTCCTTTTATTTAACATACAACCCTGTATCACCAGTTCAAGAATACTAGGGCAAAAAGATAAATGCGAAATTCTTCCTTTAAATACAACTTTTTAAAAAAATGGGGTCTTGCTCTGTTGTCAAGGCTGGATGGAGAGGCCTGATTGTAGCTCACTGCAGCCTTGTACTCTTGGGCTCAACTCCTGGGCTCAAGGGGTCCTCTTGCCTCAGTCTCCTGAGGAGTATCTGGGACTACAGGCACACGCCACCATGCCTGGCTAATTTAGTTTTAGAAACTGGGTCTTGCTATGTTGCCCAGGCTAGATTTGAACTCCTGGCATCAAGTGATTCCTCCCCTCCACCCTGCCTCAGTCTCCGGAATAACTGGGATTACAGGCATCAGCCATGACACCTGGCAATACAACTATCGTGACATCAAATGGTATACTGCATTTTTCAGGTGCCATAAAAAAATACATGACGATATACAAGTTTATGTATTTAACAACTCTATTTTTCTCTACAAAATTTGCATTAGTTCCATCAACATTCAAAGTCTTTCTAGAATCCTTTCCTCCTTTTCACTTTTTCCCTAGATTCTGCTTAAAGACAAAGTTAAGAGTTAGGGGCCACAGTACTTTGCTTTCATACTCTAGCTTATTGGTTACAGGCCAGGAAAAACTACAGAAACTATGCTTCGAAAGGAATATGCTTCACCACCTGATTTCAGTAAATCAGCTGCCTGATTACATTTAATCAGAAAACCCATACTGCCTATTACACACTGTAACATATAGAGATTTTAGGAACTATACAGATTGTGTAAAGATAGAGCCAGCTCAATTATTAAGAGCATGATACTGGAAAAAGCTCAGCCAGGTATAACAGAAACCAGTTATGAATAAGCAAGCTGGCATCCTTTTTACTTCCTACCACATTATGCCTTAAAAAGATTGGAAAAGAGGCAAATACAAAAGTTTAATGAGTTCTAAATCTCTGTTTAATTCTCTACTAACCAAAGTAAACTCAAATATTACAGCTAATTCTGAGATATGAAAAATTCACTTCTGAGTTAACATGAAGTTTCTTAACTAGCCCTACTGATTGAAGGAAATGTTTTTTAACTTATTATACCTCAAGGATCAAATACAATAGAATTCCATTACTGTACAACCTAACACACAATCATGATTAAAACGTGGGCCAAATAATGTCTCTCAATGCCATTTAACTACCTTAACAATAACTCAACCCTAGGAGCCACCACCTCTCTCCAAGAGGAGAAATATCAACTACTGCACATGTAAGTGATTTTACTGAAACTTAGTATATTCTATGCAAATAAAAATGCAGTCAACAAAGTAAGTAGTCAACTAAGTATCCCAGTCTCCCCACCCCAACTGACTTCATAAAAGTAATCAATGGTCAAAATTGTAAACATTTAAGTGACAGCTTTTACTACAAATATTCTCTAGTTGCAGGAATCCATACAATTAAAGATATTCCTCTACACAACCACTGAATTGTGCTAAACCACCAGGACTTACAGAAAAAGGATAGGACTTGCAGTAGTGAAGAGGTTTCTTTCTTAATTCCAGTTACCAAATTAACACTGATATCCCCTACACAGATTTAACCTAAGGTTCGATAGTGCTAATGCTTGAGTGAAATTTTTCCTCTCAATTACCTATGTTGAGCCTCCAATTTCTGCTCCAGTTTTTGCTGACATAGGACAGCATGCTTCCTCTTTATAGCTTGCTCAAACCCAGGTCTGGCCTGCAAAGCGTGGTCATAACAGAGCACTGAGTGGTTATATTCCCCAAGCATCTGAAGAGACAAAAACAAACATACACATACACACACACACACACACACACACACACACAAAGGGAAAAAAAAATGTTAGCCATGGCCTGGTTGCATCTGTCCAAATCCTCTAATGATTTATGAGATCACACCTACCTCTTACTCTACAGTGACCATTATTTTGATCAGTGACCAGATCCCTACAATATTAAGGCATACTATAGGATGGTTTAGTTGGCAGGTATTGCTAACCTTAAAAGGTGTACCCGGTAAAAGTTTAAAATTCCAATTTAATTATTATTATTGTTTTTTTGGCAAGAGGCTAGAATAATTACATTACTGTGTTGAGGATTTTTCTTCCTCCTAATTTCATTTCCATCGTTCAGACCAAAAAAGGAATGGAAAAAAGTAACATTCTACTGAGGGGGGAGAAAAAAAAAAAAAAAGAAAGTGGCAACTAGCATGACTCATGAAACAAAGAGTAGTACTTACTGCATATATATTCCCCAAAGTGTAATAGCTGGTGAAGAAGTCACTGTCATCCAGAGCTGCATGGACCACGACAGCAGCATCAGCAGAGAAGTGTGCTCTGTGTAGAACGTTTGCCAGGTTGACCAGGGCAATGTCTTTATTGTGCCTAAGGAAAGCAGCACATATTCCATGATTATGTAGAACCACTTGACAAGGAAAAATGACATTCAAAGTTACTTGTGCTTAGGAAACTAAGATATAGGTGGAGAAAATAAGATAATCATAGTGTTTCATTTTAAAATTATTGATGGCTCTTAATCTGATAGCTACAAATTTTGTCACTAAAATAAGGTATTGCAGACACTGTATGATTTTACAATTTATTTAGGGCTTATATTTGCTTTAAGAAAAGTTAAACTTAGTTTATGATAATTCCATTCAAGTATCATGTGAATCATAGGGCATCTACATATTTTTTCCTTAATGGAAATGGAAAGTATATTACACAATTATCACTTTGAACTTTTTGAGATCTGTGATTTTTTTTTTTTTTTTGTGGTGGGACTTATTTCTTTGAACAGGGATGGAGAAAAGTATATAATGCAATGTTGCTTCTTACTGCTTTCTTATGTATTGTTTCTTTAACAGTCCTGAGGAATGTGGAAAATCAGGTCCAGAAGAGGAGGAATCTTACCTGGAAGAGAAGTGAAGTGCTCGCATGGCACATTCTACTACCTGATATGGCTCATTCTTAATTCTCCAGTAAAATGAAGCCATGTTATACAGTACCCACGAGGAAGCGTTCTAGAGATTAAAAAAGTAAAATTACAAACACGACTCAAGACAGTTTAACTTAGAATACTCAAAAGGAGCACCTTTAATATTCTGGCTCTTCTGAAATTCAAGATGAAGAAGAGCCAGACTGAATGATAAGCAATGATAAAGAACAGGACACAGTGCAAAGAAACTATACCTGTCAGAAGAGCATTCTAATCATCAGCTGAGCACGTGCATTAGGGTGTGATCTTCATATAAAGACCATCCAACTCCAGCTTATTCCAAGAGGGAAATAAGAAAAATCCCACCAACTGACCACAACTTGTTGAGCTCTATTTCAGGACTTCAGAAGTTAAGTCAGAAGACCTCATCTACTTAGAAATAGCTCTAACATGAAATTCCTGAAATTAACATTTTAGAATTTTTTCTATTTATGTAATATCTGAGTGAAGGCACAAACCAACAGGCTTACTCTAAACAAAAAGACAGAAAAAAAAAAAAGGAAAAAGGGCCAAAAACATGAACAAACAGCTAAGAAGTATGTAAAATGTGTAACTTCACAAAGAAATAGAAACTTAAAAGATACAAGTTTTCCTTTTACAAAGTGGCAAAGACTAAAAAGAAAGCCAATACTTACTGAATATTATTAACTTTAGATATTAAACTATAGAAATGCTAAGTTACTATAGCATTTCTGGGGGACAATTTGACATGTATGTAAAAAGCTTTTAAAATGTAATGTATATTACATTAACGTACATATTAATGTATATTACATTTACCCTTTGACTCCAATTCTACTATTAAAAATGTATCCTATGGGGAATAATTACGTTTTAACTATAAAGCTGTGTAAAAATCAAACTCCAAAAGAATATATTACAAACCAGTTTTGAAATTATTAATTTTACTTTCTTTTATAGATTTTCAGTGACTCTTTCACAAGGACCAATTATTTTTAAAAGAGTTATTTTAATGTAGTTAAAAATAGTTTGAATTTAGTTAAACGTAGCTTTTTAAGACTACAATAAGTACAATCCTGCATTATTCATCCTTAAGTATTCTATCTTCAAGAAAAGTATGTGATTTTGAGTGATGCAATTACAGATTTTAACACTATGAGCAGATCAACTACGAACTTCTACTTGAAGCTGGTTAAAGGACAGTACATTCTTCACAACTGACTTGTGGCCGAGGTTTCAGTTTTCTTTTTGATGGCCTTTTGAGAAAGTTGTTTTTCAAATCAACAAATGCTTTCATTTTGATTTTCATCTTTTATTTTCACATTATAATGTAAACGGGGACAAAAAGTTCAATTAAAAGTTCTACATGAGGCCGGGCGCGGTGGCTCATGCCTGTAATCCCAGCACTTTGGGAGGCCTAGGCGGGTGGATCACGAGGTCAGGAGATCGAGACCATCCTGGCTAACATGGTGAAACCCCATCTCCACTAAAAAGACAAAAAATTTGCCAGGCGTGGTGGCGGGTGCCTGTAGTCCCAGCTACTCGGGAGGCTGAGGCAGGAGAATAGCGTGAACCCGGGAGACGGAGCTTGCAGTGAGCTGAGATTGTGCCACTGCACTCCAGCCTGGGCGACAGAGTGAGACTCCATCTCAAAAAAAAAAAAAAAAAAAGTTCTACATGAACTACTGAAGAGATCATGATAAGTTAAATATATATCATAGCATACTGGAGGTAAGATAAAAATATATATTTAAAGAAATATCTTTGTGTAGTTCTCATAAAATCTCCCCCAAATCTATAAATGTTCTAATGTTACTGTGAACTACTCCCTCCTTTCTTTGACCACTTTCTGCCATTGACTCTTAGGACATCACATTCTGCAGGATACCCTTTCTGGTCTTTTTTGCTGGCTTTCCCCCTCTGCTTGATAACTGCATGTGGGAGGCACCCAGGAGTCAGACTGGCTTCTTCTCAAACTTCACTCTTCCCCAGATGACTTCATCCAGTTCCATGGCTTCAGATATTCATTATTTAATAATTAATCTCTATGTGCCCAACTCTAACTTTCCCTGAAGTTCCAAACTCATATAGTTATTTCAAATTTAACACGGCCCAAATAGAACTCTTATTTTCTCTTCTCCCACCCCAACCCTCTCCTCCTTCTAGTTGTTCAAGTCAAAAATTTAAGTTTTCCTTGATTCCTCTTTTGCCTTCAATCCCCACATCTAACTCATCTGCTTCTAAACTCCTAAATATCTCCTGAATAGTTCAAGTCCTCTCATTTCCACTACTAACAATTGCTAGTCCAAACCACCTTCATCTCTCTCTTGAACTACTGCAACAGTTTTCTAACAGGTCTATTTCCAGTTGTGGCCCCTTCAATAACTTCTTCATATAGTAATCAAAGTGATCTTTTCAAATATTAATTGCAATACATTGCTTCTCTGCTCCAACTTCTCAGCACACTTGGAGTAAAATCCAAAATCCTTACCCTGGATTTCAGACCCTTACATAATCTGGCACTGGCCTACTTCTCTGGCTTCATTCCTTACCATCCTTCCTCTTGCTCACCAGGCTCCAGCAATATTGGCCTGAATTTGGCTGCATGCCACCTGTTATGGACTGAAAGTCTATGTCTCCTCAAAGTTCATATGTTCAAGTGTTATCAGGCCTGTGAGGAGTGGATAAAGGCTAAATGAAGTCATAAGGATTGGGGCCCAAATTTGATTTCTTCCTATAAGTGTCCTTATAAGAAATGGAAGAGACAGATCTCTCTCTGTCTTCAAGCATGCACACAGATGAGGCCATGTGAGGACACGGAGAGAAGGCAGCCATATGCAAGGCAGGAAGAGAGCCCTCATCAGGAACCAAATCACTGGGACCTTGATCTTAGACTTCCCAGCCTCCAGACTATGAGAAATAAATTTAAGCCGCCTAGTATGTGGTATGAACAAATATATTTGGTCTTTGTCCCTAGTTCCTGACACACAAACCTAAAACTTGAAGAATCACAGGAGTAATGTGTGTCTTTCATATGCTAATGGGATGACTGGAGGCAGGTGGCCCCCAGATAGCTTCAGGACAGATGCTGGTCCCAGAAAAGCCAAGGCATGATCAGAGGGTTAGATCTTTCAGAATCCCATCCTCCCCCTGTCCTTCGGGGAGGGGAGAGAGAGTAGAGATTGAGTTCATCACTCATGGCCAATACTTTAGTCAATCATGCTTACATAGTGAAACCTCCGTAGAAACCCTTAAACAACAGAGTTTTGAGAGCTTCTGGGTTGGTGAACACATTGAGATTCTAGGAGGGTGGTGTTCTGGAGAGGACATGGAAGCTCTGTGCACCCCTTCCCCCTATTCCCTGGCTTATGCCTTTGGCTGTTCCTGAATTGCATCCTTTACAATAAACCAATAATAGTAGGTAAAGTGCTTTCCTGACTTCCGTGAGCTGTTCTAACTTGGGGAGGCAGCTGTGGGAACACCCTGACTTTATAGCTGATTTGTCTGGTGGCCTTGACTTGCGACTGGCATCTGAAGTGCAGGTAGCCTTGTGGGACTGAGTCCTTGACCTGTGGGGTCTGTGCTAACTCCAGGTAGTTAGTGTCAGAATTGTATTGAGTTGTAGAACACCTAGTTGATGTCGGGAGAACTACCGAATTAGTCGTGTGAGAAAAAACTCCATACATTTGGTGTCAGAAGTGTTTTGAGCAGAAACGGTCCAAAGTGGTACTTTGTTATGGAAGCCTGAGCAGACAAATACAACCACCTAACCTCAATCAGGATTCAGAGCCTTTGCTGTGGCTTAGAATGCTCTTCCGTGGTCTTTGAATTTTGGTTTCTTCTTATGATTCAGGTGTCAGCTTAAATTTCACGTTTCCGGATAGGATAACCCCAACTGCTAGATCTAAAGTAGCCACCCAGTTACTTTCTGTTTTAATTTTCTATAGAACACTTACCACTATGGTCTACTCTCAACTAACCATTCTCTGAAGGACACTGTAAAATCCTGGGCCAGTTTTCTCTTATTACTCATCAAGTTCTGGGAACGTAAAAGTTTTACATTACCTTCAGAAAAATAAGATGAAGATGGTAACACAGCTACAGAAATAACCATATAAAGCATCTGAAAGTCAAGTTATTATTGGACTTTTATCTGAAAATTCCTCTCAATATACAAAGCTATGTATTTGAAAAAACTGTATACAAAGGTGGCAATTATACATCTTATTTTATACCACTATAATACTGCTTAGAAACTAAACTGCATTTTATGATACTCTTTAGGCACAAAGAATAGCAAAAACATTTTCTAAATGCCCACGTTAATCCTGAATGATACATTTACATTCCTGGGTCCTGTTACATAATTCCCTATTTCATTTTTTTTAAAGTAGATATTCTCTTAAAAGAAAGTTACAGAAGATTTTGTTGCTGGTGGTGATTCTTTTTCTGTCTCAGAAAACAGTAATAATACATGTATTGTGTATAGATATATTAACGACACTAAAACATTAACTTTCTTACTTACACAATGTATATAATCCAGCCTATAAACCCTGTTGCTTATGTCAGTTTATATTTCGTTTTTCATCAATTAGTTTAGATAAAACTTTCCAGCGTCTCTTCCTGGGAAAGGAGACTAGTCTATCCATATTTCTCCCCAGCACTGAACTATGCAATTTGCATCAATATAAGTGTAATTTTAAATCGTCTTCTAGATAAAAACAAATTAGTCAGGTATTTTCCAAGATAAAAATATCTTCTGTTTACACAGAGCCCGCTGGCTCTTTAAGTGACTGATGACTTACCTTCTGTAGGCCTTCATGAATGAGGTGACCTATGTCATCTATACTCCTTCCTAACCGTTTAGATAAATATGTGAAGATTGGGTCTTCTTTAGGTAGCAGAGGTGCAGAAAGATTAACTCTCTCCTGTACACCCTGAAGAGAAGAAAAAGATTCAAAAGACATATCAAAGGATATAAAAGATGACAAATAATTCAGTATCTTATAGTGTTTATTTTGAAATACTAATATTTTGGAATTTTAAGAAATAAGAGATGTCTATAAAATTACAAAGCTGTTCAGAAGGAGAGAAGAAAGAGAAATGGTCTTTATAAGTGAGAGACCAACCGAAAGAAGAACGCAAAAAAAAAAAAAAATCCTAAAGTTCTCTACTTACTCTCAAGTGCTGAAAAGCATGTATACTATATGGAAGTTCTAGAATTTTAGTACAATCAGGTTGCTCTGGGTCTGGAGGGACAGGAGATTCTGTGTCTATATAATCTTCAGGACTAAAATCAAAAAGAAGCAATGAATGAATAAAAGGTGAGATAAACAATATTTTATTTATTTATTTAGAGAAAGGGTCTCATTCTGTTGCCCAGGCTGGAGTGCAGTGGCATGATCACAGCTCACTGCAGCCTTGATCTCCTAGTCTCAAGCGATCCTCTCACCTCAGCCTTCCAAGTAGCTGGGACAACAGGCATGCACCACCACAATCAGTTAATTTTTTTTACTTTTTGTTGAGACAGGTCTCACTATGTTGCCCAGGGTAGTTCTGAACTCCTGGCCTCAAGTGATCCTCCCATCTTGGCCTCCCAAAGTGCTGGGATTACAGGCGTAAACCACTGCGCTCAGTCAATAATACTTTAAGAAATGTCAAATTTTCCCCATATTCTCATAGCATCTCAACTTTACACAATTGTTAGTCAATATTCATACCTTTTCACATAGCTGCCATGAAGAGTCAAACATTTTGGGAGTTTGAATTAAAGTCAAGAATCACAGAGAAAATAGTAGATAGGTCACAGAATAAGATCATGGACTTTTTAATAACTAATACAACTGCTCAATTGTCTAGAAACGTTAAACCAATTTATACTTCCACTGACAGTCTCTCTACATTTTTACCAGTTACTATTTTTTTGATATGCTTTCCATTTTGGTAGATGAAAACTATCTAAATGTTTTCATTTGTACTTTTTTGATAATTTCTGAGAAATTTTTTTCCATGTTTATTGGCCATAGGTAGTTTTTGTTAATTTTTTTAACTACAAATTGTTCAATTTTATTTTTTTCTCTTTTTTATTTTTCATTTTTATTTTTTTATTTTTATTTATTTTTTATTTTTTATTTTTTTTGAGACGGAGTCTTGCTCTGTTGCCCAGGCTGGAGTGCAGTGGTGCCATCTTGGCTCACTGCAAGCTCTGCCTCCCGGGTTCATGCCATTCTCCTGCCTCAGCTTCCCGAGTAGCTGGGACTACAGGTGCCCATCACCATGCCTGGCTAATTTGTTTTGCATTTTTAGTAGAGACGGGGTTTCACCGTGTTAGCCAGGATGGTCTTGATCTTCTGACCTCGTGATCTGCCCGCCTAGGCCTCCCAAAGTGCTGGGATTACAGGTGTGAGCCACCGCGCCCGGCCTTTTTTTTAAGAGACAGGGTCTCACTCTGTCACCCAGCCTGGAGTCTGGGCTAGGGTAGAGTGGCACCATCATAGCTCACTGTAACCTTGAATTCTTGGGCTCAAGTGATCCTCTCAGTTTAGCCTCCTGAGTAGCTACAACTACAAGTGCACACCACCATGCCTGGCTAATTTTTAACATTTTTTTTTGTAGAGACGGGGTCTCGCTATATTGCCCAGCCTTGTCTCAAACTCCTGGCTGTTGGCAATCTTCCCGCCTTGGCCTCACAAAGTACTGGGATTATAGGTGTGAGGCACCACGCCCAGCCAAGTTGTTCCATTTTCTACTGTGGTGTTAAATATTTTAAATTAATTTATAAGAATTCTACATGTAGTATGTATTTTGAACTTTCAAATTCAAAAACTCATCTGTGATTGAAGCTTACCCTTATTACAGAAATAATTTCTTACTAATTTGAGAAAGGAAATGTTTGAAACAGCAATTTTATTTTTGGAAAGAGAACTTCTTTACCTGATGTCTTTGCTCTCCAAAGTTATGTATGTGCCATCATATAGATCCAGGTCCCCTAAGGGCACCTTGGCTTTGATGCAGTCTGGGTCTTCTTTATTATGTCTCTGTTCCAGTCCTGTGTCTCTGTCCTCATTCTCTTCTATGTGAATTTTTTGAGCAACTAATTGTTTCTGTTGAGAAGAAAGTAAGAACAGAATGGATTCTTCTAATATTTTAGTCTAACTACCATTGAAGAGAAAGGGGAATCTGAGCTGAAGAAGTCAGAATCCTCTATGTAGGAAGACAAGAATTCTGAAAATGCCCTTAGTTAACTTAGTCAACATACACAAGCTTCTCAAAAAAGATGTCCACATACAGAAAGTAACAGAACACAACATTTATCATACTGACACACATGGGCCTTCATAATATGATTTCTGACTACCCACGAAGCACATCTACTAACTTAACTTTCCTGGCACAAAATGGCTCTGCAGTGAAAACAAACCTGTCAGGTTGTTTCAATCCTTCAAGACATAGTACATGTTGCTATTGGTACCTGGGTATTCCAGTTAATTCCTGTCAACCATAAAATATCTGTTTTTTCAAATGTACAGACAATAACACAAATATCCACATTTTCACCACCCGTATCTATCATATGCCAATATTTTATCTCCCCCCTCCACCCTTTTTTTTTTTTGAGACAGTGTCTTGCTGTCACCCAGGTTGGAGTGCTGCAGTGGTGTGATCACAGCTCACTGCAGCCTCGACCTCCTGGGCTCAAGCGATCCTCTTACCTCAGCCTCCCAAGTATCTGGACTACAGGCATGTGCCACATGCCCAGTTAATTTTTTTTTTTTTTTTGAGACAGGGTCTCACTTTGTCACTCAGGCTGAGTGCAGTAGTGCAATCACAGCTCACTGCAACCTCAAACTCCAGGGCTCAGGGGATCCTCCTGCCTCAGCCCCCTAAATAGCTGGGACTACGGGTGCACACCACCATGTCTGGCTAATTTTTTTTTTTTTTTTCCATACAGATGGGGTTTTACCATGTTGCCCAGGCTGGTCTCAAACTCCTGAGTGCAAGCAATCCACCTGCCTTGGCCTCACAGAGTACTGGGATTACAGGCTTCAGCCACCATGCCTGGCCAACTTTTCTATGTTTTATAGAAATGGAGTCTCTTTGAAGCAATTGTGAATGGGAGTTCACTCATGATTTGGCTCTCTGTTTGTCTGTTGTTGGTGTATAAGAATGCTTGTGATTTTTGTACATTGATTTTGTATCCTGAGACTTTGCTGAAGTTGCTTATCAGCTTAAGGAGATTTTGGGCTGAGACGATGGGGTTTTCTAGATAAACAATCATGTCGTCTGCAAACAGGGACAATTTGACTTCCTCTTTTCCTAATTGAATACCCTTTATTTCCTTCTCCTGCCTGATTGCCCTGGCCAGAACTTCCAACACTATGTTGAATAGGAGCGGTGAGAGAGGGCATCCCTGTCTTGTGCCAGTTTTCAAAGGGAATGCTTCCAGTTTTTGCCCATTCAGTATGATATTGGCTGTGGGTTTGTCATAGATAGCTCTTATTATTTTGAAATATGTCCCATCAATACCTAATTTATTGAGAGTTTTTAGCATGAAGGGTTGTTGAATTTTGTCAAAGGCTTTTTCTGCATCTATTGAGATAATCATGTGGTTTTTGTCTTTGGCTCTGTTTATATGCTGGATTACATTTATTGATTTGCGTATGTTGAACCAGCCTTGCATCCCAGGGATGAAGCCCACTTGATCATGGTGGATAAGCTTTTTGATGTGCTGCTGGATTCGGTTTGCCAGTATTTTATTGAGGATTTTTGCATCAATGTTCATCAAGGATATTGGTCTAAAATTCTCTTTTTTGGTTGTGTCTCTGCCAGGCTTTGGTATCAGAATGATGCTGGCCTCATAAAATGAGTTAGGGAGGATTCCCTCTTTTTCTATTGATTGGAATAGTTTCAGAAGGAATGGTACCAGTTCCTCCTTGTACCTCTGGTAGAATTCGGCTGTGAATCCATCTGGTCCTGGACTCTTTTTGGTTGGTAAACTATTGATTATTGCCACAATTTCAGCTCCTGTTATTGGTCTATTCAGAGATTCAACTTCTTCCTGGTTTAGTCTTGGGAGAGTGTATGTGTCGAGGAATGTATCCATTTCTTCTAGATTTTCTAGTTTATTTGCGTAGAGGTGTTTGTAGTATTCTCTGATGGTAGTTTGTATTTCTGTGGGATCGGTGGTGATATCCCCTTTATCATTTTTTATTGCGTCTATTTGATTCTTCTCTCTTTTTTTCTTTATTAGTCTTGCTAGCGGTCTATCAATTTTGTTGATCCTTTCAAAAAACCAGCTCCTGGATTCATTAATTTTTTGAAGGGTTTTTTGTGTCTCTATTTCCTTCAGTTCTGCTCTGATTTTAGTTATTTCTTGCCTTCTGCTAGCTTTTGAATGTGTTTGCTCTTGCTTTTCTAGTTCTTTTAATTGTGATGTTAGGGTGTCAATTTTGGATCTTTCCTGCTTTCTCTTGTGGGCATTTAGTGCTATAAATTTCCCTCTGCACACTGCTTTGAATGCGTCCCAGAGATTCTGGTATGTTGTGTCTTTGTTCTCGTTGGTTTCAAAGAACATCTTTATTTCTGCCTTCATTTCGTTATGTACCCAGCAGTCATTCAGGAGCAGGTTGTTCAGTTTCCATGTAGTTGAGCGGCTTTGAGTGAGATTCTTAATCCTGAGTTCTAGTTTGATTGCACTGTGGTCTGAGAGATAGTTTGTTATAATTTCTGTTCTTTTACATTTGCTGAGGAGAGCTTTACTTCCAACTATGTGGTCAATTTTGGAATAGGTGTGGTGTGGTGCTGAAAAAAATGTATATTCTGTTGATTTGGGGTGGAGAGTTCTGTAGATGTCTATTAGGTCCGCTTGGTGCAGAGCTGAGTTCAATTCCTGGGTATCCTTGTTGACTTTCTGTCTCGTTGATCTGTCTAATGTTGACAGTGGGGTGTTAAAGTCTCCCATTATTAATGTGTGGGAGTCTAAGTCTCTTTGTAGGTCACTCAGGACTTGCTTTATGAATCTGGGTGCTCCTGTATTGGGTGCATAAATATTTAGGATAGTTAGTTCCTCTTGTTGAATTGATCCCTTTACCATTATGTAATGGCCTTCTTTGTCTCTTTTGATCTTTGTTGGTTTAAAGTCTGTTTTATCAGAGACTAGGAATCCAACTTACAAGGGATGTGAAGCACCTCTTCAAGGAGAACTACAAACCACTGCTCAAGGAAATAAAAGAGGATACAAACAAATGGAAGAACATTCCTTGCTCATGGGTAGGAAGAATCAATATCGTGAAAATGGCCATACTGCCCAAGGTAATTTACAGATTCAATGCCATCCCCATCAAGCTACCAATGACTTTCTTCACAGAATTGGAAAAAACTACTTCAAAGTTCATATGGAACCAAAAGAGAGCCCGCATCGCCAAGTCAATCCTAAGCCAAAAGAACAAAGCTGGAGGCATCACACTACCTGACTTCAAACTATACTACAAGGCTACAGTAACCAAAACAGCATGGTACTGGTACCAAAACAGAAATATAGATCAATGGAACAGAACAGAGCCCTCAGAAATAACGCCGCTTACCTACAACTATCTGATCTTTGACAAACCTGAGAAAAACAAGCAATGGGGAAAGGATTCCCTATTTAATAAATGGTGCTGGGAAAACTGGCTAGCCATATGTAGGAAGCTGAAACTGGATCCCTTCCTTACACCTTATACAAAAATCAATTCAAGATGGATTAAAGATTTAAACGTTAGACCTAAAACCATAAAAACCCTAGAAGAAAACCTAGGCATTACCATTCAGGACATAGGCGTGGGCAAGGACTTCATGTCCAAAACACCAAAAGCAATGGCAACAAAAGACAAAATTGACAAATGGGATCTAATTAAACTAAAGAGCTTCTGCACAGCAAAAGAAACTACCATCAGAGCGAATAGGCAACCTACAACATGGGAGAAAATTTTCGCAACCTACTCATCTGACAAAGGGCTAATATCCAGAATCTACAGTGAACTCAAACAAATTTACAAGAAAAAAACAAACAACCCCATCAAAAAGTGGGCGAAGGACATGAACAGGCACTTCTCAAAAGAAGACATTTATGCAGCCAAAAAACACATGAAAAAATGCTCATCATCACTGGCCATCAGAGAAATGCAAATCAAAACCACTATGAGATATCATCTCACACCAGTTAGAATGGGAATCATTAAAAAGTCAGGAAACAACAGGTGCTGGAGAGGATGTGGAGAAATAGGAACACTTTTACACTGTTGGTGGGACTGTAAACTAGTTCAACCATTGTGGAAGTCAGTGTGGCGATTCCTCAGGGATCTAGAACTAGAAATACCATTTGACCCAGCCATCCCATTACTGGGTATATACCCAAATGACTATAAATCATGCTGCTATAAAGACACACGCACACGTATGTTTATTGCGGCATTATTCACAATAGCAAAGACTTGGAACCAACCCAAATGTCCAACAATGATAGACTGGATTAAGAAAATGTGGCACATATACACCATGGAATACTATGCAGCCATAAAAAATGATGAGTTCATACCCTTTGTAGGGACATGGATGAAATTGGAAACCATCATTCTCAGTAAACTATCGCAAGAACAAAAAACCAAACACCGCATATTCTCACTCATAGGTGGGAATTGAACAATGAGATCACATGGACACAGGAAGGGGAATATCATACTCTGGGGACTGTGGTGGGGAGGGGGGAGGGGGGAGGGATAGCATTGGGAGATATACCTAATGCTAGATGACGAGTTAGTGGGTGCAGCGCACCAGCATGGCACATGTATACATATGTAACTAACCTGCACAATGTGCACATGTACCCTAAAACTTAAAGTATAATAAAAAATAAATAAAAAAAAAAAAAAAAAAAAAAAAAAAAGAAATGGAGTCTCACTATGTTGCCCAGGCTGGTCTCAAACTCCTGGGCTCAAGCAATCTTCCCACCCTGGCCTCCCAAAGTGTTGGGACTACCGGCATAAGACACCATGCCCAGCTCAGATTTTTTTTTTAAAAGAAAAAAAAAAAAGGGAGTTCAAGGTATTCTTTAATGTCTTCTAAATCTCTAACTTCCTATAATTAATCTGAATTTATGTGTCATTTCCATGTATATTTTTATAAATATTTTTATAAAATACTACATTACCCTTACTCTCCTAAAATATTACTTTCATTATATGTGTATCAAAAATCAAAATACAGCATTGCTTTGTAAGTTTTAAAATTTTATATAAATGGTATCATACTTAATGTATCTACAACTTTAAAAAAAGTATGTATGTTTTTGAGATTTATCTACATTAGTCAGGATAGCTCTAAATTTTTCATTTAAATGGATGTATAAATATGTATTTATCCATTTTCCTGTAAACATTTATGTTGCTTCTTTAAGAAAAACTTTCTTTGCTATTAAAAATGCTACTATATTCTTATAAATGCCTCCTTGTACACATGTGAAAAATTCTAGCAAGGGCAGAAATATGGGGGTCATATGGGATGCACATTTTCAGTTTTATATAGACGTGTCAATCTGCTTTTCACAGTGATTATAACAATTAGAATTGTCCCAGTAGATCATAACACCTATATCCCCAGAATCTTAGCAATGTTTGGTTTTGTCATACTTTTTAACTTATGCCAATCAAATAGGTATGAAACATTGTTATATTTATTATGGTAGTAGACTATGTTATTGTGATGGACTGTATTACTATTCACTAATATCCTGTCCCTCCTTACAAGATGATACATCACTGTTTTGCTGGACTCAGGCTTGGGCAACATGACTTGCTTTGGCCAATGTAACATAAGTCCCATGTGACCCTTTTATAGGAAAGGTTTTATAGAGTTAGTGTGTGCTTCACCATGTTTTTTCTTTTTCCCTCAGCTACTGAGAATGCCAAAATTACAGACAGAGGCTGCTCTGTCGGCCTAGGTCCTGTCTTATGGATCACAGTGACATGGTACAGATCCCCAACAGAGCCCCAAATGATCACTTAGCATGACCTTATTGTTTATGCCATTAAGATTTTTGGGGTTATTATTAATGGGGACAGGGCCTATGATCTGTTTCCAATTATTCCCTCCACACTTTTCATGGAGATATGCTATCCTGCCCTACTGACTTCAAGGCATGGCCACATGACTTGCTTTGGCCAATGGAATGTGAGTAAAGATGGTGTATGTCACTTCTCAGTAGAAACTTTAACCAGGCTTATATTATTTGATTGTTCTTCCTTGAGCCTTCACTTTCCTTCATGAGAACAGCACTGAGGTTCTGCGGGCTATTTGTTGCCAATGCAAAAGCTGACTAATACACTATAAAATATGGACTGTATCAACTAATAGAATAATATTTAATAAGACTGAACATATTTTCATATGTTTATGAGATATTTTGTGAATTAACTGTTTAAGTTTGCTTATTTTTTCCCCCCAATAGCTTTTCTTCTTTAAAAAACTGATTAGTAGGATTGGCGTGGTGGCTTGTGCCTATAATCTTAGCATTTTGGGAGTCCACGCCTAGAGGATCACTTGAGTTCAGGAGTTTGAAACCAGCCTGGCAATACTGCGAGACCCCATCCCCACGAAACAAAATGTTAGCCAAGTATGATGGTGGTGCTTGCCTGTAGTCCTAGCTACTGGAGAAGCTGAGGTAGGAGGACTGCTTGAGCCCAAGCAATGAGGTTACAGTGAGCAATGATCATCCTACCTGCTTTCCAGCTGGGGCAAGAGTGAGACCCTGTCTCACAAAAATGAATAAATAAATAAATACATACATACGTAAGAAATTAATCTATAGAAATTTATGGAAAAAGTAATTCTATAAATTCATCCTCTATGAGTTATATGCATGGCAAGTATTAGCTTTTAGTTTGTAGCTTATCTTTTAATTTTGTCATTTGAAGAAAAACTTTTAATTATAAGGTGGGCAACTTTATCAACTGTTTTCTTAATTGTTTGTACTTTGTTTTATTTAAGAAATCCTTCCCAAACCTGAGATCGTAATTACATCAATCAACTACAGTCAAGTACCACATAAAGATGTTTTTGGTTAACAAGGGACCCCAGCAGTGGTCTCATAAGATTATAATACCACATTTTTACTGTACCTTTTTTATGCTTAGTTATACAAATACTTACCATTATGTTACAACTGCCTACAGTATTCAGTACAGTAACATGTTATACAGGCTTTATCACCTAGGTTTGTGTAAGTACACTCTATGATGTTCCCACGATGGTGAAATCCCCTAACAACACATTTCTCAGAGCATATTCCTGATGTTAAGCAATGCATGACTATCAATATTTTTTTTTAGTAAAAAGTTTCACTTTTCATACTTAGATTTTTAAACTGCATAGGAAATTTTTTTTTTTTTTTGTACATTGAAAGGTATTTTTTTCCCACATGGACAATCAATTTCCTAATATCATTTATAAAAAGTCTATCCTTTCCCCATTTATTCAATCAATTTTTATGTTTCATGTTTTCTAAAACCTTACATTATACCTAAGTTTTCAAATATATTGGTCTAGTTTTTGTAGTATTAATAATTATGTCTTTAGTTTAAAAAATCTTTATCTGATATCTGCTTTTTCATCACTAACATTTCTTTTTTTCTGTCATTTCTCTTTTTTTCTGGTAAGCCTTGCTGCTAGTTTGGTTTATTTTATTTTTTAAATAAACAATACTGTTTTCTTGAAACTGTTTAATTTCTTATGTTATTTATAATATTATTTCCATATTTATATTAGGCTATTTTAGTTATTTGGTTTATTATGTTTTCTAACTCGTGTTGAATATTTAACTCATGTCTTTTCAGTCTTTTTTTTTTTTTTTTTTCTTTTTAAAGACAAGCTCTTGCTATGCTGTCCTGTCTGGACTCAAACTCCTAGGCTCGAGCAATCTTCCCACTTCAGCCTCCCAAGTATCTGGGATTACAAATGTGAGTTACTGTGCCATTTATTTTAATAAATGCATTTTTCTATAAATTCATATCTAAATATATCTAAGCTTCATTTCAGGATTTTTGAAATGAAGTGTTCCCACCATAGTCTAAAGTTTTGTGAGTTTTCTCTTTAAACCATGGGTGATTTAAGAATGCCTTCAAGATTTTCAAAAATTTGTGTTTTCTCTCTTTTTTCCTGGGCGTGTGTATTTTATTTCTTTTAACTTAATTGCACTGTGATCAGAGAACATGTTATGCATGATAACAAAACTTTGTAAATTATTTCCTTTATATCCTGGCAGTGGTCAATTCTGGTAAATATTCTACTTGAAAACACTGTATGTTATCTTCGTTCAATTTAGGGCATACTCGCTCCCTCTATCTCTTTTTCTATGTCTTGCTGTATACATCTACATATAGATATATATAGATCCAAAGGTGTTACCTCCTGTATTTTACAGTATTTTTGTTGGACTTATCAGTTTCTGATAAAGATCTGCAAAATCGCTTCCTCTGGTTGACTTTTCATGTAATTCTGTCAGTTTTTGCTGTCTTGATATAAACATACTTATATCCATGAGGCCGAGTTGTTAGGTACATACAAGTATATGATATTATATTTTTTGGTAGGTTGTTAGCAAGTAGTATCTGTCTATTAATTATTTTAGGCTCTTATTTTGCCTGAGACAGGCCCACTGTTCTTTACCATTGTAAATCTAAAATTCTGAAAACCTAAAGCTTTAAAAAATTTTTTTGCATTAAAATTCACATGGCAACAAAACCTGATGGAAAGCCATTTTACAGTCTTTATACTCTTACTATGCATGGTCATACATGTCACTAAAGAAATATTAATGTATCTGATTGTAGAGTTTGAAATAGCCCTGAGAAGTAGAATGAAATATAAAATATTTGTGCCCATCACATTTCTTTTTTTTGTTTTGTTTTGTTTTTTGAGACCTGGTTTTGGTATGTGACCCAGGTTGCTGGAGTGCAGTGGTGTGGTGCAATCTCAGCTCACTCAACCTCCGCATCCCTGGCTCAGGTGATCCTGCCACCTCAGCCTCCCAAGTAGCTGGGACTATAGGCACACACCACCATGCTGGCTAAGTTTTCTATTTTTGGTAGAAACAGCATTTCTCCATGCTGCCCAGGTTGGTCTCGAACTCCCGGGCTCAAGCAATCTGCCTGCCTCGACCCCCCAGAGTGCTGGGATTACAGGCGTGAGCCACTGTGCCTGGCCTAACATTTCTAAAATTAAAAAACCAAAACAAGAAACCATATTCCTAAACACATATATAGCCCCAATGATTTCAAATAAGGAACTGTGAACTTGTATAAATACATCCATATTACCTTTCTTTTGCTTAGCATTTGCATAGTAGATACTTTTTCTATGTTCTCTCCTCTCCTCCTACATCCTCTTTTTTTATTTGTAAGTTTGGTAACTATAGATTTCTTTTTTTTTTTGAGACAGGGTCTCACTCTGTCACCCATGCTGGAGTGCGGTGGTACTATCATAGCTCACCGTAACCTCAAACATCTGGGCTCATGCAATTCTCCTGCCTCAGCCTCCCCAGTAGCTAGAACTACAGGTGCCTGCCACCATGCCCAGCTAATTTCAAAATTATTTTGTAGAGACAGGGTCTTAAACTCCTGGTCTCAAGCAATCCTCCTGCCTTAGCCTCCCAAAGTACTAGGATTACAGGTGTGGGCCACCACACCTGGCCTGCATGTCTATTATTTTAGTGCTTGCCCCTATTTTTTTTTGTTTTTGGTTTTCGTCAGTAAATATTTCAGTATGTTTTGAAAAGAAAAGCCTCTTTTGTAAAAAATAAAACCACCACACCACTATCACATGTAAAAAATAGTAATTCCTTAATATCAAATATTCAGTCTGCATTCAAATTCCCAATTGTTTCTTCTCTTTTAAAAATAGAGTTTGTGGCCGGGCACGGTGGCTCCTGCCTGTAATCCCAGCCAGCACTGTGGGAGGCCAAGGTGGGCGGATCCACCTGAGGTCAGGAGTTCAAGGCCAGCCTGGTCAACATGGTGAAACCCCGTCTCTACTAAAAATACAAAAAAAAATTAGCCAGGCGTGGTGGCACATGCCTGTAATCCTAGCCACTCGGGAGGCTGAGGCAGGAGAATCGCTTGAACCCCAGGAGGCGGAGGCTGCAGTGAGCTGAGATTGCGCCATCGCACCCCAGCCTGGGGGACAAGAGCAAGACTTCATCTCAAAAAAATAATAAAAAAATAAAAAAATACATAGTTGGTTTGAATCAGAATTCAACATAGTCCATACACACTGCAATTGGTTGATTTGTCTCTTACATCTCTTTTAATCTACTGGATACCACTCTCTCTCTCTCCCCCACTCCCTTGTAATTTATTTGTTAAAGAAACTGGGGCCAGACATGGTGGCTCATGCCTATAATCCCAGCCCTTTGGGAGCCCAAGGTGGGAGGACTGCTTGAGCCCAGGAGTTTGAAACCAGCCTAGGCAACAAAGTGAGACGCTGTCTCTACAAAAAATAAAAAAAATAGCTGGGCATTGTGCACGCCTGTGGTCCCAGCTACACAAGAGGCTGAGGCAGGAAGATAGCATGAGCCCAGGAAGTTGAAGCTGAAGTGAGCCGTGTTCATGCCACTGCACTCCAGCCTAGGTGACAGAGCAAGACCCTGTCTCAAAAAAAAGAAAAAGAAAAAAAAGAAAAGAAAAAGGAAATTGGATTGTTTGTTCTGTAGAGTTTGCCACTCTAGGGGAATTTGCTGACTAGGTACTCAAGGTTCACTGAACATGTTCTTCTATTTTCTGTATTTCCTGAATATTGACAGCAGGATCTAGAGTAATAATCTTTTTGTGTCATGGACTTCTTTGGCAGTCTGATGAAGCCTATAAATCTCTTCTCAGAATAATCTTTTAAATATATAAAATGTAAGAGATAGAATGACAAAGGAAACAAATTACATTGAATAACAAATTATATTGTGGTTTGATTATTTTTTGGCAAGACTACTTAAAAAGTAGCAAGCAACATCCTTAAGTTTTTAATATATTTGCCAATAAATTTTCCCATAGGATTTTAATTTATTCAGTTATTTTTATCTTTTGAACATGACAAAACAGTCTAACATGCTTTAATTACTGAACATACTCCAACCCAACTACATATTATTAATTTTATCTAGTTTGACCTTAGAGAGCCCAATAAGTAAATAAATTTAGCAACTTTTTCATCAATGTTTTTAACTTATCATTAGACATTCTATGAACTTCCACTAGGTTTACTTTTCTTCTTGCAGAAATACATACTTAATATGTTTTTTTCAGCTGAAGTGAGGGTCTGTGGTTAGTACTGCTTTTGTATGTCAGAAATTATCTTTACTTCGCCCTCATTCTTAAATGATAGTTTAAAAGAATATAAAATTTCAGTAGAATTGATTTTCCCTTACCCTTCACTGTCTTCTGTTATCTAAGATATTCATATAGTTGTCACTACTTGGTAGATAAACTGTTTTATCTAGTCTCATGGCTTTATGTCTATCTGTCAATGACTAACAAATTTCTATCTTGAGCCTGCATCTTTCCCCTTGAGTTTCCACTAGAAGAACCAACTGCCCACGTGATGTCCATTCTTGAATGCCTGATAGGCATTTCAAACATTAACATTTCAAAGCCAAACTCCTCCCCAATCCTGTACCTCCTTCAGTCTTCTTTATCTCAGCTAATATCAACCTCAACCTTGCAATCACTCAGGTCAGAAACCCTGAAGTATTTCTTCATGCCCTCTGTCTCATCCCCTTCTTTCCAATCATTCCATGACCATCATCTAGGTCTCATAGTTTTGTGGTTGTTTCCAGGTTCTATCCAGTTACCAAGCTCAGAATCAGACCTTCCAATTTTGGTTTCGAGTTCCTATCCCAAATATTCTACCCTAAAATGATATTCAGGAAACTGAAGATGTAATTATTGAACTATTGGATGATTCAGTTCCTTTTTTTGGTTATCAGGGTTAGTCTTTCTGTTTTTGATATGTTTTCTTTTGTTGTTGTTATTATTATTATTTTTGCCAGGCTCTTTCTAGGAGCAGAATGGCTCCATCCCAGTCTTCAAGCAGTAAGCCTCGTTCTGTTCCTACATCTTGCATGGAGTACTGTCAGCTCCCTTAACTCCACAGTGCTGCATATCAGACACTACTATAGTCTGCTCCTGGCCTTGGAGCCCAAAAGGTCGGTAGCTTTGGCCACATTCCCAATTTAGTGCTTCTCCTCATTTCTGGTTTATGGAGATGCTTATACTACTTTCAAGCCTGCCTACATTTTATTTTGGTTTATATTTTTATATTTTACCTGGCACTGCTATGCATATGAAGCAGAAGCTTCATAGTATAAGTATAAACAAAAATAGAAGTTTATATTTAGTATAAGTATAAATTCCTACACTACCTTAACCAAAAATTGGTGGAGTCAATATTTTTCATTTCATTTTCACTGACTTAATAAATGGCACTTTCTTCCTATATATCCTCCAATTTAAATCTCTTTCTCTTTATATAATACTGCCTCCCTAAAAAGATAGCAATAAACATATACAATGTGTCTATATACCTGAAAAAAAATTTTTTTCTGCACCATTGCATCTTTCTGAACACTGGGTTTAAATAAAAATAGATCATGCTTCCAAGCATGAAGCACTATAAGGATACCTATTGTCTAATTCCTAGTATTGATAAAAATCAACATTTCCAAATTTACAAGTGATAAAACCAGTAGGAACAAGGTGAGAAACTATTTTTACAATGTTGAGGTATTCAAGTTCTAGAAACACTCTAAATATACTACTAATTAGGCAGAGCTGGTTACCATGTGCTAAAGTCTTCTCTCTCTTAATTCACAGATTTTTTTAAAAGTACATATTTATAACTATTTGTAGACATATGTATGTTGATAAATATACTAAATGTATGTAAATGAAATTCGGGACTTTTACATAACAAGAAAATACATGCCAACTTGGCTTAACAGGTATGCCAGCTTTTGGCCGGGCGCGGTGACTCATGCCTGTAATCCCAGCACTTTGGGAGGCCGAGGTGGGCAGATCACCTGAGGTCAGGAGTTTGAGACCAGCCTGGCCAACATGGCAAAAGCCGTCTCTACTAAAAGCACAAAAATTAGCTGGGCGTGATGGCAGGTGCCTGTAATCCCAGCTACTCAGGAGGCTGAGGCAGGAGAATGGCTTGAACCGGGGAGGTGGAGGTTGCAGCAAGCCAAGATCGTGCCACTGCACTCCAGCCTGGCCGACAAGAGTGAGACTTCGACTCAAAAAACAAAACAAAACAAAACAAAAAACAGGTATGCCAGCTTTTAAGTCAAGAGATACAGCTTTTGTTTCTGGTTCTGCCATATCTTGCTTTGTGAAGTCAGGCAATTCATTGTCTTTAGGTCTAATTGTTTCCTTGCCTCTAAAATGAGGATGATCTTATGATTCCTTCTAATTCTCAAATACTCTGATTCTACTCTTATTACTTTTATTATTCCCATTAGTTTTTTTTCTCATTTTGCAATTTGATTTAATGTTTCTACAACTTACAGTTTATTTACAATTTAGATTCAATTTACACTGTAACTTTAAAGCAGAGATCTCATGAGAAAAAAAAACCTAGTTTTTCAAATAACAAATACTGTTTGCTATTAAGCAAAATCAATTTATGGAAATATGTTAGAGAAAAGGAAAACTGATGTTTATTAAAAAAAAGTCAGATTTTATTAGCACTAATAAGATTCGAGCTTTCAAGGAACAAGGTGATTAATGTTTTTCATGTCAACCATAAGAAAACATAATAGGAAGACATTAGTTTTTACTACCTGAGAATAAACAATAATTACATTTTTAGGCTATTAAAACCTTTCTTTCTTTTCATATTTTATCCAAATTATTCTAGGAATATCTTCAGAGATTATATCATTTTCATATTTGATGGAAAAAACTTAAAAACACAAAAATTCTGTTCAAAGATAAATGAGTTTAAAGAATCACGCATATACCCAGGCTAGAGTAGTCTGTTTTTCTTACTACTACTCAAATATCACTTTGATAAAATGATAAAGAAAAAAAAACACACACACACACATTGCAGGTAGTACATTCCCGCAAAAGTCAGAAGACTCAGACTTAAAAAATAATATGCTTTAGCTTTTCTTTGAACACAATGGCTCCTGTGAAATGCAACAAGCATCAGCTGCATCTCACATGCCCAGTTGCCTCACCTCTAATTCTTTGAGGTAGTTAACTGTTGCTTCTTGTCTCATTAATATGACTAGGTCATGAGGATGCTTCAAGTTCATTGGTGAATCCACCTGCAAGCAAGCAATAAATAAATAAAGCTCGGATTTCATTAATGCTGGTTTGGATTAACAAAGTCATTAATATGCTTTAAATTATTGTTCATTCGCCATTGTAATCAGCGTTATTCCTCAGCAAAACTCAAGGAGTATTTCAAAGTGATCACATGTAAATGTTAGCAAAGGGAATGACAAGTGCAACAGTTGTCCTGTGAACTCCAACTTGGAAGAACAAGCATTCAAAGTACATATTCTGACTTTACAGGTGATATAATAGTAAAGAAGAGAAGTATTTGGCAATGATTGATAAAGTAACTTCCTTAAATGATGTTTCATGCCTGTAATAATAAAAAATGAATTGCCCTGTTTTGATAGCACATTTCATATCTGAATAGGCTTGGAAGTGATAAAAGGAAAATATTAAATGTACCTCTTTTTGAAAGCTATTTGTAGAAGTCATAAATCAAAGATAATATAAAATAACCTTGAGATTTATTACTTATTGCTCATGTTCTCTGGATCAACAAATCAAACAATTATGTTGAAGCTGTAGAAAAAATGAACACTCATATACTGGTAGCTGGCTTATAAATGTGTTCTCATTGTTTGGAGTGTCATTTGACAACATATATCAAAATGTTACAACTGCATAACCTTTGAGCAAAAGAAAGTCTAGGAAACTATCCTACAGACATTGTTCAATAAGTAGGCAAGGATATACATAAGGATGCTCACTACAACATTTGTAGCTGCAAAAGGACAATCAGAAACAACCTAAGTAAATCAATAAAGTGACAGAGAGACCCACTGTCCAATGGAATGGGATACAGGAAAAAATGTTAAAGCTACTGCCAGTGACCAGAGTATAAGAGCTTTACATAAGGAAGCAGGAGAAAGTGCTTAATTTACAACTCCGTCCAGACATCAAGAGACAGCTATTTAGTACATGACTTTACAGGTATTTTTAAATGAGATTTTTAGAAAAAATAAAATTGGGGGAAGGAAGGAACTGTGGAAGTGTGACAGTCCCATTCCAAAATGCCTAACCAAGGCTGGGCGTGGTGGCTCATGCCTGTAATCCCAGCACTTTGGGAGGCCGAGGCAGGTGGATCACCTGAGGTTGAAAGTTTGAGACCAGCCTGCCCAACATGGTGAAACCTCATCTCCATTAAAAATATAAAAATTAGCTGGCATGGTGGCACAGGACTGTAGTCCCAGCTACTCAGGAGGCTGAGGTAGGAGAATTGCTTGAACCCAGGAGGCGGAGGCTACAGTGACCTGAGATTGCGCCAACGCACTTCAGCCTGGACAACAGAGCGAGACTCTGTCTCAAAAAAACAAAAAACAAAACAAAACAAAACCAAAAAACAAAATGCCTAACCAGTCTGTTTACCTGATATTTGAAGAATTGCAAGAAAGAAAAAATGAGATAAATGAAGATTGAAAGAACTATTTAAAGCATAATCTTAGCTTTAGATTAAAAAGTTACTAGATAACAAAGTTTAATAATATTTCCATAGCATGGATCTGGTCAACATTCAATTGTGAGGAAGTACTTATCATTTCCTTGAAGCTTTTAGTTCAGCAAAGATACAGAGGAGGCATAAAGATAAAATTATTAGCAGAAGGAAGGGAGTTCACTGACAGCTGTGTTTCTCTTTTTGAGGTGACAGCAAATGGCAAAGATCTTTGCCAGATAAAAGTTGACTGCAGAAGACTTACAGCCTGACATACATGTTTTCTGAGGTACTTTCAAGTTCTTAAATTTTAAGATGTATGACTTGTCTTTGGGAAATGTTAATGTGAATTTCTCACTTCTCAAATACTTCTCCTCCTTAGATTATCAGAGTATGTTTGACAACTTTGTAAATACAGTTATATGCCAAATAACATTTCAGTCAATGGCAGACTGCATATGTGATGGTGCTCCCATGAGATTATAATACTGTATTTTTTTTTTAGACGGAATCTTACTCTGTCTCCTGGGCTGGAGTGCAGTGGTGTGATCTCGACTCACTGCAACCTCTGCCTCCCTGGTTCAAGCGATTCTCCTGCCTTAGCCTCCCGAGTAGCTGGGATTACAGGCGTCCGCCACTACGCCCAGCTAAGTTTTTGTATTTTTAGTAGAGATGGAGTTTCACCATATTGGCCAGCCTGGTCTCGAACTCCTGACCTCGTGATTCGCCCGCCTCGGCCCCCAAAGTGCTTGGATTACAGGCATGAGCCACTGCGCCCAACCTAATACTATATTTTTACTGTGCCTTTTCTATGTTTAGATACACAAATACTTACCATTGTGTTACAACTGCCTACAGAACCATAACATGCTGTACAAGTGTGTAGCCTAGGTGTGTAGTAGGCTGTACAGTCTAGGTGTGTGTAAGTATACTCTATGATGTTTGCACAAGGCTGAAATCATCTGATACATTTCTCAGAACACACCCCCATTTTTAAGCAATGCATGAACATGTTACAACATCCATTCAACCAATAAGTGTTTATTAAGCTTCTATAAGCCAGGCCCACTATGAGTCGATGTCCTGAGTCAATGTTTAGAGTCTATGTACTCCTGTGCCATATACAACGTGTAAAAGAATGTTAATATGCCTTCAAAGTCTTTAGCATTGAAAAGAGGCTGCTATAAGTCCAGAAGCAAAAAGGAGACAGGAATTAGAGAGAGGTAGGTTAAAAAGGACATAATGAACACACAAGATCTCAAAGCACTTTATGGCTTTTTCACAAAGGATAAACAACCCTACAAACTTCCATTGCTGCACAGAACAATAAATGATGCAAATAATAACCTGAATTGTAAAGAAAAATTATAATCATTTTCACTTACTTTAAGGAGGTGAAGAAATTATGAAAAGTATTTTAGAGAAAAATTTAAACTACAGGGAAAACCTGATCAAGTATCTGGAAATTAGGTTCTATGGAATTCTATTATTCAGAATGATTCATTCTCTAAGAGTTCCAAGTAAACAAAATTTCACTGTTACTGTAGCAGCTTATTATAATAAAGAAAATGACAAGCCATATAAGGCAATTCAATTTCATTTTCCTTTGAATACATTATATAAGTACAAGTTGAATATTCCTAATCTGAAAATCCGAAATCTGAAATGCTCCAAAATCCGATACTTTTTGAGTTCACTGCAGCATTTTGGATTTTGCATTTTCAGATTAGGGATACTCAACCTGTACATGTATCCAATTATATATAACATGAGTAAATATTTTACTCCTATCAAATTATGTTCATGTTATTTGTTGCTTTAATTAACCAAGATATTGTTAATATCTACACCTCCGATCTGGAACCCTATCTCAACAAATTCAGTAAGTTCACATGGTAACATGGAAATATCACTCACTATATGAGGGTAATTACTTCACTGCCAAATCAGATTAACGGTGAACATTTTAAACTTAACCAATCTAAGAGTATAAACATTTTTGATGTCCTACAAAAACAAGTTTGAGTCAATCACTTTTTAATTATTCTTTATGGCAGAAAACTGAACATTTCTGTTGTAATATTAATTCAAGCTCTCATGTGCAACTTATTCTTCATATATACTGAAAACTTTCACTGTTTTTTTTTTTTAAATGGTATTCATCTAGGTACACGAAAGCAATATGGGAAACTCACTCTTCTCCAAATAGCACTTGGAAACTGATGAATATAATCTTAAATTATGCCATTCTCATTTAAAATTTTTCCCCTTAAGTTAGAAACTAGGGACAAAATAATTTTAATATTTTAATTCAGAATTATAGTTATTTAAGTATTAAGACAATATGAAGGAAAACGTAAATCAAAATCTTCAAAGTCGCCAAGATTTTGCCTCTATGTAAAACCTGAAATGGTTCTGTTTAGTGAGTATTTGTAGTGTTTGCTATCCAATATCCATAAGTCCCCCCTGTGGCAAAAGCACCTCACTTGCTTCCTTCCCCATATGGGAAGCCGTTGTCAGAGAATTCCTTTCCCTTGGTCATGGTGATTATTTCTGAGATACTACTCCAGTAAGGTCAGCTGGTACTAAAGAGACTCTAATCCAGAACTTTGAGCTACTGGTAACCAGCCATCTTGTATCTACATGGGGCCTGAGAATGGGGATGACGAAGCAAAGAAACAAAAAGAGAAAAACTGATCCTTGTTACACTATTTGAGTCCTGAATCAAACTGTATCTGCAGCCCTTACAATTTGCCAAACATTCCAATGAAAACTTTATAATACAGAAAGTATTGATGTGTTATTTCTAAACTTCCACCTAATTTTCACCTATGTCCCTCTGCCTAGGGCATCTTATTACTACTGTGGCTCTTATTTTTCTTTGGGTATATAATCAGTACAGGAACTGCTGGATCAAATGGTAGTTCTGTTCTAAGTTCTTTTGAGAAATCTCCACAGGGGCTGAACTAATTTACATTTCCATCAACAGTGTATAAGACTTTCATTTTCTCTATAGCCCTGCCAACATCTTTTTTTTTTTTTTGGTCTTTTTAATAATAGTCATTCTGACTGGTGCGAGGTAGTATCTTATTGTGGTTTTGATTTGCACTTCTCTAGTGATTAGTGATGTTGAGCATTTTTTCATATTTGTTGGCTGCATGTATGTCTTCTTTTGAGAAGTGCCTGTTTGTGTCGTTTGCCCATTTTTTAATGGAGTTGTTTTTTGCTTGTTGAATTAAGTTCCTTATAGATTCTGGATATCAGATCTTTGTTGGATGCATAGTTTGAGAATAGTTTCTCCCATTCTATAGGTTTACTCTGTTGATAGTTTCTTTTGCTGTGCAGAAGCTTTTTAGTTTAATTAGGTCCCATTTGTCCATTTCTGGTTTGTTGCAATTGCTTTTGGGGTCTTAGTCATAAATTCTTTGCCCAGGCCTATGTCCAGAATGATATTTCCTGGGTTTTCTGCTAGGATTTTTGTAGTTTTATTTCTTACATTTAAGTCTTTAATCCATCTTGAGTTAATTTCTGTATATGGTAAAAGGTAGGGATATAGTTTCATACTTCTGCATATGGCTAGCCAGTCATCCCAGCACCATTTATTGAATAGGGAGTGCTTTCCCACAAAAATTTTTTTATGTATTTCTTTTTCTACCTTCAGTATGTAACTTGCTTTCAGGTATATGCTAGGCATTTAATATACTGTTGATTGTTTGAGGACAGTATCTGTTAGATACTCTGCCACATTTATTAGATACTCCAACTCCATCTGCTAAAGCATTATCATTCACTGATGACTATTTGGAAAAAAAAGGTGAAGTGGCTAAGGTACCAGAGATCAGAAACAAAATATGCATCTGACCAGTCTATGACTAACTGTATGGCTTTAAACAGATCATCTTCCCTGCCTGGGCTTCTGTTTCTTCATCTATAAACTGAAGGGATGCAAGCAAATGATTTCTAAAACTCCTTTTAATTTTCAAATCCTACTTCTATAAAAGACTTAACGTTACCATAAAAGTATCACATTTTTACTAGCCAGACCTATACCCCCAAAATAGTCTGATATTCAAATATATGAAATTATCATCCTTTCAATTTGCCCATATAAATTCGTACTCACTCTGGGCAGGAATATTTTCCAAAGCTGTAGTTAAAAGCTTCTTTTAGGGCCGCGTGTGGTGGTTCACGCCTGTAATCCCAGCACTTTGGGAAGCTGAGGCGGGTGGATCATGAGGTCAGGAGATCGAGACCATCCTGGCTAACACGGTGAAACCTCATCTCTACTAAAAATACAAAAAATTAGCTGGGCGTGGTGGTGGGAGCCTGTAGTTCCAGCTACTGGGGAGGCTGAGGCAGGAGAATGGCGTGGACCTGGGAGGTGGAGCTTGCAGTGAGCAGAGATTGCGCCACTGCACTCCAGCCTGGGTGACAGATCGAGACTCTGTCTCAAAAAAAAAAAAAAAAAGCTTCTTTTAAACTGTCAATTTGTCAAATTAAACCAAGGCTCTAATTAGCAGTGGCTGGCTACTTCTGAGCAGTTATGTTGTTCATGGCAAAATCAGCCCTCTTTATCCTTAAGCTACTTAATACTAAGAAAATCTTTTTTAGAATTATAAACGAAATATATTTTACTGTAAAAACAAACACAGTACCATATAGACAATATGAAGGAGAAAATAAAAATTACTTGAAATTTCACTTTCAGAGATATCTGCTGTTAGATATATATCATGTCAGGATAACTTCTACATACATACACAAACACAGAGCTTTGTAGGTAAATATTTTCACAAAAATACGATAATAATATATCTACTATATTATTTCCTTCCTCTCTCTATTCCTCTGTACATTTTGTCAGACTTCCCAGTAAATACAGACTTATGTCAATATTTTTAGTGGTTAATATTATTTACCCAGGTTCTTAACTAAAATTCAGGTTTTTGGTTATTCTCCCTTTTTTTAACAATATTACAATGAACATCCTATACTAAAACTTTTGGCTGGGCGCAGTGGCTCACACCTGTAATCCCAGCACTTTGGCAGGCTGAGGCGGGTGGATCACCTAAGGTCAGGAGTTCAAGACTAGCCTGTCCAACATGGTGAAACCCCATCTCTATTAAAATTACAAAAATTAGCCAGGCATAGTGGCACATGCTTGTAATCCCAGCTACTTGGGAGGCTGAGGCAGGAGAATCGCTTGAATCCGGGAGGTGGAGGTTGCAGTGAGCCAGGCACTCCAGCCTGGTCAATAAGAGTGAAACTCTGTCTCAAAAATAAATAAATAAATAAATAAAAATAAAAATTAGTTAGCTGGATGTGGTGGTAGGTACCTGTAATCCCAGCTACTCGGGAGGCTGAGGCAGGAGAATCGCTTGAACCCAGGAAGTGGAAGTTGCAGTGAAAGGAGATCATGCCACTGCACTCCAGCCTGGGCGACAAGAGTGGCTCCTTCTCAAAAAAAAACCCCACGAACCTTTTTAGACAGCTATCAGATTATTTCTTTCCTGTAACAGAAAGAAAACCGTTAGGTTAAAGGAACTATACTATTTTTTTGCATTTGTAAATTTACAGTTTTTGCTAGCTTTTCTCCAGAACAGTTGAATCAACTTAAATTCCTAACAACAGTGACTGAGTTCCTACACATCCTTAGGAATGCAGAAAAAAGGGTGAATATATACATTTTTTCTTTCTTTTTTGTTTAAAGAGATAGGGTCTTGCTCTGTCACCAAGGCTAGAGTGGACGGGTGTGATCATAGTTCACCGTAACCTTGAATTCCTGTGCTCAAGCAATCCTCCCACCTCAGCCTCCGGAGTAACTGGGACTACAGGTGAGCTGCTGCGTCAGGCCATGAATACATTTCAGTCTCTTCCTTGGCCATATGTATTTCTTTTGTGTATGTGATATTGTAAAATATATATTTGGTCTTCCACCCCACCCACCTTTTCTTGGCATACAACTCCTAAAATCCTTAGAATCTCCAAAGTGCTGTCTTTTTGTACAGTAGTGAGTTGACTGATGGCTGGCAGCTCCTAGGTAGTTTCAGGATCAGGGCAGGTCCCTGGAAAGACTAAGGCATGATTAGGACTTTCAGCCCCACCCCTTAACCTCTGGTGAGAGAAGAGGGGCTGAAGGTTAAGTTGATCACCAAAGGCCAATCATGCCCATGTAATAAAGCCTCCATAAAACCCCAAAAGGACTGGGTTCAGGAGATTCTGGAGAGTCAAACATGTGGAAGTTCCTGGAGAGGGCATGGAAGTTCTACACCCTTTGCCCCATACATCACCCTGTGCATCTCTTCATCTGTGTCTTTTCTAATATAATAAACCAGTAAATATAAGTAAGTTTCCTTGAGTTCTGTGAGCCACTCTGGCAAATTAATTGAACCCAAAGAGGCAGCTATGGGAGCCCCAACTTGAAGCTGGTTGGTCAGAAGAGGCTGGGACTGAATGGGGTGGGAGGAGTCTTGTGGCACTGAGCTCTTGACCTGTAGGATCTGATGCCACTGCCAGGTAGACAATGTCAGAACTGAATTGGAAGCCACCTAGCCGGTGGCAGCTGCAGAACTGACTGCTTGCTTGGTGGTGTCAGAAACATGTTGTAAGAGAACAGTGGGAGAAACTGAGATGTTTTTTCCATTCACAATGTACTTATAAAAAATCTCACCTGTGTGTGATGGTTCACACCTGTAATCTTAGCACTTTGGGAGGACAAAGAAAGATCACCTGAGATAAGTTCAAGACCCCCCCCCCACCTCCCCTCCCCGAACAACATAGCAAAACCCCATCTCTACAAAAACAATTTTTAAAAGTAGCTGGGTGTGGTGGCACATGCCTGTTTTAGCTACTTGAGAGACTGAGGTGGGAGAACCACTTGAGGAGTCTGAGGCTGCAACGAGCCATGATCGTGCCACTGCACTGCAGACTGGACAACAGAGACTCCATCTTAAAACAAACAAACAAACAAACAAACAAACAAACCTGCTGCCTCTCTTTAACTATCTGACAGTTTATATATCATATTTTAAGAATATGGTTTCTAGTTGATATGACTTTACGTGATTATTCTCTTGTTTGTGTTTTCTAACTTTTTCTACAGTGAACATGTATTATTTAAATTTATAAAGTGTTCTTTTTTTTTAATGTGCTATCCACAGGTCATCTTGTTAACACTGAAACTTTAGAACACTACGTAACATGTTTTATCTTTTTTTTTTTTCCTTAAACAAACTGTAATGACAAATATAAGCTTAGGTCTGAGGAAGAATCTTGTATTTTTCCCTCGTGTATTCACTTATAGAGAAAAAAAATTCCTCTCACAGACAAGGACCAAGGTAGAACATCTCAAAAATGAAACATCTTTTGTATTTTCTTGCTCCTTACCTTTCTTCCCTCAGATTTTTACCCTTATCACAAATCTAGCTCAAACTTATTATCAAATGATTGTCTAAGGGACCCTTCTGTTTGCGATCCCTTCCAGGCTACTATGGTAGCAAGCAAGATGAGTTTCACAGGGATGGAATGACGCAGGCAGAAAGTCTGTTGCTCCACTTCTCATGGAATTATCTCTTCAGGATTCAAGTCTAACCATCATGGGCTTGCATCTTCTTTGAGGTTTAGAGAAGTACAGGTTCGCAAAAATAGCAGCCCAGCTTCCACTCTTGAGAGAGATACGCATGGGCTCCTGGCTATAACTGTCAAAACAAATGTGTAATATAAACAGATCTTTTACTAGAAACATTTCATTGTATGAGATTGAGAAAACTATTATAATGAACTGCCAAAATTTGGAAATATATTTGTTAATTATGACTTTTTGAAGCTAGAGTACTTGTAGAGTATTTTTGAAAAATCAGAGGCCGGGTGCAGTGGCTCAAGCCTATAATCCCAGCACTTTGGGAGGCCAAGGCGGGAGAACTCCTGAGGTCAGGAGTTCGAGACCAGCCTGGCCAACACAGTGAAACCCCGTCTCTACTAAAAATACAACAATTAGCCAGGTGTGGTGGCGTGTGCCTGTAGTCCCAGCTACTCGGGAGGCTGAGGCAGAAGAATCACTTGAACCTGGGAGGCAGAGGTTGCAGTGAAATAAGATTGCACCACTGTACTCCAGCCTGGGTGACAGAGCAAGACTCTGTTTCAAAAAAAAAAAAAAGAAACTAGAAACAAATTTTAATCTTACAGGATATCAAGTCATCAAAGTAAAAAACAAACTTCAAATTAATGAAAATGCTAAACCTTGACTATCATGCTAAACCTTGACTATCACCTGAATTTCCATGGCCTTATATCCCTGTTTTCTAAAGTTTTACCCTCAACTGGATTTTACCTTCTCATTTTCACAGTTCCTGAAATGTACAAATGTATCCTTACAGTTGTAAATTTACATAAAATAATCTAGGTAAGGGACACGTACTGCACAGTTGTTATCTAGATTTGAACATCTATAGTGTTGCAGTCAATTTTATGAGAATATTCATGTCTGTAAACAATCACCATTCAACTAATTGACAAGCAACTTAGTAACCATTTTCAACATGAACCACAAATGAGTAACTTCCTATAATAGTGCTACCAGTCCACATTTTCTAATTCATGTCACCAGGGCATATACAAATAACATAATTAATAAAGTAGAACATTTGCAACTCTAAAAGGAAGGTAAGTGAAAAGCTGGATCAAGACACAACAGTCATGGCTCAAATAGACGCTGTTTTAGATAAAACTAGTTAGAACAAGAGATGACATGTGAAAAGAGACCTGAAAGGAGAGAGAGGCTGAGCCGTGATGCCATCTGCAGAGGAAGAAGCAAGGACAAAGGTCCAAAGGCAGAATCAAGCTTGGTGGTTTGAAGAACACCGAGGCTGGTATGGCTGAGGCAGAGCACACCACACCACACAAGAAAGAAAGTGGTGTCTGAGGCTGGAGGAGTAGACAGGTGCCAGGTTCTAGATCTTACAGGACCTTGTAGGCCATAAGGAAAACTCCAGATTTTAATCTAAGTATGATGGGAAACTACTGAAGATTTTCTGATGTTCTTTGTTTCCCTCCTATCCCAAAGGGAGTGACATGACCAGCTGTGCTTTTTAAGAGATTACTTTGGCTGCTCTGGAGATAACAGATCTAGGGGACAAAAGTAGAAGCAAGGAGACCAGGTAGGAAGCCACTGCATAGGTTCTGCAAAGAGATGAAGACAGTATTGACTGGAATTACAGAAATGGAGGTGGAAAGACATGGCTGGATTCAGGAAACATTCTGGAAGTAGGGCTGACAAGTTATTGCCAGGTTAGGTTTGAGATATGAGAAAGAGTCAAGAAGATACCAAAATTTTGGACCTGGGCAATTTTGTGAATGGGGGAAGATCAGATGTGGTGGGGTAGAAAATCAAGAGTTTAGTTTAGGACATGATGTATTTGTGATGACAACTAAATGGTGATGTTCAGTAGGCAGTTGGATATATGAGTCTGAAGTTCAGGAAGAAGTTGAAACTGCACGTAAGATTTGAGAGTCTTTAGAATATAAATGGTACTTTATGCCCCGAGACTGCAAAATATCATCTGGTGAACATATGTACAGAGGGAAGAAAAGGGGCACACCAACACCTAAGACTCATCAAGAAAAGGTGAATTCAGCAGAAGAGAATGAGAAGTCAGGGCCAGGGACTGAGAAGAAAAACCAGGAATACGTGTTGGCTCTTCTGTATGCTAATGCATGTAAGAGCTATTACAGGTGTAAAAAGTTGCTTAGTTGCACACATTCTCTCTCCCTTACTCAGTGTTTCCTCAGTGTATACTATGTGTCAGCCACTCTTTTAGGTAAGCATGTAAGAAAATAGCTGAGTAAGATATGAAGACAAATGTTGGGCTGCTAAGAACTTAAGATTAGTGAGAACTGAGCATAGGCTCTGGGTATCTTGACAAGAGTTGTAGGGATGAAGGATGAATTGGAGGGGGCTTAAAAAAGGAAGAGAGAGGAGACTCCACGAGCACAAATAACTCTTTTAGGGTGTCTGTCTGTAAAAGAGACACACACACACACACACACACACACACACACACACACACACACACAGACATTCCCCTTGTTTTCACTTCTGCTATCAAGGAGTACAGCTGAGACGCAGGTTTTAGCTTACACCCTACTCCTTAACATTTTGGAATGCAAAGTTGTTCTAATTTTTGACGTGAGCAGCTCGTGAGCCCTCTTATTTATTCTTCACTATCAGAGCGCCTTCTGTTTACTTTCACCAGAGTGGCTTCTAAACTGCAACAACTGCTGAACCCCACAGCTGGTTCTAATCCCTCCTCAACAGTGCAGCTGCCATTTCTCATCTACCACGCCTCTGTTTTTTCTGATTATTTTCTTCTGCTTATCTTTTTCATTGTCTCTTGTTGCCCCATACTTTTTGCTTTTTGATGCCTGCGCATTAAAGTTGACCTTTTAGATATCTAAACTGGTACAAAGACAGCGAGGATGATTTCCCTTGCATAACACAACATGACTACAGTAGGTAAGCAGGAATGATCTCTGAAATTATGGCTCTTCTCATCTACTGTGCACCTTTTCTGAGGGCCTACGGGCTGATTCAATAATGCGTGACTCAAAGCTTTAAAGACATGGAAGTCTGAGGCTTCTTTTAGGCTTAGTCCCCAGATGACTAAAATATTACTGAATACTATAAGGATTCACTGAGAAATGTCTAGTGTGGCATTTACCTAAGTAGGTAGGCCCAACACAGTATGGTAGATCCTTTCATAAAGGAATTCAGGATGCTATGGAAGCACATAGAACAGCTTATTCAAATTTGGGCATACCAGAAGCTTCACTGAGAAAATGATGTTTATATTATGACGAGTATGACTCAGCTAGACTCGAGTGTTGGGGGAAGAACAACATATGCAAAGGCCCAGAAGAAGTGAGAACACGGCATATTTGGGGATGCTCACAAAAGCTAAGTCAGTACGGCTGTGTGTGTTATTCTAGGGTTAGGGTGGGGTACTCAAGGATGACCCGAGATAAGGCTAGAGAGGAAGGGCCAGGTCACATAAGATATGTTCGAGAATCTGTCTCCCTCCCCACCACCAAAACCTTGTCAATAGAAAGAGTTTGGACCATATCCTGGGATATGCACCAAACTATTAAAGGTAGCTTTCCCTGGGGAGTGAGAGTGCATAGAGGTGGAGGGATTTCACTTTATTAAATATTCCCATGCTGGCAAGGTGGATGTTTATTTTTACAATGCCATGCATTATTTCTGAATTCAATTTTTTTTTTTTTGAGGCAGAGTCTCACTCTGTCACGCAAGCTGGAGTACAGTGGCACTATCTTGGGTCACTACAACCTCCACCTCCCGGGCTCAAGCGATTCTCCCACCTCAGCCTCCCGAGTAGCTTTGATTACAGGTGCGCACCACCATGCCCGGCTAATTTTTTGGTATTTTAGTAGAGATGGGGTTTTACCATGTTGCCCAGGATGGTTTCAAAAATTTTAATTAAATAAAACAAAGGAGAAGAACAGGAAGCTGCGGCAATAATAAGGTGGCCTGAATTAGAGTAATGATAGTAGCTATGGGAAGAAGTAAAATATAATTAGTAAAACAAAGATCTTGGTGATGGCTAAGGGAGACTAAGGAATTAAAGACAACTAGATTTCTGACGTGAACAAATAGGTAGTTAGTTGTATTAGTCTGTTTTCACGCTGCTGATAAAGACATGCCCGAGACTGGGCAATTTACAAAGGAAAGAGGTTTAATGGAGAACTCACAGTTCCATGTGGCTGGGGAAGCCTCACAATTATGGTGGAGGAGATTTGGGTGGGGACACAGCCAAACCATATGAACGGTGGTTGGTAGTATCTTTCATTACATTAGCAATAATACGGCTTGATGCAAGTTTGGGGTAAAAATGAATTTCAATTTGGTTATTTTAGCTTGAAGTACTTAAGAGACATTCACATGGAATTAGAAGTTATAGGCTGGGTGTGGTGGCTCATGCCTGTAATCCCAGCACTCTGGGAGGCCGAGGCTAGTGGATCACAAGGTCAGGAGTTTGAGACCATCCTGGCCAATGCAGTGAAACCCCGTCTCTACTAAAAATACAAAAATTAGCCGGGCATGGTGGCACGCGGCCCTAGTCCCAGCTACTCGGGAGGCTGAGGCAGAAGAATTGCTTGAACCTGGGAGGCGGAGGTTGTAGTGAGCCGAGATTGCGCCACTGCACTACAGCCTGGCGACAGAGCAAGACTCCATCTCAAAAAAAAAAAAAAAAAAAAAAAAAAAGGTCTTAAATCTACAACTCTGGAGAAAAAAACTAAGTTACAAAAGGAATGCAGATACTCTCAGCATACATATGGTAACTGATGCTCAGGTGTATGTACAGAGTTTAAAAAAACTGGAACAGAAGCTGGAAGGATGGCAATATCTAAAACTGAATTTCTTAGACTATGTGTGGTCTACCTGCATTATACTCTCCCAAGGAGTTTGATAAAAATGTAGAATCCTTCGCTTTACCACCAACCTACTGAATCAGATACTCTGGGTGTCTTGGAAATCTGCATTTTAAGCAAGCAACTCCCAATTCCCCAATTATTTTTGTACAAGGTAAAGTTTGAGAACTACTTATCTAAAGGGTGAGTATGAAAAAGAGCAAGGGCAAAGAAACAAAAACAAAAACAACAAAGTTAAGAAGGAGATGAGCTGGCCAGGCATGGTGGCTCACGCCTGTAATCCCAGCACTTTGGGAGGCCAAGGCAGGTGATTGCTTCAGCTCAGGAGATCAAGATCAGCCTGGGTGACATGGCAAAACCCCGTCTCTACAAAAAATACAAAAATTAGCTGGGTGTGGTGGCACTTGCCTGTAGTCCCAGCTACATGGGAGGCTGAGGCGGGAGGATCACTTGAGCCCAAGAGTTCAAGTTTACAATGAGCCATAATCATGCCACTGAATTCCAGCCTGAGCAACATGGTACAACCCTATCTCTACAAAAAATAAAAAAAAACTAACCAGGTGTGGTGGCATGCACTTGTAGTTCCAGGTACTAGGGAGGTTGTGGTGGGAAGATCACTTGAGCCTAGGAGTTCAAGGTCACGGTGAGCTATGACGGTGCCACTGCACTCTAGCCTGGGTGACAGAGTGACCTGTCTTTAAAAAATAAAAAACATTATGGCTAGGCATGGTGGGTTCATGCCTGTAATCCCAGCACTTTGGGAGGCCGAGGCAGGCAGATCACCTGAGGTCAGGAGTTTGAGACCAGCCTGACCAGGAGAAACCCTGTCTCTACTAAAAATACAAAATTAGCCGGGCGTGGTGGTACATGCCTATAATCCCAGCTACTCAGGAGGCTGAGGCAGGAAAACCGCTTGAATCCAGGAGGTGGAGGTTGAGGTGAGCCGAGATCGCACCACTGTACTCCAGCCTGGGAAACAAGAGCGAAACTCTGTCTCAAAATAAATAAATAAATAAAAATTTAAAAAATTGAAAAAGTGGGAAAATTATTTAAAGTTCTAATTTATTTCTGTACATTTCCAAGCTCCTCTCACTGCCCTACAGTATAAACAAAGTCAGAATCTCAGTAATTTATAAGAAGAAAAATAATAGTGGACAATATCTGAAAAAATGGACTGAATGAGAATCATTTTGAAGCGAAGGTCTTGGACAAACTGCAAAGGTTTGGCAGATGCCTAGCAAATTAGTGAATAACCACCATGACCTCTCCAGGTGTAACTAAATCCTGGAAGTGTATAAACATAGAAACAGTCCTTTATGACAAAAAAAGATGAGTTACTTTTGAAAAGTACAGAAATAAAGCTGTCAGCTTCACAGTGCCATATGGATGCTCTCTCCCAGATTAACCAAATTACTTAACATCAGACCAAAATTAAACCAGGCCTTCACTTACAAGCTATTAATGGCTGGGCACAATGGCTCACACCTGTAATCCCAGCACTTTGGGAGGCCAAGGCAGGAGGATCGCTTGAGGCCTGGAGTTTAAGACCAGCCTGGCCGACATGAAGAAACCCTGTCTCTACTAAAAATTCAAAAATTAGCCAGGTGTGGTGGTGCACACCTGTAGTCCCAGCTATTTGGGAGGCGAAGACAGGAGAATCACTTAAACCCAGGAGACAGAGGTTGCAGTGAGCCAGAATCACACCACTGCACTCCAGCCTGGGTGATAAGAGTGAGACTCCGTCTCAAAAAAAAAAAAAAAAAAAAGAGGATCTGTACTCCGAAGATACCGGCCTGACCGGGGGGCAAAACGATTAAGTAAATGCCGAATGAACTCACACTTATTTAGGACCCTTCCACACCCACTTACCCTGAATCTTAAGTTACCACAAAACATTCTATGGAGATAAAGCAAACTGGAAAAGAAGATACCTTTACTTCATTATTTTCATTTTTGCTTTTATGTTTCTTTGTAGTCCTTCATTTGTAAGTGTTATGAGAGGAAAAAAATCTACTGAGTACAAGGTGCTCACTTGCATGCTACTGCAGACTAATCCATTTTTACTTACTATTGCCACGAAATGCCACACATTAGTTACACGACTTTGAGTGACTTTCTCTCTTAGGAGTCGTACTACATAGTCTTTAAGAATGTTTTCCAAATCTGAAAGTCCACGGTTCTAAGTAAGATTGGAGAAGAGGGAAATAGTGACAAAGAATACGAATATTAAAATGTATAAGACAGCTGATACAGATGATACTCTTAATTTACTTAAATTTTTAGCCCTCCACTTATGAAGAAAAAGAATATCCAGAGGCAGAGAACTCAGTACTAGCAATACAACTTCTTGATTCAGTAAGGCTACAACTAACAAACTGGTAACATTTCAAGAGTTTCTCTGTTAGCTGGTACCTAGAGCATGGAACATACATTTTTTTCAACGAAATGAAGTGCCATAGAGTGGTTAGGCTCTTAGGCGAATTCACAAGTTTAACCTTTGATGCAAGTAAATTACCAGACACTGATTAAAAAATAGAAAATAGAATATAGAAAGTAGATATTGCCAAACTAGTGATTAAGCAAAAACAACATCAAAATGAAACAACACAAAATTTATCTTGAAACCTATTTTTCACAAAGTCAACCAAAAGAGCCATAGGCCTGATTACGCTAGTGCTCCTTTTAGTAACTAGATTATAATAGCTCACTTCTTAAGTCCATGGGGTCGAAGTTAAGGACCCCTGCTTAAATAAAGTGAGATGGGCTTACTAGGTTTCAGGTACCAGCGACAGACACTAGGGCATCAGAGGTATGTCAAAGCCCAAAGCTAGGAAAACAGCACAGAGCGGAGAGGAGAAGAAGAGGGGGTTTCTCTTAGCCTTCCCCTGACACCAGTGGAAAAGGAACTTAGTGACTGGAATGTTCTCTCCACATCCCAGCTCCAGGATTCCCTGGACCATATTTGGGAATTCAGTGGCAGCTCAGTAAACATAACCTAAAAATTGGGGAAGGTATGCTTCCTAGCTGAGGCAGGGATTGTGAAATGCAACAACTTGCTGGGCATGGTGGCACAAGCCTGTAGTCCCACCTACTCAGGAGGCTGAGGTAGGAAGATCAATTAAGGCTGCAATGCATGGGAATAACCATGCACTTCAGCCTGGGCAATAAAGAAAGACCCCCATCTCTAAAAGAAAAAGAAATAATTCCTTTAACCATCATGCCAAGTAATGGACACCAGCTGCTGCCTGCAGCAGCCCCAGCTCTGACTGTGAAGAGGTTGCCTGCAGGAATGTATGCTCCTTGCTCTTACTTAAGCCCCCTTTTCAACCCACCAAAGGATGTACCATTTCCAATACATATGCATGTTGACAAGTCTGCGGTATGTAACTGGTGGGTGCCTATCTTTATTGTCTGCTAAACCTTGAAATATAAAAAATCAAATGAATTTTCATCTCTCCTGGGAAAGACTTCTTGATGTACTTAAAAAGTTATAATGGCCGGGCACAGCGGCTCACGCCTGTAATCCCAGCACTTTGAGAGGCCAAGGTGGGGGGATCACAAGGTTTGGAGTTTGAGACCAGCCTGTCCAGTATGGTAAAACCTTGTCTCTACTAAAAATACACATATACACACACACACACACACACACACACACACACACACACTAGCCGGGTGTGGTAGTGCATGCCTGTAATCCCAGCTACTCGGGATGCTGAGGCAGGAGAATCACTTGAACCAGGGAGGCGGAGGTTGTGGTGAGCCAAGATAGCGCCATTGCACTCCAGCCTGGGCAACAAGAGCGAAACTCCATCTCAAAAAAAAAAAAAAAAAAAGTTATAATGATGGTTGGACAATTCAGATTTTTAAGTCATAAGTACTTCTTTATGATCACTGTGGAAAACAATGACCCATATATCTAATCTGGGTGTGTTTAATATTAAAGGTTCTCAAAAGGTATGTACCACTCTAATTTTCTAAAAGCTGTTAATCCAGTTAGCCCTTAGCCCTTTGCCTGGTAGTAGGTCACTTTAAAACTGAAATCACACTTATGCTCTCATTCAAATATTGTAACCAAGAATAAGCCGCAAGAATTTGGTATGTCAGGACAAAGTATACAGATGGTCCCCACCTTTTGATGTTTCAACTTATGATTTCTTGACTTTACAATGCTGCAAAAGTGATATGCATTTGGTAGCAACTGTACTGAGTGCCCATACAACCATTCTGTTTTTCACTTTCGGTGAAGTATTCATGAATTACATGAGGTATTTTGATACTTTATTGCAAAAGATGCTGTTAGATGATTTTGCCCAAATTTGGCTAATGTAAGTATTGTGAGCACGTTTAAGGTAGGTTAGGCTAAGCTACAATGTTTGGTAGGTACATTAAATGCATTTTTGACTTACAGTATTTTCGACTTACAATGAGTTTATCAGCACATAACCCCTTCATAAGCTGAGGAGCATCTGTATATACTAAGCTTTCAATTATGTTTCTGAATGTACAAATCTGCAATATATATGGATTTCATACACTAATGGGATCTTTCAAGTCCTTAAGTACAGTATATACAAATATTATAATTAATCACGATCTAAATTGATAGTTTGGATTCTACCTGCATACAAATTATCGCCAGGAAGGGAAGCATGGGTCATGCACAATCAGCTATCAGAGTGGAACTCAGGAGCTCACCACAGCACCCAACTCTTTTACTTTATTTATATGTGGTGCCTTTTCTTCAGATTAAATCCAACTTTCCTCCCCTGGCCTCTTATTGTTACACTGCAGACACCAACCTTATTTCTTCTGGCATAAAATCTTGTGGCTGCCTGAACATAACACTGTAAATGTTATGTATAGCAAAGTATTGGAAAATTCAATGAAAAGGATCACTTAAAAAGTCATGTAATAAAGAAATCTTGCTTTTTAAACTTTAAGCCTAATTACTTAGCTCAGCAGTGACTTGGCAGAGATCCAAAAGATTCTTCAGCTCTTCCCTGCTTCTCTGAGGCAAGTTTCCAGTAACCCCTGCCTTCCCCCATTAATACATATGTATCCAAAGTGCAAAAAGAAGGAATTTGTTAAAAAAAAAAAAAAACAGACTCTACTTTCCCATTGCAATGTTAAGTATATACATAAAACATTTCTACCAGCTTTCACTTTTTAGATGGGCTACTTTTTGAGCTGAGTGGTAGGACACCAAAATGGGAAGGAGAAGTCAATGTCATAGAGTATAAATAGCTGCGGCCAAAAACAATATTGCAGAAGAGCCAAAAGGAGAAAGGCTCCCCAAAATGCAGCAGGAGTGACTTAATTCCACGTCTTCATAGAGACCTCAGGGAAAACCACTATCAGGAAACAAAAGAAGGGTGGAAGCAACCAGCACTCACATATGGTCTTACAGTGTTTTCTTGGGTTTCTGAAACACATACACATATATTTAAAGTCTCAGATAGTATGGCAATGAAAAGGAAACTGTTCTTTATGTATGTCATATAGAAAACGTTACCCAATAGGAACACGGTCTTTTCTTAGATATGCTGAAAACCACTCATGAATACCTAGGCGGATTTTTAATTATGCTTAACTTACTTGAGATAGAATTTGCAATTACATTACACGGCAAATCTAAATCTAAACCTCACCTTAAACGTTGGAATGTGTTCCTATCATTATTCATTACACACAATCCAAAGGACCAGTAATTTCCCACCACACTAGTTAAAACGTTTTAGATCAGTGGGCTAAATTGCATGGGGCACACAATTCACTTTCTAAATGTTTGCTAGACACTTCAAGATTGTCCTCAAGTGTTCGAAGTCAGTAAGTTTACCAATATTCTGTAGCGGAACACACACATACGCACTCGTTAGGCATCAGCAGCATTTACAAAACGCAGGCAATCATAAAGTTATATAAGAAAAGCAGTCTCCCCGCTGAGGAATTAGTTCAGGCATACAAGAATCCAGGAAATCGCATATCCTCCATGCGAGGCTGGGTCACAAGAACCAGGTAAAGAAACAAAGCAAAGTACACTGGGAAACGAGGGCAGTAACAGCTGAAAAGATGCAGGCAACGCCACCAGCGGCATCTTCAAGCATTCCTTCTGAAGGGGAGTGTTTCTATGTTGTTTCTAATGAGCCACTGCTGACCTGAGTAACGGTACAAGCTGAAACCAACACAACCAGAAACGAAATCCACCATGTGGTAGACGAGACTAGGGGAGCAGCACGAATGGTCCACAGGCTAGGGGTCCAGAAGCTGTCATACCATGGGACTCGCGCACACCCTGGAGCTGCCACCTGCTTTCTATTTCCTCGGGGAGGGCCGGTGACGCGTGAACCCGAGAGGCACCAAAGGCAGGAATCCTGAAATGTGTGATTTCTAAACCCCGAGCTAAAAAAAGGTCCGTAGGGCCCGTCCCCCGCAGCTGGGCGACTCTTCCCCACGCGGCGCGCGGCCCGCGAGGTGGAAGGGTGAGAACTTCTAGGGGGCCAAACGAGGACCAGGAGACAAGTGGGGTGCGGGAAGTGCCTGGTCCGAATGCAGGGAGTCCGAGGTCGCGGTGCCACCACCCTGTGAGGGTAGGCTGGGGGCGGGGCCGCGCGGAGCCCAACAGCCAGGGGCCAAGCAGGGTAATCCCCCCGGGGCGAGGGCGGGCACGGGAGAAGAGGGACGCCCCGGCCGCTACCTGCTGCTGGATTTTCCCGTCCTCCGTGACGACCCAGTGCGTGGTGGCGAAGGCCCCTCGTGCCGCCACACTCAGCAAGGCGGAAAGGCTGAGGAGCCAGCCTGGGCCGGAGCAAGGCGGCAGCTCGTACCGGCCACGGACCCCTACTGCCGCCGCCATCTTGCCCCCCGGCCGGGCCGCTCGCACCGGAAGCGGAAGCTAGTCTCCGGCGCCCGCCATCTTGAAGAGGTCGGCCTTGGAGGAGGAGCAGGAGGAGCAGGAGGAGCAGGAGGAGCAGGAGGAGGAGCCGAGAGGGCGTAGCTCGCTGACTACCAAGTTTCCTCCACCTCGGTTTCGGCGGCCAGGAAGCGCGACCTTCGGCTACTCTCCCAGCTTGGCTTCAGGGATGGAGACCGCTTTTTAGTTATTGTTTTTCTGTGGGTGATACGATCTCGGAGCGTGGGAACCGGAGGGAGACAAAAGCAGTGGCTTAGGTGGAGCTTAAGCAGAAGTGAAAGGACTCAATTTTGTTGTTTTTTAAATCTTTGCTTTTTCGTTTTATTTCTGGTAGATAGTTGGGGAACAAAAGGTGTGCTTTCGAACCACCTATGGGAAGAGAGGTGTTGCTTTTATTCTTAAAGTCTCACAATAGTGGAAGCTTCAGAATGGAGACGGTTGTTAGTTTAGGGCACCGCTGTCCAGTAGCACTATAATGCGAGCCACGTGTGGAATGTAAAATATAGAGGGAAGTAACCCTACTAGTACATTTTATTTAACTCAAAATACACAAAATATTAATTCAATGTGGTCTGTACAAATCATTGAGATAGTTTAGTTTTTTTTTTTTTAACTAAGTCTTGGAAATCGGCATTTTACACTGACAGCTTATCTAGTCATATTTCAGGGGCTTAATACCCGCATGTGGCTAACGTACTGGTCAGCACAGGTCTAAGCTAGAGGTCTAGGTCTGGAGACCAGAAACATTGGCATCACCTGGAAGCTTTTTAGACCTGCGCATTCTCGGCTCTTCTCCCTCTCCCCTGCAACCTGCTGAATCGGACTACATTTTAACAATAGCCTCAGGTGACTGGTATACATATTAAAGTTTGAGAACCACTTCCTTCTAGTGAACCAACAGGCAGGCAGGCGTCAAGCTTGGCTGCCAGCTTCTTGCTAGATATGTCATTTTAGGTCTTTCAAGATTGCCCTCTGTGTGTGTTATTTAAGGTTGGTATGCTTTTGGTTTTCTCCTTGGGAAAAGAAGGATGAGAATATTGTTTAACCACTTCTCTACACAAGTGTATGCAGGAGAGCAATTGCTAAGTGTTTAAACACCACGCTATAGAAATGTAGAAACAACCACAGCATTGGTGTTTTTTTTTTTCTTCATTCCAGGAACAGCTTTTCTTAAAGGCCTGAAGACTGAACATTCATTTCATTAAAAATATATGGCTTATTTGCTTTTTGCCTAGTACTCTGATAGTCTCTGGGTATGGAAATGTAACCATTGGGCAGTGTGCAATATAGTGAGATATTATTGGCAGGTTAACAATTAAAATACAGGATAATGGGGGTGTATGAATGCATATGTACAGGAGAGAGCAACCAACCAGGTGAAAAAAAGGTTTGGAGCTCAGGTGCTGGTTTAGGCAGAATAATAAGTGAAAAGGTGAAGTTGGCCGGGCGCGGTGGCTCACGCCTGTAATCCCAGCACTTTGGGAGGCCGAGGTGGATGGATCACTGAGGTCAGGAGTTCAAGACTGGCCTGGCCAAGATGGTGAAACCCCGCCTCTACTAAAAATACAGAAATCAGCCGGGCGTGGTGACGGGCACCTGTAATTCCAGCTACTTGGGAGGCTGAGGCAGAGAATTGCTTGAACACGGGAGGCGGGGATTGCAGTGAGCCGAGATCACACCATTGCACTCCAGCCTAAGTGACAGAGCGAGAATCCGTCTCAAGAAAAGAAAAGGTGAAGTCAGTGGCATGTTGTAAGAGTTTCTTGGAGTTTAGACATAGGCAATAGGGAGTGTTTCAGAATTTTAAAATAGAGAAGTGGCAAATGATGGAATCCCTTTTGTCTCAGCATCTTATTTTTGGGGCATAGAGGTCAACCCTATTTCTTGTGTATAAAGCTGACATCATAATCATCATCTAACATTTCTTGAGTGTTTAATACATACTGGGTCCTGTACATGCATAGTTCCTATTAATCGTCACAACTTACCAAGCTCTGGCTAGTTAAGTAAGTTGGCCAAGATCATATTGCTAAGTGGTAGAGCTCAGGTTTGGACTCAGATCCACCTGACTCTAGATCTGAGAGCCTGAGAATGAATGAACGTTAGTGAGGAATTTGAGAAAGGCCCCAGCATCACATATTTTGCTATCAGCAATTTCTTTGACCTTCACAAGTTAACCTCTAAAGGGGTGGAATTATAGCTTCTATAGCTTTATTATACCACCTATTTTCTGTAGATGATAACTTTTATCTTTTGGAATCCTGTATTAGTTTTCTAATGCTGTGTAACAATTGCCACAAACTTAGCTTAACACATTATCTGACAGTTTCCTTGGGGCAAGAGTCTTCTGCTGTGGTGTGACTGAGTTCTCTGCTCAGTGTCACAAGGCTCATATCAAGGCTGCAATCTCATCTGAGGCTTGGGGGTCCTCAGTCAAGCTCATTCTTCAAGTCCTTGGCAGAATTCAATTTATTGCCAATGTAGGACTGAGGGCTCCATTTTCTTACTGGCTGCTGATTGTGGCCATTAACACTGAGGCTACCCACAGTTTTCTGCCATGTGGCTCTCACAATAGCAGTTATTCCTTGAAGGCAAGCAGAATATTTCCACTGCTGAAATCTCTTGAATTCCTCTATCTCTAAGCCTAGACTTAAAGGGCTCATGTGAGTTGATAAGGTCTATCTGAATAATATCCCTTTTTATTCAACTGATTAGTAACTTTAATGCCGTCTGCAAAAATTTCGTTTGCCATATAACATTATCTTAGTCCATTTTGTGTTGTTATAACAGAATACCTAAAGCTGGGCAATTCATAAAGAAAAGAGGTTTAATTGGCTTATGATTCTGGTGGCTGAAAAGTCCAAGATTGGGCAGCCGCATCTGGTAAGGGCCTCACGCTGCTTCCACTTAGGGAGGAAAGCAGAAGGGGAGTGGGTGTGCATAGAGATCACATGTTGAGAGAAGCAGCAAGAGAGACAAATCAAGAAAGCCAAACTCTTTAACAACCCACACTCGAGAACTAATTCATTCCTGAGAGAGCAAGAACTCACCTCCCCCCCCCCCCCGCCACCACCGTGAGGGCATTAATCTGTTCATGACAGATCCACCCCCATGACCCAGAAACCTTCCACTAGGCCCCATCTCCCAACACTGCCACATTGGGTACCAAATTTCAACATGAGTTTTGGCGGCCCTAACCACATCCAAACCTATGATCACAGGAGTGATATCGTATTCACGTTTTACCCACATAGTCAAGTTAGGAAATTTCCCCCTTTTCTACTCTATTAAGGTGAAATGGACAAAATTGTATATATTTAGTGTACAACATGATGTTTTAATATATGTAGGGGAGATTTTATGAGGGCAAGGACCATTGGGTATCATCTTAGAATTTTGCCTACCACAGATCTTGACTGCCAAGTACCATTCTTCTAGTCTTTCACTGAACTGTTTTAAGTATCACAGACTAATTTAGACATACTTTTGCTCCTGTTCCCTGCCTAAAATCCTTTCCTCATGCTGCTTTCTCAAATCTATTTAAGATACAGTTGAAATCCTAGCCTGCAAAAATGTCTGTCAACTTGTTTGCTGCCTCTGAATTCTGTAGCAGTAATATGACAATACTATGCTGCTTTGTGATATTATTTTATAAACTTTGAACAGCCAAACTCTTGAGTGGTTCTTGCAAAAGTTCTTAGTTCTAATCTGGTGAGACAGAACACTCAAACAGTAAGTCAGGCAAAGCAAATTTTTTACAAATAGGCAGCAAAGATACACAGAAATGGAGGATCCATGGTTAGCTGATCCCATGGCTCAGGAAAGCTGCTTAGGGCAGACGGAGCCTCATCTGCACATACCCCATGTTGCAGCACAGATGAGGGACTCCAAAAACACTTTGGGTTTTATATCCTGGGTATAACTGAGATTGCTGAGTACAAGTGTTGCAGAACATCCTGTTTTAGGAAAAATGAGGACGCAGCCCAGGTTGTTCTGGAAGCTTCCTCCTTATCTCAGGATGTTGCATTCTCAGTACATTCTGCCTGAAAATTGCAAGCAAGAGGGGGAAGAGCTGGCATGGCCAAGGCCATCCAGGGACCTGTCATCTTGCAATTCTTTAATTACCTGCACTAGCAACTGAGGGCAGGAAGCATTTCCTATACTAACATTTTTATCTTCTTTGGAACTTCTGTGCAAAATAGTTTGTTGACTCAGTTTTTTAGCTCCCCCAAATGTAGCATTCCCATTTTGTGTGAATAAAACAAAAAACTTAAATAAAATTGTTCCTACTAATTTTCTACATCCAGATCACTTGTCACCGTTCTTTTATTCTGTTGTTCTAAGATCTGATGTTTCTTTTTTCATTATACTTTTCCTCTTCGATGAAACTTACAGAAATACAGGATGGCAGTTGACAAAATTGCTGATATCTCAAATTGTGATTCAATTGTTAGTTCAACGAATGATAGGCAAGTCCCTAACTGCATGTAATTTAGTCTTTCAACATATTTTAGCAAATAGGTCTTTTACTTACTATTACTATAAGTCATAGAATTCTTGAAGCTATGAATTAGAATTCATTCTGTCGATAGAATGAATGATCTTTCTGGATTAACGTCCTCCCTTGGGCCACCTTACCTGAAAATTGCAAAGGATTTACATACTGCCTATTCCTTAGAGAAAATATTTAAGATATAAATACCCCTAGGGAGGAGGGTAACACTCTGGCTTACATTCTGTTATCTTTTGCTTTGTAATAAAACCAGTGTAAGTCTTAGAGGTTTAAATTTTAAGCCTTAAAACATGATTTATTATTTTTCAGTTTGTTGGACTCAGCTGGGTGGTTCTTCTGCTACTCCTGGTGTTGGCTGGGGTCACTCTTAAGGCTGCATTCAGCTAGGAGCTCAGCTGAGGCTGAAATGTTCCAAACTGGCTCCACCATGTCTGGTGCTTTACTTGGAGTGGTTGAAATGGCTGGGGGTAGCTGGGCCTTAGACAAGGTAGTTACATAGACTTCTTACAGGGTGGCTCAGGGTGCTGAAAGAATAAAAGGAAGCTGCCAGGCTTTCAGAGGGTCAGGCCCCAGAAGTGGTAAAGCATCACTTCTGCATTCTCCTGGTTAAGGAAAGTAACAAGCTTAGCCCAAATTCAAGTGTGGATGGACACAGATTTATCTTGATAGGAGAAACAGCATGTTTGAGTAGGAATGGAAGGAATTATTGGCATCCTACTATATATAATTCTTTTTTTTTTTTTTTTGAGCTGGAGTCTCACTTTATTGGCAGGCTGGAGTGCAGTGGCACAATCTCGGCTCACTGCAACCTCCGCCTCCCAGGTTCAAGCAATTCTACCTCAGCCTCCCTAGTAGCTGGGACTACAAGTGTACGCCACCACGCCCGGCTAAATTTTGTATTTTTAGTAGAGACGGGGTTTCACCATGTTGGTCAGGATGGTCTCGATCTCTTGACCTTGTGATCCACCCACCTCGGCCTCCCAAAGTGCTGGGACTACAGGGGGTGAGTCACTGCGCCCGGCCATAATTAAGTCTTTAAGAGTAATTTTGAGTTGGTCGGAAGCAGGGTGGAGGGGAACAGGTTGGAAAGGAGCCTGGTTATAGCAAGAAGGGTTTTACATGTGTAACTCTTCAACATCAATATGCACGGTGAGTGAAGAGGATTTTTAAAAGGGAGGCAGAGGATACCTAATATAGTAATTTCATTTAGAAATCATTTGTCAAATAGATCAGGCAGTGTGAAGTACGAAGGCTACCATGGATGAGACCAAGGATTCAAACTCACAGTGACACCAGGGCTGCTCTGAGGATAGCAAGATAGTCATCTTAGGTTTTTATTGGTATGTTAGATTTCATATTAGTTTAAGCTTTAGTTTCAATCACGCTGATTACAGTGATCTCTCTCCTGCTGTTTTTTACCCACCTACTGAGGAAGCACATAATAGGTAGTCCTGTAACCAACTTGAGAGGAAAGGTGTCCCAAGGAGGGTCAAATTTACTCAGACCTGAAGCAGCCAGATAAATGCGCAGAATCAAGGAACCATGATTTTCCAGAGGAAAAATTCCTAATGTCAGAAAGAGTATGGTGTTAACTTTCAGTTTACTGAAAGCAGTTCACTATTGTAGTAGAGGATGAACTTAGGACTTCTGAGGTCAAGGTTAGGAATCTAAGAACTCCGAGATAGCCCATTCTCTAACACAGCTTGGCACATTCTTAAAAGCTACGTGTCCTACATTTTGTTGCCTCGATCTCAGTGCTCTTCCTTGAGGTCTTCACGAGGCTGGCTTGGTATCATTATCCAGGTCTCACCTCCAATTAATCACTCAGAGGCTTTTTTCTGACTATTTTATCTATACTAGCTGAAGCATATTAGAATGCTTCAGTACCCTTATAGCACTTAACTACTCTGGTACAGGCTTAAGTTTGTCAGGATCTGCATAAGAGAATGTAAACTCCATGAGTTTGCCTGTTTTGTTCACCACTATATTCCCTAGGCTTAAAACAGTGCCTTCAACTTATTATGAGTTGAAAGCTTACTATGTACAAAACACTGTTCTGGATGCTTTGGATTATGAATGAACAACATGCAAAAATCTTTACTTTCGTGGCACTTTAGCCACATATTCTAGCAGTAGGGGACAGAGTAAACAACATACAAGTTGGTAAAACTGGAGAGCATATAGTAGGGTAAGTGGGTCTGGAGTCTTGGTGGGGTGGAAAGGGACATTGCAGTATTAGATAGGATTGAGAAGGTTAGCTTCGAGGATTTGAAAAAGGAGTTAGATGTGTGGATATAAGGAATACTGACAAGAGGGGGTAGCTAGCTAATGCAAGGGCTGTAAGGCAGGAGGATGTCTTTGGCCTGCATGAGGCTAACTGGCTGCGGCAGAGTGATCAAGGGGAGGGGAAGAATAGCAGCTGAGGTCACAATTAAAAGCCATGGTAATGTTTTTGGTTACTATTCTGAAACGGGGAGCCAGTGAACAATTTCTGGCAGAAAAGTAGATGTCTCTTTGCTGCTGGGTTTCAAGCAGATTGTAGTTACGTGTAACAGCAGGGAGATCAATTAGGAGGTTATTACAAAACTCTAGGCAAGAAACAATGGGGAAATAAATTTGGCATTCCTTAGCATATAGATAGTATTTAAAGCCATAGGCTTGGAAGGCTGGGAATGGTTGCTCATGCCTGTAATCCCAACACTTTGGGAGGCCGAGGCTGGTGGATCACCTGAGGTCTGGAGTTCGAGACCAGCCTCGCCAACATGGTGAAGCCCCGTCTCTACTAAAAATACAAAAAATTAGCTGGGCGTGGTGGCGGACACTTATAATCCCAGCTACTCGGGAGGTTGAGGCAGGAGAATCGCTTGAACCTGGGAGGCAGAGGTTGCGGTGAGCCAAGATCACGCCATTGCACTCCAGCCTGGGCAACAAGAGCGAAACTCTGTCTCAAAAAAAAAAATAAATAAATAAAAAAGAACGCTATAGGCCTAGATGTGATCACCAAGGGAATTTAGTTATCTTATCCTGATCCACTTAAACCCCAGCTTTCAAACACTCACAACCAACCTTAGTGCTACTTCAGGAATATTTTCATAAAGGCTGGCAGTTAAATTACTAAGTTCCAACTTGCTTTGCACATTATCTGAAGATAGAAATGATTTATTTAATGATGATTTGGCAATTATCTGATGTTTTGCTTTAATAAAAAAAACCAAATCCTTTTTTTCAGATTAGCTCCTAAAAATAAATTCAAATCAAAACTTTCAAGGATCAAAATTAAAGATGATTTACAAAATTATATCAACACTGAACTCCTCATGGGCCGGGGGCGGTGGCTCACGCCTATAATCCCAGCACTTTGGGAGGCCAAGGCGGGTGGATTACGTGGTCAGGAGATTGAGACCATCCTGGCTAACACGGTGAAATCCTGTCTTTACTAAAAATACAAAAAATTAGCTGGGCATGGTGTCGGGCGCCTGTAGTCCCAGCTACTCAGGAGACTGAGGCAGGAGAATGGCGTGAACCTGGGAGGCGGAGCTTGCAGTGAGCCGAGATTGTACCACTGCACTCCAGCCTGGTCTCAAAAAAAAAAAAAAAAAAAAAAGACTGAACTCCTTGAAGGCAGAGAGCAGTTCTTGTCCATCTTTATATTTTCAGCCTATTGGCACAGTAGAAGCAATCAATAAATGTTAATAACTATCCAAGAATCTGAAGTTACCATAATTATAACACATCAAGACACAAAACAAAATTACAAAAGGAAATTTATTTCAAAAGCATAAGGGGACATTTACATTTAAACAAGATGATAAACAGGTGTCTTGCAAAAGAAAAAAATCCATGGCATTAAGTTTTTCATTCAAATTCGGAAGCAAAAATAACCTAAGTTGTGCACTATTGCCTTAGGAAAGGGAAGGGGAAGGGTGAGGGATAAGGGAACAGTCAACTCAGTATCAAACTTGAGAAAGTAAAGTCACTTCTGCTCAGTTTTGAGTTTACAAATATGCTTATAAAGACAAAGTGGTAAAATTATATTTAATGTTCAAATTTATTTAGCTGTAGTCTCTATAATTTCTGTACTTGAAATGGCTTTGGGCCACTGGCTGATCTATCTCTGAGGTCCAGATTAGCTGGTCAGTTTTCAAATGGCAATTTTATATTCCTTTGTTCAGATTCCAAGGGAGTTTAGGTTCAGCTCATGGTCTTTTGGAATGTTTAGAGATTATTGCCACCACTCCATAGCCAAGCTGACCAACTTTTGCTCACTTGTATCATTCTAGCCTTTCAGAACTATTTTCCCCATACACATGTGCAGTAATTCTAATAAAGGAGTTTTGCTTCTTCTGCAGTGTAGAGGTAATGGTAATGAAGACACCTGCATTGGAATCACAAACTATTCCTCAAAAAAATACATCAGACTACTAGAAATGTCATTCAGGCAGTTGATTTGAATAGCAAACTTGGGGAGGGAAGATTAACTGTGAAACAAAAATATACGAAACATTCAAATGCAGAACAAAGGGTCTATGCTACTAAAAATGCCCATGACATTAAACACTCCACAAACCCCCCATCTGTTGTTTTAACCTAAAAATTCTATTAGCTAACTTATACAATAATTTTGATTAATAACCTGAGAAGTTAAAATCTTGAAAGTGGCAAAAGCAAACCGAGAGAGCATCCCTTACTTATTGGTACCATGTTATCAAGTCACTTTTTCTGGGTAGCCCTGGTTATTAAATCTCCAAATTGTAAATTATACCATCTCTTCCTGTAGAAACCTATATGTACATCAGATTCAGTATTTTGGTTGTTATTTCACCAATAGCAATTCCAATTTATCTTTGAAAATGCAGCCTTTATTCTTAGTTTTAAATAACAATAATCATGTAAGTGCAACTAACTTAGAATCCTTTGCTACTGGGAGTAAAAACCTAAATAACAAGTTAATAACGGATTCAGCCTCAAAAGGATAATCACCGTGTCAGACTACCCGTTCCTGGAATTTAAAAAGTGATTTATGTTGTGTAGTCAAGTTTCACAGCATGCATATATATATATATACACACACACACACACACATATATGCTTATGTATGTATGTATATTATACATACACATTTCTATTCAAATAGTAAGATTCCATATTCAAAAGTTTGTATCACAATATATGGAAAAGAATTAAGTAGGCAGTGCAAAGCAACTTACTTTCTCCTAAAAATGTAATGTCATTCCTATATTTTAAGAAAGCTATGTAAGTATTTTGCTTTTATGACACTAGGTAGGAATGCTGCACCACTGCCCAGCAGCTTTATTAAACAATTAAAACAAAATGTTAAGATTGACCATTACTCTTCTCCATATATTGGGCAAAAAACTAAGAGGGAAGAGGAAAATCAGTAACCTTTCAAAACTGATGATCTTTATCAGCAGAACTAGACTGAATTTCATTACATTTTAGAATGAACAGCTCTCAACAACAAATTATCAAGATGTTTAAAAGATTCACAATTTGAAGTCTGAATAATGATACTGCAAAAACAAGTCAAGATTGCAGACAAAGCATCCAAAAATATCACTGTGGTTTTACCTTGGACACAACCATGGTCTGTTACAAAAGTAGGTCATACATACAAAGGTATAAAGAACATTAAGTTTTTAGCTGAAGGCAGCAGTCTGTTTAAAGGGACATCCCCGGCAATCCAATGAGTAGTAGAATTTAAGTATATTAAGCTCATGACAATGCTGAAGAATGCTGACGTCTTATTCAGTAGAGTCTTCCCCGACTACGATTTCCTCGTGTGCCCCAACCTCGGCCACCTCTACTTCCCCTGAAGGCTCCTCTCTGCTCTACGAAAAAGCGAACAAGGGTTTAGGTCTTGCTTAGGATTTCATGGTGCAGCAAACGCAGAAGAAACATAGCTCATAACTCTGAATACAGCAGTAGGCCCTATAAGAACAGAACTAATATTCTGCTATTCAATCTACAAATTTAGCCTGTACATAAAACAAGAACAACATATATACTGAAGCACGTAAGGCAAGGTACCAACTACATTCATGGTAGTTGCTTAATTAAATGTATCCCAGTAACAAAGTTGTTTCAAGGTGATGTTACGATAACTACACTTTTTTTGGAGGGTCTTGCTGTGTTGCTCAGGCTGGAGTGCAGTGGTGCGTTCACAGTTCACCATAACATTGAACTTCTGGACTAGAGTGATCTTTCTGCCTCAGACTCCCCAGTAGCTAGGGCTACAGATGCATACCACCATGTTTGGCTATTTTTTTTTTTTTTTTTTTGTAGAGACAGGTCCTCATTTTGTTGCCAGGCTGATCTCAAACTGCGGGCCTCAAGGGATCGTCCTGCCTCAGTGCTGGGACTACAGGTGTGAGCCACTGTGCCCAGCGCGTACACTTTTTAAAAAACTTAATTCTTCAAATTCACGAATAATAATTCTACATATTCGTGGGGTAGAATACTTTGATACAAAGAATGTACAGTTATCAGCTCAGGGTAACAAGCATATCCATCATCTCAAACACCTATAATTTCTTTGTGTTGGGAACATTCAATATTCTTCTATTTTAAAGTATATATTAACTATAGTCATGCTATAGTGGTACACAACACTAGGGCTTATTCCTGTTATTTTGCATTCTCCCACAAATCTCTCCCTATCCCTTCCTTCCCCCTATCTTCTCAGCCTCTAGTATGCGCTGTCCTAATTTTTACTTCTGTAAGATTAACTTTTTAAAACTTCCACATGAGAACATGCATTGTTTAATTTTCCATTGCTGGCTTATTTCACCTACTATAAAGTCCTTCAGTTCCTTCCATGTTGCTGCAAATGAAAGGACATTCTTTTTTTATGGCTGAATAGTATCCCATTGTGTATAATACCACATCTTGTTTATCCATTCACCTGTTGATGCACCTGTTGATTCTGGGTTGATTCCATGTCTTGGCTAATGAATAGTGCTACAATAAACATGGGGGTGCCAATGTCTGACTTTTAATCATATGTGAATGAGATAAAATCTCTTCCCTGAACTTCCAACTTACTCATTGTGGTTTTGATGTGCATTACCCTGATGCTTAGTGTTTAGAATTTTTTCATACATTTATTGGCCATTTGTACGTCTTCTTTTGAGAAATGTCTGTTCAGATGATTTGCCCATTTTTAATCTAGATTTGTTTTGCTATTAAGATGTTTGAATATCTTCTATATTCTGAATATTAATCCTCTGTTGGATGAGTAGTTAACAAATATTTTCTCCCATTCTGTAAGCTGTCTTTTCACTGTTGATGGTTTCCTCTGCTGCACAGAAGCTTTTTAATTTGATATGATCCCATTGGTTTATGTTTTTGTTGCCTGTGCTTTTAGGTCTCAGTCATAAAATCTTTTCCCAGACCAATGTCCTGAAGTGCTTCTTGTTTTCTCTTATGGTAGTTTTATTGTTTTAGGTCTTACATTTAGGTCTTTCATCCATTTTGAGTTGATTTTTGTACAGGGTGGGAGGTGGGGATCTAGTTTCATTCTTCTGCATATGGATACCCAGTTTTCTCAGCACCATTTATTGAAGAGACTGTCCCTTTTTGTCCCTCCAATGAGTATTCTTGCCACCTTTGTAAAAAATCAGTTGGCTGTAGATACGTGGATTAATTTCTGGTTCTCTGTTCTGTTCCATTGCTCTGTATCTATTTTTATGCCAGTATCATGCTGTTTTGGTTACTACATTTTTTATTTATATTTTGAGATCTGGTAGTGTGATAACTCCAGCTTTGTTCTTTTTGCTCAGTATTGCTTTGGCTATTTGGGGTCTTGTGGTTCCATATAAATTTTAAGAATTTTTTTTGGTGGCAATTTCTGTGAAGAATGTCAGTTATTTTGATAGAAGTTGTACTGAATCTGGGGATCACTTTGGGTAGCACGGTCATTTAAAATATATTAATTCCTCTAATCCATGAGTACGGAGTGTCTTTCAATTTGTTTCTATCTCCTTCAATTTCTTTCATCAGTGTTTTGTAGTTTTCCTTGTATAGAAATATTTTACCTTCTTGGTTAATTTATTCCTAGATTTTTTTCACAGCTATTATAAATGGGATTACCTTGATTTCTTTTTCAGCTAGTTCACTGTTCATGCATACAAATGCTACTGATTTTTGTATACTAATTTTGTATCTTCTAACTTTTCTAAATTTATCAGTTCTATGAGTTTTTGGTAGAGTCTTTAGTTTTGTTTTTATATATATAACATCATGTCATCTGCATAGAGAACAATTTGACTTCTCCATTCTAGTTTGGATGCCCTTTATTTCTTTCTCTTATCTACCTGCTCTGGCTATGACTTCCATGACAACTTCTTAGTTCTTTATTTATTGTCTATCATCACTAAAGGTAACTCATATAACTAAGAAAAATATCTTAAATTATCAATAATCAATTTCGAAAATCAGGTTAGACTACAAAATGTCCCTTTGAAAGCAATAAATATGCAATTTTTGTTTTGATCACAGTATTTCACGCAACTGGACTCACACAAATGTAGATCTAAAGGCTGAGTTTTTTTCACTGCCTTATCAGCTACATAAGCTTCTCAGAATACTGCCAAAAAGGTGCTATGTGTGTATGTGCGTCTGAGTGTGTTTCAGCTACTGATATAAACTAAGCATATCTTTTGCTGAAAAATCAAGTCACTTGTGATGTACAGAACAAGAGTCTCTGATCCATTGGTCAGTCACTTTTATAGCCACAGAGAAATAGTCCTCAAAGGTGTCGTCCCATGAAGAAAACTGATCGAAGTTATCACAAGGCTGGACTTTTAATCATATGTAAATGAGATCAAATCTCTTCATTAACTTCTAAACGTCATTATAGCAATCTTGTTAGCAACAATAGAGAGAGCTTGGTTTTGCTGTTTTTGATCCACAATCTTGGAGGCTTGAAAAATACCTTTTCGGTCAATTTTGCAATCAATTTTTTTGCCATTATGTCTTACTAGGGTGATGTCTTGATGTCTTTTTTGACCCCCCTTTCTGCAGAAAGAAAAGTAATTCAATTCTGAGACAGGAAACTCACTGGACCTTTCCCCAGTTTGGCTAATATTTATCTGTATAATAGAATGGGTCTGATTCAAAGTCACCTTCTTATGCCATGACACATTTTTACAAGCTGATTAGTATGCAAACCATTTGAAAATGAAATCATTGTGTTTATTATCCTAGTGAACACATTCAGAAAATCAGAGGTGGTTTCTCTGAGGGCAAGATGCTCCCAGAGACAGATGCAGTAACTATGGGAGCATTAAGGTAGTGCAGTAGCCTTTTGTGGGCCATGACTTCTGCATTTTTGACTGTTTAGACTTAGAGCCATCTATGCAGATGCCTGCACATTTCACCCTACCATACTCATTATTCACACCAACACACTTAACACTGTCATAGATACCATTATTAGCTTTAAGCTAAAAGACTATTACAATCCACTCTTTCAATTTTAATATGAATTCGGGTTACACTCCATTCAGCTGTACCTAATGAGGAAATTAAATACACTGTATGAAGGTACTATTTGACGTAGTTATCTTTTCTATATTGGCAAATGCTTTTTTTTTTTTTTTAACCTCCAATTGATACAGCCATTTCTATAGTACAGAGATTCACCAAATTTTCTTCTTTTTGAAGAGCTTCATCCTAAAAAATACTCTGCATTTTCATGATCTTTTCAATAGTTTCAAGCTTACATTTTTTTTTTAATTCACTGCTCCCAGTTTAAATTAAACTTTAAGGATTATTTTTATATTCCAAAAAGTAAAGAACACAAGTCACAAAATGTAGAACATTTAGTACTTTTAGGTTACTGGGGAAACTTTGTGCACTGGAAGGAAAACTAAACGTGGGTATATGTTTATGAATGCACTGGGAAGTTGAACTAATTTGTGAGAACCAATACCATGTTTGTAAAGCAAAAAACAGAGACATTGGTTAGTAAAGCAATAAACTTGGATACTGAGAACTGCTTTTGTTTCAACAGGTGAAATAAAGTCAAGCAAATGCTTCAAATTTTGTTGTGAGAATACCTATGACCTGATCACATTAAATTCTCAAATGTAAAATAAATGCAGAAATTCACTGTTCTTTCTAATAAGAAGAATCAGATTTTAGTTTGCTTTTGCATGTTTACTTTGCTTTGCCCTTCTGTTATTTTGAAGACTGGGAATAACTGAAGTTGTGACTCGTGGATTTTTGTCTTGAGTAAAACTTTGCTTATGTTTTTCATGTTGACAGTTTTTTTGTGTCTTTTTAAAAAACACTGTATACAATCTAAAGTGTTAGATTTTTCACATTCTTTTCCCACATGCATTATATCACCTGATTCTCACTATTGAGCAGGCAATGAGTCTCACACAATAGAATCTTCATGTAAAATCAAATTGACTTGCCCAATAAAAAGGAGTACAATTCTTGTATTGCCATAGCTATTGATTACTTTCATTAAAGCCATTCTCCCAGTATCTGAGATAACTTTTGATTTTAAGAACGGTACTGTTAGACACATTAAATCATACAAGTGACAGAGAACAACATGTGATTCAACCAAGTAACGGAGAATCCTTTCCCCTTACAAAATACTTTCACAAATATTGTTATTAGAAGGCTGTAAGAGCTCTTACCTCATTTTTCAGATAAGAGGCAAGGAGATGCACATTTACATACTGTTATGTAAATAAGAGAGTTCAGTGATCATCCTTAAAGTAAAGGTGTCTCAGAGTCTGGAGGGGAAGGGTTCATTTCAGTCTAAAATTGGCTTTCTATATAATCTGTTTGTTCAGGCATTAGAAGAATTCAACTGTTATAGAAGTAATTTAATGTTACAATTATCTCACCTTGGAAACAAAATTACAGATATTATATGGTTCAGAATCTACTTTTTTTTTATTTTAAGAGACAGGGTCTTGCTTGGTCACCCAGCTGGAGTGCAGTCGCACCATCATAGCTTACAGTAGCTTTGGCCTCCTGGGCTTCAGCGATCCTCCTGCCTCTTGCCTCCTGAGTAGCTGGGACTATAAGTGCGTGCCACCATACCCAACTAATTTTTAAATTTTCTTTGTAGAAATGGGGTCTTGCTTTGTTCCCCAGGCTGGCCTTGAACTCTTGGGCTCAAGTGATCCTCCCACCTCGGCCTCCGAAAGTGTTGGGTTTACATGTGTGAGCTACCATGCCTGCCTAAACTTTGTCTTTTTTTTTTTGAGACGGAGTCTTGCTCTGTCGCCTAGGCTGGAGTACAGTGGTGCAATCTCCGCTCACTGCAAGCTCCACCTCCCAGGTTCACACCATTCTCCTGCCTCAGCCTCCAGAGTAGCTGGGACTACAGGCGCCCGCCACCACACCCAGCAAATTTTTGGTATTTTTAGTAGAGACGAGGTTTCACCCTGTTAGCCAGGATGGTCTCGATCTCCTGACCTCGTGATCCGCCTGCCTCGGCCTCCCAAAGTGCTGGGATTACAGGCTTGAGCCACTGCCCCCGGCCTAAACTTTGTCTTCTTAAGCAAGGTAAGGAATTGACCTGATATTTCTCTCCATTCTTTTAAAAAAAAGATCCATGAGGAAATAAGCCAACGAGAGATAAACTTTACTTTTGATTCAACAGCCGTGGGAGAGGATGGACTGGTATGAAGCTCTCCTGGCTCTAATGGCTAAAGGGGAATAGGAAGCACTGATAGGAGGATTGCATTCTGGGCAGAGGGAGAGACTGCAATAGAACACATCTTCCTTGCTAGATGATGCCTGAACATCTGACTCCACTTCTGTTATTTCTTTTTAACTAGCTACAGAAGATGGGAGTATAGGCCGCAGGCTGACAATGTCCAAGAAAGAGCATTTATACTATCTCTCAGAAGCTATACCCATCCCTGAGGGAGAATGCACAGAATGCCTTGCCTTGAAGCTGCAACTGGGAAAGCATGGAAAGAATGGTTCTGTCAACTTATTTTGTTTCTGTTGGTTCCTCTGAATACAAGAGGCATATTTTTCTTTAAGTGCTTACTGTTTAATGTTGCATGCTCAATACAGTCAGCCCAGAAGGGTGAATGAGAGAGGAATGGGATAAATCATTTCCTCAACAGCCCTAGTTCTCCAAGCTAATTCAGAAAAGTCATTGGATAGAACCATGACACTGTATATAATTACTAATTAAAATAAAGTATAACACAATTTCTGCCTAATCTCTCATATTCCTTGTACCCAAACGGAAACGCTCACCATAATTAAAGTTGCCCAAATTGCTGCTATATTTCCCACTGGGAGGGTTATAAATCTGCCTGGCATCTCTTTTTGGTCCTGCTGAAGATTTCTTGGGTGGTGAACCTGAAGTTGTATCTTCACTGGCTCTCTTTTGCCTGTAACAATAGGAAGAACAGCAATTTAAAAACATTCTATTAAGCCAAAAGCTATCAATACATTTATAATTTAGCATATCAGTTAGGAAAGACATCCTAAAGAGGATAATCTCATCAGAAAAAAGGAATTAACATTTGATGTCATCAAATTAATCATAGTTTGGTTATGCAGACAATGTCAGAAGGCATTTACAAGGCTTTAAAATAATCTGAAATATGTAGCTTCACAGACTTACATGCAAGTGACTCACTTTACAAAACCTGTCAGAAAAAAATCTAGTTTTGCTACAGGAATACAAGTAAGGCTGAAAGTTCCAGCGTTGCCTCCCACCAGTTTATTTTTTACAAATATTGAAATTAGATTTTACATTTTAAGTCATATTTCTAATAGTCATATTTAAACATGCTATTATGAATCATTTAACATTGCACCCTTTTGAACAGTAAATGTAACTCGTATTAAGTTTTGATAACACTTAAATTTCTTTTAAATATATTTCTTACCCAATCTCAACCTTTTGTACAGGTTTCCAGGATAGTGTTACTGTGCTCTTATAAGAAGGAGGAATGTGGAAGAGATCCTGCAGAGACAAAAATCAGGCAAGAATTCTAATGTATTTGTTGGTGGCAGGGAGTGGTGGTGAGGGTAGGAAACGAAGACAGATCTTAAAGATTCAATTTAGGAGACAGAGCTTACTGCAACAGAAAATTAAACAGGAACAATTTTGTTTACAAATCACATGTATTACCTCATTAACATAATTTTGTGCACATAACAAACTGTAGTGTAGCTAATTTTTTTCTAAATGTCAGTATACATTTCAGGATAAAATATATCAATATTTATCCACTTTAATAAACAAAGTCAGCAAATAAGTTTTGTTTCGGTTTGTTTTTGCACAGATGCAGTCACCATGGTGCTTTAAGGAAAATACAATGGTGCAATCTGCATGTGCTTTTGCAAATTTTTAAGTGGTTCAAAATTAGAAAAAAATCTAAAGCTTTACTGCCAGCACCATAGGAAAAGTAAAAACAAACAAACAAAAAAACCACTAAAGCTCTGGCTAATCATGTTTCCCCCTGCCCTATGAAATATCTATAAATTATTAATAACGCAAAAAAAACCGTGTAAGATTTAAATACCGAGTGATCAAAGTGGTAGGAATGCAAATGTTTGCTGAATGTGTTAAAATAACCTGGAATTCAAATAATCTAACCTGATAATATCCTCACAACTGAATAAATTGCTAAACACATTTATTCTTAGTAATACTCTTACCAGCTTTACCTTGATTTTTTGTATATAGGTAAAATTCAATAAAAGTAAACTTTTCTCCCAGTTAAAATGAGTATACTAATAAAAAATTGTCCCTGGTATATAAACTTAAGTCCAGTGTACTATATAAATGTAGGGAATTGGCCAATGCAACATGCTTTGAATAAAAAATGCTTGAGGTTTCTAACTGGAGTGATTTTGCATATTATAATGTTAACTGAAAAAGGGACCACATGAAGAGGAAACGACAAATCTTCAATTATAAACATGTTAAATCTCAGAAGACAACAGGAAAATGGCGTATAGTTTGGGGATTCATTAAAATAAAAATGAAGTTGTGAAATTAGATGAGTCTGCCTGGTAGGTAAAGATTGCAAGAAATGTCAAAGACGGATTAAAACATACCTATGTTCTCCCAAAAACAAAAAATTTATCATGTCACATACTTCTACCCAACTTAAAAACATTTCAAGATTTTCAGGTAAGGCACTTGTGATATTATGTAATATATACAGTTTGCCCACTGTGCCCATGGTTCCTGCATCTGTGGATTCAAGCAACTGTGGATGGAAAATATTCAGAAAAAAACTGCATAAAATTCTAAAAAAGCAAAACTTGAATTTACTATGTTGAATCCTTGAGAATGAAGTGATGTGTAGGTAACTGTATTAGGTATGTAAAAATAAAATTTCAGGTTCTCCCAAATTTATTACACCAATGGGAAAAGTTAACTCCTGGAAACCGACTCATAACATGGCTGTTTTCTTCTCTGATGCATGACCGTTGCCTTCCTGACCTTTGTGTTGAGATTGCATGAACCAGAGTCTACTCTTTACTTAAACCTAGACTAAATGAGGGAGATAGAGACCACTGTGACTGTTACCTCTTTACAATAAAATGTTAATCCTCTTAGAGTATAATCAATAGTAGCCAATCATGTATCTATCTGTTAATCAATAGTAGCCAGTCATATATCTGTCTGTATTAATGTATTAATAGTAGCCAGTCATATATCTATCTGTATTAATGTAATCTATCTGTATTAATGTAATCAATAGTAGCCAGTCATATATCTATGTTAGCCTTTGTATGGAAAATGTCATTCTTTTTAGCACCTCAGTTTATGCCTGTATCAGTTTTTGCCCACATAAACAATCCTCATTTTTCCCCATACTAGGAGCACTGACCAGCATTCTTTGGTGTAATTCTGCTCCCCAGATGGCCAATCTCACACTTTATACCTAAATAAACTCTTTTAATTGGACCCTGAGACTTTTAATTATTTTAAGTTGATAAGTATGATAAGTAATCTGGAGATGCTTTAAAGTATAGGGGAGGGTATGTGTAGGTTATACACAAATACTATGCCATTTAATAAGGGTTAATCTGAGGGTTTTGGTATCCATGGGGGTCCTTCAACCAATCCACTTTGGATACAGAAGGCCTGTATTGACTGCATTTTGGTTTTTGTCCATGATTCCTGGCTCACAGCTCCAATAATTCTTGAAATTTCCTAAGTGACTAGAGCAATATGAATATCTTTTGCTAAAACATTTGGCCCTTTGTTACTGTTTCCTGAAAAGTTCCAGAGCAATAAAGGTGAAAGACAATCTTTTATTTTTAAGAAGCATCTTTCAACCACACCTGAGTTTATATTAATGAGGTGATTTTTGGAAAGTCTCTAGATAACCACAGGATAGGGGAGCTGACTGCCTGGGGAACCAACCACATACTTACAGGGTTGGAACTCAGTCCAACCCCACCTCCAGGGAGGAGAAAGGGGCTGATTTAACACCAATAAAGGTTTATCTATCACTGATGGCAATGATTTAATCAATCATGCCTATGTAATGGAGCCTCCATAAAAACTGAAAAGGACTCTGTGTGTGTGTATATATGAGAGTGAGGGGGGTTGGGTGTTCCAGGATGGAATATGAACAAGAACCACACCCACGTGCTGGGAGAGTAGTACACCCCAACTCCATAGGGATGGAAACTCCTGCACTCAGGACTCTTCAAGACCCCTCCCTATGTATCTCTTCATCTGACTGTTCATATGTATCCTTTATAATAAACCAGTAAACATAAGTAAGTGTTCCCCTGAGTTCTATAAGCTGCTCTAGCAATTTAACCAAACCTAAGGTTTGGTTAAATTGTGGGAATCCCCATTTATAGCCAGCCAATCAGAAGCATGGGTAAAACAACTTGGAGCTTGCAACTGTCATCAGAAGTGATCTTGTGGGACTGGGCCCTCAACATGTGGAATCTGATGCTACCTCTAGGTAGATAGCGTCAGGACTGAATTGGAGGACACCCAGCTAGTATCCACTGCAGAATCATTTACTTACTTGATGTATGGGGAATAACTTCCACCCATCTGGTGTTAGAAGTGCACTGTGAGAGTATAGCAGGAGAAACTGACTTTATTCCTATATTCACAGAGCACTCTACACACAGGTTGCTGACCCTATTCATCTCTCTTTCCCCTATACCTTCCTTTAGATAACTTACAGATTCTTGAAAAGAACATTTTCTCATCTGCATGCAGGTAATAAGCATTTGCTAAGTTTAAAATGTTCTTAACACATTGTATCTTCAACATAGACTTGTATCAGCAGTTCAAATAAAGTCAAATCTCACATTTTTATATATGAATTTACTATGCAAAATAATTATTTGTATTTAAGATTTGTAATAAATGGCAGCTATTGGAAACATTTCCTTAGGAGATTAGTATAATATTCTTACCTCTTCTGTGTTTAATGCCTTTTCACTTTTCTACCTGGCACTATGATACTCCTTCCTCAACATCTAATCACTGCTGCTTTTTCTCAAATGCTTCCCTCTCTCTTCTGATACAAACTGCAGCTGACCCTTGTACAACTTGAATTTGGACTACATGGTCTCACTTATACGCAGATTCTTTCCAATACAAGTTACAACTAGTGTGCCTGCCTCTCCTTCCACCTCTTTTGCCTGCTACCCCTGAGACAAGACCAACCCCTCCTCTTTCTCCACCTACTAAATGTGAAGACAACAAGGATGAAGACCTTTGTGATAATCCACTTCCACTTAATATTTTCTCTTCTTTATAATAAAACATTTTTTTCCTGCAGCTTTATTGTAATACAGTACATAATACATATAAAAAATGTGTTAATTAACTGTTTATGTTATTGGTAAGGCTTCTTGTCCACAGCAGGCTATTAGCAGTTTTTTAAAATGATTTTTTATAAAGCCAAATTTAGCATTGGCAGGGGGGTTGTATACCAATTTTGGTGATGCTAATGTTAATAAGTTCTGATAACCCACTACCATTGTACCAGCCAGTGGTTGTTTTGGGGAAGTCAAAAGGTATACATGGGGTCGGTATCCCTAAGCCCTTCATTGTTCAAGGGTCAACTATAATTATTCTGTATCATTTTTACATTAGCTTTAAGGCATACTAGTCCCAATTTTTGTTACTGGCAGGCTACTGCTCTAGGTGTTACAAATACTGTTTCTTTTTCCCATCTGGCACAATACAATTAAGCTGTAACTGTATTGTATAATATAATACAAGTGATGGCTACTTTGTGATTTTTTTCTGGTTCTCTCAGGTTATTATTTTTGTTTAGGCTAGCAGATACTTGGGAAGGGTAAACAGAATTGAAAAGTAATTATGGCTTAACGGAAAGGTATACCCTAGCCTACAGTACAGAAAGCTCTCAATTTATTACATAGTCAAGTTTATAAAAAACAAACACAGAAAAACATTTCATTGTGCTACATACCACATGTCCATTCTTAAGAGTAAGCAGAACAGGGATTTACTGGACATTCAAAAGAACCCAACAGCTAATTAAGACCATTGGAACTTAAGTCGCTGAAATTTCTGAGACTGTATCTATCTGTTTCAATGCTTTGAGCCAGAAGAAGTTTGCATGCCTCCCTTTGTTGGAAGTATCTTATGCAAAACTTTTAAATAAATAAATGTATGATTTTATGGTAACTGCAGAAATGTCACTTGGTATTATAGACTTACCTTGATTAAAACATTGATATTGTTTGTTATTTTCAATGCAACGACTTTAATCTTGTTCTACAAAGGGAAAGGAAAATTAAGACAAACTGCCAATAACTTCTATGAGGCATAATCCATTCTGTCATAGAACTAGAGTAATTACACTTCTCTATCAGAATCACTTCTACAGTCTTTACAGAATTCCTTGGTTTAAATCTATAGATAATGCGTATTCCTATTGCTTGACTCTAAACAAATCTAGATGTAGCAAAGAAAGCAAATAATCTGTGTTCCCTTGACAGGTTAGAATGTAGCTAAAAAATGAGTAAGGTCACATGCACATAGAAGTTGTTTTAAAATAAATCAGTTTAAGTTATAGGAACACAATAAAAATCTAAAATATTTCATTAGGACTGGGATGAAGACTGTTAAATTAGGTGAGATAAGGGAAAATGAAAAACTCCCAACGCAAGTCTATATAGTTTGGTATGGAACTAGCAGTTTATGAAATGTGAGCCAGTATTCTTACCTCTTCTGTTTTTAAGGCCTCACCCGTTTTACCCTGGAGAGCTAAGCGAAGTTGTCTGATATAAACTTGCAGACCCCGTGCAAAGTACTGCAGCCTAAATGAAAATGTATTTGTTAATTACCAATTCATCACTTCAATTTTGTTTTTAAACTCAATCTTATACTACAGCAAAATGATCCTAGTGCAGAAATGGTTACATGACCAGTAAATTAAAGAACAGAATTTTAAGTTGCTTGTTTCTGATTAAGAGCTTCATCAAGTATCAAACTTCTGCCTTACCACACAGTAGAGGACAGTAACAGGTAACACATGGCTCAAGCATTTCAAAATTTAAGATGTGAATTTGTTAATGGAACAATTCAATAAGCAGTGTCTTTGTGAAAACTATTTACATTGACTTCTCCAGTGCTGCTTCTCCAGTAACACTAAGGTATTATTAATAACAACAGCTACAGTTTACTAATACCTACTATTTGCCAGGCACCATGCTAAAAGCTGTATATTCATTGTCTTATTAAATTCTTACAACTCTATGAGGTAGGTACTATTATCACTTAACAACTGAGAAAAATTTGGGGGAGCTAAGAGAGGTTAGGGTACCTGCCCAAGATCATAAAACAAGTAGGAAGAGCTAGAGTCCTTTACCCCCCATGGATTTGTTAAGTCATTTCTGTCTTTTTAATTTTTTTTAAATTTTACTTTTACTGTTTCTGTTTTTAGAGACATGATCTCATCGCCCAGACAGGAGTGCGGAGGCATGACTGCAGCTGACCGTAACCTCGAGCTCCTGGGCTCAAGTGAGCCTCCCATCTCAGTGTTGCAAGTAGCTGGGACTACTGGTGTGTCACCACACTCCGCTAATTTTTTTAAAGTTATTTTTTATAGAGACAGGATCTTACTATGTTGCCTAGCTGGTCTCAAACTCCTGGTGTCAAGCAACCCTCCTGCCTTGGCCTCCCAAAGTGCTGGGATTACAGACGTGAGCCACCATGCCTGGCTCATTTCTGTCATATGTTTACAAACATGCCCATTTTCTGAACCCTCCAATCTGTATCACTGGGGTAAGGCAGGATGGGGAGCTCTCATAGAACAAAAGCACAACCCAAGGAACTTCAAGATAGCTACCACCTTTGCCAAGGATTGAGCCACCTCAATCATATATCACCTGATTTTGAAATCTTTGAGCTTTTCTGCATTCAGTTTGGCTGTTAAGAAATCTGGAAGTTTTCGGCCCAACTGGTGAAAACTGTACAACAAACATTCCACATAACTGAACTGTAGCTTGGGTTCTTCATTACCAGCATTCTCTCCATTTTCTGCCTCTTCTGGAGGGAGGGGCATGTATTCCTAAGAGAGAAAAATATACAGATGTTTGCAATCTGCTCTACATATTCAAATTATAAACAGATATTCAGGGAATTATAGTGCATGTTTTTAAGACATGGAGCATTAAAAACTACCAAAACCAGACATTTGGATTTCTTTTTTACTTACTGGATCAATGCTCTAGCCTGTCAACGCTCCATATTAACCTGTTACAGCTGCTGTTACAGCTGCTATTAATAATGAAGATTAATGTAGCTATCATTTATTAGGCACTTACAGATAAAGGCACTGATGCTCTGAGAGTTAGGGTAACCTTCCCATGGTAACAAAGTTAATAAACTAAAGAGTCAGAATTCAATCTAGATTTGACATCAAATGCTGATGCTCTTAACAACTATACTATGCTTACTACAAAAATATTTTCTGAACGTAAGTCCATATTGTTTAAGTACTGACTCATTACAAGTGAAGTACTGCCAATGGCATTCAGTAGCAGTGCTATAACAACCCAGTAAGTTACATCTGGACGAGTGCCAGATGTTGATGACTCAATTCATGCTAAGGACCTAATGCTTATCACTGTGTTAGTTATACAAATACATCAAATAAGAAAATCACTCAGTGATGCTGATAATGATTTTATCAGATGGCCTATTTTCTCCCTAATTATAAGAAACACCAAGATTAAAACAAAGTAGACAACAACATGTGGCCTAGGAAGCTAACAATACTTATTAGGATTATTGTTTAATTGAAATTTCAAAAACTGGTTCTTGTAATCTAGAAATTAATACTAAATTAGACTTTGAGCTATATACTGACTATCCCATAAGGAAAGGAAAAAGTTCTTACCAATAACTTATCAAATAGTTTCCTTAAATTTGTTTCTAGTTTTTCCATGTCACCACAAAATGAACTCATCTCCGCCAACAATTTCAATACCTAAAACACACAATTCACTATTACTGTTTTTTTGAATAAGCAAGGGTTATGAAATGAGAGTAATTCTAGATAACGATTTAAGACTTTATTTTCAATTATGCTTTCACAGAATCATAACATTTGAAATGGAAGAAAACCTTAGAGACAGATGCAGCCCAATATTTTACTGTGAAGGAAAGTAAAGGTCAGAGATTATGTGACTCGACAAAGTCACAGGGTGTAAGTGGCAGGGCAGACCCTAAAACCCAGATCGCATGATTTCCAATATATCTGTGAGAAGAAGTATGGAAAATAATACATACGACACTTTCTGCTACAGGTTAATGATTGTGCTAATTACAAGGCAAAAATGATAAATATATTAACTATAAACACACACTTAGTAAGAACTCTCAACAGCTAAGAACTAATTACTCATGGTTAAGGTGGGCCTCATTTCCTGTTAAATTTAGTCTCTGGATACTTACGCAAAATATTCGTAATGACCACTATTCTCAAGGTTCATTCCTGCATTTCCCAATCCCAGTCTGATGGGCCTAGCCCAGCACATTTGAAGCAAACTACCTTGTCAGTGCACAGTGAGATTCTTCTCTATCCCAAAGACCCATGAGGGAAATGGCACACGCATTTCCATATTTCAGTCCAATTCAATAATCACTATTGGGTGCTTGATTCAAAATCAAGTTTTGTGCCAGATTCTGGGGATACAGAGGTGAATCAGATTAAATGTAGGGAGAGATTATAAACAAATGTAAAGTATTACAGATGCTGTGAAAAAATGTTTACATACATTACAGTTGAGATACAAAGTTGGGAGGGGTAGTGAATTCTATTGAAGAAGGAATAAAGGATATTTTGTGTTAATCCAGTTTAAAATTGGCTCTGTCAGTTATGGATAGAAATGAATGAATTAAACACCTTATTTAAAAATATTAAGGCTACAAAAGTAGAGACTGACTATAATAAAACTACAGGCAAGGCTTTCCCATTGCAGCAAACTTTAATTGAATCCATGAAGCAGTCCTAATGCAATTAATTCTGGTCTAGGGAGATTACTGGCTGGCCATTACCAGACATTTAAACTGTTCCCTTAGAAATCAGATCTAAGTTAGTGGTTTACATTTTTGTTAAAATATAAGAATGCTTTATCAGTGCTAAAGCTGAAATTTTTGCTTACCTCCAACTGTATATCAAGACCTTCCACTGGGGTAGTCAAGGTACCGAGGTTAGGGAGAACCTGCTCACAGAAATATGTCACAAACCTTGTGGAATGGACATTTTTCTGTAAGAAATCCAAAGAAAATGCATTGTCAAAAAACAAAAACAAATATTCGCTCAAATATTATAGCAGAATTTCATTCAATAAATGCTGAGCGCTACAGCATCAAGTATTCTGACTACAAATACAATACAGTGCACACCCCAGCATGCCCCAGATATAACCTCAATAGGTGATCTACGAAGGGGCTTCAATAAGTTCATGGAAAAATGGAATAAAAAGATAAAGAATAAAAAATATAAACTTTATTTATCAACATAAGCTCCATCAAGGTCAAGACACTTTTGCAGGCAATGATACCAGTCATCTCTAAAGAACTGAGGGTCCTGGGAACTTAACCATGTCAATGCAGTCTTTTTTATACTATTAACCAAAGAAATGTGGGTGCCCTTTAAAGATGTTTTTTAAGATTAGGCAACAAAAAGAAATCAGAAGGGCCCAAATAAGGACTTTAAGGTGGATGCCTAATGATTCCTCATCAAACCTCTTAAAAAATTGTCCCTGTTTGATGAGAGGAATGAGCAGGAGCACTGTGGCGGTGGAGAACTCTGGTGATGCTTTCCTAGGCGTTTTCCTGCTCAATCTTTGGCCAACTTTCTCAAAACAAGCTCATAATAAGCAGACATTATTCTTTAGCCCTCCAGAATGTCAACCAGCAAAACGTCTTGAGCATCCCAAAAAACTGCCATAGCCCTTCCTCTTAACTGGTCTCTTTTTGCTTGGACTGGGCCCTTTTCACTTCCTGGTAGCCTGTGCTTTGTCTTCAGAATTGCACTGCTAAAGCCATGTTTCACCTCCTGTTCCCATTCTTCAAAGACATGCTTCAGGATCTTGATCCCACTTGTTTACAATTTCCACTGAAAGCTCTGTTCTTGTCTGCAGCTAATCTGAGTGCAATGGTTTTGACACTCATCAGTAGGAAGTTTGTTAAACTTCAATTTTTCAGTCGGAATTGAATAAGCTGAACCAACTGAGATATCTATGATGTTGGCTATTGTTTCTGCTATTAATCATCGGTCTTCTTCATTTAGGGCATAAACAAGATTAAATTTTTCCTCGCAAATTGATCTGCTGCAATGGGCTTTGACGTTGTCTTGTCCCTTCTTAAAATGAGTGATCCATTTGTAAACTGTTGATTTCTTTGGGGACATTGTCTCCATAAACTTTTCATAAAGCATCAATGATTTCACTATTCTTCCACCAAGCTTCACCATAAATTCGATATTTGTTCTTGCTTCAACTTTAGCAGAATTCATGTTGCTCTGATAGGTGCTCTTTTCAAACTGATGTCTGACCCTTCTTAGTTCCTCAAACTATATCCTGTTCAGACATGTTATAAGTACAAGTTTATTTTGGTGAAAAATGTTTTGTAATCCATGCGTAGTTTTTTTTTTCTTTCATAATACGCATTTTCCAGGAACTTTTTGAAGACCCCTTATATACTTTACTGCAAAGTCATCTGGAGCATTGGAACATCTATACATTTTGATCTCTTCCTTGATTCTCTGGTCAAATCTGGGGCATGGCCAGGCATGGTGGCTCATGCCTGTAATCCTAGCACTTTGGGAGGCTGAGGCAGGTGGATTGCCTGAACTCAGGAGTGCGAGAGCAGCCTGGGCAACATGGCAAAACCCCATCCCTACTAAAAATACAAAAAATCAGCTGGGTGTGGTGGTGCTTGCCTGTAATCCCAGCTACTCGGGAAGCTGAGGCACGAGAATTGCTTGAACCTGGGAGGTGGAGGTTGCAGTCAGCCAAGATCATGCCACTGCACTCCAGCCTGGGGGACGGAGCGAGACTCTGTCTCATAAATAAATAAATAAATGAATTGTGGACATCTTTTAGTGTTGGATTTTCAGACTGCACATTTCTCAAAAGGGATAATTCTATTACTTAATTTTTTTTGTAGAGACAAGGTCTTGCTCTGTTGCCCAGGCTGGTCTTGAACTCAGCCTCAAGTGATACTCCCACCTTGGCTCACAAAGTGCTGGGATTGGGATTACAGGGACGGGCCACCACGCCTGCTCTAGGATAGTTCCTTTAAATTGTGTTTTTCAAATGAATGTATGCACATCCCAGAAGATGCGTGGCCTCAGGAAACACAAAGCCTGAGACAGAATGCAAAATTCTCATGACTTTCAAAAAAAGTCTCTAGGAAGACTTAAAAAAATCTATTGGCCACTCATGGTGGCTCACACCTGTAATCCCAGCACTTTGGGAGGCCAAGGTGGGCAGACTGCTTGAGCTCAGGAGTTCAAGACCAGTATGGGCAACATGGGGAAGCCCCGTCTCTACAAAAAACACAAAAATTAGCCGAGTGTGATAGTGCATGACTGTAGTAGCAGCTACTTGGGAGGCTGAGATGGAAGGAAGGCTTGAGCCTGGGAGGTAGAAGCTGCAGTAAGCCAAGATCGTGCCACTGCACTCCAGCATGAGTGACAGGGCAAGACTCTGTCTCAAAGGAAAAAAAAAAAATTCTCTCTTTCAAGAAAGTTTCTTGCTGCTTTGGGTTCTCACCAACACCACTGTGGCCTTCATAAACACAGACCAAGCATCCCTCATCTGAAAATCCCAAATCTGAAATGCTTCAAAATCCAAAACTTTTTGAGCACCAATGTGATGCTCAAACATCACGCTCAAAGGAAATGCTCATTAAAGCATTTCAGGTTTTGGATTTTTGAATTAGGGATGCTCAACCAGGCACAATGCAAATATTCAAAAATCTGAATACACTTCTGGTTCCAAGCAAGCATTTCAGATAAGGGACACTACTGGAAAGGTTTAAGGGGAATGTTAAAGTGAGTATTTATGGAAATATATATATAGCTAATAGAGTAATCAAAATACCGGGTGTGTAAAAATAAAGAGCTCACAGAGAAGAGGGGTACTGCCTGCCGAGTGCACTGTAAGAGCCTGTCCACACAGTCAGGATCCGAGGGATTGAAGGTCTGTTCTAGGTCGGCCTGTTCAGCCACCAACTCTACAAGTTGCTGTCTTCCACTCACTGTCTGTAAGCTTTTTAACCCAGACAGTATCTTCATAAATAGAACAAATTCTTCACCAGTCACATCTTCTAGGACCTGGAAAAGAGACAATTCAGAATAAGAGTATGTTCATCATTTGAATGGGACAGATCAACACTGAAAGAGAATAGCTAATTTATTTCAGTTACTAAAGTCAGTTTGTTATTAATGCTTCCAAAATACTGATGAAAAGGCAACTTCTAGCTTCAGTCAATTGAGCTTCAGTGTAAACCACGCATTCTCCAAGGGGGCAAAAATTGGTTCTTAGAAAATGTTACTTTTTTACGTACAAAGCACAGATATACATGTAGTACCATAAACAGATATACAGTGTATATGTGGCATTAAAATTTCATGGGAGAGCAGTTAAGAAAAAAAAAAATTAAAAAAATTGGCTATTTAGGGGAGTGACTTTAAAAAATGGTTGGAAAAATTCTGTAGCAAACTGTTGAATCAGATTGTTTCCTATATTTAAAAGCAGCCTAATTCATATTAATATGGTAATTGTTGTACACAAAATAGGTCACCTTGCAAGTCTCATGTTAAATCTTCCATATCAGTGGGTCTAAATCTTTCTATTCATGGACCAAAAAAGCTCACAATCACGACATACTCTACCAGATTACAAGCTGGGGCATAGGTAAAATAGTCTGATACTCCCAGCTAAAGATCTACTTTTTTCTCACTGAAAAATAATCTTATCAATAAGGAAGTGGGTAGTAGTAGTCTGAAATTTCTAAAGCCTGAACCATAACAGTGATCACATGCTTTAGATAAAATGCTGAATCTTCTGTAACATATTAAAAAGGTAAACTATTCCCAAACTTTGGCACATTAAGATGAGTGAAAAGTTAATTGTGACGCACCTTGCCAATCTTAGCGTCTACAACTATGCTAGATGCTGGGAGCAAAGACAAGCATGGTCTCACCCTTGAAGAGCAGATAGTGTCAAGGGCTAAGGTGACAACAGGTCATTTTGATGTGATGTTTCATTTTGAAATAATTTAGAATACTATGAGAGAGTATCCTAAAATGGAAGGGAGGGGTAGGACTTAGGGAAAGTTTCCTGAAGGAGGTGATTTGCAGAGGTTGCACACATTTTAAGGACACTACCACGAAAAGTTTAAATGTAATCAGATTCCTTTAAATTACCAAATTGATTCATCATTACCACCGACAAAAGTGCTAAATTCAATCTAAGAAAAACTTACAAGTTCTATGGTGGTTCCAATGGGATATATGATATATCATTTTATACACAAGCCACACATAACATTGACGAATACTGCCAATGTCTAGTATGCTCTTTTGCTTTAGAGAATTTCCACCAAATGAAGACCAAAGCTCACCTTTTTGGATTCAGTTAGTATAAGCTCTTCCACTTCCTTTGTTAAGACTTCATCTGGTAAAGTCTTAAGTTTTGTAGAAAGGAATTTAATTGCTCGTTCTCTAACAATGTCCTCTCCTTGAAGTATTTGGCTGAACAACCCACCTAAAGTCCCTGCAAAACAAAATAGTTGCCTGTAGCAAGTCAATTCTATAGTGTAATGGTGTTTTCCCATTTAACTCAATTTATAGTATTTCTTCTCAAATAAGTTAATGAACTTCCCAAATATCATCCTCATTACTAGTTAAAAGTAGTCTGAAATTTCTACAGCCTGAACCATAAGAGTGCTTTCTTCATGAAGACATAGTCAGCTTAAGCATGACTTTCCTTTTTTATCATTACTAATAATAAAACCCAGGTATTTTGGAAGAATTTCTTGAAAGTGTCAAAAGGAGTTCTTCCAACAGATTTCTAATGGAAAAACGTGATCTGTTTTTGCAGTTATTTCTGCTTGTTTTTCTAGTCATAAACATCTTGACCTAAGGAGACTTTTTTCACAATACTTAGAATTTTTATGAAATAGAACTCTGGGTAAACCCTAGAGTTTATTCTTAATGAGTAACACCTAACTTTGTGATTCTGTAAGACATCAAACACAATTCAGAATAAGAACTGGCCTTACCTTTTGCATCCATTTTAAATATACTTAATAGGGCATTGTTCACTAGGTTAAATTCTGCAGAGTCATCTGGATAAAGAAAAAGTGGCATAATGAATATAAAACAAATTTAAAATATCATCTGCTTCAGTTTCAAACTTGATTCAACTTAGTTTCTCAAGGTTACATTGACAGGAAACTTATAACTTAAGCCATTCCCTCAAGTACCAAAAAGATACGTGTTCCTTCTAAGTTGAGAACCCGATCTGGCATGCCTGAAAAACTTTTATTAAGATGCTGCAATTATGAAACTACAGGAAATTGGGGGAAAAATTATGATACATCAAAATGCCCAAAAGAATCTAGTCATTACACCTTCATAACAGAATTAAAAACAAAACAACACCAGGAATTAGATAACCAGAAATCATTACACTTTAACTACTGAATGAAAGTAGGAAATTTAATCTCTATCGGAGGTAGGACCTCCAGCTCTCCTGCACCCCATTTAAAACCTAAAAACAGAGTCAACATTTCAGAAAGAAGATATATATTTAGAGAAAAAGGTAATAATACATTCCCTTACCTGTCTGCAAAAGTTGCGTTAGTATATCTGCCACTCGAGGAAGATTTTCTCCAGTGGCAAATTGAGGCAGTTCTTTAATTGCTTGACGTCGAATCTGGGCATGATTTCAAACAAAAATTAACCAAATACTATCACCTTTAAAATAACAAACAGCTTTTTCTTTTCTTTCTTTTTTTTTTTTAAAGACAAGGTATTGCTCTGTTGCCCAGGTTGGAGTGCAGTGGTGCAACCATGGCTCACTGTAGCCTTGACCTTCTAGGCTCAAGAGAGCCTCTTGCCTTAGCCTCCCTAGTAGCTAGGACTATAGACGCAAGCCTCCACGCCTGGCTAATTTTAAAGGCGGGTTTCCCTATGTTGCCCAGGCTGTTCTCGAACTACTGGGCTCAAGTGATCTTCCCACCTCAGCCTCCCAAAGTGTTGGGATTACAGGCATGAGTCACCAGGCCCAGCTGCAAACTCAACTTTTTAAGAATACTAAAACCACAGAGAAGCCATCATTAGGGGCATACGAGTAACAAAAATATGAAACAGCAGATTTCTAGCAGTTTTAAAAAGAATTTGCTCCAATTGGCCGGGCGTGGTGGCTCACATCTGTAATCCCAGCACTTTGGGAGGCTGAAGCAGGTGGATCATGAGGTCAGGAGTTTGAGACCAGCCTTGCCAATATGGTGAAACCCTGTCCGTACTAAAAATACAAAAATTAGCCAGGCGTGGTGGCACACGCCTATAGTCCCAGCTACTTGGGAGGCTGAGACAGAAGAATCGCTTGAACCAGGGAGGTGGAGGTTGCAGTGAGCCAAGATTGCACCACCGCACTCCAGCCTGGCCAACAGAGTGAGGCTCCTTCTCAAAAAAAAAAAAAAAAAAAGAGATTTTGCTCCAATTTAATATTCAAGTTACACAGAATAAAATATAAAAAGGGATGTTAACAATGTCTCGCTGAAGGAGACAGATTTGAGATTATAAACAACTATTTATATGCTAATTATACGCAACTTAGGTTTTTACTACCTATGGGCTTATAATATAGTATTCCTAAAAAATGGCTACTGTGGCAATGTTATACCTAGTAACTGTTTACTTTAGAATTTTCAGTATTGACTACTAAATACAACATTTGTGGCTATATTCTGCATGTTTAATTCCAAATACTGATCTTGGCTTATTCGATTTTTACATAAAATATGTACAGCGGGCCAGATGAGGTGGCTCACGCCTGTAATCCCAATGCTTCAGAAGGCCAAGGTGGGAGGATAGCTTGAGGCCAGGAGTTTGAGACCAGCCTGGACAACATGGCAAGACCCTACAAAAAAATTAAAAATCAGCTGGGAACGGTGGTCTGTGCTACTTGGGAGGCTAAAGTGGAAAAAAATGCATGAACCCAGGAGTTCAAGGCTGCAGTGAGCTATGGATGTGCAACTGCACTCTGGTCTAGGCAACAGAGTGAGACCCTGTTTCTATTAAAAAAGCAAAACAAGTATAGGGTTTATATCCAGCAAATTCTGCATGAAATGTTGGCAATTCGCTGTTTCATCTGAAAAGACAAGAGCTAACGGCTGAATATTCTTAGGAACCTGTGTCAGCAGCCAGAAATATTACCGGTTAATTCTGTTCCAAAAAACCCCCCAAAAACCAAAAAAACAAAAACTATTTCTTTTTAATCTAGTAATCCTATTCACTTATTACACATACCATTTTTCTGCCATGCAAAATATATAAGGGTAGTGAAACTACATTTTATGATATAACACTTAATAATTTAAATAACCAAGTAAGCACAAATTGATTAAAAACAGTCTAATTTCATATGCACAATGAATAACAATCTATGAAACAAGATGTGAGCCACAATCCATTTTTAACAGTGGATAAATGATAAGCGAAACTAAGTATTTTGAGATTCTATGCATTTTTCATAATTTAAAGGTGTTGAAAAAGGCTAATACACTTTATCATATGTAAATTTAAGCCTGGGTGTGATGCCATGCCAGACCATACCGTAGTATTTTATTGTGTACTCTGATATATCAGATTGCTACTCCAATTGTATCAGCCACATACAGAAACATCTGAAAGATTGCTATAAAGTGTCATTCATAAACTTACAGATACATCTTCATCCTCACAGAGGTCTAACTGTGCATTGATAGCAGAATCAGCCAATTCTGGAAAATGCTTAAAGAATTTCGGAATAAATTGAGCTGCTAATCGTTTTTCCTTAGTACCACCTTTCACACCATCCAATATCACTTGATAGGCATCTTTATGCTGAAATAAAAAATAAAGCAGGAAAGACACATGATTTTGAAGGATGGGAAGCAAAGTAAAAGACCATAACAAACATGTTAGAGTGTGCTTTAAATTTTTACACAGGCTAAGAAATAAAGCTGATTTTGGGAGGTTTACTGCTTAAACTGACACTTACCTTCCCAATTCCGTTCTCCCTCCATCTTTGTTTTATTTTTGAGTTGGGGGAGACAGATGAGTCTAATTTTAAGTGGAAAAAGCAAATGTGTTTGTTAATATGCCAATACTTCTTCATTCTAGTGATTATTAACTCTGGCCATGTGACTGTATCATGCTTAAAAAATTTGTAATGGGCCAGGCGTGGTGGCTCACGCCTGTAATCCCAGCACCTTGGGAGGCCAAGGTGGGTGGATCACCTGAGGTCAGGAGTTCAAGACTAGCTTGGCCAACATGGTTAAACCCCGTCTCTACTAAAACACAAAAATTAGCCAGGTGTGGTGGTGTGTGCCTGTAATCCCGGCTACTCGGGAGGCTGAGGCAGGAGAATTGCTTGAGTCTGGGAAGCGGAGGTTGCAGTGAGCCGAGATTGCACTACTGCACTCCAGCCTGGATGACAGAGTGAGACTCTGTCTCCAAAAAACAAAACAAAACAAACAAACAAACAAACAAACAAAACAACTGTAATGATGGCCAGGTGTGGTGGCTCATGCCTGTAATCTCAGCACTTTGGGAGGCCGAGGTGGGCAATCACTTGAGCTCAGGAGTTCCAGACCAGCCTGCCCAACATGGTGAAACTCCCTCTCTCTAAAAATACAAAAATTAACTGGGTGTGGTGGCAGACATTTGTAATCCCAGCTACTCAGGAGGCTGAGGCAGGAGAATTGCTTGAACCCAGGAGGCAGAGGTTGCACTGAGCTGAGATCGCACCACTGCATTCCAGATTGGGTGACAGAGCGAGACTCTATCTTAAACAAGTAAATAAATAAATCATAATGAATACCATAGAATTCACAAAGAATTGCACTGTATTTACTTAAACAAAAATTTACCTGTTTCTAATTAGCACCTTGAAGAAGGTGAAGGGAATACATTCCAGAAACTTAGCAATTCCAGCCATGTTAGGAAGCGCAGTTTGATTTTACCTCATAGCAGTATATGAAAGCCATGACAATTCACTCCATACAGCCAGACAATTTTGGATTAAGATGGACTCTAATGTCACATGTTTAAACCTTTTATTGGAACAATACACTCAAAGCTCATGTTTCCTTAAAAAAAAAATCACAAGTGCTATCCCTCAAATACTCATAATGGGAGGAATCAATAAGTTCCCAATTCTCCTTAAGTACTTGCCTCCAAACCAGTCCTTTTATGAAATGACACTGATAAAGATGGTAAATAACAGTAACAAATACAGAAAGACTACACACATATATTGTTTGGACATATGAATAAAACTTAGTAACTGGAAAAACAACTTAAAAATTATAATCTTGACCAAACATATACACAGTATAGTATTTATTATGTATAAGGAGTGTTCTAAGTGCTTTAGACACATGAGCTTACTTCATGCCATCAAGCGGGGAATGACCAATAAATATCCAATGAACTACAGAATTACCAAATTTATTTTACAGTGATTCTTTTTTGTCGATAATGCTATGTTAAGTGAAAAAATAAAGCAGGATGCAAAGTTACAAACAACTCCCAAATAACAGAAATTTCTGTGAATAAGGTTAACTTCTTCATGAAATGCAGATATATGAGTCTTCAGGAGTCATCACTGAAAAGTGTATTATAAACACATCAAGACCCCGTCTCTCCAAAAAATATAAAATTAACCAGGCATGGTGGTGTGTGCTTGCAGTCCCAGCTACTGGAGAGGCTGAGGGAGGAGAATCACTCGAGCCCAGGCGATAAAGGCTGTGGTAAGCCATGCTCGCGCCCAGGAGTTAGAGGCTGTGGTAAGCTGTGGTCACGCCACTGCACTCCAGCCTGACAGAGCAAGACCCTGTCTCAAAGAAAGAAAGGTGTATGACATACTTTTCACCGCAAACATTAAAAAAAGAAATCATGCTGACTTCTCTACCACTTTACATTCCTGTGGTTTGCCTCAGACTTCTAGGCAGGCTTCATAAAATCAAAGTTTGTTCTGACACCCTTACTTTTTGCAGGGTATCACAAATCTAATTTTCTTTAACTCAAACTTACTCATAAAGCCATTTGAAGAAACTCCTTACACTGTCCAAAATTAAATGAAAAAAAAAAAAAAAACCCTGCTTAAAACAAAACTTCCTTTTGCCAAGAAAAAAATATTAAATCTGGAATCAAATAAAAAGGAATCATTAACAATACTTACTGAAGGTCTACCAGGGACTGAGTGATTCCCTGTCTATATCACAATAGGTGTTACTACTATTCTTATCTTTTAGATGAGGAAACTAGGGCTCAGAGAAGTGAAATAAATATTTCCACATATTTTTGAGGGATTACAAACTTGGTTGGTCAGTGGTTTTAGCTTAATCATACAAAAAACCCTACTACAAGAGTGGTTATTTCATGAACTAAAAGTCCAAGAAGCCTACAAGCGAACCCTGCAAAGCTAGTATACTCAATGATTGAGAGAACAGGAGGAATCAGGGTTTCAGCATTATACAGATCTAATCAGCCCCACTGCCGTGGTCCTTTAACAGGTGTCGGATACATTTTTTAAGATTTTGACTACATAATATAAAATTAAGTATCTATATTTTAAAGTAAGTAAATTCATAATAATTTGAAACAGAATTTTAAATAATGGTGGGCCACAGCTTGCTCTATTATGGCTAGTCAGGAGCCCTGGGCAGAGTGCAGTGGAAAAGGAGATCAGAAACGTAAAGGAGCACACAAGAGAAGAGTGAGACCTGAAGGAGTAGCAGAGGCAGAGTGGGGGAAAGGCAGGATGAATGCATAGGCAGAACGTGGCGGTTACATGAGAAGATGATAGGACTGGAAGATTTGAGGTATTAAATAATTCTGCACTTAGAATTTGTCATCTGCAGTTTGCTTATTAGAATATACATGCTCATATATGTATGTATGTGTGTGTGTATGATAAAGTTCCCTTTATCCATTAGAGATAATCGGTGTAAATGGTTTTTCTTTTCTTTTGTAAATGGTTTCTCTGTTCCTTCTTTCAATACATTTCTTCAGCTATGAAAAAGAAATGCTTACTGAAGGGCAAGGTACAGTGCAAGAAGAGAAGCAATAAATAAATAAATAAATACATAAAAGGATTTAACCCTTGAGACGTTATAATTTAAGTACAGAAATAAATAAAATAAAATACAAGTCTGAAGCATTATTAATAAGTACATCATGCCAAGGGGTTCAAAAAGAGGATTTGATCTGCTTTGGGGAAATTAGCCGATAAAACCTCAGACGGCTTGTGTTTACCCTTATATATTTAGAAGGCACTACTCTGAAAGGAGTATTGACAATAATGGGGAGGGAATAGTCTGTAGCGGCAGCAATCAGAACAACTGTAGTGCTCACCTCTCTGGTAAAGGTTGATAATCAAAGTAAAAGTTAGAAGGAAGTCAAGACTGACAAACTTGAATGCAGTCTCAGAAGTATCCAGACAGGTATTTGCCAGGAAACTTAGTACTGATCATAAATCTCTCATAAGTTGACATGAAAATCAGGCTTTGCTACATCAAGAACATGAACACGGTTTTCTCTCCTTAAAAACAAGTGAAATGGTGTCCTCTCTACTAAGTTGGCTTTTGCCTTTGTTAGTTAAAATTACAAGCAATATCCTAAAACCTACTGTCTTTTTTAGTAAGTGATTTTAGGCATTTTATCTAAAAGGGGAGAAGTATAACCCAACAGAGCAGAATTAGTAGGCATTATCTTCGGTTCTCCTAAAATTCACATTATTTGAGCTGCCTGAGCTAACCACTACATCTCATTATGCAGAGATACTGTTTAAATAGTTGCTTGACAGTTGTCAATACAGAACGCATTGATCACCCATAACCTACAGAGAATTGTGTTAAATTTCAGTGTCCAGCCGGGTGTGTGGTACATGGTAGGTGAAATGTACGGAATAAAGCATGGAGTCCTCATTAAAGTGTAGACAAAGGTATCCTTTTTCGTTTTTCACAAACTTGTCTCTAAAGTACCCTTACTAAATAAAGAGTAGATTTTTGCTGTGAAAGACATTTTGACCCCTTGGGGAGAACTCTCAATTCAATCTGGTTTTTATAAAGATGACATGAGAAGGAAATGCAAGCAACTCTCAAAATTAGAGTAGGGGATGGGACAGCATTATGTATACGGTTTCAAAGGTTTCTTAGAAGGATTCCTGACACAACCACTGGTGTAGCTTTCACCCTATCCCCCTACTGATATGCAACAAAGTCTAACGTAGGTAGAACAATTTGCTAAAAGTTACCCAACTAAGTGACAGATAAATTATACGATTGAGAATATCTTCACTACTAGTTCTTTTTAGGATTATACGATTGAGAATATCTTCACTACTAGTTCTTTTTAGGAACAACAAATTCAAACTGATTGACCACACATAGTTTGTATCTTTTTTTTTTTTAAATTTTTTGTTTGAGATGGAGTCTTGCTCTGTTGCCCAGGCTGGAGTGCAGTGGCCCGATATCAGCTCACAGGAACCTCCACCCTCCGGGTTCAAGCAATTGTCCTGCCTCAGCCTCCCAAATAGCTGGGACTTCAGGCGCATGCCACCACGCCTGGCTAATTTTTGTATTTTTAGTAGAGATGGGGGTTCACCATGTTGGCCAGGCTGGTCTCGAACTCCTGATCTCAACTGATCTGCCCATCCATGCCCCTTAAAGAATTGGGATTACAGGCGTGAGCCACCATGCCTGGCAGTTTTCATCTTCTTAATGAACAGAATATTCCTCCTTCACAACCGACCTACACACTCTATCCACAAGTACAGCAGAACATCCGTATACATTTCTTACTGATAAAAGTGAAATTCCCTACTGACAGGGAATGAAGGAAAAAAAATCATTTGCTATTTCAAACTGGTATATTCTTAATTCTAGATTAAGCTACAATAAATCTCCAACATGAAATTTTTTTTTCGTTCAGCTCAGAAAGGTCCTATTTGAATTATGCTAAGAAAAGGGGACGGGAAAGGTACTCCCACGACTGTTAATAGACTAGAATCTTCCACTTTCTCCAAGAAGGGATGGGTAAGCAGAAAAATCACAAAGTTCTAAGCGCTGAAAAGCTATGGTGTGGGATTTCTAAAACAATGATCAAGGTTACCTCCAGGACAGCCTGGTTCTTTTCCCAAGAACACACATACCCAACCACTTATCAAGTTCAATGTACTCCAGTACTTGAAAACTCATACAGGGAACAAATGACTTGTATGGATAATTCAACACTGCTGAGAAACTGTGTATCGGGGGCAAGCATCGTTAAGAGAGCTCTTCCAGACAACTCCATTCAGAGCTGCGCACTCACACTCTCCTTCGCCCAGCCCTGTTTTATTTTCTTCAAACGTGTTTCATTAAAAAGAATAAGTTTTAAAAAAAAAAGCCTTTTTTTTTTTTTGAGACGGGGTCTTGCTTTGTCTCCCAGGCTGGAGTGCAGTGAAGCGATCTCGGCTCACCGCAACCTCTGCCTCCCGGGTTCAAGCAATCCTCCCACCTCAGCCTCCTGAGTAGCTGGGATTACAAGCGCGTGCCACCACGCCCGGCTAATTTTTGTATTTTTAGTAGAGACGGGGTTTCACCATGTGGGTCAGGCTGGTCTCGAACTCCTGACCTCGTGATCCGCCCGCCTCGGCCTCCCAAAGTGCTCGGATTACAGGCGTGAGCCACCAAGCCGGGCCTCACAATGCCTATCTTTCTTACTACACTCCCTCCTAACTGTACATTCTGGGAGAGCGCGGACCTTTCCATCTGTATCTCCAGCGCTCGGCACTCAAAAAAATGTACTGAATAAACGAAACCGTGAGCCCTCATCAAAGTCTGGACCAAAGAGTCCCTCTTCTGTTTCTCACAAACTTCTGTCTCCTAAACACTCTTCTTCAATTAGTAGCAGAATTTTGCCTCCCCCCCTCAAAAAAACACATCTTGACCTCATGAAGAAAACTCCCGATCTAATCTTGGAAGCACTGAGCTCCACCGAAAAGGAGAAAGGCTTAAGAGAATCCTGTAGAGAAAAGCTCGTGAGAAGAATTAACGTGAGCCTGAACGGGCTGAGTTAGGTTACGCCACGGTGAGAAAAGGCTGGGCAAGGGAGGCAAGGAAGCCTGGAACCCTGGGGACCGCGGTCTCCCTGGTGAAACCAGAGTCTACACTCCCAGAGAGGCCCACCCCGACGAGACGGCCTGAGGAGGCTAGGAGGCCCCGGGAGGATGAAGCCGCAGCCCCCGCTCGGCCCGGGGAGCGCGGCGGGCAGCGCTTTCGAAAGGCCGCGGAGCGCCGGGCCCTGCAGGCCGCCCGGGGACTCAACTCACCTGGCCCACTTGCTCCGTGGCATCGGCCAGGATGCCATAATTGCGGTAAAGCTCCTCTACTGTCGGCATGGTGAGCGACAAGCCCAGGGCCCGGTTCCGCTATCCTTGTCCTGACCGGCGCCACCGCCGCCTCAGAACTTCTCCAAACCCACTACCCGCACTATTACACCTCCAGCTGCCGCCAGTGCAGCCGCCAGTCACCGCGCACAGCGCGGCTGCGCCCCCGACGTCTACGTAAAGACGCGCACGTCGGGAGCGGCCTTCAGTAGACCGCCCCCCACCCCCGCCACAATGCGCCTCCGCGGTTTTTGTCGCCCTCTACAGCCTGGAGGAGCAAAAAAGCGGCAAGGATGATTGAATTAGCTCACGCCTTTTTGAAAGCTTGAGCTTGGCTGCAGGCTCTCCATGGAAGGGGTGTGGGTGGGCGGGGAAGTTAATACAAAGACAATTGCGTTTCTGCCCTTAGAAGATCTTACATATGAGAAGTCACAAATGGTTTCCTCCTGATTCAAGGAAGGTAATATTAATCGGTGGCACTAGAGGGTAGTGGGTCCGGTGGGAAGCAAAAAACATTCCTATGCTATTAAAAAACCCTCTGTGTCCACCACGCTCATCAAGCGCGGGGTCAAATTTGGCCTGCTGGAAGAATTTGCTTATCTTTGCTGCCAGTGTAAAGAATTGGGGCCACCTGATTATGTCCAGTATCCAAAAGAATAATAAATAAATGAAATCACGTACGCTTACTGATAAGAATTTCTAAGATACAAGTTTAGATGAAATTATATATATAATATTATATAATATATAATATTATATATAATAATATTATATATTATTATATAATATATAATATATAACATTATATATTAATATATAATATATAACGTTATATATTATATATAATATATAACATTATATATTAATATATAATATATAACGTTATATATTATATATAATATATAACATTATATATTATATATTAATATATAATATATAACATTATATATTATTAACATTATATATTAATATATAATATATAACATTATATATTAATATATAATATATAACATTATATATTAATATATAATATATTAATATATAATAATATAAATATAACAATATATTAATATATATTAAGATAATAATATTAATTAATATATTAATTATATAATATAATTATAATATATCTATATATTAAGATAATAATATTAATTAACATATCAACATTATCAATTATATATTATAATTATATTATATTATATTATATGTATTAATTATATAATTAATATATTAATATTATTATCTTAATATATATTAATATAATATTATTATATTTCTATATTATACATAATATTATTATCTTAATATTATAATATAATTATATATTATATTATATATACAATTATATATTATATTATATATACAATTATATATATAATAATATATATTATATATTGTATATTATTATATAATTATATATTAAGATAATAATATATATTAATATATATTAAGATAATATATTAATATAATAATATTATATGTATATATAGCCGTGTGCGGTGGCTAACGCCTGTAATCTCAGCACTTTGGAAGGCTGAGTTGGGTGGATCACTTGAGGTCAGGAGTTCAAGATCAGCCTGGTCAACATGGTGAAACCCTGGCTCTACTAAAAATACAAAAATTAGCCAGGCATGGTGGCATGCACCTGTAGTCCCAGCTGCATGAGAGGCTGAGGCAGAAGAATTATATGCACCTAGGAGGCAGAGGTTGCAGTGAGCCCAGATCATGCCACTGCAATCCAGCCTGGGCCACAGAGCAAAACTCTATCTCAAAAAAATTAAAAGAAAAAGAAAAAGAAAAAGAAAAGTTAAAAGGCAGGTATAAGATGATCCCATTATGTAAAACATACAAAGCATACAAAACAAAGTTATGTGTGTATGTGTAAAAGGATGTTAAAGGATGTTAACATTTCAGGATTGAAATATCAAACTATAATAGACTGTAAATTTCAAAGCCACATCCACTTGTACAGAACATACACAGGAAATGATTACAAAAGAACTCCCCGGCTCTTGTACTTCTCAGTTAGATTGAGGATAAATCTCACATCCTAAAAAGGATTAGAGCTGAGCGTGATAGCCAACAGTCCCAGCTATTTGGGAAGCTAAGCGGGGAGAACCACTTCGGCCCAGGAGTTCAAGTCCAGCCTGGGCAACACAGCACGACCCCTGTCTGAAAATAAGAAATCAAGTGTAAAATTCAATGTTAAAAAAAATTGCAGGCCAGGCGCGGAGGGCTCACGCCTGTAATCCCAGCACTTTGGGAGGCTGAGGCGGGCGGATCACGAGGTCAGGAGATCAAGACCATCCTGGCTAACACGGTGAAACCCTGTCTCTACTAAAAATACAAAAAATTAGCCGGGTGTGGTGGTGGGCGCCTGTAGTCCCAGCTACTTGGGAGGCTGAGGCAGGAGAATGGCGTGAACCTGGGAGGTGGAGCTTGTAGTGAGCCGAGATTGTGCCACTGCACTCCAGTCTGGGTGACAGAGCAAGACTCTGTCTCAAAAAAAAAAAAAAAAAAAAAATTGCAATTTAGACTCTTGTGGAGAAAAAGAAAAAGAATTAGAGAATAAAATGAGAATTGGTGTTTTTTTATTTTTATGTTTTTGAGAAAGATGTCTTGTGAGTAGGTTGAGGGCAATTTCTACCCCCTTCCCTCAAGCGTGGGGCCATTTTGAGGAGCCTGAAATATGGTCCCAGGTGGTTGAGAAACACAAAGGACTGGACACGCCTGATAAGCTCAGGTTACCCGTGACTGCAGAGTGGAGGTGGCCATGTTGGGATCTACCGTGTTCCCAGATTTTGCTGGAGCGAGGGGATGGGAGTGATTCCCTTATAGCAGAGATGAGCCATATAAAAGAGAAAGAGATTCTGGATTCATTTTGAGTCCTTCTGCCTGAGAGTAAGAAAGCCCCCATGGCAAGAGTCAATGGCGCAGAGAGTGGTGACTGCGAGCAGCACATCAACACCTCACGGGAGTCACCGTTGGGAGTGGCCTCTAAAGGCCCCTTGGAGTGGCCCACAGGACAGACCTGGTCTCTATCAGACCAGAGAGAGCCTGTGGTATTGCGCCGTCCAGACCTTTCCGAGGTTCTCCTCTTCCTTTCTTCTCATGTTCCCCTCTCAATGCATTTGCGCAGGAGGGGTCAGAAGCTGCCCACCAAACTGAGTGGAGGATACAGGGAAGAAAGGCAAGATAGGGAGCGGCCTCAGCTGGAGAATAGAAGAAGATCTGATTGGAAATTAAGTTTGGATTCACATGTTGGAATGGACGTTTTAATTTCTGAAGCAGAAAAGGCCTGGGTCTGCCAGAATTTCTCTCTAGGGCTGGAATGAGATGACCCTGCCTGCTATGGTCTGAATGACTGGGTCTCCCCAAATTCATGTATTGAAACCTACCCCGCAAGATACTATTAAAAGGTGGGGCCTTTGAGAGATGATTATGTCCTGAAGGCTCTGCTCCCACCAATGAGATTAGTGCCCTTATACAAGAGGCTTGAGAGAGCAAGATCCTGCTGGTGTCTTGATCTTGGACTTCCCAGTTTCCAGAACTGAGGCAATAGATTTCTGTTGTTTATAGATTACCCATTCTAAGGTATTTTGTTATAGTAGCATAAATGGACTAAGACACCACCTGAATAAATTTTAAAGACGTGGTGGAAGACAGTAAGAAAGCTATATATATACACATGTATATTTATATATATAGACATATATAGCTATATATATACTTTTATTATCTTATATATTTTTATATATATTATAGCTTAATATATATATTTTTTAGACATGGTCTGGCTCTGTTGCCCAGGCGGGAATGCAGTGGTGTGATCTCAGCTCACTTCAGCCTCAACCTCCTGAGTTCAAACCATCCTCCCACCTCAGCCTCCCAAGTAGCTGAGACTATAGACACACACCACCACACCTGGCTAATTTTTGTCTTTTTAGTAGAGACAGGGTTTCGCCATGTTGCCCAGGCTGGTCTCAAACTCCCGAGCTCAAGTGGTCTGCCTGCCTCGGCCTCCCAAAGTGCTAGGATTACAGGCGTGAGCCACTGTGCCCAGCCAATAAAACTGTATTTTGATCACATCCTTCAAGTTAGGTATTTGATATGTGATACATATATGTTTAAAAGTAGAAAAAGCAATCCGGGGCAGGAAATAAAGCTGCGTTTGCTCGGGGGACCTTTGCTTTGGCTTAATCTTTTAATTCATTACAATAAGTATGCCAATATATATATATACATAATATATTTTATGTATCCATTTTTGAAAACAAATTTAAGAAGAGGAAAAAGACTCAACTAGTGTTTCTATATTCTAAAATATAGCTATTCATATAAACTCCTTTAAAACTGACCCTTGACGGCCATGCACTGTGGCTCACGCCTGTAATCCCAACACTTTGGGAGGCCGAGGTGGGAGGATCACTTGAGGTCAGGAGTTTGAAACCAGCCTGGTCAACATGGTGAAACTCCGTCTCTACTAAAAATACAAAAATTAGCCGGGTATGGTGGTGGGCGCCTGTAGTCCCAGCTACTCGGGAGGCTGAGGCAGGAGAATCGCTTGAACCTGGGAGGTGGAGGTTTCAGTGAGCTGAGCTAGTGCCACTGCACTCCAGTCTGGGCGACAGAGTGAGACTCTGTCTCAAAACAAAACAAAATGAAAGAAAGCAAAACAACAAAAAAACCCAATAACAACCACACAAATGGAAAAAAACTCATGCTTGTCTAAGTTGCCACGCGGTTTCATTCAACACTACTCTTCCTGATGCAGTCTATTACTTAGCCACGTTAGTCAGGCTTGTGAATGCTTCTTGGTCTCCTTTTTCTTCTCTAAGAGTCCTGGGGTTTGCTTTAAATTGTTTCCTATTTTTATCTATTTCTAGCTGGTCATTTAAGCTAAAGGCCTACGTTTGGTCCTAATGATGATAATGATGACAAAATTGATGACAATGCTGATGGTAATGATATTGGGAGTCATCCCAATAATAACCAGCGTATATTAAGTGATGGCAGAGTTCTGAGCACTTCATGTGAATCAATTCTCAAAAACTCTATGAGCTAGGAGATAATATTATCATTTCCACTTTACAAATGAGGAAACAGACACAGAGACGTGAACTAACTGGTCCCATGTTCCTTAACTGAGATGAGTTTTGAGTCCTGGCAGCCTAATTCCAAAACCCATGCTTTTTTGTTGTTGTTGTTGTTGTTGAGACAGGGTCTCCCTCTGTCACCCAGGCTAGAGTGCAGTGGTGCAGTCATGGCTCACTGCAGCCTCAATCTCCCAGGCTCAAGCCATCCTCCCAACTTGGCTTCTTTTCTTTCTTTTTCTTTCTCTTTCTTTCTCTCTCTTTCTTTCTTTCTTTCTTTCTTTCTTTCTTCTCTTTCTCTTTCTTTCCTTCTTTCTTTCCCTCCCTCCCTTCTTTCCCTCCCTCCCTTTTCTTTCTTTCTTTCCTTCTTTCTGTCTTTCTCTCTCTCTTTCCTTCCTTCCTCTCTCCTTCCTTCCTTCCTTCTTTCCTTCCTTCCTTCCTTCCTTCCTTCCTTCCTTCCTTCCTTCCTTCCTTCCTTCCTTCCTTTCTCTCTCTCTCTCTCTTTCTTTCTTGTCTTACTCTATCACCAGCCTGGAGTGCAGTGGCACGATCTCAGCTCACTGCAACCTCTGCCTTCCAGGTTCAAGCAATTCTCCTGCCTTAGCCTCCGGAGTAGCTGGGACTACAGGTGCATGCCATCATGCCCAGCTAATTTTTGTATTTTTAGTAGAGATGGGGTTTCACCATGTTGGCCAGGATGATCTCAATCTCTTGACCTCGTGATCCACCCATCTCAAACTCCCAAAGTGCTGGGATTACAGGCATGAGCCTCCACACCCGCCACCAACTTGGGCTTTCAAAGTGTTGCGATTAAAGATGTGAGCCACCATGCCTTGCCAAAAAGCCAACACTTTGCTATGGAAGTGCTTTGCCTCTCAGCCTGAACATTCTCTCCTCCTCCTTTTCACACTACATTCAATCAATAAGAAGTCTCAATTTTATACCCTAAATCTATCACACATTTATGTGTTTCTTACTCTTCCTTCTGTCCCATGTCAGACCCTATCCCCTCAAATCTGAACAATGGCCACAGTTCCTAAATGGTTTCCTTATCTCCAATGTTAGTCAATTCTACTTCTTATCAAGTATCTTTTTATAATTTTTCCATTTTTCTTTAATTAAACAAGTAACTGTAAGAATACAGTATCATCATAATACATCCAAATACTACAAAATGTTTCATGTAATAAGCACAAGTTCCTCTTCAACTCTCCCTTCCTCAGAGGTAACTATGACTACCAATATAATTTATATTCTTATAGGCCTTTATATACAACACACGGGTTTAAAAATACATAAATGGGAGCACATTACACATTTTGTTCTACACCTTGCTTTTGTTAACAATATGTTTTGTAAATCTTTCCCTGAGCTTACTGCCTATTATTATTATTATTATTTTTAGATGGAGTTTCACTCTTGTCACCCAGGCTGGAGTGCACTGGCGTGATCTCGGCTCACTGCAACCTCTGCCTCCTGGGTTCAAGCCATTCTCCTGCCTCAGCCTCCAGAGTAGCTGGGACTACAGGTGCCTGCTACCATGCCCAGCTAATTTTTTGTTTTGTTTTGTTTTGTTTTTTGAGACGGGAGTCTCACTCTGTCACCCAGGCTGGAGGGCAGTGGTGTGATCTCGGCTCACTGCAACCTCTGCCTCCTGGGTTCAAGTGATTCTCCTGCCTCAGCCTCCCAAGTAGCTGGGATTACAGGCGCGTGCCGCCACGCCCGGCTAATTTTTTGTATTTTTAGTAGAGATGGGGTTTCACCGTGTTAGCCAGGATGGTCTCCATCTCCTGACCTCATGATCTGCCTGCTTCTTCCTCCCTAAGTGCTGAGATTACAGGTGTGAGCCACTGCGCCCGGCCTCTAATTTTTGTATTTTTAGTAGAGATGAGGTTTCACCATATTGGCCAGGCTGGTCTTGAACTCCTGACCTCAGGTGATCCACCCACCTCAGCCTCCCAAAGTGCTGGGATTACAGGTGTGAGCCACCACTTCTGGCCACTGCCTATTATGGATGTACCATAGTTTATTAATAGTTTCTCTGTTTCTTATAGGATATGTCAGTTGTTCCTCATTTTTCATTATTACACTGATAAATAGGTGATTTTTATTTTCTTCTTTGTGCTTTACTGTATTGTCCAGATTTTCTACAATGACTTTTGTAATTTTATACAGATTCTCCTTCCTTTTCATTGGATCTCTGAAGGAGTTTAGAGGTCATGTTGTCAAACTTTCTCTATTCTTACAAAGGCAAAATTCAATCCCAGAAAAGAGAATTGGATTGGCTAACCTTAGGTCACATGTCTATTCTGCCCAATCAATTTAGACCAGGAAAGCAAGATCATACAAAGCAAACATTGCTGCCAGGGGCCCATAGCTACTGGTAGAGGAGTGTGGGACTGTTCCTAGAAAATGAGGAGGCCAGGCGGGTGTTGATTCCCTTGTAAGGGCATTTCTGTAGCATCTGCTATGGTTTGAATGTTTCTGTCCCCTCTTGGAACTTAATCTCCAAACAATAGTATTAATAGGTGGATCCTTTAGGAAGTGATTAGGTCGTGAGGGCTCTTCCCTCTTTTTTTTTTTTTTCCTTTTTTGAGATGGAGTTTCGCTCTTGTTGCCCAGGCTGGAGTGCAGTGGCACCATCTCGGCTCACCACAACCTCCGCCTCCCGGGTTCAAGTGATTCTCCTGCCTCAGCCTCCCGAATAGCTGGGATTACAGGCATGCACCACCATGCCTGGCTAATTTTGTATTTTTAGTAGAGATGGGGTCCATGTTGATCAGTCTGGTCTCCTGACCTCAGGTGATCTGCCTGCCTCGGCCTCCCAAAGTATTGGGATTATAGGCATGAGCTGCCATGCCTGGCTGGCTCTTCTCTCTTAAATGGGAGTAAGGCCTTTATAAAAGGGGCTTCACACAGCATTTAGCCCTTGTTGCCTTTCTGTCCTTCTGCCACATGAGGACACAACAATAAGGTGATGTCTTGAAGCAGAGAGAGTAGCCCTCACCAGGCACCAAACCTGCTAGCCCTTGATCTTGGACTTCTCAGCCTCCAGAACTGTGAGAAACAAAATGCTATTACTTATAGATCACCCAGTCTCAGGTATTTTGTTAAAGCAGCACAAGCAGATAACATTCTGTGTCAATGGGTACGTTTGAGGACCATCTGGATTTCATTCTGTAAAGCTGAGTGCCTGAGTAGAGATTGTGTTTTGGTTCATCATTCAAGTACGTATTGAACATTTCCTACGAGCCAAGCACTGTTTTAGAATGCAACCAAGCCAAGCAAGCAGGAAGCTTACATTCTGGCAGAGGCAGAAAAACAGTAAACAAAATACATGAGTAAAATATATTTGGTTTACTCAAGTAAAGCAATAACATCAGTATAGAGTAAAACCAGGCAATAGAAAGGCTTCATATACGGAAGCTGTGGTATGTGACTGATGACAGTCTGGAATTAGCCTTACAGAGTCTAGAAGAGATCTAGGTGCTTATCTGGTTTAGTGTTTGCCCTGGAAATCCACAGTGAACATCTCTTCCTTTTTTTTTTTCTCGCTCTGTCACCTAGGCTGGAGTGCAGTGGCATGATCACAGCTCACTGCAGCCTTACCCCCCTGGGGTCAAGCAATCCTCCTGCCTTAGCCTCTCAAGTAGCTGGGACTATAGGTGTGTGTTACCATGCCCAGCTAATTTTTAAATTTTTTGTACAGAGTCTCACTATGTTGCCTAGGCTGGTCTTGAACTCCTGGTCTCAAGCCTTCCTCCTGCCTGGCCGCCCCAGGTGTTGGGATTGCAGGTGTGAGTCACTGTGCCTAGCGCATCTCTTCCTTTTCGTTGCTTCTCTGTGACACTCAAATCTTCCTACTTTGTATTTCTGTTGTCTGTATACAGCTCCACTGGATAATAAAACTTGATCAGGAACTACTTATTAGATGTTTAATAAGTGTTAAATAAATGAAAGAATAAACTAAAAAACAAGTTTTCCAACAACAGTTTATTGTAGTATGACAAAAGCTTCTACTGATTTCTTGGCAGTAAGATTTTTTTTAACTTTGTTTTCTTTTTATTATTTTATTTTTAGGAAAACCATTCTCCCCTTTTCCTAACCTCCCGTTATCCCACCTACCTACCTAACATCAGTGACTTTTGCCCCAGTATATTGTGGCATTTTGAGGGCTGTGACTATCTTTACATTTATTTATTTTGTAACTTTAAATTGGGTTTGTCTATTAAATATTAGTTGAAAAGCTTAAAGGACCACCTCCTCCCCTGCCAGTACTTCCAGTACTTTTTTTTTTTTTTTTTGGTGACAGTTCTCACTCTGTCACTCGGTTGCCCAGGCTGGAGTGCAGTGGTGCTAGCCTGGCTTGATGCAACATCTGCCTCCCAAGTTCAAGCCATTCCCATTCCTCAGCCTCCCAAGTAGCTGGGATTACAGGTGTGTGCCACCATGCCCAGCTAGTTTTTGTATTTTTAGTAGAGGTGGGGTTTTGTCATGTTGGTCAGGCTGGTCTCAAACTCCTGACCTTTTATTTGGGGAAACATTGGCTGCTATATAGAGGTGTGACATTTCTGATGGATTTATTCCTTTTTTTTGAGATGGAGTTTTGCTCTGTCCCCCAGGCTGGAGTGCAGTGGCATGATCTTGGCTCACTGCAACCTCCACCTCCCATGATCAGGTGATTCTCCTACCTCAGCCTCCTGAGTAGCTGGGATTACAGGCACATGTCACCATGCCCAGCTAATTTTTGCATTTTTAGTAGAGATGGGGGTTTCTCCATGTTGGCCATGCTGGTCTCGAACTCCTGACCTCAGGTGATATGCCCACCTTGGCCTCCCAAAGTTCTGGGATTATAGGTATGAGCCACTGTGCCTGGCCTCTGTCAGTAGTTTGTATGCCTTATATTTTGGCTCCATCTTTTGCCTACATTCTGAGAGCTTTTATTTTAAATTTCCGTCTTCCAAGGAGGTCTTTTTAATTCTAACAGAAAAGAGATCATGGCTCTCTGGAAGAAACCAAGAAAGATTTCCAAATTAAGGTCTACCTAGGTCTTAATCCAACTAATGATGATAATCATAGCAGATATACATTAAGTGTTAACTGTGTGCATAATAGCATGTGTGTTACAGTAATAGCTGAACCCTGTGGAATAACTGCTATCTGTCAGGCTTTGTGCTAAGTGCTTTCGATGTTTCAGCTCAAATGATGTTCACAATAACTTAATGTAAGGTTATGTAACTTTATGCGACCCTCTCACCAGGGCCACACAGCTGGTGAGAAGTTCTTGGGTTCATATCCAGGTAGTCTGGCTCTGATGGCTGCACCTCTATCTACTAAACTGCCTGTTATTTAAATATGTTTATTTCTAAGTCAGGTGTGGAGTCTCCCAGTTCCTTATCAAGACACTTCCAACCTCTAATCCAATTTGGGTCTGGCCAGGGGAGCTTCACAAAATTATGAATAGTATCTACTTCTAGGGTTGTTGTGGGGATTAAATGAAATAATACAGGCTAGTGCTTAGGACAGTGCCTGCCCCATTGTAAGTGCTCAGTGTTCACTTCCTTCCCTTGTACCATTTTAGGTCTTATTAATTTATATTTCAAGAATGAATGTTCTTTGGTCGCTGTCAGTTACTCTTTGGAGATAAATTTGTTCCCTCTGATTGCATCTCAAATATGGGAAACCAGGGTGTATTAGTTTTCTGTGGCTGCCACAACAAATGATCATACATGTGGTCTCTTTAAACCATTTCATGTTCTTGCAATGCTCTCACAGTTCTTGGGGCCAGAAGTCTGAAATTCAGGTGTTGCTGGCAAGACCACGTTGCTTCCAGAGGCTCTGGGGGAGATTCTGTTTCTTTCCTCTTCCAGCTTCTGGTGGCTGTCAGCATTCCTGGGCTTGTGGTAGCATCACTGTAATCTCTGCATCTGTCTTTACATGGCCTTCTCCTGTGTCTGCTGATTGAGGGCCCCCTCTGTCACAACACCTGGGAACCTAACCTGGGTTCCTAAGCACTAACTAAGAGTAGGGTAAACAACTCACTGGAAAAGTTGAATTGTTTGCCTGAAAACAAGCTGTAAACAGACCACCTACTGAAGAGCAGCTCACCTCCTGCTGGCCTGCCACCCATTGCAGTGCAGGAGCCCCAGATGTTGCCATTACTGTCCTAGCTACAGAAGAACAGGGGCGAGACAGACAGAGACAAAGAGAGAGAGAGAGAGAGAGAGAGAGACCACTAGCAGTTAAGAGCACTGGATTAGAAGGGTGACAGAGGGGACCAAAGAAATACTATCCCTGGGACTTTAAGCAAGTTAATAAACTACTCCAAACCTCAGTGTTCCCATTTTAAAATGGGAATAATAATAGTGCCACATCATGGGACTGTTGTGAGGTTAAAATGAGAGCTCCTTGTGCAGAGCCTGTCACATAGTGACTGCCTAATAGTAATGATAGTAAGTACCATGTTTTGAATGTTTTTCTGATGTGCCCCCTGGGTATCCCCACTTTTTTTTTTTTTTTTTTGAGATGGAGTCTAGCTCTGTCACCCAGGCTGGAGTGCAGTGGCACGATCTCGGCTCACTGCAAGCTCTGCCTCCCGGGTTCACGCCATTCTCCTGCCTCAGCCTCTCTGAGTAGCTGGGACTACAGGCGCCTGCCACCAAGCCCAGCTAATTTTTTTTATTTTTTAGTAGAGACGGGGTTTCACTGTGGTCTCGATCTCCTGACCTCATGATCTGCCCGCCTTGGCCTCCCAAAGTGCTGGGATTACAAGCGTGAGCCACCGCTCCCAGCCGGGTATCCCTACTTTACAGATGAAATGGGTAAGGCTAAGTAAGACCAAGAAAGATGACCAGGTGTGGTGGCTCATGCCTGTAGTCTCAACACATTGGAAGGCCAAGGAGGGCAAATTGTTGGAGCCCAGGAGTTTGAGACCAGCCTGGGTAACGTTGTGAAACCCCAGTAAGCACCTGTAGTCCCAGCTACTCTGGAGGCTGAGGTGAGAGAATCACCTGAGCTGGGAAGGTTGAGGCTGCAGTGAGCCATGATCACGCCACTGCACTCCAGCCTGGGTGACAGGAGTAAGACCCTGCCCCCTGCCTCAAAAAAGGAAAAAAAAAATCAAGAGAAGAGAGATTATTAGTGGCAGAAATAATAATTATTATTATTTGAGATGGAGTTTCGCTCTGTTGCCCAGGTAGGAGTGCAGTGGCACGATCTTGGCTCACTGAAACCTCCACCTCCTGGGTTCAAGCAGTTCTCCTGCCCCAGCCTCCCGAGTAGCTGGGACTACAGACACACACCACAATGCCCAGCTAATTTTTGTATTTTTAGTAGAGGTAGGGTTTCACTCTGTTGGGCAGGCTGGTCTTGAACTCTTGGCCTCAAGTGATCCACCTGCCTTGGTCTCTTGAAGTGCTGGGATTACAGGCATGAATGATTGTGACCTGCCAAATTATATTATTTTAACTTTTTAATTTTTGTGGGTACATAGTAGGTGTATGTATTTATGGGGTACATGAGATGTTCTGATACAGGCATGTGATGCATAATAGACATATCATGAAGAATGGAGTATATGCATCCCCTCAAGCATTTATCCTTTGTGTTACAAACATCCCAATTATACTCTTTTTGTTATTTTAAAATGTATAATTGAATTATTATTGACTATAGTCACTCTGTTGTACCATCAAATAGTAGGACCTATTCATTCTTTCTTACTATTTTTTCGGTATGGATTAACCACCCCCATCTTCTCTCCCCCTCCCTGCTACCCTTCCCAACCTTTGGTAACCATCCTTCTACTCTCTATCTTTGTGAGTTAAATTATTTTGATTTTTAGATCCCACAAATAAGTGAGAACAGTGGCAGAAATTATTATTATTAATGCTTTTTTGGCCACTCAGTTAATTTTACTCTTTCAGCCTCCTTTTTCTATCTGCAGAGAAGAGTGATTCCTACATTAGTGTACTGTGAAGATTTAAAGGACAAAAGTACTTTGAGGGTGATCAGCTTGTTTTATTTTTAACAATTTTGGCTCACATTTACTTTAAACGTATCAACAGCTGGCATCACTTATTTCATGCTTTTGAAAAAGCCTTACATGTGTAGGGCCACTTTGTTTTGCAAAATGCTTAAAGCTCAGGAAATTTGCTCTGGATTTCTTAAATAGCTAGGGAGTTTGGAAGGCGGGAAGGAAATAATTGAGAATTTCTCCTTGAGCTGAAGAAAGTCCACTTTGTCTGAGTTATGGCATCTTCTTCAAAAGACATTTTATATAGTGCAAAATGTTTCATATAGTCCACTACTGATCATCGGGACATTTAGCTGTTTGGGAATTACCAGTAAAAAAGGTGCAGTGGAGGCTGGGGCTGGTCTCACCTTCCTAGCATGGATTGATTACTAACCTTTAGGGTCTCGGGAGTGGAGAGAACCCGAAGGAGGAAGTGAGAGCAGCTGAGATGATGCAGCAGCTGCTACTGATAACAATGTTAACAACAGTAACAAAAATGACAGCCAACATATATCGAGTGCTTTCTGTATGCCGTGCAGCTCCATGCTAAGTGCTTTCATTGTGGGATCTGCCTCTCTCTCCAGGTTTGAGAAGTATACATTTAATTATGCGCTATAGCAGAGAGATCACGAGGTCACATAAGTTGTCCAAGTTTATTTAGGTTTATTAATTGGTGATAGAGGCAAGATTTGAACTCAGCTCCTTTTGACTTCAAAGCTAAGCTCTTAGATTCTTTTTCTTTTTCTTTTTTTTGAAACAAAGTCTTGCTCTGTTGCCCAGGCTGGCGTGCAGAGGCTCGATCTCGGCTCACTGCAACCTCTGCCTCCCAGGTTCAAGTGATTCTCCAGCCTCAGCTTCCCAAGTAGCTGGGATTACAGGCACCAGCCACCATGCCTGGCTAATTTTTGTATTTTTAGTAGAGATGGGGTTTCGCCATGTTGGCCATGCTGGTCTTGAACTCCTGACCTCAGACGATCCACCCACCTCGGCTTCACAGATTGCTGAGATTGCAGGCATGAGCCACCGTGCCTGGCCTTCTTTTTTGTTTTTGTTTTTTAGAGACAGAGTCTCACTCTGTCACCCAGGCTGGAGTATAGTGGCACGATTTTGGCTCACTGCAGCCTCGACTTCCTGGGTTCAAGCGATTCTCTTGCCTCAGCCTCCTGTGTAGCTGGGACCACAGGGATGCACCACCACTCCCGGCTAATTTTTTAAAAAATTTTCTGTAGAGGTAGGGTCTTTCTTTGTTGCCCAGGCTAGCCTCAAACTCTTGAGCTCAAGGGATCCTCTCCCCTTGGCCTCCCAAAGTGCTTGTATTATAGGTGTGAGCTGCCTTGCCCAGTCTAGCTCTTAGATTCCACAGCTTTACATCTTTTCCCACTATCCTGCACTGTAGCAAGTAACTGAAGCTGGAGAAAATTCTTTCCTCTCTTTGTTTTCCCTTCCTGGAGAATGAGCAGATTCTGTGCATCTTTATTCCTTCCACGCTCCCCATTCATTAATCAATACAGATAGCAAATACCTACTGCATGCAAAGAGACACAAGTTGGTATCAATTTTGTCCAGCAAGGCAGAGTGGTCCTAGAATCAATTCCCAAATATGAAATGAAAAACATATTTTGGCTGGGTGCGGTGGCTCACTCCTGCAATCCCAGCACTTTGGGAGGCCTAGGCAGGCAGATCACCTGAGGTCAGGAGTTCGAGACAGTGTGGCCAACATGGTAAAACCCTGTCTCTACTAATAATACAAAAATTAGCCAGGCGTGGTGGTGGGCACTTGTTGTCTCAGCTACTTGGGAGGTTGAGGCAGGAGAATCGCTTGAACCTGGGAGGTGGAGGTTGCAGTGAGCTGCGATCGGGCCACTGCCCTCCAGCCTGGGCTGTAGAGTGAGACTCTGTCTCAAAAAAAAAAAAAAAAAGATAGTTTTAAAAGTATGGATAATCGTTACATTTTAAAATTAAAAATGTAGTTCTTATTCACTGAAGAAAATTTGAACCACAAAGAAAAGTACAAAGAAGGAAATAAAAATTTCCTACTATCCTATGCTCAGAGACAACAACCTCTGTTAACACTCCAGTATGTTTGCTAAAAAAAATGAAAATGCTTTTCCTATTTCTTTTTTTCTTTCTTTGAGACAGGGTCTTACTCTGTTACCCAGGTTGGAGTAGTTTTTCCTATTTATACATAAAAATATAAATTCTAACTTATAGAAAACATTATTTAAAATTTTTATTAGGGGTATATCATGTTGTAACTTGTTTTTCACTTAAATCAGAAACCTTTTCCTGTATTGTTAAATATTTTTTAAAATGTTTTTTCCTTTTATTGATATATCATAATTTACATATTGATAGTGTACATTAATTTACATATTGATGGTGTACATGTGAGTGTTTGTTACATGCAAAGAATGTGTAATGATCAAATTAGAGTAATTGGGGTATCCATCACTTTGAGGGTTTATCATTTTTATATGTTGGTATCATTTCAAGACCTCTCTTCTAGTTACTTTGAAATATACATAATATGGTTGCTAAGTATAGTCGCCCTAGTCTGTTATTAAACATTATAACTTATTTCTTCTACCCAACTGTATGTTTGCTCCCATAACCAACTACTCTTCTCTCCCTCCCCCCACCCCCACACAATTCCCAGTCTCTGGCGTTTTTCATTCTATTCTTTATCTCTATTAGACCTCTATTAGATCAAGTTTTTTAACTCCCACATATGAGTGAGAACATGTGGTATCTGTCTTTCTGTGCCTGCCTTATTTCACTTAACATAATGACCTCCAGTTCCATCCATATTGCTGCAAATGATATGATTTCATTCTATTTTTAATGCCTGAATAGTATTCCGTTGTGTACATGTACCACATTTAAAAAAATTCATTCATTTGTTGATGGGCACTTAGGTTGATCCCAGATCTTTGCTATTGTAATAGTGCTGCAATAAATATGCAAGTGCAGGTATTTCTTTGACATACTGATTTCTTTTCTTTAGGATTGATACCCAGTAGTGGGATTGCTGGGTCATATGGTAGTTATAATTTTAGTTTTTTGAGAACTCATACTGTTTTCCATAGGGGTTGTAATAATTTACATCCCCACCAAGAGTGCATAAGAAATCCCTTTTCTCCACATCCTTACGAGCATCTGTTTTTTTGTGTTTTTAATAGTAACCATTATAACTGAGGTGGGATGATAGCTCATTGTGGTTTTGATTTTCATTTCTCAAATGATGTTGAACAGTTTTCATAGACCTGTTGTCCATTTTTATGTCTTCTTTTGAGAAATGTCTATTCATGTCCTTTGCCTACTTCTTAATGGGATTATGTGTTTTTTAACTGTTGAGATGGTTGAATTCCTTGTATATTCTGGATATTAGTCTCCTGTTGGATGAGTAATTTGTAAATACTTTCTCCCATCCAAAAGGTTGTCTCTTCACTCTGATGATGTGTCTGTTTTGCTGTGCAGAAGCTTTTTAGTTTACTATAGTTCAATTTGTCTATTTTTGTTGCCTTTTAAGGTCTTAGCCATAAAATCTCTACCTAGACCATGTCTTGGGGAGTTTTAAAAATATTTTCTTCCATTCGTTTTATAGGTTTGGGTCTTAGATTTAAGTCCTTAATCCATCTTGAATTCACTTTTGTGTAAGGTGAAAGATAGGGATCAAGTTTCATTCTCCTGCGTATGGTTAGCCAGCTTTTTCAGCACCATTTATGGAAAAGGGTGTCCTTTCCCCAATGAATGTTATTGGCAGCTTTGTTGAAGATGAGCTCGTTGCAAATATGCGGATTCATTTTTGGCTTCTCTGTTCTCTTCTGTCAGTCTATGTGTCTATTTGTGTATCAATATTGTGCTGTTTTGGTTACTGGAGCCTTGTAATACATTCTGAAGTCAGGTAGTGTGATGCCTCCAGCTTCATTCTTTTTGCTCAGGATTTCTTTGGCTATTCAGGCTCTTTTTGGTTCCATACAAATTTTAGAATTTTTAAAATATTTCTATGAAAAATGATGTTGCCGTTTTGATAGCGATTGCATTGAATCCGTAGGTTGCTTTGGTCAATATGGTCATTTTAACAATATTAATCCTCCCGTTCCATGAGCATGGGATGTTTTCCCACTTGTTTGTATTCTTTTCAATTCCCTTCATCAGAGTTTTGTAGTTTTCCTAGTAGAGATCTTTCATCTCCTTGGTTAAATATATTCCTAGGTACTTTTTTTTGTTAGCTATTTTAAATGGGATTGCCTTCTTGATTTTTTTGTCTTTTCATTACTGATGTATAAAATGCATATGATTTTTGTATGTTCATTTTGTATACTGCAAATTTATTGAATTTATCAGTTCTAAAAGTTTTCTGGTGAAGTCTTTTATGTTTTCTAGATAGAAGATCGTGCATCTGCATAAAGGAACTTTTTTTTTTTTTGAGACAGAGTCTTGCTCTGTTGTCCAGGCTGGAGTGCAGTGGCACAATCTCGGCTCACTGCAAGCTCCGCCTCCTGGGTTCATGCCATTCTCCTGCCTCAGCCACCTGAGTAGCTGGGACTATAGGCACCTGCCACAGTGCCTGGCTAATTTTTTGTATTTTTAGTGGAGACAGGGTTTCTCCGTGTTAGCCAGGATGGTCTTGATCTTCTGATCTTGTGATCCACCAGCCTCGGCCCCCCAAAGTGCTGGGATTACAGGCGTGAGCCACTGCGTCTGGCCAAAAGGGAACAATTTGAATCCCTCTATTCCAATTTGGATGCCTTTTATTTCTTTTTCTTGCCTGATTTCTCTGGCTAGGATTTCCAGTACTATGTGAAATATGAGTGGTCAAAGTAGGCATCCTTGCCTTGTTCCAGTTCTTATCGAAAAGGCTTTCAACAAATTCCCATTAACTATGATGTTAGCTGTGGGTTTGTCATATATTTCATTTACTATTTTAAGGTATGGTCCGTCTATGCCTAGTTTGCTTAGAGTTTTTATCATGAAGAGGTGTTGAATTTTGTCAAATGCTTTTCTGCATTTACTGAGATTATCATGTGATTTTTGTCATTTATTTTGTTGATGCAATGTATTATGTTTATTGATTTGTGTATTTTGAACCATCCTTGCAACCATTATATAAATCCCACTTGATCATGGAATATGATCTTTTTGACATGTTGTTGGATTTCATTTCCTAGTATTTTGCTGAGGATTTTTGCATTTATATTCATCAGAGATATTGGCTGATAGTTTTCTTTTTGTGTGTGTGTGTTCTTGTCTGGTTTTGACATCAGGTTAATGCTGGCTTTGTAGAATGAGTCAGGGAGCATTCCATCTTTAATTTTTTGGAATAGTTAAAAAAGAATTGGTATTAGTTCTTTTTTGTGCATTTGGTAGTATTATGCAGTGAATCCATCCACTCCTGGGATTTTCTTTGTTGGGAGACTTTTTATTACTTATTCCATCTTGCTGCTTTATTGGTCTGTTCAGGTTTTCTCTTTATTCCTGATTAAATCTTGGTAGGTTGTATGTTTTTAGGAATTTATCCATTTCCCTTAGATTTTCCACTTTGTCAGTGTACAGTTGTTCATAATACTCTGACTTTTTTTGTACTTCTGTGGTATCAGTTGAAATGTCTCCTTTTTCATGTCTTATTTGTTTTATTTGTTTTTTTTCTTGGTTAGTCTAGTTAGTGGTTTATCAATTTTATGATCTTTTAGAAGAACCAGCTTTAAATTTTATTGTTCCTTTGTACTGTTTTTTAGTCTCTATTTAGTTCTGCTCTGATCCTTGTTATTTCTTTCCTTCTATCAATTTTGGGTTTGGTTTGTTCTTGCTTTTCTAGTTCTTTGTGGTGTATTATCATTCGATGGTTTATTTGAAATATTTCTGGTTTTTTTTCCTTTTATGTAGGTGTTTATTGCTATAAACTTCTTGCTTAGCATGGCTTTTGCTATGTCCCACAGATTTGGTATGTTGTATTCCCATTTTAATTTGTTTCAAGAAATTTTTTTATTTTCATCTTAATTTCTTCATTGACCCAATGATCATTCAGGAGCATATTGTTTAATTTCTAGGTATATGTATAGTTTCCAAAGTTCCTGTTGGTATTCATTTCTAGTTTTACTCTATTGTAGTCTGAGAATATACTTGATATCATTTTGATTTTTAAAAATTTGTTGAGACTTCTTTTGTGGCATAGTATATGGTCACTCCTGGAGAAAGTTCTATATGTTCATGAGAAGAATGTATATTCTGCAGTTGTTGGATAAAATGTTCTGTACATGTCTGCCTGTTAGGTTCATTTGGTCTAAAGTCCAGTTTAAGTCCAATTTTTTTCCCTGTCTGAATGATCTATGTAATGCTGAGAATGAGGTGTTGAGGTGCCTCACTATTATTGTATTGCTATTTCTTTCTTTAGATCTACTAATATTTTCTTTATGAATCTGAGCACTCCAGTGTTGGGTGCATATATATTTATAATTGTTATAGCCTCTTGCTAGATTCATCCCTTTATCATTAAATAATGACCTTCGTTATTTCTTTCTATGCTGTTTTTGGATTAAAGTCTTTTAAAATCTGATATAAGTATAGCTACCGCTGCTCATTTTTGGTTTCCATTTGCATGGAATATCTTTTTTCATCCCTCTACTTCCAGTCTATATGTGTCTTTATAGGTAATGTGTATTTCTTACAGGCAGCATATGGTTGGATTATGTTTTATCCATGTAGCCAGTCTATGTTGATCTCAGCTGAGCTGGTTGCTCACTTCTTTCTCCTTCTGTGCCTCAGGTGTTTCCTGTAACTTCTCTGTTGGACTCTGGAGTTCTCTCCTGGATGTCCTATTAGAGGTGTGATTATTCATAATTTTGGTTCTTCATTCTGGAGAGGGTGAGTGTCCAATGTCTCTAGTCAGCCATCTTGAACCAGAATCCTCTAAATATAGTTTTCACATAGCTACATTGAATGCCATTTCATTATAACTTATTTAATCATTCAAGTGTTATTAAGCATTTAGGTTGTTCTGTTTTTCACTATTATCAACAATGCTTGATGGGCATCTTTGCACATACTTCTTGCATTACATCTCTGATTATTTCTTTATGATAGATTACTATAAGTGGAATTACTTAAGAGAAGAGATAAGCTCATTCTTCAAGGCTTTTGGATCATGGTGCCAAATTGCTCTTTAGAAAGATTTACTACTTTCCTGTCCTGTCAAAGGGTTGTGCCAAGAAGACTTTTTATTTTATTTTTAAAATCTGAAGTAAAGACTTTCTTTCCCTTTGAGTTTTGATTCACAGACTTAATATTTCTGGGCAACTTCTCTATGTGTGTGTGTTTGCTGTTTCTGGAGAAGATGCCAAGATGGCGGCCAAAACACTGCCGTCTCTCTCTGAGTAGCCTCCTGGGACTAGCACTTTTGGCTGCATATGATGGCCACTTTCCTATGTGGCAGAACCTGCCTCTTACTGCATATGCCAGTTCTTCATTTTTCTAGCCTCTCTTGCCAAGGCTTGGGCATATGATTTACCCTGACCCATGAAACCAGAAGATAATTCATGACTATTAAGAGAAATATTTTTAATCCTGATCAAGAGGTAACTTCCTATTTCTCCCAACCTTTGAATGTGGTTGTATGGGGATACAATTTTAGGAGCTGTGGAAGCCATATTGTGACTGTAGAGGGAAGACCAAGAGTCAAGACTAATGGTTGGAAGACAAATTGTTGGGGCACAGAATATGATTCCCCCAAATATGGCACTTTGATGTACTGAGTGCTTTGAGAATTGAAAGGCCTCAGAACCAAGGTCTCTCTCATATCTTCTACTCCCTCCCTGTCTCTGATTCTCTTTTCCAAAGAAGCACTGGAAGGGACTCTTTCTAGAATTTTCTTATCTATGAAAGCATCTTTCCAAACGAACACAATTGTTCTTACTTCCTCAATAGGAATGTCATCAAATAACCAGGAAAAGATCAATCACTGGAGGAGAGAAGAGATTAGGAGTTGTCACTGCATCCAGACAGACTTTTCATCTGTTCTGAGGGTAGCTCTGGAGACTACCTGGGGACTTTATCTGCATAATAAGGCAACCTTTGTTCCTGTGCAGTTCTGGCCCTCACCTCCCTGTAACTTGTCCCATTCAGCTTCCATAGGAGAATCACTTACAAGATAACATCTGTCTCCCAGGTCCATACACTTCTCTCCTAGGAAGAGAGTATTTAAACCTCAATCATCTGGTCTCTCTTTGAGTATCATACTTTGTGTATGGCTTTGTGCTTATGCATGTTAAATAAATTTTGTATGCCTTTTTCTCCTGTTATTCTGCCTTTTGTCAGTTCATTTTCAGTGAAACTTTTGTGGGCAAAGGGGAAGCTTTCCCTTGTTTCCTACAAAGTACAAAGTACTGGAACTGTCCACACTGGACTTTCGTTATGTAAAAAGAAAACCAAATTGTCCTTTTTTTCTTTTTTTTTTGAGATGGAGTTTCTCTCTTGTCACCATTGCTGGAGTGCAGTGGTGCGATCTTGGCTCACTGCAACCTCTGCCTCCCAGGTTCAAGTGATTCTCCTGCCTCAGCCTCCTAAGTAGCTGGGATTGCAGGCACCTGCCACCATGCCCAGCTAATTTTTGTATTTTTTGTAGCAATGGGGTTACACCATATTGGCCAGGCTGGTCTCAAACTCCTGACCTCAGGTGCTCCACCCGCCTCAGCCTCCCAGAGTGCTGGGATTACAGGCATGAGCCACTGCACCAGGCCTAATTGTCCTATTTTTAAATGCCATTTTTATCAGTTGGCTTGTTATTTGTAGTTGAAAGCATTCTGATTTCTCTCCTTATGTGACCCAATCACTATTACTTCTGGTTCATTCTCCATATCATACTCATTAATTCATGGCTATCCTAGTCACTGAGAGGGGAGAGAGGAATCAAATGATAAACAAGGCAAGCATTACTCCTGTAGTTATGGAGCTTAGGAAAGGGAAAAAATACATAAATTTAAAAAATAAAAAAATTTCCATAGGTTGTGACAGATGTCATGATAGAGAATGACAATGGTGACTATAGTGCCTAGGAAGATGTTTCTGAAAACCAAACTTTTGTGTTAAGACCTAAAGAACAAAAAGAGCCAGTCACTGGGAGAGTGTTTTGGAATGAAGAGCTGTTTGGCCAAGTCATTTAACTTCCTAATGCCTCAGTCTAATCATTTGTAAAATAAGGATATCAATAGTACCTAATTTAAAGGTAGTATTATAAGGATTAAATGAATTCATAATGTAAAGTGCTTAGACAATTGCCTGGAACATGGCAAACCCTTTGTAAGTGTCAGCTATTGTTGTTGTGGTGGTAGTGAGGCATGATTTTTCTCAGTCACTTTGCCAGCCGGGGACCTCCAGCTGGTGATGCCCCTGCCTGGGCCTCACTCAGGCATGCTACCTGCTGCAGGAAGTGGCTTCACCATTCGGCCCGCCTGGGCTGCACCTGGCTTGCCCACTGGCTCACCCCAGTCTGCCTGTGTTATAGCTCATACCTGCATTTGGCAGTTCTCAAGTTCTTGTCCTGGATCCAAGAAGAATGAGGATATGCTGGCAATTGAAGGGTGAGGAGGGCGGAGAAGAATTTTACTGAGTGATGGAACAGCCCTCAGCAGAGAGGGGATGTGGGGACGGTTACCTACCTGAAGTCTGGAGGTTTCTTCCCCCAGTGTGGCTGGGTCCTGGGCTTTTATGGGCACAGGATGGGTGAGGGGTGGGCCATAGGTAGTATTGGAAAAGGCAACATTCTATAGGTTAAAAAGCATTCAGAAACAACCAATTGGGAAAGGGCGGGCAAACAGGAATAGAAGTTCTCACTCCAGGTCACGTTTTTCATCCAGAACCAGCAGCCCAGTCTTTCAGGCTTCAGGCTGTTTTTGGTTTGAAGGTGGGGTTTCACTGGGGCTCTGCTCCTATCTGTTTAGGTATTTGTCTGCCTCCTCCCACTCTCAGTAGTGGTGATGGCAGGGAGTTCTACGAATTCCCAAGGACTTGTACTTTCACTTTATGATGACCTCTGCCTCCAGCTCCTGTGTGTGGTGGCATGAGCTGTCTCTTGTTGTCCCTGTGTCAACCTGTGTCTTGACATACAGCCCCTTCTCTAGTTTCCACCAAAACAAATAAAATTTTTTAAAACCACAAGCAAACAAATGAACAATAAACAAAAGCGTATTAATAAATAATAAAAACAATTCCATTCTTGCTAAACATTCATAAATGTTTAAGCTCTATGGGAGACTTGAAGAGATCACAAGAAAGGGATATATTAGCATGCAGACATCCATCATCTTGTTTTCCCCTTCCCTTTCTTTCCTCCATCTCCTTCTCTGGAGCAGAATAGTTTCTTTTCTCATCTTATGCCTAGAAGCTTAGTTTCTTTTTTGTTGCTTGAACATGTCATAAAACCTTGCTCTTTGCACCAAGAGCCTATCAGTGATGCTGTGCTGTTACTAAGAAATAAAGTCTTGTTATGTTAGGTTGTGTTATGTTGCAGTAACAAACATCTCCTAAATCTGGGTCGCTCAAAACAAGATTTATGTCTTGCCCATTCAAAGTCTCTTGTGGGATTGGATGACATTTCAGAGCAGACTTCCTGCATGTGATGGCTCAGGGTTGCACTCTGTGTGTGCTGTCAAAACCACTGCAGTGGGGTAAGAGTGAGGTGGAGAGTTGGGCACTGGCAATTCAATACTTCCACCTGGAAGTGACAGGTTACTTCCTCTCATATTTCACTGGCCAGAGAAAGCTACACAGCTACTTCTAACTTCAAGTGGCAGGAAAGTACATGACTTCCTTGTGCCCCAAAGGAGAGGGAAACAAGATATTGGCAAACAGTGTTAATGTCTGTTGAAAAATGATCTTGACTTCATTCCATTGACACACAACGAGGTGCTAACAGAACCAGGATGAGAATCTAGAACTCTGGCTCTGTAATCTTGGAGCCTTCCCACTGGAGGTGGTGGTGATCAGGAAAACTAGACACCTATCAAGAGCTTGAGGTCTGAAGCAAGACTAAAGTCAACACTCTCCAGACTACACCTCAAGTTAGCAAGTGCAGAAACTTCCACTTCATTTGCACAAGTGTGATTTTATTTCAAAACCAGGCATAATTATTTTGGGCTCCTTTATTTGGGGGGACATTTCATCTGCGTTGAATTGAATATTCTTAGAGTGCATTAAAATATACTATGTAAAACCAAAGCTCATTAAGTCTTCACTGCAAGAGAATCAACACAACAACCTAAGCTCTTGTGAAAACTATTATCACCAAAGGACTTTTAGACAAATAGTTGAGTAAATGCAATCAATCAGATTAGGCCTGGCATGTGGTTGGGGTTCAGTAGATATCTGCTGAATGAGTGAAAGAATGAACCCTATTTTCCAGGCCTATTACACTTACTTATTCAACCAAAAAATACTAAATGCCAATGTGGTATATGGTTACCTTGATGGCTCCCAAGGAATCACACCTGCCAGTCTATGCACCCTGTGTAATGACCCTCCACATTAACCCTGGGCTTGCTCAGGTGACTTGCTTTGGTCGATGGAACATCAACAAGCATGAAGCAATTAGAAACTTGATAAGCATTTGTGGACTGGGGTTTGTCCTCTTGTAAAGCTGCACGGGGAAATGCAGATGAAAGACCACTGGGAGAGAGAGGCTCAGCTGCCCCAGCTTCCTTCGCAAAGCCCACCCCCTGGCTCACCCTACAGTTGAATTCAGTTGACTGAGAGCCCAGGAGAAACCAGCAGCAGGACAGCCCAGCCAAACCAAAGAATTGTGAGATATAACAAATCGTTGTTGTAGGCTGGAGGTCAGTAAACTTTTTCCATGAACAGCCAGACAGTAAATATTTTGGGCTTCAATTTTTGTTGCAACTGAAATGGGAGAGTTCCCTGATTCCCCTCTCAGGATGTGTGACAGGGGTGTGACTCACCTGTTTGGTTGCCCTGCAGCTCAAACCCCTAAGGGAAGCATGCAGATGGGCAGGTGCAGAGGCCAGGGCTAGTGCTTTGGGCTCTCGGCCCCCTGGTAGTGTCTAGGGGTGGGTGCCTGCAACCCAACCCCATGTTATAAAGCTCTTTTAGCTTTGCCATCTGCAGACAGCTTTGTGTATTAATCAGCTCAATGGACCCTCTCTGCCTTACTGCAAGGGCAGAGGGCCAGTGTGACAGCCTTTTGTATCCCGAGCTCTTGCCCAGTGTCCTGAAAGAATCGGATCACATGTGGGCTTGAAGCATGAGTGCAAGGCTTTTTTGAGTGGTGGAGGTGGCTCTCAGTGAGTTAGATGGGGAGCCAGAAGATGGGGAGGCAGGGTAGATAATCTTCCCCTGGAGTTCAGCCACCCATTGGCCGGACTATTCTCCGACTTCCCTGGCCAAACTCCCCTCAGCGTCCAGACATCCTCTTCTCTCTTCCTCTGCCGTGTGGCTCTATCGTTGCTGCTCTGCTGGTCTCTGCTGCTCCTCTCAACATTCAACCGCTGTGTGTGCCCGCTAAGGTCTCAGGTTTATATGGGCGCAGGATGGGGGTGTGGCGGGTCAGGGTGGTCTTGGAAAATGCAACATTCAGGTGAGAAAACAGGAGTGCCTGTTCTCACTTAGGTCCCTGGGCACAGGCCGAGGGTGGATCCCTCACCAGGGACCTCGCCCTTCTCTACCCATCACTTTCCTGCCCTCCTGCTGTATCGCAACTACTGAACTCTGCCATTATTTTGCCATTATAGCATGAATACAGCCATAGATGATACATAAATAAGTGGGCATGGCTGCTTTGTTTTCAAAAATAGTGGCGAGCTGAATTTGGTCCACAGGCTGTAGTTATTGACCCTGCTTTAGGCCTCCAAGTTTTGGGAAAGTTTATTTTGCTGCAATAGATAATGGAAATAACCTGCCATATTCTTCTAATTATTCAAGGTATCCTCATTTCTCAGAACATTCCACAGCTACGACTTCATCCATGATGACTCCCTGGTGTGAAACGCCCTCGTTTCTTAGGCCTGGCCCTAGGAAAATTGGAAAGCCAGCAGTCTGTGTTTTTAGCCTCCCTGTTGAAAGATTCTAGGAGAACCAAAAAGAAGTGGTTAAGTGCTTCTTTCACTAGGAGGAGAAGGTGCCAGTTATTAAGTTTCAAATGAGTGATGGGGACTTTTTCCTGCCCCAGAACCCTACGGCTCCATGAAGTCTGAATAGGATGACTTAAAACTGCATAAGAGGCAGTTGAAGGGAAGTGTCTTAGCCTGATCATCTTGTTATATCATTAGAAAAATTCAATTGTCCCAGTAAAATGATGGCTTCTGACCTATCAATTCACATGGTGCCCAGAAGTCTCAGATTTCCTGGAATTTCTACTAGAATTCCTAGAACTCTAAATAACAGTCTTTAAAAATCAGAATTATTGTATAATGAAGGGTTAATCACCAAGGAAATAGAGTCCCACCTCCTTGTTACTTCAAACTGGCCACATATCTGGTGGATAAGAGTGCCGATTCCCGAGTCCAGCTGCCGAGAAGAAAATCCTGTCTCTCATCCATTTAATGACTACATGACCTTGGGCAAATAATTTAATACTCTAAGTCCAAGTTTTTCATGTATAAAGTGGTGATAGTAATTGTATTTATCTTTAGGATTTTTGTGACAATGGAATTATATAATTTTCATGGATTTATCACCGTGCCTGGCTCATACTAAGTACTCAATACATTGTGGCTATTACAATTATTAACTCGCTGTCAGTCAATTCAATAGAGTTTCCCAATTCCTTAGATTTTATCATTTTAATCATTTCCTGAAGTGTTCTCACCTCTATAACTCATTGATTTGTGTGAAAAATGTTGGGAATAAGTAGCACAGTAGTAATTAATCTCAACTTAAGAAGGAGGAAAGTGAAGTTGAGGTGTTAGGTATTCTTCTATTCCCCCAGTTGTCTTTATTCTTGCTCAATGAAGCTGGCAGGAGACAAGCATTATTGTTCCATATCCTTGGTTTACAGGGGGGAAGAAAGAGGCAGGGACTTAGGAGGGGGCAATGAAGAACTAACATTTAACTGTTTCAGGGCAATTCCTTCAGAGGCAAACCCTGAGAAGATTTGAATGAAGGAAGTTGATTTGAGAGTGTTCTCTGGACCAACATCTGTTGGGAGGTAAAGGAAGCAGGAATGGGCAGAGGGAGAAGCTGGGTGTCATTTACTTGAAACAAAGGCCTCAGTCATCCCTTTGTAGCCCTGAGGCTGGAGAGACCCTGTGGAGTTGACCCAAATGAGGCAATCAAATTGGGCCTTTAAACCCACCAACTGATGAGTCTTTGGTTGTGGGCCACAACTGGTAAGGACAAGGCTACTGTCTTCAGTTGGGAACAATGCCCAGAGGGGGACTTAGCTGACAACACTCTGCTGAAGGTTTTAGGGGGATCTGGGTGACCTCCCACAGCATTAACAACATACAGCTTCTACTAAGTGCCACGAATTGTGGTAAGAACTTTCACATACATCATTTCATTCACACCTCACATTTCACAACAAAATTGTGAAATAGCCAATGAAGAGAGCTATAATATTTTCAGTGCCTTGTGTATGTCAGATGGTTTCAACCCTTAGTTCATATAATTTTCCTAACAACTTGTCAAAGTTGGAATTATTTGCTGCCTTTTATGTGGTAAAGATAAACTTAGGCACGTTAAAATTTTAACAGCTTTATTTAAACAAACATTGATTCGTGAATTAGGCAGCACCAAACTGCAAGTGGCTCAGGACTCCACTGAAGGGACCCAAGGGGAAAACTTTTGTTCTGCATATGCAGAAGCAAGGCAAAGAAAATATTGGATTGAAAGGGAACAGTACTTTTAAGATCCCTAGTTAGAGGTCAGTTGTTGCTTTCTGATTGGCAAAGCCCCTAGTTAGGAGTTACTTGTCAGTTTCTGATTGGTAAAGCTTAAGTTTTGTTTTCCTAGGATCTGACCCATTCAGGCTGAGTTGGGCTTTGGTTTGCTTACATAAAAACTCAGAGTGCTAGGGTGAAACCTCGTCTCTACTAAAAATACAAAAAATTAGCCGGGTGTGGTTGCGTGCGCTTTTAGTCCCAGCTACTCGGGAGGCTGAGGCAGGAGAATGGCGGGAACCCGGGAGGCGGAGCTTGCAGTGAGCCGAGATCACGCCACTGCACTCCAGCCTGGGCGACAGAGCGAGACTCTGTCTCAAAAAACAAAGAAACAACACTCAGAGTGCTAGAGTTGCCTTAGTGTCATTGCTTCCCAATTAATTATTCTAACAGATAGAAGAGAAATTGGCAGTTCAGAAAAGCCAAGTTGTCACTCAGGATCCGAACCCAGCTCTGTCTGACATCAAAGGTAGTACTCTTCCCACTGGGCAGTACAGACTCATGTTCTAGATGAGGAACTTGAGGTTTAGGGAGGTTAAATGACTTACCCGAAAATCAGAGCTGGCGGAGAGCCGAGTTGGGGCTTGAACTCAGGTCTGTTATGTGATGCTGTTTCCCAGGCACCATGCTGCTTTGCAGGATTGAGAAAGTTGTGCCCTGGGAAAGATGAAAAAGACCATGATACGGTGGGAAAACAAAAGGCAGCTAAGATGCAGCTTAATTTCTCTGAACTCTGTTAACTGTCCCTAACACTACGAGGGCATCAGGACACTTCCTGACAGCTGCAGTGTATCAGCTTTGTGCATTTCACTAGGGATGGCCGAGAAGGATTTCAAAATCTGCCTCTCAGTTTAGCCTCCCCCACTCCCCCGCACCGCCCCCGGCCTCTTCTACTCCTGTATCAGCCTCTATAGACTAGACACAACTTTGAGTTGGGGGCTAGAAAATCTTACCTGGGAAGATTAAGTAAAAAATTAAGTCAGGTTCCTTTGGCTGTGCTATTTGCTGCGCGTGGGGGCCACTAGATGGCGCTCACCGCCTATTCCTGAAACTCCAGTTTGTCAGTGGGGGCTTGGTTGCCTCGCTCCCTCCCTCTGCGCTGTAATAACAGTATTAATAGCTAATAGTTATTAAGAAGTTACTATGCGCCTAGTAAATTACTATGCTAAGTGCTTTACATAAATTATCTCATCTAATCCTTACCATAACCCTTGAAAATAGGCAGTTATCCTTAATTTACAAATGAGGGTAAGTAACTTGCCTGAGGTAACAAAGCTGATAGTCTCTGAGTCAAGCCTGGTTTCAACCTGGTCCTCTGACGTTAGAGCTTTGACCTCCACATTCGATCGTCTCTCCAGTCCTTATGTAACAGATGACGATGAGTGCTTGCTCTGTGCCGGATGCCACCTTACAGCTATAAGTAGTGGGATCCAGGCTGTGAATCTCAAACTTAACTACATTCTGTTTCTGTCTCTCTCTGAGTTACCTTCTGAAGGTGACAAAAAACGAGACTATTGGATCACTCAGACTCATTGGGGCCCTAGGCTGATTCTGGAGCCATCCTAAGATTCTCCCCTTGAGCACCTTCTGCTTCACGGAAGAGAGCTCTCCATAAGCTTACCCTGCTGCGAGTCAGCCCAGACTTTGAGTCAAATTCAGGTTAGAATCTCAGCTCCATTCTTTACTGGATCAGTGTAATTTTGGCTAAACTTCTCTCCAAAGTAACTGCTTTCAGCTCTGCTCCCTTGGCTGTAAAAACACAGAGTCACAGTCCCCAGTCTTGCAGTGTTGCTGTGGGTCCACAGTCCAGGTTGAGAAGGGGCATTTGAGAAATGGGGGTCCCCTTACCCTCCCTCTCTGAGTTAGTTCCATGGTGTGAGGCAGCCCAGGAGGGGCGTTGGGCATGACTTTTCCAAAGTGGGTCAGAGATCCTTTAAGATTGATGACATCCTTTCTGGAGATGCTGAGAGAAGCAGTTACTTTATTTGTGTATCTGCTCAGTATCTCTTTCCCTCTCTAGACTGGTGCCCTCCCATAGGACTTTCTGCATTTATGGAAATGTTCTATAGCTGCATTGTCCAACATAGTAGTCAGGTCACACGTAGCATTTGAGTACCTGAAATGTGGCTAGTGAAACTGAAGAACTAAATTTAACCTTTATTCAATTTTTAAATCTTTTAAATTTAAAATTAAATTTGTAGCTAGTGGCTACTTTATTGGACAGCAAAGTGCTAGACAGCTCAGTGTTCACTATCGTATCCCCAGAGCCTGGCACAGCATCTGCCCTTAGTTAGTGCTGGATACATATGTTTTAAATAAATGAATGCAAATTATCCACATGAGTCTTCCTAAACTACAAAAGTAGGCATTTGCATGTAGGAAGGCTTGGGGTCTGAGATAGCCAGAGGTTTAGTGAGCACCGTTTTCAGGAAAGAACGAGAGGAGGAAACTATCAAACGTGTAGGTATCACCTAAGAGAGGGAATCTGAAACAGACCACGGACTATGCCGGGTATAAAGTACTAAGTTAAGGAACATTTGCCACCTGCCTATTTTGTTGTTATTTCATTTTTCCTGCAGTGATTAGGAATCAAATCCTTAAAGCAAGAAGGGAACTGTGGGGTCGATGGCAAAGTCCCGAAGAAGGGGAGGAGCTGGAGAGACTGTATCACTGCACAGTGAACCCTGACGGGGAGAGAACCCAAGGGATAGAGCAGGAGGCAGGAAGATGGCAGGGATCTTGGGCTTGTGTGGGAGGGAAGGGAATAGAGATATTGCTCTGGGATTTAACAGTCTGGAGGCTCAGTTAGGTCACCTGGTGTAAACTCAGTTACCTTTATAGTTCCTACTTTGAAGTTAAAATTGGAGAACTGAGAATACTGGCTCTTTCCATTTTCCTGCCTGTGGAGTTTCTCTGGCCTTAGCCTCAAGCAATTTCCCTTTCTCTCTTACTCTCTTCTCTCCTTCCTATGAGCCTAGTGTAAATTAATAATAATAATAATCAACATTTATCAAGCACATACAGAGACTCAGAGTCTAAATGGGTTGTATCTTTTTTTTTTTTCTTGAAACGCAGTCTCACTCTGTTGCCCAGGCTGGAGTGCAGTGGTGTGATCTTGGCTCACTGCAACCTCTGCCTCCCAGGTTCAGGCAATCCTCCAACCTCAGCCTTCTAAGTAGCTAGGATTACGGGCATGTACCACTACGCCTGGCTAATTTTTTTTTGTATTTTTAGTAGAGATGTGGTTTCACCATGTTGGCTAGGCTGGTCTCGAACTGCTAAACTCAAGTGATCTGCCCACCTGGTTCTCCCAAAGTGCTAGGATTACAGGTGTGAGCCACTGCGCTTGGCCTGGACTGTATCATTTAACCCTTCTACCGAGCTCTGAGGTAGCTGATTTAGGCAACATTTATCAATTGCTTATTATTACCAAGCACTGCTCTAACTCTTTAAATTTTCACAACCACCCCATTTTCCATGGGTAGGTGCCATTGTCATCATCATCAACATCCTTCAATTTACAAAGGAGTGCCCTGTGAGCTGGAGGGGCTGAGTAACTTACCCAAGACTACATAGCCAGTGAGAAGCAAAGCGAAGATTTGAAACCTGGGCAACTGGGCTCCGGAGAAGAACCCTACTGCCAGGTTCTGGGAGTTACTTTATAGGTATCAACTCTTCTAATCTTCATAATAACCCTATAAGGTGGAGATAATTATTATTATACCCATTTCATGGGTGGCGAAGCTGAGGTTTAACGAGGTTAGATAACTTGTCCAAAATAATACAGCTAATTAGATCTGTGGCCAAGATTTGAACCTAGGCAGTTGGACTTTTGAGGTTACTCTTTAAACCCTTGGGGTGGATGTACTGGGTTGAATAATATCCTCTCCCCATTTATGTCCTTCCTAGAACCTCAGAATATGAACTTTTTTGGAACTAGAGTTATTGCAGATGTAACCGGCTAAATTGGGATTATACTGGAGTAGGGCGGGCCTTTAATCCAACATGACTGGTACCCTTATAAGAAGAGAAGAGACACCCAGACAGACGGGGAAGATGTCCATGTGGAGATGGTGGCAGACATTGGAGAGAAGTATCTACAAGCTAAGGAATGCCAAAAACTGGCTGCAAACACCAGGAGTTAGGACAAGACGAGGAAGGATCCTTCCTAGAGCCTGCGGAGAGAGCCTGGCCCTGCCGACCTGCTTTCAGACTTCCAGCCTGCAGAACTGGGATAAGTCTCTGTTGTTTTAAGCTACCCAGTTTGCAGTAATTTGTGGCAGCAGCCCAAGAAAACTAAGACAGTGCAATACACATTTTAAGACGGAGATGGAAGTGACAATTTTTTTTTCCTTTTTTTTTTTTTTGTTGAGATGGAGTTTCGCTCTTGTCACCTATGCTGGAGTGCAATGGTGCAATCTTGGCTCAATGCAGCCTCTGCTTCCTGGGTTCAAGCAATTCTCCTGCCTTAGCCTCCTGAGTAGCTGGAATTACAGACACACATCCCCATGCCTGCATAATTTTGTTTTTTGGTATTTTTAGTAGAGATGGGGTTTCATCATGTTGTCCAGGCTGGTCTTGAACTCCTGACCTCAGGTGATTTGCCCACCTCGGCTTCCCAAAGTACTGGGTTTACAGGTGCGAGCCACTGCGCCTGGCCAGAATTGACAATTCCTTCACTTGCTGGTCAGCATGAAGTAGCATAGACTTTGGAGTCGCTCTGAAAACTCAGGTTGAGGCTATGTTTTAGGGATGATGAGGGAACGTGCAAGGGAATAGAAGAGGGAGCTCCACTCCCCACTTGAGGGATTGACCCAGTCCCACACAACCAGATGGCGGAGGGCTGATTGGGTCTGTGCCTCCCCTTAGGATTATGGTTTAGGCTTTGGAGGCAAATATTAATAGACCCAGGTTTACATTCAGGCTCCTTCCTACTACCTGGGTGAGCTTAAACAAATTCCTTTAATTCCTAAGCCTCAGTTTCTTCCTCTGAAAAAGGGGTGATAATAATAGTTTTTCATTTGAGAATGGTTGCCAGGTTTAAATGAGGCAATACAAATAATGCCCCTAGATACACACATGAAGCTCTCAATGAATTATAACTGTTATTCTTCTCCCAGGAAGTGGCAAAGCGACTGAAGGAAGGAATGGCATGAGGCCTGGATGGTTTATGCTCCAGGGCTGAACTCCATAAGGTTGAATGTACGACCTGCAGGGTCCTGCGCAATTCTATGATCTCCCCCCATCTCTGGTGCTTCTCATAGAGCTGGACTCAATGAAATCTTTTACTATAGCCTTTTCTTTCCTAATCCAGTAGGTGGCGATAAGCCTCCGTCATTTTTCTTTATGAAGCTTTTACTCTTCAGCCCTGCTATTGGCTGTGTTGTGGGACGAGGCCATTGGGAGTGATTGAAGCAATTCAGACCGAGGGGACTCTTTTGGGAAGCATTAAGCACCCCTCAGGGCACAAACAGGCCATCAACCTCACCCCAGAGGGACTTCCCAAGAGCTCTTCTGACGATGTTTATCCCCGGGGCGGCCAGCTCAGACACAAAATTTATACTTACAATAAAAGGCCTCTGATTTTGTTCTCAGAACAAGGATACATCATCTTGCTAAATCCCAGAGGGAGCACAGCCCTACTGGCTAAGAGGTGAACCCCATCTCCCTGGTAAATCTCATGGTGTTTTCGGAGGCAGCTACATGCCCCTGTAAATTCTGAGCCTACAGCATGGACATCATCTGGGACTTCTTAGAAATGTAAAATGTCAGGCTCCACCCCAGACCTGTTGAATCAGATGGTGCATTTCAATGATCTCCCCGGGTGAATTGTGTAGCCAGGAAAGTTTGAGAAGTCCTGGCCTCCAGGATCTCAGAGGGAAATATTTCTTCTCACCAGCCTATATAATTAGTTCTCTTTAGTCCAGTGGAGAATAAATAATAAGCTAACATTGTCAACATGTGTCATATTTACAAAGGACACTATTACTGTATGCCTAAAGGAGATATATAAATAATATCTATCTATACACACACATATAGTCTTTTTTTTTGTTTTTGAGACAGGGTCTTGTCCTGTCGCACAGGCTGGAGTGTAGTGCTGCAATCTCTGCTCATTGCAACCTCTGCCTCTCGGGCTCAAGCAATCATCCTGCCTCAGCCTCCCGAGTAGCTGGGACTACAGGAACATGTCACCGTATCTGGCTAATTTTTGTATTTTTAGTAGAGATGGGGTTTCATCATGTTGGCCAGGCTGGTCTCGAATTCCTAGCCTCATGTGATCCACCCGCCTCGACCTCCCAAAGTGCTGGGATTACAGGTGTGAGCCACTGCACCCAGCCTACACATATAGTTTTGATGATTTACCTTTCCAATACCCCCTTAGCTCAATCCCATTTAAAGATGAGAAAATTAGACTTAGAGGTACGCAAGTATCCAAGAGGAGAGCTGAGATGTAAGCACAGGTTTTTGGAGTCCACAGTGACTGTATTTCAAAGTAGCAATAGAAAGAAAGGCCAGCATTTATCCAGTGCTTGCTGTGTACTAGGCCCTATGCCAAATGTCAAATGTGTTATTTAACATCATCTTCTTGACAGTTCTAAGCAGAGGAATACCATTGTCCCCGCTTCACAAATGAGAACACTGAGGAGCAGAGAAGTCAATGAACTTGCTTAAGGCCACATAGCTGCTAAAAAAAAAAAATGACCAATCTAGAATTATCACCCAAGCCAGTATGACTCTGAGCCTGAGTTTAACACTACAGCTTAAAGTCTTCCTGAGAAATGTCTGAATTCCTCATGTACATGTCCTTTTGAAACACTTGCCTATGATTATAATGTACTTTTGAGTACATTATTAGTTTGATCTTTAAATTAGTACTTATAGCAGACTTGTTTCTTCCCCAATGTTTATTCCCTTCTCCTACTATCTATATTAGTTTTCTAGGGCAGGTGTCACCAAGTGCCACAAGCTGGGTGGCTGAAAACAATAGAAATTTATTGTCTCCAGTTCTGGTGGCCTGAAGTCTAAAATCAAAGCATCAGCAGGGCCGTTCTTCCTCTGAAACCTGTAGAGGAGAAATCCTTCCTTGTCTCTTCCTAGCTTCCAGTGGTTTTCTGGTAGTCTTCGGTGTTCCTTGGCTTGCAGCTGTGTTAACTCCAGTCTTTGCTTCCATCTTCATGTGGTGTTTGTCCCTTATGTGTCTGTGTTTTCTCTTCTTTTTTTTTTTTTTTTTACCTCAACCCAAAAGGTACAAAAATAGATTGTAATTAGGTAAGTTAAGATGAGGTCATACTAGAATAGGGTGGACCTTGTTTACAATATAATTTTCATTTTTATCCAGGTAACAGAAGTACAGAGTTTGGAGCCATCATAAGGAATGAAATATTGGCATTTGCAGCAACCTGGATGGAGTTGGAGACCATTGTTCAGAAACCAAATATCATATGTTCTCACTTATAAGTGGGAGTTAAGCTATGAGGATGCAAAGGTGTAAGAATGATATAATAGACTTTGGGGACTCAGGGGAAGGGAGGGAAAGGGGTGAAGAATAAAAGACTGACTACATAGTGGGTACAGTGTACACTGCTCTGGTGATGGGTGCATCAAAATCTCAGAAGTCACCACCAAAGAACTTATCCATGTAACCCAAAACCACGTGTTCCCCCAAAACTACTGAAATAAAATAAAATTGAAAACAAACAAAAAGAAGTAGAGTTTCAACAGTCAAATGTCGCTCCAAGAACTAGGACCATGGCCTTTCCAGCTCTTCCCAAGGCCTGTTCTGGGAGCCACTTTGTGTTAGCACTGTCTGTGCCTCTCTGGTTATAACCTCATTTTCCTAAGTGGCCCAATGCTCACTTTCAGTGGTTGTTCATTTTAGGTAAATGGCAAGCCAGTGGGACAAATAGGGGCAATTTCTCCCCTCAGGTAGTGCAGACCTGATGCAGGTTAGGTGCCTGAGGAGGCTGTGATCAGCAGGTGGTCCTGACATGGGAATGTCCCGCAAGGCCCAGAGGTGGGTCATTCTTGGCACACTGATGGCACAACAAAGGGCCTCACATGGGGACCCATCACTAGGCTTTGCACTCTCACCCTGGCAAGGGAAATGGCTGTGACTCCTCCGTTTTATTCTTAATGTATATGCTCCTCAACTTACAATGGACTTATGTCCTAATAAATCCATCATCAGTCAAAAATGTCATATGTCAAAAATGCACCTAACGCTGCTAACAGAGCAGATGGTCCCTGACTTTCAATGGTTCCATTTATGCTTTTACCATGTTATGACAGTGCTGGAGTGATGTGTTTTCAGTAGAAATTGTAACCCTATCATGATTTAGAAGGAGCTCCTCTACCTACAATGGGGCTACCTCCCAAAAGACCCACCTCAAAGTTGAGAAATCTTAAGTTGAAGCATCATAAGTCAAGGACTGTCTGTATGCATTTTACTTACATAGAAAGGTTACACAATCCATGTGTACATTATAATACACACCCGGGTCATATCTACAGGACAGTTCCGGAGTCTGTGATAGCCCCACTTCCTTCATCTGGGTCACCACAGTCTCAGTGTGCCCTTTGTGACATGTGACCTCTATATGGAAGCAGTCACCAGTGTACCTGTGGCTGAAGGTGGAAGCGCCATGGGCTCACCTCCCTCCCATTTCCTCAACCCTTTTCTCTCCTGTGGGTTTCTTTGCTTTCTAGTCTGCTCCCCACGCTTCCTCATGGTTCTTATTGCTCTCATCCCCCCTGCCCTTCCCTGGGCTTACACTTTTCTGTCTCCCACCCCCAAGCCACCTTCCCTCTCAGCTTGACTCCACCTCCCCCGTGATTTCTGATCTTTTCCTCCAGCCTGCCTTTGGGCTTTGTTGCGGGAGGACAGGGACCCCAAATGGAGGGACCGGCTGAAGCCATGGCAGAAGAATGTGGATTGTAAAGATTTCATGGACATTTATTAGTTCCCCAAATTAATACTTTTATAATTTCTTATGCCTGTCTTTACTGCAATCTCTAAACATAAATTGTGAAGATTTCATGGACACTTATCACTTCCCCAATCAATACTCTTGTGATTTCCTATGCCTGTCTTTACTTTAATCTCTTAATCCTGTCGGCTGAGGAGGATGTATGTTGCCTCAGGACCCTGCAATAATTGCATTAACTGCACAAATTGTACAGCATGTGTGTTTGAGCAATATGAAATCTGGGCACCTTGAAAAAAGAACAGGATAACAGCAATTGTTCAGGGAATAAGAGAGATAACCTTAAACTCTGACTGCCAGTGAGCCGGGTGGAACAGAGCCATATTTCTCTTCTTTCAAAAGCAAATGGGAGAAATATCGCTGAATTCGTTATCTCAGCAAGGAACATCCCTGGGAAAGAGAATATGTGCCTGGGGGTATAGGTCTATAAATGGACCACCTAGGTGTGGCCGTCTTTTCTAGTCTGTAGACTGTAGGGGTGAAATAGACCCCAGTCTCCCATAGTGCTGCCAGGCTTATTAGGAAGAGGAAATTCCCACCTAATAAATTTTGGTCAGACCGGTTGTTCTCAAAACCCTGTCTCCTGATAAGATGTTATCAATGACAATGGTGCCCAAAACTTCATTGGCAATTTTAATTTCGCCCTGGTCCTGTGGTCCTGTGATCTTGCCCTGCCTCCACTTGCCTTGTAATATTCTATTACCTTGTGAAGTACTTGATGTCTGTGACCCATACCTATTCGCACACTCCTTCCCCTTTTAAAAATCCCTAATAAAAACTTGCTGGTTTTGTGGCTTGTGGGGCATCACGGAACCTACCGACATGTGATGTCTCCCCCGGATGCCCAGCTTTAAAATTTCTCTCTTTTATACTCTGTCCCTTTATTTCTCAAGCTGACCGATGCTTAAGGAAAATAGAAAAGAACCTACGTGACTATCGGGGCAGGTTCCCCAATAGGGCTCCTCCCTGGACACTGCATTTCTTTTCACCCTCTTTCCTCCTCTCTTTACTTTCTACTTCCAGGCCTTTGCTCACTGGCTCAGTCTTGTTCTGCTCTCCCTCCTCCCATGGCCCCCACCCTGCACCTAGATGGGGGCCACATGGACTTGTGGGAAGCCACCATCCTGCACACACCATTCTCTACAGCACTTGGACCCTGTTTGTAAAAATCCTGCTCCTTTATTTGTTCATAAAAGCAGCCTTGTCCCCAACCCAACTGAAACCCAGCACATGCCCTTTGGTGACAACAGCCTCAGGACCCTCCTGATGCCAGGCCCAGGGGTGCTTTTTCTTCTTATAGGGAAGGACATCAGCCATGTTCATATAAGGGCCCACCCTGTTCTAGTATGACCTCATCTTAACTTAGTTAATAACAACCTATTTCTAAATACAACTGGTCACATTCTGAGGTACTTGGGATTAAGACTTCAACATTTATTTGTGGGAGACACCATTCAACACATAACAATATCTCTTGAACTCCTGGCCTCAAGCAATTCTTCTGCCTTGTGCCTCCCAAAGTGCTGGGATTACAGGCATGAGCCACCATGCTTTGCTCCATAACAATATCTCAAAAGGCAGTACAGTGGCCTGGTGTGTGGGTTCTAGAGCCAGAGTGCTGCAGTACAAATCCTGGCTCTGTCACTGAATGACTTAGAGCAAGTTACTTGGAGTATCTGGGCTTCAGCTTCTTCCTCTATAAATCAAAGGAGAACCTCAGAGGAGCATCATGAATTAATATACATAAAGCACCTAAAATAGTGTTGGAGTAGAAATTGCTTATGCCCTTTCCAAATCCCCTTACCAGCTGGTGCACCCATTCCTAGCCATGGCTGATAACTCACACCAGTGATCTTCTATGGAAAAGGTGGCCCATGGGAGCCGCCCTGTTGGAGATGCCTGAGAGTTTGATTTCCCCTTCAAACTGGCCAAGGCTGGACTTTATCTGGGACCACATCCTTGCTTAGCTCTTTCTCCTTGCCTGAGCTCTCCTGAGAGCACAGCCTCAATAAGTCAAGTGCATCTGAATTCCTGCCTCAGGCTCTGATTCCAGGGTGCCTGACCTGAGCCAAGTGCCCTGGATGAAAGTATTAGATTGCTTTGGCCGGGCGCGGTGGCTCACACCTGTAATCCCAGCTCTCAGGGAGGCAAGAGGCTGGAGGATAGCTTGAGCCCAGGAGTTCGAGACCTGCCTGGGCAATATAGCGAGACCCCATTCTCCAGAAAAAGGAAAAAGACAAACAAACAAACAAACAAACAAATAAACAAAAGATGAAAGTATTAGATTGCTGTTACCATTAACACGTTCAGGGAGTGTATTAGTCCCTTCTCACGCTGCTAATAAAGACATACCTGAGACTGGGTAATTTATAAAGGAAAGATGTTTAATTGACTCACAGTTCAACATGGCTGAGAGGCCTCAGGAAACTTACAATCATGGCAGAAGGGGAAGCAAACATGTCCTTCTTCACATGGTGGCAGCAAGGAGAAGAAGAATGAGCAAAAGGGGGCGAAGTCCCTTATAAAACCATCAGATCTCAAGAGAACTCACTCACTAACATGAGAACAGCATGGAGGTAACTGCCCCATGATTAAACTACCTCCCACTGAGTCACTCCCATGACACATGGGGATTATGGGAACTACAATTCAAGATGAAATTTGAGTAGGAACACAGCCAAACCATATCAGGGAGCCAGGAATTTACCTCCCAAACTCCCTGCCTTCCCCATGATTCGGTACTGCAATTATATATATATATTTTCTGCCATTTATCTTTCAATGCCAAGAATGAAAAGTTTTCCCCGTACACATTGATGGGTTCCTGGGCTGAGACTGTCCATGCGCACCCAGGGGAAGCTGTCCCTTCGTCACCACTGGCCACCCCTGAGAGTGTGTGCAGGCCTGAAGCATTTCTCTTTGCTTTAGCTCAACTTTGGACTGCTAAGTTTCCTCTGCACTTCACTGCAGCAGCCCACTTCTTAGTGCTTGCTCCTCAGTCATTTGTATGGAGGACGAAGTCTACTTTGTGACAACATCTGGGATTAGTAAATGTTGTTGGCTCAGCCTAACCCAGTTCCACCCTATCTGAACTCAGGTTGGCTTGCTACACCTTAGCCCTGTCCCTGTCATCATCATCATCATCATCAATCATCATCATCATCATAACTGCCTCTTAGCAAATGACTAGTATGTGCCAAATTGTTCATAGTATATGTAATAATAACAAAGACATAAGTTTTAACCTTCAAAAATACCTTGAAATAATGAGTGACATGCCGTTTTATTAGTGAGGAGCAGAAGCTCAGAGAAGTTAGGTTACTTCCTGTGGCCACACAGTTGAGCCAGACTTTGAATCACAGTCATTTGGGGGAGAACCAAGTGTAACTACTCAAGTTCTTTGTTGAAATTACATTCTCTATAAGCCCTGAAACCATGAGCCATTGATTTTGTCTAGCGAATAGCACTTCTGATAGCTGGTGTTCTAGGCCCTTCCCAGAAATAAGAAATGACATTTTAACTCCTTGAATGTGTCCTTTCCTTTTTTTCTCCAACTTGGGCTTAAAGTTTCCTCAAATTGTTTTACTTCTATTTGCCATCTGAAGCTTCCTTAATCTACTGCACTTCTTCTCCTCCATTCCCCAAGCCCCGGGCAAATTCATGCATATTATTTGCCCATTTCATTCTGTTCCTGAGATTTGTTTCTCTAACATTCACTAAAGTTTATGCCACCCAAGTTCCAATTCATAATAAGATTTGCATTTTCAGACTTACATTTAAATCAAAGCATATGAGATTCTTGTTCATCACAAATATTAAGAAGGGGGTAGTGGTCATGTCATTTGTCATAATTTATCATGATGTTTGGAAATACTTCATTAATTAAGTTCCCAAACAAAGCCTCCTTCTTTCCCCTTTCCAGGAGCCCATTAATTAGAATTAGATTATTTTGAAATCACGACTTGGTAGCAACCTGTGACAGATATCTGGGTTACTCAACAAATCACAGGGGCTCTATGAAATTGCATAGGAAAAGCTTCGCAAATGACAATACCCACTAACAAACTCACCATTTCCAACAGTTCTCCAGGACACATCCTTCCATGACTCAGGGTCTTTGTGAGTGGGTGTCAGGCTCTTGATGTTTGATGAAAGATGAATGTCTAACAAATGCAGTGCAAATTCAATGGCAATCAATTGCAAAGTGAAACTGAAAATATTGCAAAAGGTGTAGGATTTCATGAAGTCAAGGGAATTGATATTGGAGGATGGTCTGAACCATTGGCAAAACAGGAATCAGAAGAACCCTTATAAATTGAAGCAGATAAGGATGAGGATGCCTGAGCTTCTTTGAGAGAAAATGATTAAAATATCAAATGCCTAAGGGAGTCTCTTGGGCAAAATGAGGAAGCCTTTAAGTATTTTTCAAAAATGACTCTCTTATTTGTTCTTACTGAGAGCGTTAAATATGAAATAAAGAATACCCTATTGTGCAATCACACAATTTTGTGAAAAAATTATGCTAAAGGAATCAATGAATGATTTATTCTTTATTCTGGAATAGTAATGACCTACAGCTTGTTATTTATAAGTTTAAATCAATTTTTATAACTTTTCACTTCAGGTTTTATTATTTTATTTTATATATGTACATATATATATATATATATATATATATATACATATATATATATTTTTTTTGAGACAGGGTCTTGCTGTCACCCAGGCTGGAGTGCAGTGGCATGATCACAGCTTACTCCAGCCTCGACCTCCCATGCTCAGGTCTCCCAAGTAGCTGGGAGCACAGGCGCGTGCACCATGCTTGAATCCTTCCTTCCTTCCTTCCTTCCTTCCTTCCTTCCTTCCTTCCTTCCTTCCTTCCTTCTTTCCTTCCATTCTTCCTTTCTTTTCTTTCTTTTTTCTAGATGAGGTCTCGTTTTGATGCTTAGGCTGGTTTTGAACTCTTGACCTCAAGGAATCCTCCCACCTTGGCCTCCCAAAATGCTGGGATTAGAGGCGTGAGCCACCATGCCCAGCCCACTTCAGGTTTTAATATAGAACCCCAGTAATCCTGGTTTTCTCTATTTTCTATGACGTTTTCCTCTCCTTTTAAGTAAGTTCATTCACGGCAGTCAATTACCCCTGGAAATCAAAGCCTGTCTGTAAACGACAGAGTGCCTGCCCACAAGGAGCTTCTGGTGTTATTGGCGAGGTTTTCCAAATGTGCTGGGCACAGGTCAGTGACGAGTGAGAGGATTCCCTTCTGACCAGGCTGTAACTACGGTTTAACTGGGGAAAGAAGAGATGGGAAAAGGAAGGAGGAAATAAATGTCTTCTATGTCCAGTCAAGATCTGCAGGATCTGTAGCCTGGTCTGGCCTTGCTTTCTTTGGCTCCCAAGATGACCCTCTCCTTCTACACAAACCCTTTTTCCTGCTGCTGTCAGGAACATGTTGACAAGACTCTTTTGTTGGCTTTCTGAGGGAGCTCATGAAAAGCACGCTGGGAATTCAGCAAAACACCGGGGCTCTAACTGCTCCTGAATGAGACAGAATTAGAAAATGGCTTCAAATTGAAAACTTAATTTTCAATTAGTGTACATTCAGGCAGGAGTGGGAGGGATTAAGGGATGGCAGCTTGTTTGGTTAACACGCTTTTTAGAAGACACGCTTGCAAGCTATTAGTTAGCTTCCTCCTTTCCTCCCCCTCCCACCATCCTAAGTGCTCCTTGCTCTGTAATTTGGCAGCCGCTCGCTCCCCGGCCTGCTGTGCTCTCAGTCCCTGACTGACTCAGATGCAGATGGCAGCAGCGCAGCCACAGGAAGTGGGACGCAGCCTGTGGCCTCCGAGATTGGCTTCTCTGTGTCCTCCTTGCTGTGGACCCCGTGACGCCACAGGTGAGCTTGCCACCTTAAAAGACGCATGTCCTTCTGATGGCTTTAAAAAACACGTTTGGAAAAGAAAAAAACAATTTCTTTCTCCTTCTTTCTCCAGCATATTTGGCCATATTATCAGGCTCACCATTGGGCAAATATGTTCAGTGCAACGTCTAAATTTGGGATTTGCAGTGAGTGGGCTTGAAGGTGGGAAGAATGAATGCTGTAGGAATGGAGTATGAAGTTGGATATGGGGGATGGCAGAGGCACAGGTCAGGGATACGGATTGCTTTATCTGCTCTCTGGTGCCCTCTTTCTCATCTTTAGGTAGGTGTCATCCACTTCTCTCCCTTTCCCCTTTCCCTAATTCACAAATACTTATCAGGCCCTGAGTGTTCCAAGCAACCACAGCCCATTCCCCTTGGTTAGCCCTGCTTTCTCTTGGTACTTTGCTACCTGTGATGAGTTATCTGTGGAGTCAGTGTCTCTAAAGTGCAGCCTCAATTAACACGTGCACGTGTAACATGGTGTGTTTACAAGCCCTGTAACTGGAAATCATTAATTCAGTCAGCAGAGCAATAACTTCATTAGGAACTTCCTTCTGTCATTAGTAGGCAAGAGAAAGTGTGCCACTGTGATTAAACATGCCATTTCAGACGTGGCAGGCAAGACTGCTATCTGCTTGGCAGGCGTTTTTCATCTTTTCATCTTCCTTCCAACTCTTCTCAGATACAGCAAAGCTGGCTGCAAACATTGGAAGCCAGCATTTCATTCTATAACAGGCATGGCCACTGGCTCCGCTGATCTGTCACTAGGGTTTTCCTGACTCCTTCTTCGACCTTGGCTCACATCCCAGCCCCAAGCTCCTGGCGACATCTGCTCCCTACAGATTGGCCTGAACAAATTCCAAGTGCCTTTACTTAAGGCTCTCTCTCTCTTAGTGAGTGCAACCCTAGGCTAATTTCTGCAACCCCTTCTCAAAGGCATCAGTGTCCTCAGCCGCCACCAGTGAAATCCTTCCCAAGGTTAAACTCCTCTCCAGAGAAGCGATCACCACACACTGTTTCTTCATTAGCCGTATCATGCTAATGAGCAACTCTTGTTAATCCCTTCTCTGCCATCCAGGCTGTAGCCTTCCAGCCAGTTTCCAAGAAGTGTTGGATTTAATTGAAGAAACGATGAGATTGGCTCAAATGCTAACAGAAGCTTCCAGACTGAAAAAAAAGGAGAATAGGAAGGAGTTTTGAAAACAAACTCCTGCTAGACAAATACCAATGAATCTTGACAGCTCAGATGCAATTAATTGACTTTGAGAAATGAAACTGAAAGCTAGGATTTTCAGGCTTGAAGGGTCCTAGAAGTCTTGTAATCCAATCCTTTTATTTAAAAAAAAAGGAGGGGGAGAAATTCTGATTTAAAGCAGCTAAAGGACCTGCTCAAGTGTCTAACAAGGGAGTGGTAGAGGAAGCTGTCTAGCCCAAAGACTGGGACTGTTCCTCTTCCCTGCGATATTCACTATACACATAGCCCTTCTCTTTTTTCCTGTTGTAAAAGCAGTTGAGAAGGTTTTTGGTGATGGTGTCAATGCTCACCTACTTACATTTTTCTTTTTCTCTCTTTTTTTTTTTTGGGGGGGGGTGCGGAGTTTCAGTCTTGTTTCCCAGGCTGGAGTGCAATGGTGCAATCTCGGCTCACTGCAACCTCTGACTCCCAGGTTGAAGCGATTCTCTCACCTCAGCCTCCCAAGTAGCTGGGATTACAGGCACCTGCCACCATGCCCTGCTAATTTTTGTATTTTTAGTAGAGATGGGGTTTCACCATGTTCGCCAGGCTGGTCTCCAACTCCTGACCTCAGGTGATCCACCTGCCTTGGCCTCCCAAAGTGCTGGGATTACAGGCATGAGCCACCAGGCCCAGCCTACTTCAATTTTCAAGGATGTCAGTATGCTTCTCCCCAAAATTTAGGGATGCATCAGTCAGAACTCTTTTGGTTGCAAGAGATGAAAATACAACTTGTCAGAAAGGAGAATTTATCAGCTCATAGTCTCTAAGGGAGGTTGGGTAACTAAATCATAGAAATCTGGGATGCAGGACAAACTAGAACAAGCTCTGGAATATCACCAGCTCTTTCTTTGTTTTCCACGGTGTCTCCTGCATTATTTCTCACTGAAGACTGCTGTTTTTTCTTTTTTCTTTTGTTCTATTTTTCATATGGAGGGGAATAATTGCTATCAACAGTGCTAAGTTTTACGTCTTACAGCTCCTACCATTGAAGAGGACTTAATCACACATATATAGTCTCAATCCTTAGAAAGTGTTTGGTTGGCTGGGGGTGGTAGGAGGAGCTGGCTTTACGTATTTCAACTTACTTGATCCTTATAACAACCCTACGAGTTTAGTACAATTAACAACATTTTGGTTTCATAGATGGAGATAATAACACAGATAGGTAAATTTGCTTGCCCAATGCCACACAGGTAGAAAGTGGCAGACTGGGATCTAGACCTGGGCCATCTGGATTTTGGGTATTGCATTAAATCATCATGCTAATCTGTGTCTTAAGTGGCCAGACATTATTATGTATGACAATGAGTTTTGGAAGAACCTCTTCTACTTCCTTAAATACTTTACCTACCTGTTGAATAATGATGTTGGTTGATTTAATTCAAAGTATTCGTATTCCCCTTAAAAACAGAAATAACCCTGGGAACAATATCCTATAATTTTTGTTAGTAAGATACTCTCAAATTCAACTAACATTACTTATATCCTTATTTTATTTATTTATAGAGAGAGGGTCTTGCTGTCACCCAGGCTGGAGCACAGTGGCATGATCATAGCTCACTGCAACCTTGAATTCCCAGGCCTAAGGGTTCTTTCTGCCTCAGCCTCTTGAGTAGCTGAGGCTGCAGGTGTGTGCTACCATGCCTGGATAATTTAAAAATATATATTTTGTAGAGATGGGGTTTCACCATGCTGCCCAGGGTGGTCTTGAACTCCTGGGCTCAAGTGATCCACCTGCCATGGCCTCTCTAAGTGGTGAGGTTGCAGGCATGGGCCACCGCATCTGGACTTAAGTGCTTATTTTACATGCTACATTAGTACCATGAAGCGGGTGATATTAATCTTCACTTTACAAATGAGGAAACTAAGACTTGGCAAGGTTAAGTGACTTGCCAAGGTCACACAGAAATAAAGCAGGCAAGCCAGGATTTGCACAGGCCTGCCTTTTTCTGAGCTTAGCACTCTCTAGAATACTGTGCTTGTCAATGAAATGAATCTGTCCCATGCTTTCTGGTTTGCAGAGCTGATTGTATTAGGGAAGGAAGGTGGAAAGTAAGAGGAGAAAAAGAAATTGTGTCCTTGAGGTTTACCGTAAAAGTGAGATTCTTTAAAAGATCTAAGGGGATTGATGTATGAAAAAAAGAGGATGAATGTGAGGGGCTATTCCAGAAAATTCCAATTCTCTCACTTTACTGCCCAGAGAGAATGGAAACATTCATTGACATGAATAGAAGGCTCCAGCAATTAGGGTGTTAATATTCTGTGTAGTCACAATTATGTTGTAACTACCAATTATGGGAAAACTCATCATTTTACTGTAATGTAATTACATTAAATAGCACCAGTCATGTCGGTGCAAAGACTGGGGCAGCCTCTAATTATCCACTGTATCCAGACACCTCAGCCTGGATCAGGAATAATTGGTGTAATGTGGTTTTGCATTTCAGGGTTGGCCTCCGTATTCCTCAGAAAATCTTTTCTTGCTTTCTGAACCTCCCTTGTGCATGTGATTCAGCTGTGTTTGTGACCTGGAAGCTGATGAGAGGTTAACATCCCCAATCTAGGTGTGTCTTAGTATTTCCCTGAGCAAGAAAGGAATTGAGAGGAAAGCATCTCTTATAGTTGGTGAGCCCTCTGAGGACCAAGACTGTCTGTCTGTCTTTCTCTCTTTCTTTCTTTCCTTCCTTCTCTCTTTCTTTCTTTCTCTTTCTTTCTTTCTTTCTTTTTCTTTTCTTTCTTTCTTTCTCTTTCTTTTTCTTTCTTTCTTTTGTCTCTCTCTCTCCTTCTTTCCTTCCTTCCTTCTTTCCCTCCCTCTTTCTTTCTTTCTTTCTTGCTTGCTTGTTTGCTTGCTTGCTTTTTCTTTCTTGAGACAGGGTCTTACTCTGTCACCCAGGCTGGAGTGCAGTGGCACAATCTCAGCTCATTTTAACCTCTGCCTCCCAGGTTCAAGTGATCCTCCAGCCTCAGCCTCCCAAGTAGCTTGGACTACAGGCATGCACCACTATGCTTGGCTAATTTTTGTATTTGTTTAGTAAAGACGGGGTTTCACCATGTTGGCCAGGCTGGTCTCAACTCCCAATCTCATGTGATCCACCTGCCTCAACCTCCCAAAGTTTTGGGATTACAGGCGTGAGCCACTGAGCCCAGCCTAGTTTGATTACTTTTCAAAAATTCTTTTTTTCCCCCTGCAAATCCCATTCTTTTCAATCTAAATCCCATTCTTTTCAACATTGGGAGGGTGCCTTCAAGGATTAGTTTTTGTGGGTGTCTATGTTGGAGATTATACATTTAGTTTTTTGAAAGCCAATCACTTGTGAAGTTGATCTCAATGAACATCCTTGGGGAAAACCTACATCTTAGAAGGACAAAGGGAGGTGCAATGAGGTGAAGAGGCTCAAAGGTATGAGAAAGCAAAAAAAAAAAGGTCTCATTTTTCTTCTTTCTTTGATGCTTGGATTTGGCAGTGATCTGATTTAAACATTAGGGGAGAGCAGCAGATGGTGTGATTTATATTCACATATAAAATGCTTTCACAAGTGATTTGAAGGCCCTGGTGGATTTTAAACATTGTAATAGCTGTGATTATTTTGTTGTATTTTATAGACACATTGTGTTTTGGTCATTCCTGATTGATTTCTTCTCAATTCTAAAAGCAGCAGTGGTAAGGATAGGCATCTCCCATTTAAGAGACAGGGAAAACAGGATGGAGGAGATGATTAAAAAATAGATTTACCCTGGGAGACTTCAGCACAGGTCACTGCATCATGAACTGGGAGTGAACAGAGACCCTGAGAGCCCAGCCTGACGGAATTTAGTTCATTCTCAACAGAAAACAGATACGATTACAGTGGAGGTCAATAATCGAGTTGCACCAGCTGCGGGATTTGTAGCTTCCTGCTGACTGATGGGCCTCACCTTTCCAGACGAATTTTCTTTGCTTATATTAAGTCTCTGCAGAGAGGATTTTATTGCTCTCTGTGGAGTTAGAGAAGTTAGGCTTTTCAGTTTGGACCTTATGATTCTAAGTGAAACAGCAACTGGCCTTCTTAATTAATATCTAGAAGAAAGAGCCATTATTTTGGAGAAATCCTCAAGCTATTTCAAAGAGAGGTAAAATCAGGATACTGTGAGGTGCCTCATCTTCCACAGGGAGAAGCTGAGGAGGATGGCACTGAGCTGGAACCTAGAGGTGAGAGCATTTTAGGAAACTGAGTCATAAACTTGACCCCAGTGGATGTGCTTCTGGCAATGCTGCAGACCCTGGAATAAGCAAATATCTAAATAATGGCATGAAGTTTTCAGAGTTAGCAATCCCTCCTCTATATTTTGATCTTAATTGTTGACTACCTAACTTAAAACATTTTATTGTCTACTTTTATCCCCAATGTGATTAATGCTTATGATAAAATTCAAAAAGTCACAGAGGAGTCATTATCCTGTTTCTCTGTTGCACCGACCTCGACATCTTGCCTGTGTCCCACGTTTCTCCCACATGCCTATGGATTGGTGTGTCCATTTCACGCCGATTCAAGAAATGGAAACTGAACAGCTAGAGAAAACCTTCCCTAGCACTGAAACCAGTGGTGAATTTGGTAAATGCCTTGCAGAATATATGGAAGAAGAACAAGCATTTAAAAGATCTAGAAACACTGATGGTTGAATTATGCGTTGTGTTTCAGAGCAAGAATGCTTGGACAGTGATTGGAAAAGGAGGTAAGAATATTAAGGCTTTCTGTATAGACTACAGAGCCAGGGTTCTAGCCCCAGAGGGCAATGGCCCCAAGTGCATGCTGAGTATCAGTGCTGATATTGAAACAATTGGAGAAATTCTGAAGAAAATCATCCCTACCTTGGAAGAGTACCACCATTATAAAGGAAGCAACTTTGATTGCGAGTTGAGGCTGTTGACTCATCAGAGTCTGGCAGGAGGAATTATTGAGGTCAAAGATGCTAAAATCAAAGAGCTTCAAGAGAACACTCAAACAACAATCAAGCTTTTCCAGGAATGCTGTCCTCATTCCACTGACGGAGTTGTTCTTATTGGAGAAAGACTATGGAGTTGTAGAGTGCATAAAATTATCCTTAATCTTATATCTGAGTCTCCTACAGAGGATGTGCACAGACTTATAATCCCAATTTTCATGATGTAACCTATTACATTACATGATGTAACACCATTATATTATGGTGGTTTTACAATGATGTCTGATGACCACCATGGATGCCTGGTGGGGTTTCCCAGGCAGGGAAGAGGTGGTTTTGACAGAATGTCTACCAGTCAGGGTGGGTGTTCCATGTGGCCATCTGGAAGAGATTATGATGACATGAGTCCTTGTTGAGGACCACCTCCTCCTTCTTTTGGACAAGGTGCCTGGGGTGGTAGCAAAGCTGAGAATCTTCCTCTTTCTCCACTACCACTACAGAGGGTAGGAGACATAAGGGCCTATGACAGAAGAGGAAGACCTGGAGATGGTTACATGGCATGGCTGGCTTCAGTGCTGATGCAACTTGGGACTCTGCAATAGATACATGGAGTGCATCAGAATGGCTGATGGCTTATGAACCACAGAGTGGCTCCAGATATAATTATTCCTATGCAGCGGACAGTGGCTCATATGGTGGACCTATTATTACTACACAAGGAACTATTCCCAAATATTTGGTTGGATCTATTATTGGCAAAGGTGGTCAGTGAATCAAACAAATCCATCATGAGTTGGAGCTTCAACTAAAGTTGATGAGCCTTTAGAAGGAGGTGAAGATCAGATCATTATCATTATAGAAACATAGGACCAGATATAGAATGCACAGTATTTGCTGCAGAACAGTATGAAGCAGTTTTCCGGAAAGTTTTTACTAATGCTAGTGAAGGACTGAAGGAGTCCTGCATCTTTTTTTTTTTTTAATTTGCTTCTGTTTAAAAAGCCATCATGCCTCTGCTTCACAGGTGTTTTGCATTTGAGGTGTAGTGAAACCTTTGCTGTTCACCAGATGTAAGGTTTTAGTTCCTTACAAACAGGGTTGGGAGTGTAGGGAAGGGCTTGCAAAAACTAATGTTGAAATTTTGAAACAGCAGTAGAATGAGCGGATTTTTTTTTGTGTTCATTATTACTGGTTTAAAAAAATGTTCCCCTATGTAATTTTTGTGAACACCTTACTTTGTGGTCACTGTAACATTTGAGGGGTGAGACAGGGAGGAAGAGTAACAGTAGGCCACATGTCCCTGGCATCTGTTCAGAGCAGTGTGCAGAATGTAAGGCTCTTTTGTAAGAAATGTTTTATGACTTTTAAAATAAATTTAGATAAACCTAAAATAGTCACAGAGGATGTAAAATAAAAGTGAAAGACTCCCTTCTTACCCCTCACCCCTCCATCATACCTTTTAAAACTAACAACTGTGAATCGTTTATTGTGTTAACCCTATACGATCATTTTGAATAAAAAATAAGCCTATGTGTGTGCGTGTGTGTATGTGTGTGTGTCTAAATCATATTCTTTATATATTTCTACAGCTTGTTTTTTAAAAACATTAACACTACAGGCCGGGCGCGGTGGCTCACGCCTGTAATCCCAGCACTTTGGGAGGCCTAGGCGGGTGGATCACGAGGTCAGGAGATCGAGACTATCCTGGCTAACACAGTGAAACCCCATCTCTACTAAAAATACAAAAAATTAGCCGAGCGTGGTGGCGGGTGCCTGTAGTCCCAGCTACTTGGGAGGCTGAGGCAGGAGAATGGCGTGAACCCAGGAGGCGGAGCTTGCAGTGAGCCGAGATAGTGCCACTGCAGTCCGGCCTGGGCGAAAGAGTGAGACTCCGCCTCAAAAAAAAAAAGAAAAAAAATTAACACTACATATCAGGCATTGCTCTATATCATTAACTATAGATTTAAATGGTTTATTTTAAAATTATTACAAATTATTACAGTGCATAAATGTACTATTATTTACTTCCGTCCATTATTGATGAACATCTGGGTGGTGGTCAGGATTTTTTTCTTTATTCTTTTAAAATACTGTCGTCATTGCAAACAATGCTACCCTCCACACTTTTTGTGCCAGTTCATCCTAGATACCTGAAGACCAGAGCTGGAAGTATCTTCAGAGGTCAGCAAGTTCAGTTTCCTCTATTTGCAGGTGAGAAAATTGAGGTCAGACAAAGAAGAGAAGTGATTTGCTCAGGATTATATATTCTGTTATGGTTTCACCATGTGTATGATCCTGATCTCTTGACTCCAGAATCCTCTGTGTGTTGGAATTTAAATATAAGTGACTATTGAATATTCCTTGAAATAAGTAGTCTGCAGGCTGGGTTTTCCATTCTTCCATTATGTAGTTTTCTGTTGGGACTGCTGCATATAGATGTGTATTTTGTGCACTGCATAAAAACACTCAGACTAATAAGAGGTGAACGAGGGCTGAAATGGAAAGTTTGCTTCATTTATTAAGCTCTGTATCTGGTCTTGGTGCTACATCTGAGGGACTTTCCCAGACTGGGCACCTTTCTCAAAATTACCTAAAGGCACCATGCAGGCTAGCAGAGGTCCTCATTTCTGGGATTTGGCTTTAAAACAGTAACGCAGCTTGTTGTGTCTTATGCAATGCTATTAATTCCAGTGGACATAGAATTCCACTGTTGTTCACACTTTCTTATCTAGTCTTCCTGATGACTGACAGTTTGCATTTGATAGACAACGGGGTGGGATTAGGGCTACAGGATATGGTCACAGGTCGGTTAAATCTAACAGCCAAGTGTGGCTGACAGAGAGGCCTCTCATGGGCAGAAGATGTTATTTACTCTTTTGTGGTTTGATACTCAGCTTTCTGGAGCCAATGATATTCTCACTGCCTTGTGAAGCAGGGACACAAGGGGCCCTGCTTTTTCAGCTGGGAGGGGCCCCCTTTTCAGATAATTGGTAGCTTGGAGCTCTGCATTTCTCATTACCTATTTTCCCTTGTATTCCCCACTCTGCCCCTAACTATTGTAGATTCCCTCTTCAGCTGCTGGTCAACAGACTCATCTTGCATGACAACTGTTCAGCTAAAGACAATTTGCCACAACAGCTCCAGAAAAGTTATTTCACTTTTTAAACAGATTCCTGTTTTTGTTACAATGACTTTTTTTTTTTTTTGAGTCAGGGTCTCACTCTGTTACCCAGGCTAGAGTGCAGTGGTGTGATTTTGGCTCGTTGCAGCCTCAAACTCCTGGGCTCAAGCCATCTTTGCACCTCTGCCTCCTGAGTACCTGGGACTACAGGTGCATGGCACCATGGCAGGCTACTTTTGTTTGCTTATTCATTAGTTTTGTAGAGATGGGGTCTCACTATGTTGCCCAGGCTGGTCTCAAACTCCTGGACTCAAGTGATCCTCCTATCTCGGGCTCCCAAAGTACTGAGATTACAGGTGCGAGTCACTTTTCCAGGCCGATATGATGACTTTTTAAAACAAAAAACACACTCAAATAAAATGAACTCAAAACACACTAAATATAAATGTTACAAAGAAGAGTGAGATTCTGGTATTCCATCTGTAGGCATTTACTGGACCCAACAGTTTCTAGTCAGAGACTATATGGGACTTTTTGACTTGCACATCATTCTGAATGACCTTCCATTTTTTCATATTTAATGACTTTTTAAAAAAGAGCAGTTTTAGGTACAAAGTAAAATTGAGAGGATGGTACAGAGATTTCCCATATACTTCCTGTCCCCAACATGCATAGCCTCTCCCATTATCAACATCCCCAACTAGAGTGTTACGTTTGTTACAATTGATGGACCTACATTGACACATCATATTCACCCAAAGTCCATAATTTATATTATGGTTCACTCTTGGTGTTGTACATTCTACAGGATTGGGCCAGTTTATGAAGACATGCATTTATTTACCATAATAGTTTCATACAGAATAGTTTCACCACTCTAAAATGTCTTTGTGCATCACCTATTCATCTCTCTCTCCTCTAAACCCTAGCAACCACTGATTCTTTTATTTTTTTTAAACTTTATTTTTTCTTAAAAAAAAAAACCGGGATACATGTGCAGAACTTGCAGGTGTGTTACATAGGTATACCTGTGCCATGGTGGTTTGCTGCACCTATTGACCTGTCCTCTAAGTTCCCTCCCCTCACCCCCAACCCGCAACCGGCCCTGGTGTGTGTTGTTCCCCTCTCTATGTCCATGTACTCTCAAGGCAACCACTAATCTTAATTTTTTTTAATTGATGTAAAATATACATGTATAATTTACTATTGTTACCATCTTTAAGTGCACAGATCAGTGGCGATAAATACCTTTATATTCTTCTCCCCGTCTTCACTTTCTTCTCCCCCATCCCCTTCTTGGCCTCTGGTAACCACCAGTCTACTCTCTATCTTTATGAGATCCACTTTTTTAGCTCCCACATATTATTGAGAACATGCAATATTTGTCTTTCTGTTCCTGGCTTATTTTGTTTGAAATAATAGACTTCATTTCCATCCATGTTGCTGCAAATGACAGGATTTCATTCTTTTTTATGGCTGAGTAATACTCCGTAGTATATACACACCACATTTTCTTTATCCGTTTATCCGTTGATGGGCACTTAGGATGATTCCATATTGTGGCTATTGTGAATAGTGTTGCAGTAAACATAGGAGTACAGATATCTCTTTGATATATTGATTGCCTTTCTTTTGAATATATGCCCAGTAGTGGCATTCTTGGGTCATATGGTAATTCTATTTTTAGTTTTTTGAGGAACTTTTATTCTGCTGTTCATAGTAGCTATACTAATTTACATTCCCATCAACAGTGTTTGAGGGTTTCCCTTTCTGCACATCCTCATCAGCATTTGTTACTTTTGTCATTTTTTTTTGAGACAGAGTCTTACTCTGTCACTCAGGCTGAAGTGCAGTGGCACAATCTTGGCTCACTGCAATCTGCACCTCCCAGGTTCAAGTGATTCTATTCTTGTGCCTCAGCCTCCCCAGTAGCTGGGATTACAGGTGCCCACCACCATGCTGGGCTAATTTTTGTATTTTTGGTAGAAATGGGGCTTCACCATGTTGGCTAGGCTGGTCTCAAACTCCTGACCTCAAGAGATCCACCCACCTCAGCCTCCCAAAGGGCTGGGATTAGACGCATGAGCCACTGTGCCCAGCTCTGTTTTTGTCTTTTTATATAAGCCATTTTGACTGGAGTGAGATGGTATCTCATTGTGGTTTTGATTTACATTTCTCTGATGATAATTGATGTTGAACATTTTTCATATACCTATTGGTCATTTATGTCTTCTTTGAGAAGTGTCTGTTCAGATCTTTCGCCCATTTTTAAATGGATTTTTTTTTTTTTTTTGCTATTGAGTTGGTTGTACTCCTTATATATTCTGGTTATTGATCCCTTGTCAGATGGATAGTTTGCTAGTATCTTATCCAATTCTGTGGGTTGTCTCTTCACTTTGTTGATTGTTTCTTTTGCTGTGCAGAAGAATTTTATCTCAATGCAATCCCAATTGTCTATTTTTGCTTTGGTTGCCAACCACTGACAGTCTCCATAATTTTGCCCTTTCCAGGGCAAAAAAAAAAAATAACCTTTTCATATTGCCTTTTTTTCACTTAGTAGTATACATTTATGTTTCTTCCATGTATTTTTATGGCTTGATAGTTCATTTCTTTTTAGCACTGAGTAATATTTCACTGTCAGAATGTACCAGAGTTTGTTTATCCACTCACCTTTTGAAGGACATCTTGGTTGCTTCCAAGTTTGGGCAATTATAAATAAAGCTGCTGTAAACATTTGTGTGTAGATTTGTGTGTGGATGAAAGTCTTCAACTTCTTTGGGTAAATACCAATGAGTGTCCTAAAATGTTTTGCTTTGCATTCATAGGCCCAGTGAGAGGAAGGGGGAGCAGTATCAACTAAAATTCTTCAGTGTGTTAGGTAGGAGCATTATTTCCCCATGTTTGGAAATCCCCTTGCATTTGGACTTTTTTTTACCCTACATATATGCTTCTGTGTAATAATTTTAAGTACAGCTCAGTGAAGCAAATGGTGTAGAAAGGAGGATGCACATTTCCCAGAATGGGCTCCCTCTCACCCCCCTCCACCCGCCTCTGCCTGCTCTTCATCCTGTATGGTGTAAAATAAGCCTTGATTGTACCATAGTTCATGAACTGACTGGATTTAGTTTTAATACTCGTAAAACTTGGTTTCACAATTCAATTGAGATATTATTCTGTCATTGCAAATTGTTCAAGTATCACTGTGTTCGAGTATTATTGGTCACGGTGAAATACGTCCTATTTTTTTCCATTAAAATCAATGAAAATATTGTTTCTTAGTGACTTTTCATGCAGTAGCAGGATTTTCAGGAGTGAATTAGAGCCACTAAGTGAGGGATGGGCATACTGAATGATGGCTTTTGAGGTCAGGGCCCATAGATTTTCATTGTTCTATTGATAGCACTGTGTACATGTAGCAGGCCTTTAGTAAAACTTTGTAGAATGAAAAAGGAAATCCTCTTTATATAACTGCAAGTGGGGGTGTGTGTTTTCAAGTAGACACTGCAGGCATCATGTAACAAAACTTCTCATTTTCTTTTAACTTTTTTTTATTATTATACTTTAAGTTCTAGGGTACACGTGCACAATGTGCAGGCTTGATACATAGGTATACGTGTGCCATGCAGGCCCACTGCACCCATTAACCCATCATTTACTTTAGGTATTTCTCCCCGTGCTATCCCTCTCCCCATGACAGGCCCCGGTGTATGATGTTCCCCACCCTGTGTCCAAGTGTTCTCATTGTTCAATTCCCACCTATGAGTGAGAACATGCAGTGTTTGGTTTTCTGTCCTTGCGATAGTTTGCTCAGAATGATGGTTTCCATCTTCATCCATGTCCCTACAAAGGAAATGAACTCATCCTTTTTATGGCTGCATAGTATTCCATGGTGTATATGTGCCACATTTTCTTAATCCAGTCTATCATTGATGGACATTTGGGTTTGTTCCAAGTCTTTGCTATTGTGAGTAGTGCCACAATAAACATACATGTCTATGTGTCTTTATAGTAGCATGATTTATAATCCTTTGGGTATATATCCAGTAATGGGATGGCTGGGTCAAATGGTATTTCTAGCTCTAGATCCTTGAGGAATCACCACACTGTCTTCCAAAATGGTTGAACTAGTTCACATTCCCACCAACAGAGTAATAGCATTCCCGTTTCTCCACATCGTCTCCAACATCTGGTGTTTGCTGACTTTTTAATGATTGCCATTGTAACTGGCATGAGATGGTATCTCATTGAAGTTTTAATTTGCATTTCTCTGATGACCAGTGATGATGAGTATTTTTTCATGTGTCTGTTGGCTGCATAGATGTCTTCTTTTGAGAAGTGTCTGTTCATATCCTTTGCCCACTTTTTGATGGGGTTGTTTGGTTTTTTTTCCTGTACATTTGTTTAAGTTCTTTGTAGATTCTGGATATTAGCCCTTTGTCAGATGAGTAGATTGCAAAAATTTTCTCCCATTCTGTAGGTTGCCTGTTCACTCTGATGGTAGTTTCTTTTGCTGTGCAGAAGCTCTTTAGTTTAATTAGATCCCATTTGTCTATTTTGGCTTTTGTTGCCATTGTTTTTGGTGTTTTAGTTATGAAGTCCTTGCCCATGCTTATGCCCTGAATGGTATTGCCTAGGTTTTCTTCTAGGGTTTTTATGGTTTTAGGTCTAACATGTAAGTGTTTAATCCATCTTGAATTAATTTTTGTATAAGGTGTAAGGAAGAGATCCAGTTTCAGCTTTCTACATATGGCTAGCCAGTTTTCCCAGCACCATTTATTAAATAGGGAATCCTTTCCCCATTTCTTGTTTTTGTCAGGTTTGTCAAAGATCAGATGGTTGTAGATGTGTGGTGTTATTTCTGAGGCCTCTGTTCTGTTCCATTGGTCTATATCTCTGTTTTGGTAACAGTACCATGCTGTTTTGGTTACTGTAGCCTTGTAGTATAGTTTGAAGTCAGGTAGCGTGATGCCTCCAGCTTTGTTCTTTTTGCTTAGGATTGACTTGGCGATGCGGGCTCTTTTTTGGTTCTATATGAACTTTAAAGTAGTTTTTTCCAATTCTGTGAAGAAAGTCATTGGTAGCTTCATGGGAATGGCATTGAATCTATAAATTACCTTGGGCAGTACGGCCATTTTCACAATATTGATTCTGCCTATCCATGAGCATGGAATGTTCTTCCATTTGTTGGTGTCCTCTTTTATTTCATTGAGCAGTGGTTTGTAGTTCTCCTTGAAGAGGTCCTTCACATCTCTTGTAAGTTGGATTCCTAGGTATTTTATTCTCTTTGTAACAATTGTGAATGGGAGTTCACTCATGATTTGGCTCTCTGTTTGTCTGTTACTGGTGTATAGGAATGCTTGTGATTTTTGCACGTTGATTTTGTATCTGAGACTTTGCTAAAGTTGCTTATCAGCCTAAGAAGCAAAATCTCTCATGTTCAAAATGGGTGTGGCTTTGGGAATTTCCTTGTGTGAGTGAGTTAGAAGCAATTGAGCAATCCTGTCAAAAATGAAGTTTAGAAATGCATACATATGATTTGCACTGGAATAAGTTAATACTGCTTTACGGTTTGATCAGGATTCTTGGGAAACAATGAGCATTGGGTGCCCAGATGGGTTACTTAGTGAGGCAGGTTAAAGAAAGAAATATTGGAGCGATTGTAGAGAAAGAGGAGGGAAGAGGGCACGAGGAAAGGAGAAAAGCCTTCAGGAGGAACTTGTCAAGGCTGTCAGGAGCACTACTGTGAAAAACTGGAAAGCTGTGGAGCATGAGAAGGAAAAAAGCATGGAGTAGAGTTGGTATCTGCCCTGGAACAAGATGGGCCAGTGTGAGAGATCTCTGAGGAAAAGGGAGGGAAGGGGCCAGAAAGCATTAAGTTGTGGATATGTCAGGGAGGCCGTGGCGAGGCGATTCAGCCTGAACAGGTGGTGGGGTCTGGGCTTTGCTTTTCCAATGACAAAATGACGTGGAGAGAGAGGGAGACAGATAGATATATAGATATATAGATAGAGAAATAGAGACATAGAGAGAGGCAAAGACAGTGAGAGATACACAGACTGAGAAAGAAAAAGAGAAAGAGACAAAATGAGGGGAAGTGGAGGGAGGAAGAGAGAGAGAGAGAGAGAGATAGAGAACAGAAACACAATGAAGACTGAGGCAAAGAGACACAGACAGAGTTAGAGAGTATTCGAGTTGCTCTGAAGAGAGGAAAATGTGATGGAACCAGGAAATGAAGCCTATTCACAACCAGACTGGAACAAGAGCCCTGACAAAACATCATTGGCTAAAGAGAAGCGTGCCCTAGTTGCCTGTTGGCCCTTGGATTCTGCACACTGCAGGTTACAAACTCTCATTCTCCAACTGACCGACTGCATAGACCTCAAGCTAAGGAGACATGAGTCACAGAGGCACTCAAAAGACATAAAGATGTGAGAGACAAGGGAACTAGGGGTTTGGTCATAAGAGGGAAGTGCACAAGCCAGCCAGCCAGCAAACCTTTTTCCCTTTGGTGGAGGGGGCAGGAAGGTCACCACTTTAAAAATACCCCCGGAGCCCTGTGTGACTGTTTTCTGGAAAAAAAAAAAAAAAAAAGAAAGCAAAGATAAATAAATCAAAACCTATTATTAAGGTAGACAAAAGGGTTCCTTCTTTCTGGGTGTAGGTGGGGTTGGGGATCTTCTTGTTAGATTTTGGAAGTTCAGGTTTCTTTCGCTTCGCTTGCTATACTATTTGCCCTCTTTTGCTGCCTCTATAAAGTGACAAGTCAGAAACGTTACCAGGGATAATCCAGTGCTTTACTTCATTAAAATGTGTCAGGGCTTAATGTGATGGGAGACCCTGCTACTCTCAGTTTCGGTGAGTGGGTGAGATGTCCCACCACAACTCTCCTGCCAGGTGAGTCCATGAGCTTTTCCTATCCTAGCTGCAGACACAGCTGCACTGAGACTGCGGACAGTGGCAGCAATCCCCTCATCAAATGATCATGAAGAAGTGTGTCTTCCATTGCCTCACTTCTTATATCAGAGGAAGAATGGTGGATGTTTGTAGGAACAAGCCATTTGTAGTTTTGTGAAAGTGTGCACCTTCGATTTGAAAGCCTGTGTCATTGAGGTAAATTTCTGAAAGAAGGTACAAAGTATTATGCCAAATCTTTTGAGACTAGCAGATCCCAAAAGATTGCTCAAGGTGAATAAATATTTATATGTTTCACCTGAAAGTGGTGAGAGGCTATTTTGTTTTCCATGGGCCAGAAATCAGTGAAAGAAAGAGGTCTTGTATCCATTCACATTTTTGTATCTTCAATTTCCATGATCAATTAAAAGACAGTAAACTCTCATCCTGAATAGAAGTACAATTAGATCCAATAATGAAATCATCAAGTACTACTGAAGTGGAACTTGGGGGTAATTAGTTTTTTGATACATAAATACAATTTCCAAATGCAATTTGTCCCTAAGCCCAGGCCACTGATTCAATTCACTATGTTTGCTATTACAAGGGAATGTGCAGTAAGGTGCATTCCAATTCCTCACGGATGCATCTCTCCAAGGAGAATAAAACAAGTTGGCTAACATCTGAAACAACTAGTGGGACATGGAGGAGAGATGCTGTGCCGCTATCCTGGGATCTGGGGTGGAGGGTGTGCCTCCAGCATCTCACTGGCACGTGAACCATTCTATCAGGTAGCAAACTGATGTTCTCTGTTTCTCCTTTTCGTGTGTCTGTTTGTCTCTCTTTTTCTTTCTGTCTCTGACACTTCCCCTTCATTAGTTTATCTATATGTTTATTCGTTTGGTGTTTTTTTTTTTTTTTTTTTGAAACGGAGTCTCATTCTGTCACCCGGGCTGGAGTGCAATGCACAATCTGGGCTCACTGCAATCTCCGCTTCCTGGGTTTAAGCAATTCCCCTGCCTCAGCCTCCTGAGTAGCTGGGATTACAGGCGCCTGCCACTACGCCCGGCTAATTTTCTGTAATTTTTTTGTAGTAGAGACGAGGTTTCACCAGGTTGGCCAGGATGGTCTCGATCTCCTGACCTTGTGATCTGCCCGCCTTGGCTCCCAAAGTGCTGGGATTACAGGCATAAGCTCATTCAGTATTTTTCGAGGGCTGCCTGCTATACTATGTCAGGTGCCGGCATGTAGCGGTAAGGAAAGGAGACATGGTTCCTGTCCTCAGGGGATTGTGAGTCTACAATTCAACTTGAAAGAAATACTTATTTAAGTATAATTGTTGCAGTGCTAGGAAAGGTCCTATCAGAAGGCAGAAAGAGGGCTCTATCCTGGTCTGAGGGATCAGGAAAAACTTCCCAGAGGAACTGACATTGTAGCTTTGATCAGAAGCATAGATAGGACTTAGGCAGAGAATTTGGAGAAAACTGTCCAGGCAGAGAGGAGTGCAGAAGGACACTAAATGCAACAGAGAAACAGGGATGCCCATGCCAGTGGGAGCAGAGGCACGAAGCAACCAGATGACATGTGGATGAGATGAGGCTGTGCAGCCACAAATGGCCAGATCGTTCGGGGCCTTGTATTAATAGCTCCTGTCAAAGGTTTTAGATTTAATTTTGAAAGAGATAAGAAATTCTTTGAAGATTGTAACATAGAGGAGCCACGTGGTCCTTCTCTTTAGTTGCAGGCTCCCCTAAGGTTCAATAATGATGTGCCTCTTAATTTGGAAGCTCTGATCACTCTTCAAGTCAGTTTCCACCATTCCTCAATATTTCCAGAGATACCAGCTGGGAGGGAAATATAGGTGGTGGCCCATCCTCCTTCAAGGAGCTGTAAAGTCAGAATTTCAATGCTCCTGTGATAGAAAGCCCTCACAATTATGATCAGAAGTACTTCAGGCAAAGGTTAAAGATTTGTGATGTGGGTTCATCAGATGAGAAAAATACCAGTATGAATAAGTATATTTACAAAGTGTTTACAGAGAGTGGTATTTCTCCTCCCCACCTTCCTAACCAAAATCCTCTTAACAAGGAGTCAGATCATTGCTTTATTTTTCCCTCTGAGGCTGAGGGCCATGGAGGGACTGAGGAGGGAGGGATTAGGACTGACTTTGGATTCTTTCCACAAAATACCAGAGTGAAGTATTCGTTGACCTCGTTTTCTAATGAATGGTGACTGCACCTTCAGTTGCCCCAGTGTATTTGTCAGGTGATGGTAGGCTGTAACCGAGCAGTTTAAAGAACAAAAGTATATTTCTCTTTTGCATATTACTTCTGATGTGAGCAATTCAGGTCAGGAAAAAGCTCTGCTTCTCTTGGTCATTTGGGAACCCAAGTTTCTTGTAAGTTGTTACTCCTCTATCTCCAGGGACATTGTCATCAGCTGCATAAATAAAATGATGCTGGATTTGTTGCTACATCAAGATTCTAGCTGACAAAAGGATGGAATATAGCCTCCCAGAAGACATTCTCAGATATCTTAAGTGGCACATGTCACTTCTGCTCACATTCCATTAGTGAAAAGTGATGAGAACTTAGTCACCTAGGTCACAATGAGTTGCAAAAGAGGCTGTGCAATGTAATCTACATGGCTGGCTGCATTTCTTTTGCTATGGAAGAAGGGAGAGTGGATTTTGATGGACAGCTAGAATTCTCCATCACACCCAATGTGGTAGATTGATTACAAAATGGGCCCAATTCTTCACATCTTTCTGTGTCTGTACTCTAGGCAATGTGATGTGGGGGCTCTTCCCACCAAGAAATAGAGTCTGTTTTACTGCTCCTTGAATTCTGGCTTGGCTTTTACTTTGCTTTAGCCAACAGAATACGGTAGAAGTGGCAATGTGTATACCGTTGGTACTTTACACCAAAAGCTATCCATGGAGTCACTATAACTAAGACTATTGATATGCAGGTAGACTGAATATTGCACAGGAACCAGGACCTTAGAGGCAAGAACTTCATACCTGCAAAGAGCAGACCTGGTTTCTAGGATCCTGAAATGCACCAAGAAATTACTAAAGAGATGTTAAGGCATAAATGTGTGTATTTTATCCTTATGTAGCAACTGACCCAGGTCCAAACTTTACTTCATCCCTTCTGCCATTCCAGACCTTGCCTTTTGACTTCAGGATCCCTTAGCTGGCTGACCCACTTCCCAAACTATTTATCAGCTGCTCAAGAAAGAGTTCATGCAAGCTGACCAGCAGGTGGTATATTAATATTTCATGACTAGCTCACTCTTCCTAGGTATAATAACTAGCAGAAAAAAAGCTGGCTGTATTTATTACTATCAAGATGATTTCCAGGTAAGGGAAGCCATTGCTATAGCAATTCCCTCCCAGTGGCACCAATGCAGGTTTAAAAATCTGGACTATTTCCCCACATCCAAATGGGGCCACTTACAGTTTATCATCTGTTGATAGGAAAAGTTATCTGCACAGCTGTGGATCCACATTAGTTATGCTCTGTGCAGGACAACACTGTAAATTATTTGCAATATGCTGGAACTCAATACAGACTGAGTTTATAAATATGATATTAAACTCTTAAGAGGCAGTTGCAGACCTTTTATAAAGCCATTAATTTTTAAAGTGGTTTAGGATTCCAAATTAGCAGCTGGGTGTGGGTGCCAGCTTCCAAAAACAGATGGCGCTGGCTTTTCTAAAAGCAATAACAAGATCCTGAGATCAAATGGAAGGATCAGGACTTGGATGCTTTTTGGAAATCTATTTCAAAGCCCTGAATAAGGTGTAAGTTTCAAAGCCCTCCTCCTGGAGGCTTCCCTGATCACCCCAGTTCATTGTCTGGAGTTCCATCATCTGGAGTTTTATCTTCTGGAGTTCCATCATCTGTAGTTTCATCATCTGGAGTGCCACCTGAATTCCAGCATGCTTGCTGCATGCTGATATTTTGAAACTAGTCACATACAACTTTGTTTTATATACAGTATTTCATTTCTCTTATGTGTATCTTATATTTTCTGACTATCAAATAACTAAAATAATTCTACGTATTATAAACCCTTCTAGAAATATGTTCTACAGAAAGAGAAAGATTCTATAATTTGACCTCACAAAGGTAACTACTGTTAATCATTTGATGCAGAATCTTTCAGATATTATTTTTGCTCTCTATACTAACATATATGTATCTCTAAACAGAAATTATGCCATTTATACTATTTTACAACTTCCTTTTTACATGCTTCCACATGTACAGTGTAAGCTCCTTGAAGACAGGGATTTTATTTATTTTTATTTTTATTTTTTTGAGACAGAGTCACTCTGTCGCCCAGGCTGGAGTGCAGAGGTGTGATCTCGGCTCACTGCAAACTCTACCTCCCAGGTTCAGGTGATTCTCCTGCCTCAGCTTCCTGAGTAGCTGGGATTACAGGTGTGAGCCGCCATGTCTGGCTAATTTTTGTATTTTTAGTGAGAAGGGGTTTCGCCATATTGGCCAGGCTGGTCTCAAACTCTTGACCTCAGGTGATCTGCCTCTGCCTCCCAAAGTGCAGGGATTACAGGCATGAGCCACTGGGTCTGACCAAAGACAAGGATTTTAGCTCAATAAATTATTCTGTGCTTATTTAATATCTACTATGTATTAGGTGCAACAAGATAAAAAATGAATAAAGTGAAAAAACCCTCAGATCTGAGGAGCTTGCCTACTTGGCCAAAAGAAAATTGAAAAATAATTATTATAAAACAATGTGACAAGGACTGTAACATAGGTTTATATAAAGTGCCATGAAAAAGTCTTCAGTCAGCCCACAGGGAAAGAGGACACACATCTGTCTGACTAACTCAACTGGCTGCAGAAAGATTAATTTGGGTCATTAAGGAGCAGGACTTGGCCCTGGATTCCTCTCTCTACTTGCCCATACCTTGAAAATATTGGCTCTAAATAATTTCTTGGAGTCAGTTGATGTGCAGCACATTAAAAACTCTTACTGTCTCTCTCTCTTAGCTGATCACACTGACACAAGAGTGTAATATATTATGAAATGCCTATCTGTAGGATTCCAGGATTCTGAAAATGAATGTGCTTTAACAAAATGAATATCACTGAAACAACCTCCTGTACTTCCCCACCAGCAGCACCACTACCCAGCCCTTCCCTGAAGTGCCATCTGGTCAAGTTAGTTCACATTTCTAAGCCTTGGTTTTCCCCTGTAAAGTAAGAATAATGGTGCCTCTTCAAATACTAAGAGAAAAATACATGTGCTCCTCAATTCTGATGATTAAGTGAGATGATATATGTGACGGCTCCCAGCTTTCACAGTGGCTATTCAGCAACTGTTAAGGTAATGAGTATATAAAACAAGCAGGACCCAGGGGGTACCATCAGCAACCTTATTTCATCTCAATATCCCTTTAGAAGGCTCTAGATAAAATTTCAAGTAAATTCCAAAAACATTTCTGTTCACTCTAGGGAGACCTAGGGTTATGTTAAGCCATAAACACAGTCTCAACTCAATAATTCTAATGATCAGTCCTGTAGAATATTTCAAATTCCAAAACCAATTTCACAATAAATCTCTCCTTCTCCAGCTGGGGCCTGTTGCAAACTAGTCACTTTTCATGGATAAGGGTGTTGTCTTCTTTATCCCCTTCTACACACTACACTTCCATCTTCCCTCCCTTCTTTTTTTGTTTTTATTCCTTTCCCCAATGCCCCAAAACACCACAAAAGATTGCCTCAAGGCCATCCAGGCAGCTAAATCCTGGTGTTTTCTCCTTCTTTTTGAAAAGGGGTCTTGCTATGTTGCCCAGGCTGGTCTCAAACTCCTGGACTCAAGGGATCATACTGCCTCAGCTACCCAAGTATCTGGGATTATAGGCATGCACCACCATGCCTCCTTCCCTTCTTGATACTGTAGTTACGTTTTTTTGTTCTACCACCGTGGTGTGAAAGGGTTGGAAAATAAAGGGTAGGAGCAGGGCAGCTAGAAGAGGTAAAGAGGTTAGGAATATCCCTCTATGATTGGCATGCACCTAGGATGGCTCTGTGTTGTCTGAGCTTGGCAGGTTTAAAGCTGACTCTCTCATGCGACCTATTTGTGCATTCTTTGGTGATCCCAAACACCACCTTTACCTAAGCCAGTGTTCTCCACCTTGGTGCTATCGATATTCGGGGCTGGATAATTCTTTGTTGTGGAGAGTTGTCCAATGCACTGGAAAATGTTTAGCAGCATCCTTGCCCTACACCCACTAGATGCTAGCAGAACCTCTCCAGTTGTAACAACCAAAAATGTCTCCAATCATAGCTATATGTCTCCTGAGGGGTGAAATTCCCCATGGCTGAGAACCACTGACCAAGGCAAATATATTCTATTTCAGTAGTTGCTTACTCCCTCTGCTATCCCATGAATCTAGTATCTGCTTCCAGATGCTGTCTATTGGGGTGCAGTTGCCCTCTAGGGAGCCCTTTTTGAATAGATCTAAGATGACCCCTACACTGGCTATCCTACATGCAGAACCCACATCAAGTCCTTGGGGGGAAACACTCCCACATGTTTTTTCTTAAAAGAAAAATTAAGAGTATATGCCAATCACAAAATACAGCAAGTCTCCAGGCTACAATACCATAGCACTCACCAACTCAACTCTTGCACTCTGGATTTCCTGGGTAAGACTGAGGTGGATACCAATCCGCCATGTTTTCAATGTGTCATGCCTCCAAACGGTCCAATTCACGTTCCTCACACTGTATTGGAGGACAGAAGCAGGCAATCCACTATAGCCCTTGGAGAACATGCTCTAAGAAAATAATTCTCACAAAAATATTTCTCCATCTCTATTCAGCACTCTTTTATGCCCTCAATCTGGTGATATCTAAGGAGTTTCTAGGACCTCTACTTTGAACTATTTACTTGTTAGTATATATCACAGCCTCTTTTGGTAGCTGAGGGCTATCTTTTCTCACTACCTCAATTAAAACTTCCAGTTTAACTTCGTTTTATATTCTTATCACTTCCTTTGTCTTTCTTTATAACCAATCCCAGCACCTACATAAAGATAGTAAGAAAACAGCTATAGCTGCATCCACTGTCTATTGCTAAGGCAACCAATCACCCCAAACCCAGTGTCTTAAAATAGTATGCATTTATTACTGCTCATGGGTCTATGAGTCAGCTGAATAGTTCCTTTGGTCTCAACTGGATACACTGATGCATGCATGGTTAGCTGTGGGCCCGGTAGGCAGCTCTGTAGATCTTGGCATTGCTTTCTTACACGTTTGGAAGTAAACCAGCTATAGTTGCTGGTCTAGAGTGGCCTTGGTTAGACACTCAGCCACGTGGTCTTTCATTTTCCAGCAGCCTGGCCTGAGCTTGTTCACATGGCGGTGGCAGGGCTCCAAGACGCACACAAGCTCTCTTGAACTTTATCCGTATACTTTATAAGTACCAATGGTGTTTGTGATAAATTTAAACTGTAAAACTAGCTGAAAGTTTTATACACTCTTTAGCCAAGTGACTGTTAAGTTTATGTTTTCACTATGATTTTTATTCACCTTTTTGGAAACATTAATTGTCACCTACTTACAATGTGCCAAGAATGGTACTTAGAGCTAGGGAGAAAATGTTTTAAAAACATCTTTTGTTTATTATGTTATCTCAGCCTAGAATTCAATCCCCACTTGTGAACCTGGTACTTGCAGTATCATATCCAGGGAAAATGTAAGTACTTGCTTTTATTGTAAAGTTGTGTCCTTTGGAGCACTAGTTTCTGATGAAGTAGCCCAGGAACCATCATAGGAGGCAGGAGAGACAAACGAGATTTGGGGGATGATTCTGGGCTGGCTTGTCTCAACCATCAACCAGGGCAGCTGCAGTCGCTTCCATTTTATATTTGGAGTATTTGATAGATTAGGTTATTTTGGGGCACATATTCATTCCCTTCCCCCCACATCTTCCATGGGAGGAGAAGAATTTCCCACACATTGATATTCGACTTGGCTGTACAGTTTGCTTTGGCCAATGGAATGTGGGTTGAAGTGACAAGGTACCACTTCTGAGCCTCAGCCTTGAAGAGGTATTGCTCTTTCTACTCACCCCGCAGGGAGCTTCTGAACTCGATCCCAAGAAGAACATGTTTAGGTAGCTGCTGCTCCTCCAGCCTCATCCCCAGAATGAGACACATGAGGCATAGCCAGACATACGTTAATAATAAACATTGAATATTGTATGACACTATGGTGTTTGTGATTGTTTGTAATGCAGCAGCAACTGATCAGTACAAACTTCTAGTTAGGATCTTACTTGTAGTGAGGGTTTGTTCATTCATTCACTCATTAAAAAAAAAATCAAGTGCCTTACTATATACCAGTTAGAACACCACTAGATAGGTGGCCTTAAACATCGATTGGCTTTCTTTATCTTCTTGACTTCTGCTCTTTACATTTGATGTGAAGAAGCTTATGGTCATTTATAATACATAGACTCTAAGAAATAAAATCAAGACACACAACCCTCAAAGGAAAAATAGTGCTAAAACATCAATTTGAGAAGTGACTAAGAACTGACAGAAACTTAGTCAATTACATGCAAGAAATAAGCAAGCCATATGTAAGTTACACACAACTCTTCAAAAGTATCTTTTAAAGAAGAGATGTTGCAAGGTGAGAGGACTGGCTACTGGGATTTACAATTCCAGCTCCTCCTCTGAGGGTTGTATACCAAAGAAACTCAGTAGGAGTCCCTGGCAGCCTTAGAGGTAGGCTGAGGGGGCTGATGTAACAAAGCCAGGTTTTTCTCTTCCTTGTGTGACTAGCTCCTATCTTTCAGGCCTGGGGAAGGAGCCAGAGCTGATCGGAATGTATTTAGAATGAATCTTCTTAATGAGCTGTCAAGTTCAGTGGAATTGCCAGACCTGGGCTTTAATAATTTCCTGGTTTTTAGTACCTGAGCCTATAAAGATGATATACAGGCCACAAAGGATGGAGAGTGGTCTGCGTGGGGTAAAAAGGTGTGGGGAGGGAAGTTGGAGCTGCCATCATAATAGGTGGCTTGTGTAAACTTATCCATCTGGGTCTCTGGGTTGCACACCTGTCTTTGCAGCTGGAGACAAGGGGATGGAGTGGGGAGAGGTGAAGCAGCTGGGGATAAAATAAGAAAATAGGCAAAGCTTGAATGTGGAGGGCCTCTAGCCTCCCTTTTAACCAAACCCTTCTTGAATCCTGCCTTCTCTTGTCCCCACACTCACTCCTTCCCCATCCTCTTTTCAATCTGTCTTATCTTCTTTTCTCTAGAACAATCTCTCAGTTGTATTATAGGGCACAGTGTTTTAGGACTCTGGGGTTTTGCGGTCATAAAGAGCAGCAGTCCAGACCTTTTATTTTATAGATAGGGAATCTGACACCTAAAGATGGACTGACTTTAACAAATTGACCAGCTGGCCAGTGGCAGACCCAGGATGGAGTGTTTTGATCTCAGATGATGCTGTTTCCATTACTCAAGGGGGGATTATTCCCTGCTAAAAACTTGGGATATTATCAACATCTGGGAATCTTGAAGAACAAAATAGATATGCAAAAGGACAAAAGTCGAAATGAGGAATTTTGAATTTCAAATACATGCAAGCAGGGAAGACATTTGTGGACTGAGGATCCCTCCAGTACCCCTGAGACAAATCTCTGCTATTTCCTACTCTGCCTCAGGGCGAAGGGGGGAAACTTTTTTTAATGACACACCCTCCAAATGTACCTGGTATGAAAGAGGGACCTTCCTTTCGGGAGCCCTATATGCATTGACACTTTGAGGGTTCTAAGCCATTATAAAACTCCCATATTAGCAAATTCTGCCCTATCAAATATGATTGGATACTATTTTGTAATATTAAGGGACATTTCCTCCTTCACCTCCCATTCCTTATACTTTTAGCCTCCATTCACTCAGATAAGGAATTTCAAGCTTACTGTCTTATAGAAGGGCTGACACAATAGAATGCGGTTAAAACAAATAATCTGTGTCTCAAAGAGACTAAATAATGAGTGAGGGCAAAGCTTCTAACTACAACCTGGACAAGACCTCTGGAACTGGAGAGAGGAGGAGAAATGAAGAGGAAAGAGGAAAATGTAGAAAATGACTTTCTTTGGGCTCTATATCTTGTCTACCATTTGCTTATCTCTGGGAAAAAAAAATCCAGTAGATAAGTTTGAGCTTTTGTCAGGAAGTAGGAACTCTGGTGTTATACTGGTTAATTACTGTTACATACAAAACATGCCCAACAATGAGCATTTATTTAACTCCTGCATCTGTGGATTGGATGGGGATGTCTGAGATTGATTGGTTTGAGCTTGGTTTGAACTCTGCTTAGTTCAGCTGGGCTTGTTCACATGTCTGTGTGTTGGCTGGTGATCAGATGATTTAGCTTGGACTCACTAGAGAAGCTTGGCTCTGCTCCACATGTTTCTCATCCTTAGACCAGTGAGATAGCCTCAGCATATTCTTCTCTTTGCTATAGCAGAGGTGCAAGAGAGTGAATGGAAACAAGCAAAGCCTCTCAAGGCCTATGCATGGAGCTGGCACACTGTTCCTTTAATCTCATTTGATTAGCCAAGGCCAGTCATGAGGCAAAATTCAAAGTCAAGAAACAGAGAAATAGAATCTATCCCTTTAGTGGGAGGAACTGCAAAGTCACATGGCAAAAGGTGTGGGTAGAGGAAGATACAAAGAATTGGACCAAACGTGCAACTTATTGTAACAACTTTTCTCAGTAGAACCATAAAAGGTAGCAAGACTTCAGCATATCATGGGAGCAAATATTTGTATAATTTGTCTAGAAGGTAGCTGGGCTTTAGCTAGCCTTACAATGTACTCATATCCCATGGGAATATTTCCTATGACATTGGCCATGGCATAGGTGTAACAGAAAGAGACATACTTGAAGGGGCCATCAAATGGTTATAACCTGGCAATAACCCAACGGCTTAAGGGCTGAGGATCACATGGAATGATGGATGGTCACAATGCATACTTGCATGACTGTATGACAAGCAAAGGCTAGTTGTCCTCTTTCTCCAAAGCTTTGGTGCCATGAAAATCTTCTGGAACTTACACGTGATCTCTAGAAAAGAGGATGTGTGTATCACAGGTGGATGGGGTTTGAGGGCACATAGCCAAACTCGTTGAGATTAAGTTTTTAATTTTTTATTATTATCATTTTTTATTTTTTTGAGACAAAGTCTTGCTCTGTCTCCTAGGCTGGAGTGCAGTAGTGCAATCTCACCTCACTGCAACCTCCGCCTCTTGGGTTCAAATGATTCTTGTGTCTCAGCCTCCTGAGTAGCTGGGATTACAGGCGTGTGCCACCATGCCTGGTTAATTTTTTTGTATTTTTAGTAGAGACAGGGATTTGCCATGTTGGCCAGGCTGGTCTCAAACTCCTGGCCTCAAGTAATCGGCCCGCCTTGGCCTCCCAAAGTGCTAGGATTACAGGTGTGAGCCACTGCACCCAGCCTATTTTTTTTTTTTTAAACTTTGACATATGCCAGGCATTGTGGCTCACATCTGTAATCCCAGCAATTTGGAAGCCTAAGGCAGGAGGATTGCTTGGGCCCAGAAGTTCCAGACCAGCCTGGACGACATAGTGAGACCTCATCTATACGAAATATTAAACAAAATAGCTGAGTGTGGTGACGTATGCCTGTGATCCCAGTTACCGGGGAGGCTGAGGCAGGAGGATTGCTTGAGCCTAGGTTTAGTGAGTTATGATCAAACCACTGCATTCCAGCCTGGGTGACTGAACTAGACCCTGTATCAAAAAAAAAAAAAAATTTGGCATCAACTAAAACGTCTTACAGCTCACCAGTTTTTATAGTCCACTGAATAATTCATTTGAGTACTCCAGCAATAAAGTATTCTAAATAATATAGACCAGAACTGTCCAACAGAGATATAATATTAGCCACATATGTAATTTTAAATTTTCTAGCAGCCACATAAAAAATATAAAAAGAGATGGGTGAAATTAATTTTAATAATACATTTTTACTTAACCCAATATACTGAAAATATTATGAGATTAATTTTTTATCACTAGTTGGAATGGGGGACTGAAATAGAAGTTAAGTTTACAATCACATTTCTAGCATACCTGAGGTTCTGGTTTGCAGCTGATACCAGCTATCCCTATGCACTCCCTATTCTTTAATGTATCCACAGGTTGTGTTTTCTGAATAAGTCATTGCTTTCTTATACCGCTCTGCTTTCAATATCAGAACTAGAAGTTGGCTTTCTTGTCACCAAGCAACAATTTTCTTTTATAACTCCATGAAAGTCATTGAATACAGAGTAGAAATCGTATCCTTGAGAGACTAGATGATCAATTAAACTCACCCACTAAATGACTTGCTCCAGGACACTAGCTTTGTGACCCATGATTCAGATTCTTGCTGAATGGTCTTAAGAGTTACTTCATAGTCTGGCCCTTCTATATTGCCCTCAAATATTAAATTCAGAAATTTCCAGAGTCTGTGGTGCAGTTTTTCTCGTTTGAGCCATCTCTGAAACTCCTACCCTTCCCTCAACCTCATGAAAGTGAAGAAAGTCAAGGGTAGGTTAGGAAGATTTCAATGAACATTTAAACTTAGTTCTCTTTTTCCTTCTTAAATATGCTCTCAGTACTAACATCAACACAGTTTCAAGTGTTGCTAATATTTCCTAATAAAAGGATCAAAAATGAAAAAAAGATGCTTTGGGCATATTTTACTTTCAACTTTGTAAACAAATTACACTGAAGTTTTACTCCTGGGATAACTATGGTTGGCTTTTCTTCAATTAAAAGAGAAACATGTATTGATTTACTTACATATGGCATCACTTAATATTGGGGTATAGGTCCGTTGAATTAAATAGTTTCCTTGGCCATGGCAAAACTCAGGGTAGGATCGATGTGCAAGTAAAAGGAAGAAGATGAACGAGCAAACAGATGCAGTACTCTTTATTCATTGGCTTATTTAAATCTTAAAAGACCCCGTGAGACACTTGGCATTAACCTCATGTAGCATAATGTTTACAAACCATTCCCATAACTCAGGCAAGTTTTCCTTTTAGAGTAGTTGGCTGTACAGTGATACCTCAGAGATACTGTGGATTCAGTTCCAGACCACAGCAATAAAGTGAATACTGCAATGAAGCAAGTCACACAATTTTTTTGTTTTCCCAGTGCATATAAAAGTTACTGTACTGTACTGTAGTCTATTAAGTTTTTAATAGTATTATGTCTAAAAAAACCCAATGCATACACCTTAATTAGGAAATACTTTGCTCTCATTAAAAAGTGGGCAAAGGGTCTGAATAGATATTTCTCAAAAGAAGACATACAAATGGCCAACAGGTATATGAAAAAATACTCAAAACACTAATTATCAGGGGAATGAAAATCAAAGCCACAATGAGATATTATCTTACCTCAGAATGGCTATTATTAAAAAGACAAAAATAACAAATATCGATGAGGAGGTGGAGAAATAGGAACTCTCATACACTGTTGGTGGAGATGTAAATTAGTAGAACCATTATGCAAAAAAGTGTGGAGATTTCTCAAAATCTTAAAAAAAAAAAAGAGATCTACCATGCAATCCAGCAATCCCATTACAGGATATTTATGCAAAGGAAAATAAATCAATCTTTCAAAGACATACCCTCCACCCCCATGTAGTCTATACTAGATGCAGTATAGTGTAAATGTAACTTTTACATGCACTGGGAAAACAAAAAATGTGTGTTACTTGCTTCACTGCAATATTCACTTTATTGCAGTGGTCTGGAACTGTATCCACAATATCTTGGAGGTATTACTTTACAGCCAACTATTCTAGAAGGAAAACTTGCCTGAGTTATGGGAATGGTTAGTAAACATTATGCTACATGAGGTTAATGCCACGTTATTGCGGCACTATTCATAATAGCCAAGATATGGAATCAATCTAAGTGTCCATCAAAGGATGAATGGATAAAGAAAATGAGATGTATATATACACAATAAGATACTATTCATCCATAAAAAGAATGCGATCCTCTCATTTGCAGCAACATGGATGAAACTGGAAGTCATTATGTTAAATGGAATAGGCCAGGAAGAGAAAGACAAATATTGCAAGTTCTTACTCATTTGTGGAAGCTTAAAGTAGTGATCTCATGAAGGCAGAGAGTAGAACAATATTACCAGAGGCTAGGAAGGAGATGGGGGAATGAAGAAAGGTTGGAAAATGGGCACAAACATACAGTTAGATAGATGGAATACATTCTAGCACAGTAGGGTGACTATAGTTAGCAATAATTTACTGTATATTTTAAAACAGCTATAAGGGAAGATCTGAAATGTTCCCAACACACAAAAAACATTAAATATTTGAGATGATGAATATCCTAAATACTCCGATTTGATCATTACACCATTGTACGCATATATCAAAATATCACGTGACTGATACATATGCACAACTATTATGTACCAAGAAAATGTTAAAAAGTGTTTTGTTGCTAAACAATGCTAATGATCATCTAAGCCTTCAGCAAGTCCTAATCTTTTTGCTGGTGGAGGATTATACCTTGAGGTTGATGGCTGCTGACTGATCAGGGTGGTTGTTGCAGAAGTTTGGGGTGGTTGTGGGAATTTCTTAATATAAGACAACAATGAAGTTTGCTGTATCAATTGATGCCTCCTTTCACAAAGGATTTCTCTGTAGCATGCAATGCTGTTTGATAGCATTTTCCCCATGGTAGAATTTCAAAATTGGAGTCAATCCTCTCAAACCCTGCTGATGCTTTATTAACTAAGTTTATATAATATTCTAAATCCTTTGTTGTCCTTTCAACAATGTTCACAGCATCTTCACCAGGAGTAGATTCCATCTCAAGAAACTACTTTCTTTGCTCTTCCACAAGAAGCAACTCCTCATCCTTTAAAGTTGGATCTTGAGATTGCAGCAATTCAATCATATCTTCAGGCTCCACTTCTAATTTTAGTTCTCTTGGTATTTCCTCTATATCTGCAGTTACTTCCTCCACTGAAATCTTGAACCTCTCAAAGTCATCTATGAAGGCTGAAATTAACTTCTTCCAAACTCTTGTTAATGTTGATATTTTGACCTCCTACTATAAGTTGTGAATGTTTTTAAGGCATCTAGAGTAGTGAACTCTTTCCAGAAGATTTTCAATTACTTTGCCCAGATCCATCAGAGGACTCACTATCTATGGGAGATATAGCCTTATGAAATGTATTTCTTATATAATAAGACTTGGAAGTCAAAATGACTCCTTTACCCATGGGCTACAGAATGCATGTTGTTTTAACAGGGATGAAAACAACATTAATATTCTTGTACATCTTCATCAGAGCTCTTGTGACTAGTGCATTGTCAATTAGCAGTAATATTTTGAAAGGAATCTTTTTTTTTTTTCTGAGCAGTAGGTCTCAACAGTGGGATTAAAATATTTGTAAACCATGCTGTAAACAGATGTGCTGTCATCCAGGCTTTGTTGTTGCATTTATAGAGAACAGGCAGAGCAGACTTAGTGTAATTCTTAAGGTCTGTAGGATTGCTGGAATGATAAATAAGCATTGACATCGACTTAATATCACTAGCTGCATTAGCCCCTAACAAGGGAGTCAGCCTGTCTTTGAAGTTTTGAAGCCAGGCATTGACTTCTCACTAGCTATCAAAGTCCCAAATGGCATCTTCTTCTGATAGAAGGCTGTTTTATCTATATTAAAAATATATCATTTAATTGAGCCACTTTCATCAATGACATTTGCTAGATCTTCTGCATAACTTACTGTAGCTTCTACATCACCACTCGCTGCTTCGGACCTTGCACTTTTGTTTTATAGAGATGGCTTCTTTCCTTGAACCTCATGAACCAACCTCTACTAGCTTCAAAATTTTCTTCTGCAGCTTCTTCACCTCTCTCAGCCTTTATAGAATCGAAGAGAGTTAGGGCCTGGCCTGGATTAGTCTCTGTCTTAAGGGAATGTTGAAGGTGGTTTGCTCTATCCAGACCATTAAAACTTTCTCCATATCAGCAATAAGACTATTTTGCTTTCTTATCTTTTGTGTGGTCACTGGAGTAGGACTTTAAATTTCCTTCCCATTCATGACTTGGCTAACTGTTTGGCTCAAGAGGCCTACCTTTTGTCCAATCTTGGGTTCAACATGCTTTCGTCACTAAGCTCAACCATTTCTAGCTTTTGATTTAAAGTGAGAGACATGCAACTCTTCCTTTCCCTCGATCACGTAGGTGGCATCATAGGGTTATTAACTGGCCTAATTTTAATATTATTGTGTCTCAGGAATTGGGAGGCCGAGGAGAGTGAGAGAAACAGGGGGACAGTCGGTGGATGGAACAGTCAGAACACTCACAGTTTTTGATTATGTTTGCCATCTTACCTGGGTGTAGTTTGTGATGCCCCAAAACAATTACAGTAGTAACATTGAAGATCAGTGATTACAGAGCATCATAACAGAGAAAACCATATAATAATAATGAAACAGTTTGAAATATTGTGAAAATTGCCAAAATGTGACCCAGAGATATGAAGTGAGCACATACTGTTGGAAAATTGCCAATAGACTTGCTTGACACAGGATTGCCACATACATTCAATTTGTAAAAAATGCGTTATCTGCAAAGCACAATAAAATGGAGCACAATAAAATGAGGTATGCCTGTATTAGGACTTGGTGGGGAGCCACCTACATGCATAGGATGTCTGGACGCCAACAGATTAAATGTTTGTGGAAACAGTCATTCATCATTCTTATTGGGTGGTCACCAGGCAAGGGGCTGCCACAGATGGAGCAAAGTTTCTCCTACTTAGAGACTGGTTTTAATGGTTGGACTTACGTGCCTATATTGAGAAGTTCTCTGTTGAGTAGAAGCGAGGCAGTTGCCTGGCAAAGACTTTTGTTCAACGTTGTTCCCCGGGCTCACAGACCACACCCCTTGCACCTTTGCAGCATATGCATTGGGGTGTGCAGCGGGAACGGAGGAAATGCTTATTGAAAAACTCTCCAGTATCAGGTCAAACTACAGAAAACCATGCCAGATCCAGTGTGTTTCTTCCCTTATCTCCCTCCAAGTCCTCACCATCCTCCAACTGGAAAAACACACACACAGTCTCTCTCTTCCAATTTTGTGCACAAATGTGAACATCTTAAATCATTAGCACCTGGGAGGAAACCCTCTTTATGCAACAATAACAACGACAACAAAAACAACAACAAAAAGCCTAGGACTTTTCTCATCTCCCCTAGTGGAAAATATTTATTTCTTCCTACAGAGGATGGGGAAGAGTTGGAGGAAAGAGTGGGTTGTCTTTCTCTCTTGAATGGGCTCTGTCACTATTAATGACACTAAAATAAAGAAGGAAAATCCCCGTATTTCGTATGGGGTTTTCGTATTGGAAGAGGCTGGGTGACTGTATCTTGCTATGCTTCTTCCATGGAACAAAAATTGAAGCACATACAAGTTCATTTACTGAAGTGCCCACAAAAAGTAAATGACATAATGTACGTTAAAATTCGGGGTTTCTCTGACTCCAACAGTTATGATATTTCCACTCTTCCAAAACATATAGCTTTTGAGTCTGGCTCTGACTAAAGATACATTGTGAGCAAAAGAAAAAAAAAATGGACCATTTAAATTTAGCCCTGAGACTTGGGGTATACAAGACACGGAATGCGTTGTGCAGGAAGAAATAAATCCAAATGCCCTCTTTGTTCTTTATTGCCACTCCCCTCCTCTCATATAAATGCTCAGCCCAGAGCTCAGGCAGTAGTTGGATTTGGGAGGGTTAAGGAATGTTAACTAAAATAAGCAAAGCAGAGATGCGTTCCAATTCCATTAGAGCTCAGCCTAAAAGCACTTTCCTTTATATGAGGGAAGCAAAGATCAAGTGAAAGACAGTTGCCAGATCCTTTGCTCATTTCCTGGAAGCTAATGGACCATGAGGGGAAGGATGTTTATGCAACTATAGATACAGCCAAAGAATGTGCTCTTAAACTGTTGTCTGGGGGTTACAAATGTGCCTTACTTTCATAACACACTTTGTCTGTGTGATGAAGTCAGGAATTTCAGAAGCCTGTTCCATTCTTTCCTTTTAGGTTGATCCAGATATAGGCATTGTATTGATTGATTGATTGATTTAATGAGCACTAATTAGCTCAGGAAGGAATTACAGAAGTCAACCTGAGACCCAGTATCTCTCAGCTGGGTTCTTATTAGAGTCAGTGAGTCAGTCTCAGGGGTGATTGATTGATTGACTCACTCATTTATTCACCTGTTTTCCAATTTGCAAGTTTGTGTGCTTTGCAAAGTACTCGGTCAATCATTCAAGATACATGGTTTTTAACCTTTCTCTCTCTCAACACATCGCAAGGTTGAACATTATTTATTAACAGGGTATAGACTGTATTGGAAAGATGTATAACTATATTAAACTCGTAATTTTCAATGGTAATTTCTTAGAATGCAACTAAAATACACAATTAAAATACAGTAAGTTTAAAGACAAATTGTAGAGATGAGACGGAACTATGGCAGAAATTCATAAGATAGTTTGTAAATGACTGATATTCAGGAAACATTTCTATGTGCTGTGGGGGATATATGAAGTTACCTTTCCTTGAAGGAGCTTACACTTGATATGAAAAGACAAGACAAGAATTTTACAGAAGAAAACCTATACTATTTTATAGATAATATGCTTTCCAAGTTCAGAGGAAGGGCAGGGATGGATGAAGTGGAGATGCCATGGGATGACTTCATGGGTGATGTGGAATGTGACTGGATTTGAAGGACAAGAGGGTTTGGAGGGTGGAGACAGGAATGAAGAATGCGGTGTAAAGAGAATGTAGGGCAGAATCATGGGGTGCACTATTTAGAGGGGGAATGGACCCACTATCCTCTCCTGAACCTATGGCAGACATACCTGAATCAGTATTGTGGACATTTGCTGGATTAAAAAAATACTTATTTATTTGTCACTCTGCATCTATTTTTACTTCCTTGATAATGCTTGCTTTCTTATGGGGCATTAGTTTTTTGTCATTTATGATGGTTTGACAGGATTTTCCATCAAAGTGCCTGTGACTCTTAGCTAAGTGGTAGGCCTGTGATCCAAGTTGGCTCATTGAACCCTCTTTGGTGAATTTGAGCCTTTTTTTTTTTTTTTGAGACGGAGTCTCACTCTGTTGTGAGGCTGGAGTGTAGTGGCGCGATCTCAGCTCACTGTAACTTCTGCCTACTGGGTTCAAGTGATTCTCCTGCCTCAGCCTCCCAAGTAGCTGGGACCACAGGTGCGTGCCACCATGCCTGGCTAATTTTTTTTGTATTTTTTTTTAATAGAGTTGGGGTTTCGCTATGTTGGCCAGGATGGTCTCCATCTCTTGACCTCGTGATCCGCCCTCCTTGGCCTCTCAAAGAGCTGGGATTACAGGCGTGAGCCACCATGCCCAGCTGAATTTGAGCCTTTAAGAAAAGATGGACAATCCAGGTGTTAGCTCATTTACCCTTGCAGCTCTGCCCTACCAGAGTTTTTCATCAGCTCCTGTCCTCTGGAGTCCCTGGCTCCTGGACCTTCTGAGTCTGGTTCTCAGCTGTTGCCTTGATTCTGTGAGCCACCTCATACCCTCACAGTAAATCCTCTGTCTGCTTCAGTTAGCCAGTGACCAGCTGGGGTTTTTAGTTGCAAGCAAGAGAAAACAAACTCTGGCTAACTTATAGAGAAAAATATTGGGAAGGTATCAAATGGCTCTCAAAACTGATGAGAAGCCTGGGTCAACAAGTTTTAAAACATAGATGGGAAGCAAAGGAAACTGCATAGCTGGAATCATAGCCAAGGTCACGTCACATGAAAAGTCCGTCAAGGACATGTTGGTGCAACCCTGGACACCTGGCCACTTCCTTTGGACACGAATGCTGTCCCTTGCACTATCCTTTGGCTTGTCCCTTGGCCACTGCTGGACACTGCATGCTGTCCCTTCCACGATCCCCACTGGGCACTGGAAGAAGGTATTTCTGGTGCTACTTACACCAGCTTCAAAATCCTAGATAGAAAGATTTGAAAGATAGAAAGATCTAAAGCTGGAGGACAGATCTGCCCTCTCTCATATAGTGGTAGATTCCTCAGTTACAGAAAAGGAGTTCAGGTGTTGGTGAAAAAAATTCTACTTTAACAGACATAAGGCTGTGGTACCGAGGTGGAGGGTCTCTAGTGGATCTGATTTTTCTCTCTGGCTTGCCACTTCTCTCATATTTTGAGCTGGAAACATTAGCTTGCATTTTCTGTAAGAAGCATCACAAATTTATGGGTTAATAACACTAATAGTCTTAATGATGATGATGATGGTGATAATGATAATAGCAGCTATTTAGTGAATGCCTCATACTTTCTAGGCATCCTTTTAGGTGGGAATGCATATAATCTCTAATTCTGAATCTTCACGATGACTCTGTGACATAGGTTTCAACACTCTCTTTTTACAGATGAGAAAGTGTAGGTTTAGAGGGATTAAGATCACTCAACCACATGTGCCACAGCGAGGAATGAAATCCATGTGTATCTGACACCAAAGGCATTTGGTATTTCCTTTTCCTTTGTGAAACAGTGTCCGTTGAACTTTTTTCTCAAATGTGGCTAAGAAAGCCATCCCATGGCTAATTTGTACATTGCTTATCTGATTACAGATCAGGGCTGACTGCATCAGTGTGGCAGTTCAAAATGGTGGAAATACCTTCCCAACACTGTTGGGAAGACAAGAGATTGTGCCCAGGCAGCCATCAAGCCTTCCAGTTATGTATTCTTTTAAACGTCGTTACACACACACGCAGAGCCACTGGAGCTCTCTTGAAAAATCTCTGAATTGTGGATTTTACATTAAAGCTACATCTTGTAGCTTTAGGGTAAGGCAGTGGGAACAGGAAGGAGTGAGGTTTACCAAACAGAGGTAAAAAAAAAAAGGTCTAGGTTTTTCTGCATTCCAGATGTGCTGGAAAAATAAGATTCAGGTTACCATCTGTTTGATTGCAAGACAAGAAATAAAAATAATTTGGAAATCTGTCCTTCAAATTGTAATAATTCCATGCTTGCCTTTGTTATCCCAAGAAAGGGATAATAGAGGTTATGATTTCTCAGTAGGGCTCTGCTGGACATCTCTTATGTAATAACAACTCCAAATGATCTCAGGCCTTTTATTCCAGCCACTTTGGCAACTTGAGGCTTATACTAGCTTCAAGTAGGGGCAATCCAAGTGCTCTTCTCTTACTTCTTGCCATGGACCTATCTGACCTCATGATGTTGGCCACCTATGGGAATAGCCACAACCCTCAAATGCAAAAGAGCCAATGCCCCATGGTATCACCCATGGCCAATGGGAGAGACAAACTGATAAATAAAATGCTCCTTCTTTATTTCCCTAGTGGGTGGCTCAGAGATGCACTATAGTGGGTGTCCAGGAAGGTTCTGGGGAATCAAGGAACCAGGAGCCCCTAGTAGTGACCATCTCAGTAGCACATCCTTGTGTTGACCTTCCTTTCTTTCCTATTTCCCTTCCCCTGTCCTTTACTAATTCCTACTTTCAGGGATAATGTCTCCAGATAAATTATGCACACTTTTAAACATTTGCATCAGGTTCTTTTTCAGGGGGTGACTCAGGCAAAGAAAGATTCTAAGCATAATAATAATGAATAACTCAAATTGGCTTAGTATTTTACAATATACTTAGCTTTTGCACACAATACTCTTATTTGCACAACAACCTTGTACAGTATGTGGTACATGAATTATTATTATTCTTCCATCCTAAGCTAAGATTCCAAAAGGTAAGGCAGTTTAATCAAGGTCATACAAAAGTTAAAGGTAGATCTGGAGAAAAGAATATTGTTTCTTGGGTGCTTAGTTCAGTGTTCATTCTACTCTGACTACATTTAGAGTCCTGGAACACTTCCCTAGGGTTGTGCAAACTGGAACAATATTCCAGAATTTTGCCTTTACTCGACTTTAATTGTCAGTGTATTAAACTATATGACATGTATAGATTAATGATTCAAATGACTGTAGGTGCCCACTTTATTTGCAGCCCTATGTTTCCTGAAACTTTTCTTTTCTTTTCTTTTTTTTTTTTTGAGACGGAGTCTCCCTCTGTGGCCCAGGCTGGAGCGCAGTGGCGCGATCTCAGCTCACTGCAAGCTCCGCCTCCCGGGTTCAAGCCATTCTCCTGCCTCAGCCACCACTACACCCGGCTAATTTTTTGTATTTTTAGCAGAGACGGGGTTTCACTGTGTTAGCCAGGATGGTCTCGATCTCCTGACCTCGTGATCTGCCCGCCTCGGCCTCCCAAAGTGCTGGGATTACAGGCGTGAGCCACCGCGCCCGAAACTTCTTAAGCAAGCGTTGAGCTCTTTCACTTCTATAGGTTTTTATGTGAAGCTAGACTGTTTTATAAGCAGCCCCTTCCCTGGAAAAAAGGCAGGAAGAAGTTATGATAATAAAAATAGCTGCCATTTATTGAGAGTCAGCCACTGACTGACTCAACAAATGAGAGTCAGTCAGTGCTTTCCAGGTTATCTTGATTAATCCTCAAAAGGATCCTGTGAGGCAGGTACCATTAATATCTCCATTTTGAGAAACTGAAGCACAGAGAAATTAAGCAACTTACCCAGGCTCACACAGCTAGTAAGCAGTGTAGTCAGCATTTGAACACAGGCAGTCTGACTCCAGAGCTCACGCTCTTAAACATTATGATATACTTCCTGGGTGAAAAAAGGTATTTGGTATTGCTCATTTTGTCGTTTCATATTAAATGATAACTCTATTGCCTGGTTTCCTTGAGTCTGGAAAAGGATGGTAAAGTAGTTTCTTTTAATAGAATATCACTTCATCAACTCTGTTTTACAAAATTTAGCAAGGCCTGACTATACTGAAGTTATCACTCTGCCTATAACACTAACATTTAGCAAAGAACTAAAGAGGAGGGTTATTTGTGAACTTTTTCAAATGTATGGAGTTTCTTATAGGTGAAAGTATGATGAACTATATGAGAAAATATAGGCATCATGTTAAGAAATTAGTTCATCTATTTTGAATCCTCATATGTATTAGAAGTTATTTCTAAAAAGTTGAATCATTCTTATATTAAAAAATTAAACATCAAACTTCTAATGAATTAAATGGAAAAGATTAAGTGTAATATTAATGAATAAGAATTCTAAAATAGAACATCTTCAGGTACATTCTAAATATTGAAGAGCTTTGATTCTCAAACAGAGGAGGGGAAGAGGTGAATCAGAATCACATGGTATAAGTGGGCATGGCCAGGCGGGGACCCTGGGAGAGGCCAGCAGACTGGAGGGTGCTCAGATTAAACTGACCCCATCCCACAGCAAGATGGCCCTGCTCTGTCCAGGTCCGAAAGTAAAAAAATAACGTACGCTGGCAAGGCTGTGGAGAAAAGGGAACACTTATACACTGCTGGTGGGAATGCAAATTAGTTCAGCCACTGTGGAATGCAATTTGGAGATTCTCAAATAACCTAAAATAGAACTGCCATTCGACCTGGCAATCTCATTACTGGGTATATACCCAAAGGAAAAGAAACTGTTCTACCATGAAGACACATGCAGGCGTATGCACATTGCAGTACCATTCAAAGAGGTGGAATCAACCTAGATGTCAATCAATGGCAGACTGGATAAAGAAAATGTGGTACATATATACCATGGAATACTACACAGCCGTAAAAAGAATAAAATCATGTTCTTTGCAGCAACATGGATGGAACTGGAGGCCATTATCCTAAGTGAATTAACGCAGAAACAGAAAACCAAATACCACATGTTCTCACTTATAAATTGGAGCTAAACAGTGAGTACACATGGACACAAAGAAGGGGGCAATGGAAACTTGCCTGCTTGAGGGTGGAGGTTGAGAGGAGGATGAGGATTGAAAAACTTCCTATCAGTTATAATGCTCATTATGTGGGCGATGAAATAATCTGTACACTAAACCCCCATGACACGCAATTTACACATATAACAAAACTGCATATATACCCTCTGAACCTAAAATAAAAGTTGGAAAGAAAAAGAAAACTGCCACCAGTTAAAAAAAAGAAGAATCACATGCTGTATATATACACCTCTGCTTCCTTACCTGTTTGAATGAATCCTGACATTTGCCACAACATGGATGGACCTGGGTGACGCTATGTTAAGTGAAATAACTTAAATCAGAAAAAAATATTGCATGATCTCACTTATACATGAAATTTTTAAAAAGGGTCAAATATATAGCATGAAACAGTGGTTACCAGGGTCAGAGAGTGGGGGAGGGAATAGGATGGAGTAGGTCAAAGTATACAAAGTAGCAGATATGTATGATAAATAAGTTTGAAGATCAAATGTACAATATGAGGAATATAGTTATTAATAGCATATTATATCAGGACTTTAGCTAAATGAGTAGATTGTAGCTCCTCTTGCTACAGGGAAAAAATGGGTAACTGTGAAATCATAGAAATGTCAATTTGTTTCATCATCATAACCATTTACTACACATATGTATCCTATAATATCATGTTGTATGCCTTAAATATACACAATAACATTTATTTATGGGAGACAGGGTCTTACTCTGTCATCCAGGCTAGAGTGCAGTGGTGCAATCTTGGCTCACTGCATCCTGGACCTCCTAAGCTCAGGTGATACTTCCACCTTAGCCTTCCAAGTAGCTGGGACTATAGGTGCGTGCCACCACACCTGGCTAATGTTTGTTTGTTTGCTTGTTTTTTGGTAAGAACAGGGTTTTGCCATGTTACCCAGGCTGGCCTTGAACTCCTGGGCTCCAGCAATCTGCCTGCCTGGGCCTTCCAAAGTGCTGGGATTACAGGCGTGAGCCACCGTGCCCAGCCTCAATAAAATTTATTTTAAAAAAGAGTCACATGATGAGGATTGTTCTTCAAGGTGATTATAACCAATTTGTAGTTTTTTTTCAGCTATGTAAAGGATGTTCTATTTCCCCACATCCTCCATAAGGCTGGTGTTACCCAGACTTTCTAATTTTGCAAATCTGGTAGATATGAAATGGATGTCATTGCTTTTTAAACATAAAATTTCTTAAATGAAGGAGGTTATTTATGAAGTATTCTTTTAACTTGATGACCTTATTAATAGACCAACTTCTCTTCCTACACCCTGCCTGTCATTTAGGCTAAGCCACGAGAGCTAGAGTTACAGGAGAGAAGAGAGCATGTGCTGCACGGAACAGCAATGTTCACAAATAGGGATGAAAGAAGGTATGACGTGCAGGTAATTCTTATCAGCAGGAAGAGGAAGGAGAAGCTTTTCTGGTAGAGATTAGAGGGGAGAGAGCAGAGAGGAAAAAGTCTCCTCCACTCCACTATCCTCCAATCACCAATGGCATGGGATCACCTGAGGTGAGACTACTTAATATTCAATAAAACAAACCAATGTTTTTTTTTCCTGCACATATGATTTGGTCTTTGTAAAAATGGTGACCCATATCCCCAATATCAACATACCTGAGTTCCATCTGTTAAGCCTTTAATAGAGTGTCAGGTGTTATGCCAACTAACACTTCATCTATACTGTGTAATTATCCAAACTGTCATATAGGAGGTGAGACAATGGGATTTTTCTTCTTTTACGTATACGTATAAGGAAACTGAAATATGTGAGGTGAAGGAACTTGCCCAAAGCCACATTGGTAGTAAATAATGGAGCTACTATTCTAATCCAGAGGTGACTAACTCCAGACAGGCACCCCTGACCACTGAATTACCCACACTTTAATTAAAGTACCTGTTGGTAGCAGTCTCATAGGAGAGTGCTGGGTATTAGGACGACAGAATACATTTGAATGCTGTTTCCAGACTTAGAGGTCAGAATAGCTCATGGGACCTTGAGCAGGAAGAGGTTACACATTTTGGTAAGTGATTCTAGCTTGATTGCCTGGGATGACAATAGTCAGTCTAGATAGAGGCAGGCAATTAATTCAGGAAGCCTTCCAGGACATGGTAGATTCCATTATCAGGTGAAAGAATTAACTAAAGGACAATTAAGGATAGTCATTAAGAACTTGGGCTCTGGAGCCAGTTAGACAAAGTTTTGAGTCCTGATCTCTGTTTTTTTTTTTTATAACCTTAGGCAAGCCACTCATCTTCTCTAAGCTATTTTATGACCTGTCAAAAGTGGATAATTTTATATGCTATATACAAATATATATACTTGTGAATTAAATGAGCTACTGTATGTGAAGTCTTTTGTGCAGTACCAGGTATACAGTAAGTGCTACATAATGGGAGCTGTTAGATAATGAGATGGTAGCTGGCAGGTCTGGCAGTATGCAACAACCATGGAGTAGTACCAAAGAAAATTGCTGCTGACTTGTGCAATGTGAAATCACCATGAGGAAAGTTTGACAAGTAGTCAATGGACATACAACTGTGGACTTTTGAAAAAAGATCTATCGTATTGGCAGCATTTCATCTCAAAAACACATCCACATCCGTGCACCTAGGCATTGAGTTCAGTTGCCGTGCCCATGTGGCTTACTTTGGAAGGAAGGGAGCTGAGGCAGTTTCTTTAATATTACTGCTGAGGGAATATCTCCAAGGACATCTGTTTTCATAGGTCTTTTATGTTGGCTTCAAGAAAACTTGTAAATGAGGTCAGTACCTCTTGACTATTTTGAAGGTTTGCTCTTTGTAGTGACATGCTCTCAAGTCTTCTAGAGGTGATTTTTAGAAAGTAATGAGAAGAAGGAAACCAGCATTCCAATTGGTAATTGTAAAGTCTTACAATTTCCCCATGGGTGGAAAAGGGTATGATTTCTGAATGGGGAAAAGAGATATGATGCTTTGTAATGAGTTGTTCTTTGTTTAAGATAATGGCACTCTTGACCTGCAATCCTTGGCTATGCTGGTTGATTCATTTTATCACTATTGGGTTGGATCAGTACTGAGCTTTCTACCTTAACACTCCCGAGGTAGATGTTGGGATGATGGTGTTTGGCTGCCTGTCTGGAGAATCACTCTTTATCTCTTGGCCTCATTTTTTCCTGAATGTAACTGTAGAGTTAACCAACAGAACTGACTGGCCATGGCATGTGTTTTATTGCCGTGTGTGTGTGTATTTCCATAAAATTGCAATTTCTCCATTCAGGCCCTAAGAATTAAAATCTTGAGCACAAGAGGAGCACAGGCAGGGAGAATACTGAAAGAACAGCACAAGGTAGTGAAGAATCCTGTCAAGAGGAGATGACTATTTTTATTCTGTCTGCCTGAACAGAGAGCTCTTGTGATACATTGACTCTGAGAGAGCAGGTGAGACTCGGTGCTCAGATGAGACACGAATGGTGAGGCAGCCACACACCCGAAAGGTCAAATGCTCATTGTCCTCCTGTCTCAGAGAGCCTGATATTGACTACAGAGCTCCCTTGTTTTTTCTTTCCTTCCATCAAACTGCTTTTATACAAGAGCCATTAGCCCCAGCTCTTCCTGTCCTGAAAGGGCCAGGATTAGAGAGGGCTGGGCAGTTACAGGTACTTGGAAATGGCAGCTTTTGTCAGTTTATTGCCTTTGAAAAGTAAGCATCAGAGAGAGGGGGGCAAAGCCCTAAACACTGCCATGGGTAAGGGGATTTAGCATCCTTTATTGAGGACTAAAAGAGTAAGAGTTTTACCTCTTCGTCTAGCTACCCATTTTTTCCTCTCATTAATCTTATAGAGGAGTAAAGGTCAACCCAGAGCTTCTGTCTGAACTGACTTTTGTTCCAATAATTATACCTCATCCTACATGTTCTTATGTTCTTTTTGTCCACCCTAAGCATCTTCTCTTGAGCGTTTGCTACATTTAAAACTTTACCCCAAACTTTCCTTTCTCCCCACCACAAAGAAGACTTCTAAATGTAAGTGAATTTCTTCTCTTTCCTCCCAGCCTAACTGGTGCCTGCTTTGCAGATGTCAGCTGGTCTAGTTTATGCCCAAGTCCTGTTACTGAACATTAAACCTAGCATTCTCTATGGGTCCAGAGTAATTTGCTTTTTAAAGAAACAGGGACAATGTGCTATAATTTGTGTGGTCTGTCACCTATAAAAGGTTGTGAAGGCTTATGATGGTTCTTTTTAAATTGTAACTTAAATGACTGAAATAAATTGCTTTAACAAATGGCCTTGTGAAGCACACTCTTGTCAAACTAAATTTCATTCTCTTGGGGGAATCCACAGAAGAAGAATTAAGTAAAGATGAATGCAGTTGAGTCTTTTTAGACCAGTTCCCAAAGGCAATTCTAGGCCCTCAGATATTTCCCAGAAATTGTTGCCATTAAATCTAAAAAACAGGGAAAGTAGTCTCAATATGAGAGACTCAGAGGCCTTCAGTCCGGTTTGTCTTTGGGCAAGTTCTAACACATGTGAAACATTGTTGAACTGGAAGAAACCATTTTGCTGGAGATCACAGAATTTGGCCTTTATCTCTTGGTAAAATCACAATAAGTTGTTCATTGTAGCTGTTTAACAAATGTAAGGAAACCATAGAAATTTAGCCCCTTCTGCCGATTACTACAACTGAAGCAGAATGCTATGTAGAGGCTCATGAGGTGATGAGCCTCACCCCACCTTCAGAATTTCTTTGCTCTAATCTCAGTAATCATCCTTCACCCAGAAATCCTCTTCCCACACCCAGGATCATCCATGTTGGATGTTGAAGCTTGTTTTTCAAGCATCTCTTCTTGGAATGGTGTACTAGTTAGATTTGCTGTATAACACATCACCCCAAAACATAGTGGTTTAAGAAGTAACCATTTATTTACCTTAAAATTCTGTTGGTTAGAAATGTGAGCTGGGTTCAGCTAATTGGCTTTTCTAGTTTGCACTGGATTCATTTATTCATCTTCTGTCAACTGCCAGGCAGTCTTGCAGCTGGTTGGTTTGGTTGGCTTCAGTGGAGATAGGTTATCTTTGTTCCATATGGGAGGTCATCCAACAGCTGGTTAGCCCAGACTTGTCCCTATGGCCACTGGGCAAGATTCTGAGGGAGTGTGGATATGGAAGCTGCAAGGTTTCTTAAGGCCCATGCTCAGAAACTCACACACATTCCCTATTGCCACATTCTGTTAAGCAAGTAAGCCCCAAGGCCAATCCTGATTGGAGGGGTGAAGAAATAAACTCCACCTCTTTGTGGGAGAATCTGCATAGTCACATTACTAGTGATTTGGATACCAGGAGGGGCATGAATGAGACCATTTTTTTTTTTTTTCAAACAGTGATGTCTATATATGTAGGTTTTTTTTTTTTCTTTTGGCCTGGAGGAGACTTTTGCTCACTTGGGATAGCTTTTTAAGCCAATGGAGGCTTATTTTCTATAGAGCTGAGATTGCATTTTTAAGGAGTTTCAAAATATAGGCCTGCAGTTTGACAGTCTCCATGGGACTGAAGTGCCTTCTTTGTCTCTAATTACCAGTGCCATGCTCAACACAAGTGCTCAATGGGGCTGTGTTCCTACGGATGTTCTCTTTAGTACCTACACCACACTAACATCATCTCTGCTGCTGGTTTTCTGTTATGCCCAAACTAATATTATAAACTATTGCCAAAGGACAGCACACCCAAATCTCTATAATCTAATTACATATGTTTTGCTTTATCTGTGGTGATTCCGAATCACTTGCTCTGTTGGTATTTCCATATTCATTCCATGTGTACTTATTGCACATGCAGGTATTATCCAAGGAATGGAGCTGTCTCCATGGCTGGGGAGGTTTGAGTGAGTGAAACCTTGGCTCACACTGCTTTTTTTTTGGATCAGCCTGCTTGAGGAGCTGCCTGGTGCCTGTGTGGGAGCAGATGTAGGAAAGTGCTGTGACCAGGCCAATTGTCCAAAGTCAGGATTTCTTATGGAAAACACATTAAAAACTTTCCCTGAACATCACATCACATACATCTGAGTTCAATGCAAATGTCGAGACAAATCTAAGAGTTGCCTTTTTTTTTTTTTTGATTACTTACTCTTTTGGACTGACCCCATCTGCTTTCCTTCCTTACAGAATAATCAACAGTTGATGGCATAATGCATGCATGGTGCCTTATTTATGGTTTTTTATAGAGTCTGTTGCATGCTTCATTGTGCTTTATGAAACTCTAATCTATTCAGATTATAAATCTTCTCTTCTCTTTTTTGGAAGCAGCTTCCTACAGGACTTAAAATGTAGTAAATATTAAAATGGTAATGCTTTAAAATTGTACTGTGGGGCTGAAGAGTTAATCCTCTAATAATAAGGGCCTCCTATGAGACAGGCACTGCCTAGGTACATTAAATGCATAAATACAAAAATAAATAATTCTCACCGTGACCCTTCAAGTTGGATTTGGTGGTGCTTGTTTCATTAATGAAGTAACTAAAGCTCTTAGCAGTTAATTAACTTAGAAGAGCACAGAATAACTGTGTCGCTAAACCAGAATGGGAACTAAAGTCAGCCTGACTCCAGAACCAGTTCTTTTTCTACTACAATAGAATTCTTAGTATGATAATGGCCTCTGACTGCTGAGTCACTGCCACCATCATTTTGTAGGAATGCACTTACTTTTTCCTGGAAGAAGCAGGGCAATTTATCCCCTTATCTCCTCATCTTTATGATTTCATGACATAGCTACAAAATGGAAGTCATCTTTTAAAAACTCACATGGGATTGGAATGGTAGACATTGCACAGACCTAGGGGAAAGGCACAGACATAGTGGGGGGCATGAGGTGGGTGGAGAGATTCAGAAAAAAAGCTTTTCTGCCAATCTTGAAAGGATGCAGTTTGAAAATTACATATATTAAAACCGAATGCTAAATTGGAAGAATGTACGTCATTAAAAGTGTGGCCAATGTCAGTGTCTTTTAAAAACTCTCAGACATAGGCTATGGCCAGACGGACAACCTCTTCTCTCTCTCTCTTTTTTTTTTTTTTGAGATGGAGTCTCGCTCTGTTGCCAGGCTGGAGTGCAGTGGCATGATCTTGGCTCACTGCAACCTCCAACTCCCTGGTTCAGGTGATTCTCCTGCCTCAGCCTCCTGAGTAGCTGGGATTGCAGTTACATGCCACCACACCCAGTTATTTTTTGTATTTTTTTTTTTTTGGTAGACATGTGGTTTCACCATGTTGGCCAGGATCGTCTGGATCTCCTGACCTCATGATCTTCCCACCTCAGTCTCCCAAGGTGCTGGGATTACCGGCGTGAGCCACTGCGCCTGGCTCCTCTTCTCTCTTGACTCAGAATTGGGTTTGGATGATCTTGCAAGTCCTTGGAGATTTTCTCAAATGAAGGCATCAGGTCAGACTCTTCCTAACATATCTCTTTATTATTATTATTGTTGTTATTGTGAGTTGAAGTCAGTTACATCATAGCTGCTCCAACAAATCAGACGATCAGCTGTATGTAGGCAGTCCAGCCTTTCTCTGCACCCTGATGCTTCTAGGAGTGCCATTGCTCCAGAGCAGCATGCTTCACTCCATTAGCTTGGTTCTAGCAGAAAACCATAGGTTTTATTTCAAAGCTCTTTGGTTCCAGAACAGTATTTCCAAAGGGTGTTCCAGAACAGCACTTCTCAAGTCTGGGAAACTGTTGGAAATTAACAACATGCACCGGCCTATGAAAGGCTCATAGAAATGTTGTGTTTAATGCACCTTCTAAACTTTAATTCTGGGTAGAAATCAAAAGTTCCATTTTAGACCTGTCATGTTTGAGTTGTGGATTATGTATTTGAGTGGAGGTATCCAGGGAGCAAGTGGATCTACGAGTCTGGCCCTCAGGGGAGAGATAAAGACTAGAGAGAAATGTTAGAAAATTATCAGCATATAGATGTTTTCTAGTGCACTGGGAATCCCCCTATTATAAACAGAAAGGAGAAGAGGGCCCAGTCTGGAGCCTGGAACACTCTAGGGAACACATGGCTTCAAGGTGTAATAAAGTCACATTAAATAGGATGGAAAACTTAAAAAAAAACACACACAAAGGAGATGTATTAATTATACTATTAAAACTTAAAAGCTGACCTAGATAATATTCATTTATATAAAACCATGGAAAGTATTCAGTGCTTTTACATTTAACTTTGGGCCTAATAATTTCAAAACAGTGACAGCTTTGCTGAAAATAATGTCTTAAAGAATTTTTCTTCTTCTGACAAACTCTCTTCTCAATAGTCCATAAGAGAGAATAGACAAACTTTTATTTACAGGTCCTGCTGTTTATGGTCCTTGTGGAGCCTCCTGAATTTTGGGTCTGGATGAATTGCTTTGGCTTCAGAGGTTGTGGGGAAGATACAGAAAAGTAGAAGAAAGAAATAAAAGCAATAAAAATGCAAGCTGAAATGAGCAAGGGGACACATTCATGGTCACACATACAAATGTACAGAAAGTAGTGGGGAAATGTAATAATTAATACATGCATCATTGAAGGAAGAAATGTAAAAATATATTCACCAGAACCTACATTCAATGGGGGACAATTAAATTATAATGAGCATCATGAAATCATATATTTTCCCTGACTTTTAAAAAGTAATTTTTAAGGTGATACTATGGAATACTGGAAAAATGTTCCCCAAAGGTGTGTGATATGGTTTGGCTGTGTCCCCACCCAAATCTAATCTTGAATTGTAACTCCCACAATTCCCACATGTCATGGGAGACACACAGTGGGAGATAATTGAATCATGGGGGCAGGTCTTTCTTGTGCTGTCCTTGTGATAGTGAATAAGTCTCATGAGATCTGATGGTTTTATAAAGGGGAGTTCCCCTGCACACATTCTCTTGTCTGCTGCCATGTAAGATGTGACTTTGCTCCTCATTCACCTTCCACCATGATTGTGAGGCCTCCCCAGCCATGTGGAACTCTGAGTCAATTAAACCTCTTTCCTTTGTAAATTACCCAGTGTTGGTCATGTCTTTATTAGCAGCATGAAAATGGATGAACACAATGTGAGCAGGACTCTTTAGTTCTCTTTTCTACTTTCCACATTATTTTTCACATCACTTCTCCCAGATTTCCAGGCTCTTATCCTGCTTGATCATCTCTGTTAAAGAAAATCCTGAGAAGCAATTTACACAGAATATACAGTAGTCCCTCCTTGTCCACAGTTTTGCTTTTTGAGGTTTCAGTTACCCATGATCAACCATGGTCTGACAATATTAAATGAAAAATTCCAGAAGTAAACAATCAATGAATTTTAAATTGTGTAACATTCTGGGCACCCAGGGTCTCACCCAGTCCTGCTGCTCCACCTAGGATGGGAATCATCCCCTTGTCCAGCATATTCACACTGCCTACACTCCCCACCCTTTACTCAATGAGTAGCCAGCTCGGTTATCAGATCGACTGTGATGGTATTGCAGTGCTCGTGTTTGTCGCCCTTATTTGATTTCATAATGGCCCCAAAGTGCAAGGGTACTGATGCTGACATATTGCTATAATTGTTACATTTTATTATTGTTGTTGTTAATCTCTTTCTGTGCCTCATTTATAAATTAAGCTTCATCATGGGTATGTATGGATAGAAAAAAAAAACCCAGTTTTTATAGGATTTGGTACTACCTATGGTTTCAGGCATCTACTGGGGGTTTTCAAACATAAGTCCCACAGATAAGGGGGGACTACCATACAATTCATTCATTTATTCATTGATTGCTGATTAATTTACTTATTCAGCAAACACTATTGAGCACTTACTACGTCTTAGGCACTGTTCTAGTTCCAAGATTACAGCTGTGGACAAAATTCTATATATAAAATGTCTGCTTTCATGGAATTTACATTCAAGTTGGAATGGAGGTAAAATAAATAAATATAGAAATAAGGGACATATGTGTCAGATGGTGGTAATGCTATGGAAAAAAATAAAGTTGGAAAGAGGAGGGATGGTGGTGGGGTTGAAATTTCAGTAGGGCCATCATGGAAGGAATTGCTGACATTTGAGCAAAGATCAGAAGAAAGTAAAGAAGAGAGCTGCGCAGATATCTTGGGGAACATATCTATTTGTTGGAGTAGCAGGGAGAAGAAAATGTTAAACTTAAAGAAGTAAAATGTTAATAATGGCATTTCAGATGATAACTAGGAAGAAAATTTTGTTGCAAAGACCTTCTTGGAGTCCTATGTATCATGCCATGGAAGTCACTGCCAACACTACCAGTGGGAAAGGTCAATCCAGGATAGAAGTTTTGAGTCATTACTTACAAAGATGAAGACTCTGCTCTCTGGCAGATGACAGCCAATGAATGGATCTATTGTAAAAAGTGAGAGGCTCCCAGGAGCATGATAGGATGACAGGAGACATTTGAACATTATTAAGCAGAGAGAGAGAGAGAGAGAGAGCAAGAGAGTGAGAGAAAAGAGAGAGAGAGAGTCCACAGGGATTTATTTACCTATATCATCACAAACAGGGCTGGTTGCTTTGAGCAGTCAGGAAACCTGGTTTGGAGTGAGAAATAGTGGTTGAGTGTGAAGGCCAAGCTCTGAGTGGTAGACATAAGGCAGGTTTCTGGATCTGCTCTCACAGAGGTGAAGTAGGCTGCCCTTCCACTTTTGTGTGGACTGGGAATTGTGTACAGCTCATTGTTTTCGGGTTAAGAGCAAAAGCTTTGGAGCCAGATTTCTAAGATTCAAATTTAAATTCTATCCCTTACCTGCTGTATGAACATAACCAATTCCCTTAACTACTCTGTGATTCAGTTTCCTCATCACCATCTTCTTTGTCATCGTTGTTGTCGTCGTCGTCATCATCATCATCATCATCTGATTCTGGTTCCTATTCTTTCAGTGGCTTTTCCCATTAGTTGGACACTTTTGTCTGCAGCTTTTTCTCTCCCTGTATATTTCTGTGCCTGCCAAGTTATTCCCCAGCACCAGATTGGGCTTTCCTCGGTGTCTGGATTCCTCCTGAGTAGACATCCTGGATGTCACCTGGATACAGGCTGTTTCAATTCAATTGGATCCAAAGTCAACAGACTGTTCTCCCTACAGGAGGAGAGGGTTGGGGGTTTAATATGTTCAGAAAATAAACTCATAGCTAGCATAAAAAGAAAACATTTCCCTTAACAATCTTTGTGAACTTATTTAGTTTAGGGTTTAAAGAAAATGTAGAGGCATCATATGTAGAGGCTATCATAAAAATGATAGCTATTATTTTTTGAACATGTACAATGCACTTGGCACAAGGCTGGATTTTTAAAGAGTACAAATCTCTTAGCAATTCTGCTAGGTAGATATTCTGATGAGGAAGTATGAGGAAACTGAAACTCATAGTAATGACAGATTTATAAGGGACAATGCTAGCTCATGATCTTTCTCTGACACAATTTTCTCCCATATATTGGTTTGATCATTTTTCCTGACCTCTGGATGCCCTATACATGTGTATGAAGCATAACTCAGTTTTAGATGGTAAGGGCAGCTTTTTTCAGTTAACAAATTTAATTATTTTCTTACCATGAAAGTAATACATGTCCAATATGGAAAATTTTGACATAGTAGATAAGTTGTCCAAGGTCATGCTGATGATAGGTGGCAGAGTTAAGGCTCAGCCTTTCCCAGAAACTATGTTCTCAGCCACTATTGTACAAAACCATTTCCCTATATTGGTCTCCTTTGGCTGACTCACCCACAGGGTCAAATACATTGTTATTTAACATACTGGCACATCTCAGTTCAGGGCACTTGTTTGGTTTTGCACACAGTTTCATCTGTCTTTAACATAGATTAACAGTATGGAATTTCTCTTGGCCAAATAGACTGCCAATTTGGGGATAGTAACATTCTCCAGATTAAAAATGTAACTGAAAAAGCCAGTGATGCTAATGGAATTGATGTCCATACATGATAAATTGACTGCTTTTAAAGATTGTCTAGTGATCTGTGAAGTCATGTCTATGCATATTGATAAATTGTTTGCATTGTTTGGCTGGGGGTGTCTCAGGTCACCTCCTTCTTTACCTGTAGTTCTCCAAAGTCTACTTCTGCTAATTGGGATTGTTTTTGAGAATAATACTTTAGGCAGTGGTGGATAAATACATCATCACAATTAGGTTACTTTGTAAATATTTGTTTACTTCTATTTGTTTTCAGTCATAATTAAATGCAGTGAAAGCCCTATAAAGTGATAGAAAATGTGAATCAGGGCCTTAGACCCTTGCTTTGTACATTATAAGTTACACTAGCCAATAACTAGTGACTTTTCCATTTCTCAGATTACTTAAAATCCTCCATCAATCACAACAGTAGGAGAAATTTTAGTGCCTGGGATCATGTTTTAAACAATTTTTGGAGGAAGGGGGTGGTAAAATTGGATATATCTCAGGAAATATTGCAAATTCATTTCCTGTCAGTTGCAGAGAGTGAAGTTTTGTGATATTCATCAGTTGATGATTGGAGGATAATACTCATGAGAACCTGAAATCAGAAGGAAAGCTGATTTTTAGCAAAGGCATCAACACGTCATGATATTAGGGACTGGAACCTATTTCTCATGCCTGAGGTGGAATAAAACAAAATACAGTTTCTTGTCACAAACATATTTAGAGAAATTTAAGAAATCTCCAGTTACAGTTTGATTGTGGCTCATAAGAATAATACTGCATTTATCTTCTCTAATCTATGAGTCTAAATGGAATGTAGACAAAAGTAATGACTGTCCAACTACTTGTCATGGTGGAGCTTCTTTGAGGGTGCTGGTGCAGTAGGAAGAACACTGGTGGTGAAGGCTGAAAGATTTCCTTTGATTTTCAGTTACTCCTCTTACTGATGTGTGACCTTAGCCATGCCATTTAATTTCTCTGAGTCCACATATTCTTATCTATAAAATGGAACTAGTAAAACATCCCTCAGATGTTTGTTATAAGTATTAAATTTTAATGCATGTTAATGCCTACTGCTCAATAAATCTAGGTCCACAATTTAATTTTCAAAATTGTGAAATCTAAAAGTGGTGAAGGTTGTATCCTTGAAACCCTTTGGATGGCAAAACCTGAACTGTCTGATTTGATTTCATTTGGCAGAAAATTTTTTCCTAATCATGTTGTATTAGTTCATTTTCACACTGCTAATAAAGACATACTTGAGACTGGGTAATTTATAAAGGAAAGAGGTTTAATTGACTCACAGTTCAGCATGGCTGGGGAGGCCTCAGGAAACTTAACAACCATGGTGGAAGGGGAAGCAAACATGTCCTTCTTCACATGGCAGCAGGAAGGAGGAGTGTTGAGCAAAAGGGGGAAAAGCCCCTTATAAGACCATCAAATCTCGTGAGAACTCACTCACTATCACGAGAACAGCATGAGGGTAACTGCCCCTATGATTAAATTACCTCCCACCAGGTCCCTTCCACAACACAAGGGGATTATGGCAACTCCAATTCAAGGTGAGATTTGGGTGGAGACACTGAGCCAAACGACATCACATGTGAAGCTATTTATAGTCTTTTTCCACCCTGTGTGAATATTCATAGGTTTTGGTGAATTAATACTAGTGTTTGATTATTTGTGTTGTCTCAGACTCTACAAGGGGTGGTACATAATTTACAATTTAATATATTTCTAAAATGTAAAAAAATCCTGAATTCTGAACCATATGTGACTCCTAGAATTTCTGATAAGGGATTTTAGACCTGCATTTCTTTCCTTTTAGAATGAAGGAATATCATTTTTATATTGGCTTATTCTGGTTAATATTATAATATCAGTCATTTTGAGAAAATAATCTTTAGGATTTTTAAAAATAATTTTTGAAGCGATATTTTTACACTGCCTGAACTAAGATTTATGATCACAATCTGAGAACTATCTTAGAATTCTTCACAAAGACCTTAAGACCTAGAACCTAGTAGCTTTTATGATGAGATAAAAATATCTCAAATTCTGATTTAGTTTGACTGAGTTAAAAGAGACCCTTTTACATTAGTCATAGTTACTTAATAAGTATCTGTTGAGATGAGTTGAAATCCTAAGAAATATGCATGAATTTTAGAATAGTAAGACAGTAGATGGAGGAAGAAAATTTGAATAGATTCTCATTTTTAACATGCCTGACTCAACTTTTGGTCTCTTTTCTGATAAAGTTATATTTTTTATTTAAAAAGACAAATCAGGTACTTTCTTAACTGCTGACTCACACATAAACATTATTCTTACACTTAGCATTGAGTTTGTGTATTTATTGCCAGAAATTGTGAAGACCAAGAAAGTTGCAGATACATATACTAGACAACCCAAAGGTAGGGACTGGGGGTGTCGGGGGGTGGGGGGTGGGGTGGAAACCAGACACTATCCATGGTACTGAAGCAGTCTGGTTCTTTTGCCAAGAGCATAGGCCACTTGCTGAATTATAACAAAAATCAAATGATGAATTGCCTGAAGTACCTGTAGCTCATTTAAAACAAATTCTGGGTTTAATTGAGCCTGTATCAAATAGATCATCCTATATTGAGAAGATGTTTTTGTAGTTTAAGATTTGTAAGAGAGATTATCAGTAGTACTCCAAACACATAGTGAATAGACCAGTGTAATTCACAAGCTACTAAAGAGAAATTATTTTATAGGCTACATACTCACTGGGTAAAAACTAAAGTAATTTATTTAATTATCCTTTCGAGAGCTCTCTACATTAATTTTATGAATGCAATAGAAACACTGAAAAGCCACAGGAAAAATAGGAAATTAACTTATATGAAAGTTGGTTATTAATTTTCCCTTCATATAGAAATACATTTTACTGTGTTTACAACAATGTAATTTCAGAGACAGTGAAAGTGTCTTAACTCACAAAGGAATCAAATAGAAATGGAATCAGAGAAAACATAGTCTGACCCTTTGAAGTGATGGGGGTTTCAGCATGTTAAGGTGCTTGATTTTGGTTCTTAGACCACTCTTGGTGCAACTTTCTTCTAAGATAGATAAATAAATATGGGTAAAGGCACAAGGGTAGGTTTTAGGTAAAACCAGGAGGTAGTAGAAGTGTGTTTTAATAAATTTATTCACCTTCTTTTTCACCTGTGGAGTATTAGTGCCTCCTCAATTCTCTTTTCTCTCTTTTATCAAACCAGCGTTTCCAGGAATGTTTGAATTGGAAACTTTTCCTTGAATTATAGAATGAAAGGCCTTTATGTGTAATATGATTACAGACACCACAGAATAGGAGGTTTTCCAGGCAAGAGGATTATCTTTGTGCCCATGAAATCACCCAGTGAACTTGCTAAGAGCATGCCAGTTATGACATAGAATATTTTTAGCTCATATTCTGTGGAAAAAGTCTAGTAATGACTGAAATCTTGCATTTTTTAGCCTCCTACAATCCATTTTTTTCACAGTGAGTCAGAGGGACCTTTGAAAAATACAAATTATATCACATTCTTTCTCCTATTTAAAATGATTTAATGGATTTCCTTTATCCTCAGAAAAAAAGTAGCCAGGGTTGTAACATGGCCTATGAGGCAGTGTAATAATATGGCCTCTGGTACTTCTCTTCACTCTTGGCAATCCAGACACATTGGTCTTGTTTTAGTTCTTTGAGAACTGCAGGATGGCAGGAAGTAGGTTTTTTTGAGTGCTCTATTTTCTAGTGCCTAGTGAGGTGCCATGATTAATAAGCAGTTTTTTTTTTTTTGAGACAGAGTCTCGCTCTGTCACGCGGGCTGGAGAGCAATGGCACGATCTCGGCTCACTGCAACCTCTGCCTCCCAGGTTCAAGCAATTCTGCCTCAGCCTCCTGAGTAGCTGGGATTACAGGCACCCGGCACCATGCGCAGCTAATTTTTGTATTTTTAGTACAGACAGGGTTTCACCATGTTGGTCAGGCTGGTCTCGAACTCCTGACCTCAGGTGATCCACCCACCTCAGCCTCCCAAAGTGCTGAGATTACGGGCATGAAATAAGTACTTTTTAAATGCATAAATGAAAGAAGGAATGAGTGCAGTGTTGTCACCATTCTAGTCTGTCTTGATAAAACTACCCCTGAAGATGGCTGACTACAAGCAGCAGCTTTCGGAGACTCCTGTCGAAAAAAAAAATTAGCGTGTGAATCCTTCACCGGCAACCAAAGTATCCAGGTTCTCTCATCAAAGTTGACTAGAAAGCTGGAGTGACTCACGGAGAGAAAGAACAGTGTGGTGCGCGGCCCACTTGAGAGCCACACGGGGAAGGGGAACCTCCTCCCCCTAGCCAAGGGAGGTGGCGAGTGAGTGTGCTACCCAGCCAGGGAAACTGTGCTTTTTCCACAGAACTGTACAACCCACGGATCGGAAGATCCCACTCACGAACCCATGCCACCGAGGCCTAGAGTCCCAACTCTGGCATGTGCAGATTCTTACAGCCTCTTAGCTGGAATCTGCTCAAGCCTACCGAACTCCGGAGGGGAGGGGCGACCAGCACCGACTGGGGGTGCCTGCTAAGCCATTGGAGCTCCCTGGGGGAGGGACAGCAGCCAGCACTGGGACGCGCAACTGCCTAGCATGCTAAGATCCCTGGGCGGGGGAAGGGCGACACACATTTCTATAGCTCCAGGCTGTGTTTTTCCCCTTCTGGAGCCAGAGAGGCAGGGCAGCTTGGTCCCAAGACTTGTCCCCACAGCCTAACACACTGGCTGTGGCAGTCTCTGTGGCCAGAGTGCCTCTTCAGGCCTAAACCTGACCCAGCCTTCCTCATTGGGCGGGGCTTCCCTGCAGGATCTCCAATAACTCCAGCCAGAGGCTCAGGGACAGAATTGGAATTGGGGGAGGGGTCGCAGCAGTCTCTCTGGACCAGCGGACTTGGCCTCTTCTCCTGGCAGTTCTGAAGAATCTGGGCAGCACAGATGAGAGGGATTCCCCCCAGCGAAGCACACCTTCTCCACCAAGGGACAAAGTGCTTCATTAAACGGGTCCTGCTCCCCATGTCACCCAACTGGGTGAGACCCCCAACAGGGGTTGTCAGACACCCTTTACAGGAGTGATCCTACTGGCATCAGGTTGTTGCCCCTTGAGGTCAGAGGTCCTAGAAGGAGCAGGCACCAATCTTTGCTGTTCTCTAGCCTCTTTGAGTGACATCTCCTCGCTCGGTAGCAAATCAGATAAATAGGGCCTGAAGTGAACCCTCAGCAAACTGCAGCAGCCCTAAAGAAAAGGGACCTGACTATTGAAAGAAAAACAAACAAGCAGAAAGTGACAACAGCATCAACAACACAAAAGGCCCCCATAAAAACCACATCCAAGGATCAGCAGCCTCAAAGACTGAAACAAGACAAACTCTTGAAGATGAAAAAGAATCAATGAAAAAATGCTGAAAACCCAAAGGTCAAAGTACTTCTCCTCCAAATAATTGCAACGTCTCTCCATCAAGGGTGCAGAACTGGATGGAGGATCAGATGGACAAATTTACAGAAATAGCTTTCAGAAGATGGATAATAAAAAACTATGCTGAGCTAAAAGAGCATGTTTTAACCCAATGAAAGAAGCATCAACAGTCGAATCGACAAGTGGAAGGAAGAATGTCAGAGTTTGACGTCTACCTTACTGAAATAAGACAAGTATACAAAAATAGAGAAAAAAGAATGAAAAGGAATGAACAGAGCTTGCAAGAAATATGGGACTTCATAAAAAGACCAGACCTATGATTGATTGGAGTACCAGAAGGAGACAGGGAGAATGGAAATGACCTGGAAAACACACTTCAGGATATTGTCCAGGAGAACTTCCCCAACCTAGCAAGACAGGTCAACATGCAAATTCAGGAAATACAGACAACGCCATTAAGATACTCCATGAGAAGATCAACCCCAAGACACATAATCATCAAATTCTCCAAGGTTGAAATGAAAGAAAAACTGTTAAGGGCAGCCAGAGAGAAAGGCCAGGTCACCTACAAAGGAAAGCCCATCAGACTAACAGCAGATCTCTCACTAGAAACTCTACAAGCCAGAAGAGACTGGGGGCCAATATCCAACATTCTTAAAGAAAAGAATTTTCAACCCAGAATTTCATACCCAGCCAAACTAAGTTTCATAAGCAAAGGAGAAATAAAATCCTTTCTAGGCAAGCAAATGCTGAGGGATTTCGTTGCTACCAGGCCTGCCCTGCAAGAGCTCCTAAAAGAAGCATGAAATATGGGGAGGAAAAACAGGTAGCAGCCACTGAAAAAGCACACCAAAATATTAAGATCGATGACACTATGAAGAAACTGCATCATCTAGTGTGCAAAATAACCAAATAACATCATAATGACAAATCAATTTCACACATAAAAATACTAACCTTAAATGTAAATGGGCTAAATACTCTAATTAAAAGACACAGACTGGTAAATTGGATAAGGAATCAAGACTGCAGGTGTTATGTATTCAAGAGACCCATCTTACATGCAAAGACACACAGAGGCTCAAAATAAGGGGATGGAGCAAAATTTACCAAGCAAATGGAAAGAAAAAAAAAAAAAGCAGGGGTTGCAATCCTCATCTCTGACAAAACAGACTTTAAACCAACAAAGATCAAGAAAGAGAAGGGCATTACATAATGGTAAGGGTAACAATTAAACAAGAAGAGATAACTGTTCTAAATATATATACACCCCATACAGGATCACCCAGATTCACAAAACAAGTTCTTAGAGACCTACAAAGAGATTTAGACTCCCACACAATAATAGTGGGAGACTTTAACATCCCACTGTCAGTACGAGACCCTTCAAGGAGACATAAAATTAACAAGGATATTCAAGACTTGAACTCAGCTCTGCATCAAGTGGACCTAGTAGACATCTACAGAAGTCTCTACCCCAAATCAAGAGAATATACATTTTTCTCAGTGTCACATGGCACTTATTCTAAAATCGACCACATAATTGGAAGTAAAATGCTCCTCAGTAAATGCAAAAGAACTGAAATCATAACAGTCTCTCAGACCACAGTGCAATAAGACTAGAACTCAGGATTAAGAAACTCACTCAAAACCACATAACTTCATGGAAATTGAACAACCTGCTCCTGAATGACTCCTGGGTAAATAATGAAATTAAGGAAGAAATCAAGAAGTTCTTTGAAACCAATGAGAACAAGGAGACAATGTACCTGAATCTCTGGGACACAGCTAAAGCAGTGGTAAGACGGAAATTTGTAGCACCAAATGCCCAGATCAGAAAGCTAGAAAGAGCTCAAATGACACCCTAACATCACAATTACAAGAGCTAGAGATGCAAGATCAAACTAATCCAAAAGCTAGCTGAAGACAAAAAATAACTAAGATTAGAGAAGAATTGAAGGAGACAGAGACATGAAAAACCCTCCAAAAAATCAATGAGTCCAGGAGCTGGTTTTTTGAAAAAATTAACAAAATAGATAGACCACTAGCTACACTAATAAGAAAAGAGAGAAGAATCAAATAGACACAGTAAAAAATGATAAAGAGGATATCACCACTGACCCCACAGAAATATAAACTACGACCAAAGAATACTATAAACACCCTTCGCAAAATAAACTAAAAATCTAGAAGAAGTGGATAAATTCCTGAATGCATACACCCTACCAAGACTAAACCAGGAAGAAGTCAAATCCTTGAATAGACCAATAACAAGCTCTGAAATTGAGGCAGTATTTAATAGCATACCAACCAATAAAAGCCCAGGACCAGATAGATTCATGGCTGAATTCTACCAGAAATACAAAGAGGCGCTGGTTCCCTTCTTTCTGAAACCATTCCAAACAACTAAAAAGAAGGGACTCCTCCCTAACTCATTTTATGAAGCCAGCATCATCCTGATACTGGCCGGCAGAGACACAACAACAAAAAAGAAAACTTCAGACCAATATCTCTGATGAACATTGATGTGAAAATCTTCAGTAAAATACTGGCAAACTGAATCCAGCAGCACATCAAAAAACTAATCCACCATGATCAAGTTCACTTCATCCCTGGGATGCACAGCTGGTTCAACATATGCAAATCAATACACATAATTCAACACATAAATGGAACCAATGACAAAAACCACATTCTTATCTCAGTAGATGCAGAAAAGCCCTTTGATAAAATTCAACATCCCTTCATGTTAAAAACTCTAAATAAACTAGGTATTGATGGAACTAGGTATATCTGAAAATAATAAGAGCTATTTATGACAAACCCACAGCCAATATCATATTGAATGGGCAAAAGCTGGAAGCATTCCCTTTGAAAAACAGCACAAGACAAGGATGCCCTCTCTCACACCTCCTATTCAACATAGAATTGGAAGTTCTGGCCTGGGCAATCAGGCAAGAGAAAGAAATAAAGGATATTCAAATAGGATGAGAGGAAGTCAAGTTGTCTCTGTTTGAAGACAACATAATTTTATATTTAGAAAACCCCATCATCTCAGCCCCAAAACTTCTTGAAATAATAAGCAACTTCAGCAAAGTCTCAGGATAAAAAATCAATGTTCAGAAGTCACAAGCATTCCTTTACACCAACAACAGGCAAGCAGAGAGACAAATCATGAAAGAACTTCAATTCACAATCGATACAAAGAGAAAAAAACACGGAGGAATACAGCTAACAAGAGATGTGAAGGACCTGTTCAAGGAGAACTACAAACCACTGCTCAAGGAAATAAGAGAGGACACAAACACGTGGAAAACATTCCATCCTCATGGAGAGGAAGAATCAATATCATGAAAATGGCCCTACTGCCCAAAGTAATTTATAGATTCGATGCTATTTCTATCAAACTACCATTGACATTCTTCACAGAATTAGAAAAAAACTATTTTAAATTTCATATGGAATTGAAGAAGACCCCATATAGCCAAGACAATCCCAAGCCAAAAGAACAAAGCTGGAGGCATAATGCTACCTGACATCAAACCATGCAACAAGACCACAATAACCAAAACAGCATGGTACTGGTACCAAAATATACAGACCAATGGAGCAGAACAGAGACCTCAGAAATAACACTACACATCTACAACCATCTGATCTTCAATAAACCTGACAAAAACAAGCAATGGGGAAAGGATCTCCTGTTCAGTAAATGGTGCTGGGAAAACTGATTAGCCATATGCAGAAAACTGAAATTGTACCCCTTCCTTACACTATGTACAAAAATTAACTCAAGATGGATTAAAGACTTAAATGTAAAACCCAAAATCATAAAAACTCTAGAAGAAAACCTAGGCAATACCACTCAGGACATAGGCATAGGCAAAGCTTCATGACAAAAATGCCAAAAGCAACTGCAACAAAAACCAAAATTGACAAATGGGATCTAATTAAACTAAAGAGCTTCTGCACAGCAAAAGAAACTATCATCAGAGTGAACAGGCAGCCTACGTAATGGGAGAAAACTTTTACAATCTACCCATCTGACAAAGGTCTAATATCCAGAATTTACAAGGAACTTAAACATATTTACAAGAAAAAACAAACAACCCCATCAAAAAGTGGGCAAAGGATATGAACAGACATTTCTCAAAAGAAGACATTTACATGGCCAACAAACATAGGAAAAAAAGCTCAACATTTCTGATCATCAGAGAAATGCAAATCAAAACCACAATGAGATACCATCTCATGCCAGTCAGAATGGCAATTATTAAAAAGTCAGGAGGGTGGAGCCAAGATAGTCAAACAGGAACAGCTCCAGTCTACAGCTCCCAGTGTGAGCCACGCAGAAGATGGGTGACTTCTGCATTTCCAACTGAGGTACTGGGTTCATCTCACTGGGGAGTGTCGGAAAGTGGGTGCAGGACAGTGGGTGCAGTGCACCGAGCATGAGCCGAAGCAGGGTGAGGCATTGCCTCACCTGGGAAGTGCAAGGGATCAGGGAATTCCCTTTCCTAGTCAAAGAAAGGGGTGACAGATGGCACCTGGAAAATCGGGTCACTCCCACCCCAATACTGCATTTCCCAATGGTCTTAGCAAGTGGCACACCAGGAGATTATATCCTGTGCATGGCTCGGATGGTCCTATGCCCACGGAGCCTTGCTCATTGCTAGCATAGCAGTCTGAGATAAAACTGCAAGCTGGCAGCAAGGCTGGGGGAGGGGCCCCCCACCATTGCCAAGGCTTGAGTAGGTAAACAAAGTGGCCAGGAACCTCAGACTAGGTGGAGCCCACCGCAGCTCAAGGAGGCCTGCCTGCCTCTGTAGACTCCACCTCTAGGGGCAGGGCATTGCCAAACAAAAGGCAGCAGAATCCTCTGCAGACTTAAATGTCCCTGTCTGACAGCTTTGAAGAGAGTAGTGGTTCTCCCAGCACGCAGCTGGAGATCTGAGAACGGGCAGACTGCCTCCTCAAGTGGGTCCCTGACCCCCAAGTAGCCTAACTGGGAGGCAGCCCCCAGTAGGGGCAGACTGACACCTCACACGGCCGGGTACTCCTCTGAGACAAAACCTCCAGAGGAACGATCAGGCAGCAACATATGCTGTTCACCAATATCCACTGTTCTGCAGCCTCTGCTGCTGATACCCAGGCAAATAGGGTCTGGAGTGGACCTCCAGCAAACTCCAACAGACCAGCAGCTGAGGGTCCTGACTGTTAGAAGGAAAACTAACAAACAGAAGGGACATCCACACCAAAACCGCATCTGTATGTCACCCTCATCCAAAACCAAATGTAGATAAAACCACAAAGATGGGGAAAAAACAGAGCAGAAAAACCAGAAACTCTAAACATCAGAGTGCCTCTCCTCCTCCAAAGGAACGCAGCTCCTCAGCAGCAATGGAACAAAGTTGGATGGAGAATGACTTTGACGAGTTAAGAGAAGAAGGCTTCAGACAATCAAACTACTCCGAGCTAAAGGAGGAAGTTCGAACCCATGGCAAAGAAGTTAAAAAACCTTGAAAAAATATTAAACAAATGGTTAACTAGAATAACCAATGCAGAGAAGTCCTTCAAGGACCTGATGGAGTTGAAAACCAAGGCACAAGAACTATGTGATGAATGCACAAGCCTCAGTGGGTGACTCGATCAACTGGAAGAAAGGGTATGAGCGATGGAAGATCAAATGAATGAAATGAAGTGAGAAGAGAAGTTTAGAGAAAAAAGAATAAAAAGAAAAAAACAAAGCCTCCAAGAAATATGGGACTATGTGAAAAGACCAAATCTATGTCTGATTGGTGTACCTGAAAGTGAAGTGGAGAATGGAACCAACTTGGAAAATGCTCTGCAGGATATTATCCAGGAGAACTTCCCCAATCTAGCAAGGCAGGCCAACATTCAAATTCAGGAAATACAGAGAATGCCACAAAGATACTCCTCAAGAAGAGCAACTGCAAGACACATAATTGTCAGATTCACCAAAGTTGAAATGAAGGAAAAAATGTTATGGGCAGCCAGAGAAAAAGGTCGGGTTAACCACAAAGGGAAGCCAATCAGACTAACAGCTGATCTCTTGGCAGAAACTCTACAAGCCAGAAGAGAGTGGGGGCCAATATTCAACATTCTTAAAGAAAAGAATTTTCAACCCAGAATTTCACATCCAGCCAAATTAAGCTTCATAAGTGAAGGAGAAATAAAATACTTTACAGACAAGCCAGTGCTGAGAGATTTTGTCATGACCAGGCCTGCCCTAAAAGAGCTCCTGAAGGAAGCACTAAACATGGAAAGGAAAAACCAGTACCAGCCACTGCAAAAACATGCCAAATTGTAAAGACCATCAAGGCTAGGAAGAAACTGTATAAACTAATGAGCAAAATAACCAGCTAACATCATAATGACAGGATCAAATTCAAACATTACAATATTTATCTTAAATGTAAATGGGCTAAATGCTCCAGTTAAAAGACACAGACTGGAAAATTGGATAAAGAGTCAAGGCCCATCAGTGTGCTGTATTCAGGAAACCCATCTCATGTGCAGAGACACACATAGGCTCAAAATGAAGGGATAGAGGAAGATCTACACAGAAAATGGAAAGAAAAAAAAGGCAGGGGCTGCAATCCTAGACTCTGATAATACAGACTTTAAACCAACAAAGATCAAAAGAGACAAAGTAGGCCATTACATAATGGTAAAGGGATCAATTCAACAAGAAGAGCTAACTATCCTAAATATATATGCACCAGATACAGGAGCACCCAGATTCATAAAGCAAGTCCTTAGAGACCTAGAAAGAGACTTAGACTCCCACACAATAATAATGGGAGACTTTAACACCCCACTGTCAACATTAGACAGATCAACGATGCACAAAGTTAACAAGGATATCCAGGAATTGAACTCAGCTCTGCACCAAGTGGACCTAATAGACATCTACCGATCTCTCCACCCCAAATCAACAGAATATACATTCTTCTCAGCACCACACCGCACTTATTCTAAAATTGACCACATAGTTGAAAGTAAAGCACTCCTCAGCAAATGTAAAAGAACAGAAATTATAACAAACTGTCTCTCAGACCACAGTGCAATCAAACTAGAACTCGGGATTAAGAAACTCACTCAAAACCGCTCAACTACATGGAAACTGAACAAACTGCTCCTGAATGACTACTGGGTACATAACGAAATGAAGGCGGAAATAAAGATGTTCTTTGAAACCAACGAGAAAAAAGACACAACATACCAAAATCTCTGGGACACATTCAAAGCAGTGTGTAGAGGGAAATTTATAGCACTAAATGCCCACAAGAGAAGGCAGGAAAGATCTAAAATTGACACCCTAACATCACAATTAAAAGAACTAGAGAAGCAAGAGCAAACACATTCAAAAGCTAGCAGAAGGCAAGAAATAACTAAGATCAGAGCAGAATTGAAGGAAATAGAGACACAAAAACCCTTCAAAAAATCAATGAATCCAGGAGCTGTTTTTCTGAAAAAATCAACAAAATTGATAGACTGCTAGCAAGACTAATAAAGAAGAAAAGAGAGAAGAATCAAATAGACGCAATAAAAAAATGATAAAGGGGATATCACCACCGATCCCACAGAAATACAAACTACCATCAGAGAATACTATAAACACCTCTACGCAAATAAACTAGAAAATCTAGAAGAAATGGATAAATTCCTTGACACATACACCCTCCTAAGACTAAACCAGGAAGATGTTGAATCACTGAATAGATGAATAACAGGCTCTGAAATTGAGGCAATAATTAATAGCTTACCAACCAAAAAAAGTCCAGGACGAGATGGATTCACAGCCAAATTCTACCAGAGATACAAGGAGGAACTGGTACCATTCCTTCTGAAACTATTCCAATCAATAGAAAAAGAGGAAATCCTCCCTAACTCTTTTTATGAGGCCAGCATCATCCTGATACCAAAGCCTGGCAGAGACACAGCAAAAAAAGAGAATTTTAGACCAATATCCCTGATGAACATTGATGCAAAAATCCTCAATAAAATACTGGCAAACCAAATCCAGCAGCACATCAAAAAGCTTATACACCATGATCAAGTGGGCTTCATCCCTGGGATGCAAAGCTGGTTCAACATATGCAAATCAATAAACATAATCCAGCATATAAACAGAACCAATGACAAAAACCATATGATTATCTCAATAGATGCAGAAAAGGCATTTGACAAAATTCAACAAAGCTTCATGCTAAAAACTCTCAATAAATTAGGTATTGATGTGACATATCTTAAAATAATAAGAGCTATCTACAACAAACCCACAGCCAACATCATACTGAATGGGCAAAAACTGGAAGCATTCCCTTTGAAAACTGGCACAAGACAGGGATGCCCTCTCTCACCACTCCTATTCAACATAGTATTGGAAGTTCTGGCCAGGGCAATTAGGCAGGAGAAGGAAATAAAGGGTATTCAACTAGGAAATGAGGAAGTCAAATTGTCCCTGTTTGCAGATGACATGATTGTATATCTAGAAAACCCCATCATCTCAGCCCAAAATCTCCTTAAGCTGATAGGCAACTTCAGCAAAGTCTCAGGATACAAAATCAATGTGCAAAAATCACAAGCATTCTTATACACCTATAACAGGGAAACAGAGAGCCAAATCATGAGTGAACTCCCCTTCACAATTGCTTCAAAGAGAATAAAATACCTAGGATCCCAACTTACAAGGGACGTGAAGGACCTCCTCAAGGAGAACTAGAAACCACTGCACAATGAAATGAAAGAAGATACAAACAAATGGAAGAACATTCCATGCTCATGGGTAGGAAGAATCAATATCGTGAAAATGGCCATACTGCCCAAGGTAATTTATAGATTCAGTGCCATCCCCATCAAGCTACCAATGACGTTCTTCACAGAATTGGAAAAAACTACTTTAAAGTTCATATGGAACCAAAAAAGAGACCGCATCGCCAAGTCAATCCTAAGCCAAAAGAACAAAGCTGGAGGCATCACGCTACCTGACTTCAAGCTATACTATAAGGCTACAGTAACCAAAACAGCATGGTACTGGTACCAAAACAGAGATATAGACCAATGGAACAGAACAGAGCCCTCAGAAATAATACCACACATCCAAAACCATGTGATCTTTGACAAACCTGACAAAAACAAGAAACAGGGAAATGATTCCCTATTTAATAAATGGTGCTGGCAAAACTGGCTAGGCATATGTAGAAAGCTGAAACTGGATCCCTTCCTTACACCTTATACAAAAATTAATTCAAGATGGATTAAAGACTTAAATGTTAGACCTAAAACCATCAAAACCCTAGAGGAAAACCTAGGCAATACCATTCAGGACATAGGCATGGCTAAGGACTTCATGTCTAAAACATCAAAAGCAATGGCAACAAAAGCCATAATTGACAAATGGGATCTAATTAAACTAAAGAGCTTCTGCACAGCAAAATAAACTACCATCAGAGTGAACAGGCAAGCTACAGAATGGGAGAAAATTTTTGCAATCTACTCATCTGACAAAGGGCTAATATCCAGAATCTACAATGAACTCAAACGAATTTACAAGAAAGAAACAAACAACCCCATCAAAAAGTGGGCAAAGGACATGAACAGACACTTCTCAAAAGAAGACATTTATGCAGCCAAAAGACACATGAAGAAATGCTCATCATCAGTGGTCATCAGAGAAATGCAAATCAAAAAGACAATGAGATACTATCTCATACCAGTCAGAATGGCGATCGTTAAAAAGTCAGGAAACAACAGGTGCTGGAGAGGATGTGGAGAAATAGGAACACTTTTACACTGTTGGTGGGACTGTAAACTAGTTCAACCATTGTGGAAGTCAGTGTGGCAATTCCTCAGGGATCTAGAACTAGAAATACCATTTGACCCAGTCATCCCATTACTGGGTATATACCCAAAGGATTATAAATCATGCTGCTATAAAGACACATGCACACGTATGTTTATTGCGACACTATTCACAATAGCAAAGACTTGGAACCAACGCAAATGCCCAACAATGATAGACTGGATTAAGAAAATATGGCACATATACACCATGGAATACTATGCAGCCATAAAGAATGATGAGTCCATATCCTTTGTAGGGACATGGTTGAAGCTGGAAACCATCATTCTCAGCAAACTATTGCAAGGACAAAAAACCAAACACTGCATGTTCTCACTCATAGGTGGGAATTGAACAATGAGAACACATGGACACAGGAAGGGGAACATCACACACCAGGGCCTGTTGTGGGGTGGGTGGAGCGGGGAGGGAGAGCATTTGGAGATATACCTAATGTTAAAATGACGAGTTACTGGGTTCAGCGCACAAACATGGCACATATATACATATGTAACTAACCTGCATGTTGTGCACATGTACCCTAAAACTTAAAGTATAATAAAAGAAAAAAAAGTCAGGAAACAATAGATGTTGGCAAGGCTGTGGAGAAACAGAAATGCTTTTAAACTGTTGGTGGGAATGTAAATTACTTCTCCATTGTGGAAGACAGTATGGCAATTCCTCAATGATCTAGAACCAGAAATACCATTTGCCCAGCAATCCCATTACTGGGTATATACTGAAAGAAATGTAAATCATTCTACAATAAACACACATGCACATGTATGTTTATTGCAGCACTATTTATAATAGCAAAGTCATGGAACCAACTGAAATGCTTATCAATGATAGACTGGATAAAGAAAATGTGGTACATATACACCATGGAGTACTATGCAGCCATAAAAAGGAATGAAGTCATATTCTTTGCAAGGACATGGATGAAGCTGGAAGCCATTATCTTCAGCAAACTAATACAGGAACAAAAAACTGAACACCGCATTTTCTCACTCATAAGTGGGAGTTGAACATTGAGAACACATAGACACAGAGAAGGGAACCACACATACAGGGTCTGGTGGGTAGGTGAGGGATGAGGGGAGGGAACTTAGAGGATGGGTCGATGGGTGCAGCAAAGCCCCACAGCACACGTATGCCTATGTAACAAACCTGCACATTCTGCACATGTATCCTGTTTTCTTTTTTTTTAGAAGAAAAAAACTACCCCCAATTCTGGTGTTGTCCTTCATTTAACAAATAACATATTGAGTACTTGCTATGTGATAGGCACTCTACTAGGTGCTGCTAAACGACAAGTACAGTATATAGTAACCAAGCTGTTGGGAATTAAGGGTGGCCTCCTAGGGTAGGTTACAATTTCAGATTTAGAGATCTAGGTATGCAGAAATTATGGAGAGTATGCCTGTAAAACTCTGCATTTTGGCTGCCTTTAGACTTGACAGAAGACTCAATCTCCAGGGAGGCATAACTGTTATTAAAACAAAAGTGAAACGATGTTTCTTTCCAACAAGAACAAATTAATGTCAGCCACTAATTATGTTTGCAGAGTGAAAAGTGATGAGATCCATATGTCTTTGCTACCATGAGGTTCATAAGGGCAGAGACCTCGGGCTCCATTGACTCATTTTCTGCCCCCTAGCCATTTTATCTTGGACTTAATGGGAATGAGATCATGGGCTGTTCTCCCAAAGTCTATTCTAGGCCTGAAGGCATTAGATGCCTTACTGTGTCATTTTATTAACAAAGTGCTCAAGGTGTTCAAAATTCATTTGGCAAATTGTGGCAGAATTATCACCTCTTCCAGAGAAATTTCAGTGTATTAGAGAGAAGGGGCATTAGAAGGAAGCTAAGTTAGAACCGATCCGTTTCTACAAGAAATTGTAATTGAAGACTAATTTAATGTTAATTTTGGATTCGTAGAAAATTTGTATCTGTTGCATGACTTGTTCCAAATTGGCTTTTAGGGAAAAATTTAATTCTCTCCTCTTGTGCTACTAGTGTATATGTGTAACAGATAAATATTTATAGGAATGATATACATAGATATGTATTGTTTGATTTCATTATTAATTTTATAAAAACAAGTAATTTGAATATGACTATCTGAATACAGTTATTTTCTGATAATAATGATACTAAATTGCTGCAAAGTTGGCCATTCACATAGGGTACTGTGTCAGCCAGATTTATAACTTTATAACTTCAATTTTGAAGTATAATTTTAAGACTTTAAGAAAGAAAAGTGGGACCTTAAGACATGATTGCTTTTTAGTCCGCCTCCAGAAAAGAATAATTTGCATAAAATTAACTTTATGATAAATATTATCCTCTGTTTGATTCTTGGACTGCATGCAGCAGTGTCTCCATGAAGAAGTCTTTATTCTAGAGAGTTTTACAAAAAAAGGAATCGCAGTTCCTCATCTGTATGAAGGGCCATCATTGCTTGCACATTTTAGTCAACCTCATATAATTTCACATTACAGTCACAGTCTTTGAGTCTGTTCTCTCAGTTAAATCATCTTCTGTTCAAATATTATACTATCTCCACTTGACACACCAACAAACATTATCAGTCACAGAAATTATAAGTATTAAAGGACTCGGCTTCCTTGTGTTATGTTTTTCTTTTGACAGTTAAGATATCTGTTATCATCTGGTTATTACATTGGTAGTTAAGTGCAAGCTTCAACATGGCAATATTCTCTGTGGATTGTGTATGCTAACTTCCCATGAAACTAGGCTGGAATATCGAGAAATTTGCCCATATGAACCTCATGATAGCAAAGATTTTGGAAAATTCTGTGTAATATATGACCACTCTTGGAAATCCACAATGCGTATGAACAGGTTAAGGTCTCCTGAGAAGTGCTTCAGTAAAAAATTCGTTCCCAGGATTTTCTGAACTTAGTTGACTTTTGAACCTCTTTCAGTAATATCAGTTAGTATACCACTATGGGAAGTACTCTTTTAGTCCAATCTGTTGAATTTAGGCTCTCCCAACATTCATAAATAAGCTTGGAATTTAACTCTGGGCCTAAGGATGTGTATCATCTCATATTTGTTACCCTATGGATAACTACCTCTGTGGCTGGTTTGGATGATCAGATAGCTTAAGTAGATATTCTATTCTCTCTACAATGGTTTAGGCACACATTTCTATTCCACTGAGGAGAACAACTTTCTCAGACAGAGGAAAACTTTTCCTTAGAAAACAGTACAACAGTAGTTTTCTTTTCCTACCATAATACAAACATATCTTTATCCCCATTTTTTTTTGAAATATGGAACTTTGATTTGAAGTTTTTCACAAGCTTGTTAGGAATGTTAAAGTTGTGACATCTTTGCCCATTAATGTTTACTTTTTAAAGAATAGTATAAGCACAGGGCAGGATGATCCAATGAAGTTCACTGAGTGGGTCTGGTCAGAGTGGAACTGAGGATCTGTTGGAATGTGAGCACTAGAGAAACTCTTCAAATGGTCTAGGTATATTATAAATGTGAAGTTTGGCTTGACAATAGGTTGAATGTACTTACAAATCACTTAGTGACTTCATATGATACACTATTCTATTCCAGAAATTTTCATCTTTGTCTTCAGTGTAGACTCCTGGGCAACCCTCGTTACTGCCTGTCATCACAATATACTCCTATTTTACCCCATTTTTATTCCCAATGCCCCTTCCTCAGGCCTGATGACCAATCTGGGGCTGTTTCTGTAGTTTAATGAAGAATGTAGAGTCACAATTGGTATTTTATCAGGGCCTCCACTTTGCAGGTTTAAAATATTCCCTGTGGTATTAGTAAAATCAAAATAATTTTGGCTTGCATACTGTCATGCAGATGAATCTAGTACCACATTCTTCCTGGTCTTAGATGCTGCTTGACCTCTACCAGAAGACAGCAATTATCCCCTACTGCATGCTCCTCAAAGTACTTCTTAGAGAAATGATTGACACCTGTGCAAGTAAATCCACTGTAGAAATTAAACAAACTGGTTTGGGCCTCTTAGAGGAGGTAATTTGCAATGTCAGATATGAGGGAGAATGGCTTTTCTGCAGGAAGGAGTTTCAATGGCATAAGAAAGATAAATAGTGCTGAATGAAAGGGTGAATAAAACCCTGGACAGTTTGAAATTCCTTAGGAAGAACCTGGGAGTTAAACATTTTCTTTCTTCTTTTATCTCTTGTCTGTCTCATATTTCAGTTTTATTGCCCCTTTTTCCCTGCCCATGGTGCTGAATTATGATGAGCCCTAGACTTAGTTTAACCTTAGCAATTTCCTGACCCACACTTTCTTTTAAGGTAGAAAATGACTCAGACTACTTCTTTCTCTGCAGTCATGACTATTATTAAATCTTTTACAATAGTCATATCTAATTTCTTTTTATGCTTCCCCTTCACCAATGCACTGGGCAATATGTCTGGCAGGGAGAGCATAGACACCATCTTTGGCGAAAATTACATCAAAGGCTGAAGCTAAGATCCAATAAGTGTACTCATTTAATTAGAAAAGCAGGCCAGGGTATTTCAGAGTACCTGTGGATGACATTTTCCTTTGCAGAGGTTTCTAATTCTGGCTTTATATTTTACTAGCTGTATTGCCTAAAGGCAATTACATAAACTTACTTTCATTTGTTCATTTTTCAATTGAGGAAACAGAAATTCCTATATTGTAGGGTTATTTTGAGTATAATGTGAGATAATATAATGTTTAGCACAGAACCTGACATAGATACACAATTAATATTAGTTTCTTTTCCTTCTTTGAATACCAGTGGATACTGTCTTAATGTTCCAGAAGGAAGTTGGTGATCTTGATGACAAAGCTATAAATCTAAGGTTTTTTTTTTGGTATTGAGTTTCCTAACATTGTTTCAAATGACAGAAGCTCTAAGATCTGATATTCGGGCTCTCTAAAGAAAGCATATAGTAATGAAGGAAAAAAATTTATTTGAGAAAAAGCTCTGGATCATCCAGGTTGAAACAAAGTAGGGAATTTCAGATTCTTTAAACAATGGTAGTAGATACATGCTAAATGTCATCTAACATGTTTAACAATGTAAGTACATTTGTAATCTTTTTTTTCGGTCATTGGTGGCAGTATTGGTGGTGACGGTTCCAAGAAATGGCCTTTCCAGTGACTGAGTTTAGATGGGGCTTGAATCTTGAATTGGGCTTGGTTATCAAAAGCTAGACCAATTTTCTGTCTCCACCAAATAGGCAAATTTCTGGAGAAGCTCAAGTAGTAAGATGAGTGCTGGATGGGGTAAATAAGTCAAAGGCTGAGTTTCACAGGCTTGGGCAAAGGTGTGTGTGTGTGAGTGTGCTGGGAGGGATGTGAGGCAATGTTGTGTCTATACTTTATCCATATAGAGGCATTGAACACTCACAGGAAGTATGTAATGGTTTAGGGCACCAGTACTGGCAATAGACAGACCTGTGTTCAAATCCCAGGTCTACCACTTATTTTGTCCAACACTTAATAAAAACACACTTAATAGAAAACTCAACTCTGGTTACATTTAAGGATAAGATTGCTTATTTTCTCACACATCAATAAATACTGAAAATAAGTATTTCCTATGTCTAATATGCCAGGGCTCTGACTCTATCTCTCTGTGATTCTTTTCGTATTCTTTTGCTTTTTTCAGCAAGTTGGTTTAATATTTAAGTTGGCAGAAAGATGGCAGCAGCAGTTCTAGGTACCACATCCAGGCAAGAAAGTCTCGAGGAAAAGAAGAGAGATTACTTTCTTTCTGTGTCTCTTCTGTAGGAGTGACACAACTTTTCAAAAAATGCCACAGCAAACTTCTTCTCACTTTTCTCTGACCAGAATAGGCTAATATGTCCATTTATAAATCAATCATAATAGGAAAACAAGATCATTATGATTAACTTAGACAAAAAAAAATCTACTCTAAGAGCTTGGGATGAGTATCACACTTAATCTTTTGATGCAGTGGATACCTGAACAAAATTTGTGCTCGCTTAGGAAGAAAGAAGGGACAGGAAACCAGCAGTATATGCTGCAACTTGCTAGCTTATTTGAGCTTCAGATTTTCCATTTGTATAATGTGCACATGTTACATACGTAGAAAAGATTTAATGAAATAACAAAGGTAAAGTATTCAGCACAATACCTGATACAGAGTAAACATTTAATAAAAACAAAATACTTGGCGGTTGAGATACCACATTTATTGGCTATAAGACTGATTCAAAACTTTTACTAATTTGTGTGGTTATATTCCTGAGAAGCTTTCTGAACCTGTCCTGACTGGCTAAGAAACTAGAATAATCTTGAAATTCTAGATAAAGTCAATGGCTCTGTTTGGGGTTGAGTTCAGATGGTAGTGCCACTGAAGATGGCCTTTGGTCCATTTCTTATACAGATAGACTGAGTTTGCATTAGGAAGTGGGAAAATGCTTTGATAAAATCAGTGTGCCATTGTGGTCATGTGGACCTGTGTGTGGGAATTTGCATGTGCAAGTGTGTGTGTGCCTGCACATACATTATGTATGCTATGTTCAGCTTTTATCTTGCTTCCAAGTCACTTGGCTGAGCACTTCAATTATTTTAAAAGTATCAGTAAAGTATGAGGACTATAGCAAGATAACAAGAGGGCACAAGGGCAATGTCAGCAGAGCTGCCACACTGCACAACTCCAGGGGTGTCCCCCAGGGTTGTGTAGTACAGAGTTTGTGCAGCTATGTGTGATGGCCCTAGATGTCAGTGACTTTTACAACAGGATACAAACTTTGCACAGATAATTGCATGGGAGAATAGGGCACATGGTTTATACTCATTAACTTAGTTCTCTTGTAGTTAATTGCTCCCTCATAAAGTGCATGGTATGTGGATTCTTTCTTCTTTAATAAAAGGCAGAATGACTCATCCTTTACCGTTTTATCCAAAATAATTTTATCAGCACACAATGAGTCTATGATGCCCTGATATTAACTATCTCTTAAAGGACTTGAATACTCTTACAATCAGAAGTTAATTCTTATTCTTTTTTTTAAATAAGTGAGAAATAATTTATTTTCCTTTTATCTTCTTTATTTTTGGTTTAATTATTTTCTTAAGAATCCATTTCCCATTTTTGTACCTTTATTTATTTATTTATTCATTATACTTTAAGTTCTAGGGTACATGGGCACAACATGCAGGTTTGATACATAGGTATACATGTGCCATGTTGGTTTGCTGCACCCCTCAACTCATCATTTACATTAGGTATTTCTCCTAATACTATCCCTCCTCCAGGCCCCCACCCACTGACAGGCCCTGGTGTGTGATGTTCCACACCCTGTGTCCACGTGATCTTATTGTTCAATTCCCACCTATGAGTGAAAACATGCATTGTTTGGTTTTCTGTCCTTGTGATGGTTTGCTGAGAATGATGGTTTCCAGCTTCATCCATGTCCCTGCAAAGGACATGAACTCATCCTTTTTTATGGCTGCATAGTATTCTATGGTGTATATGTGCCACATTTTCTTAATCCAGTCTATCATTGATGGACATTTGGGTTGGTTCCAAGTCTTTGCTATTGTGAATATTGCAGCAATAAACATACGTGTGCATGTGTCTTTATAGTAGCATGGTTTATAATCCTTTGGGTGTATACTCAGTAATGGGATTGCTGGGTCAAATGGTATTTCTAGTTCTAGATCCTTGAGGAATCACCACACTGTCTTCCACAATGGTTGAACTAATTTACACTCCCACCAATAGTGTAAAAGCATTCCTATTTCTCCACATCCTCTCCAGCACCTGTTTTTTCCTGACTTTTTAATGATTGCCATTCTAACTGGTGTGAGATGGTATCCCATTGTGGTTTTGATTTGCATTTCTCTGATGACCAGTGATGATGAGCATTTTTTCATGTGTCTGTTGTCTGCATAAATGTCTTCTTTTGAGAAGTGTCTGTTCATATCCTTTGTCCACTTTTTGATGGGGTTGTTTGTTTTTTTCTTGTAAATTTGTTTGGGTTCTTTGTAGATTCTGGATATTAGCCCTTTGTCAGATGGGTAGGTTGCAAAAATTTTCTCCCATTCTGTAGGTTGCCTTTTCACTCTGATGGTAGTTTCTTTTGCATGCAGAAGCTCTTTAGTTTAATTAGATCCCATTTGTCAATTTTGGCTTTTGTTGCCATTGCTTTTGGTGTTTTAGACATGAAGCCCTTGCCCATGCCTATGTCCTGAATGGTATTGCCTAGGTTTTCTTCTAGGGTTTTTATGATTTTAGGTCTAACATTTAAGTCTTTAATCCATCTTGAATTAATTTTTGTATAACGTGTAAGGAAGGGATCCAGTTTCAGCTTTCTACATATGGCTAGCCAGTTTTCCCAGCACCATTTATTAAATAGGGAATCCTTTCTGCATTTCTTGTTTTTGTCAGGTTGAAACAAATAATTTTTAACAGCTTTGCAGAATGTGTTATAGTGTGGTGACTGAGCCTGTAGATTCTTGCTTAAGACTGCCTGGATTCAGATACCAACTACTTTACTATCTGCAACTTTTGCTGCCTCTGTATCACTTTCTTCCACTGTAAAATGGGGATAATTATAGAGCTGACCACATGAGATTGTTTGGAAGTCTAAATGAATTGATAGATGCACAGACCTTAGAATAACGCCTAGGCCAAAGTAAACAGTCAATAAAATTTGCTGTGGCCTGGCACAGTGGCTCACACCTGTAATCCTAGCACGTTGGGAGGTCAAGGCAGGTGGATCACCTGAGGTCAGGAGTCTGTGACCAGCCTGACCAACATGGCTAAACCCTGTCTCTACTAAAAATACAAAAATTAGCCGGGTGTGGTGGCAGGTGCCTATAATCCCAGCTACATGGGAGGCTGAAACAGGAGAATCTCCTGAACCAGGGGGGCAGAGGTCACAGTGAGCAGAGATGGCACCACTGCACTCCAGCCTAGGCGACAGAGCAAAACTCTGCCTTGAAAAAAAAAGTTTGCTGTGATTATCTTTATAATACCCAACACATCAATACCCAAATAACAGTAGCTTAACTAATAACGACATACGTATTATGCAGTAAAACGTTCTCAGGCCATTTTCAGTGGCTCAATGATGCTATTAAAGACTAAGACTTTTCTGTCACTCTAGGTGGGTTGATTCACCTTCCTTGTGTTTGTAACTTCACGGTCACAAGATGGCTACCAGAGTTCTAGGCACTGCGTCCCTAGCATCCCAAGCGGTAAGCAGAATATTATGTGGGAAAAGGATCTCCTTTTATTAGTGAATAAAATTTGTTCCAGAAGCCTACTAGATGTTCCCTTATGCCTTATTAACCAGAACCAAGCCTTGTAGCCATTTCTAGTTGCAAAGGGGGCTGAAAAAGAGACTATTTGGCAAAGGAGAATGAAATTGTCATGATTGATTTAGAGCAATCATGACTTATCTTTTGGAGCTGGGCACATTGAAGCCTGAACAAAATACTTTTTTTTTTTTTTTTTTTTAATCTACGAAGACTTTGGGGCAGAAGGCACAATGGCTATAGGACAGGAAACTAATAGTGTCAGTTACAGGTAGGGATTGTGCCTTTCTTTCAAAAAATATCTAAGCCTGACCCAACAATCTCCATAAATATCGGAATAAATAAAACCCCTTTAGCAGATAAGCTGAGGGCCAGAGGGCAGAAAGTATATGACTTTCCTAAGACTACACAGCTGGTTAGAAGAATAAGTGGAACTAAAGTTCCCCTGTGTTAACTTCTGGCCTGGAGTTCTTCCTACTAGCAAAGCCATATCCTGGGTTTGTCTTACTTTTTATGGAAAATTTATTGCAACATGTTTTCTTTCTATTTGTTTGATAAAATGGTTCAACCTACACAAGATAGGCATTTCTCTTCAGAGTTAGGTAAGGGATACAGAGTTCAATCAACCATGTCCCTCTTTTACTAAACCATAATCATGGGGTAATACTACTGGCATGTAATAGACTGAAATTCCAAGCCACACTGATCTGTATTGTTTCACTTACTTATTAGGATGATTAAATATGAAATGGAAACATTTCAGAACTTAAAGAACTAATATTGAGGCCTGCTACATGCCAGATGTAGTGCTAGCCATTTCAAATGAAATTTAGATATTATCCTTTTCATTTTTCAGGTGAGGAAACTGAGGGTTATATAAGTTGTGACTTGCTCAGGGTCATAGAGCTATAAAGTAGTGGGGCTGGGATTCAAATCTGGAAAAGTTGGACTTCAAAATGTGTTATTTTAACTTAAAACAGAATTACTATTTGATCCAGAAATCCCTTTATTGGGTATATACTCAAAGGAATATAAATTGTTCTACAGTAAAGACACATACATGCATATGTTCATTGAAGCACTATTCACAATAACAAAGACATGGATTCAATCTAAATGCCCATCAATGGTAGACTAGATAAAGAATGTACATATACACCACAGAACACTACACTGCCATAAAAAGAATGAGATTATGTTTTTTGCAGCAACATGGATGCAGCTGGAGGCCATTATCCTAAGTGAACTAAGGCAGGAACAGAAAACTGAATGCCCCATGCTCTCTCTTATCAGTGGGAGCTAAACGTTTAGTGCAAGTGGACACAAAGAAAGGAAAAACAGACACTGGGGCCTACTTGAGGGTGGAGGGCGAGAGGAGGATGAGGATGAAAAACTATCTATTGGTACTATGCTTATTACTTGGGTGATGAAATAATCTGTACACCAGACTCCTGTGACATGCAAGTTACCTATATAACAAATCTGCACATGTACCCCTGAAATTAAAATAAAAGTTAAAAAAAACCAATAACAACAACAACAAAACCAAATGAAAAAACAACTAGGGAAAAAATGTGTTACATAGACATCATGGAATACTACACAGACATGAAAGAAAAAATGAAATCAAGTCCTTTGCAGCAACATGGATGGAGCTGGAGGCTATACTCCTAAGCAAATTAATGCAGGAAGAGAAAGTCAAATACCGCAAGTTCTCACTTCTAAGTGGGAGCTAAACATTGAGCACACATGGATATAAACATGGGAACAATACAAGCTGTAGTTTACTAGAGGGAAAGGAGTGGGGAGTGGTTTGGAAAACTACCTATTGTGTACTATGCTCACTATCTGGCTGCAATATACCCACGTAGCAAACCTGCACATGTATCCCCTGTATCTAAAATAAAAGTAGAAATTGAAAAAAATAAAAGAAGAAGAAGAAGAAGAAAAAAAAAGCTTGTGATTTCCCTCTTTCTCTACTGCCTGAACCTTCTGTCCTGGGCTCGGGCATGACAAGAATCAGACTTCAATGAGCTCCCACTCTGTACTAAGAAGCCCTTAGTAGTTAGACAGAGACTTAGTATATGTTCAAATAATATTTTGCTTCCAAGTTGTTTAAGAATTAGCATTTTAATATTTTGCATGTAAAAAGTGCTTTATGTGTTTTATAGACTGAATAGTTTTATATGACTATCCATTATCATTATCCTCACTCCAAAATTCAGGTTGGCTTTCTTGGAATTTCAATGTAGGCCTTTAAAAATCTTTGTATGGTATTTTGAATTTATTCTTATTAACATAGAGAAGTAAAACATACATTATGAATTGTTTAAAGATCTCAGCAGCTATTATGCATCATAATGTGTACTGAAGTTAATTCTAAAGCATGTCTATAGCTCATTTTATTTTATGTCATGGGACCTTGTTTATAGTATAGTGTATTTATGAGTTACAAGATCTTTAAATATTCTGGTCTTATGTAGTTGTTTAAAATGACACTTAATGTTTTAAAAAACATTGTAGTTGAGGTGCAATGCTGTTGTATTATTCTGTTACAAGCTAGCCTTTTTTCATAATCATTAGTATCTTACTGATCTGGCTTGTATTAAAGTTTCATTCTTCTGATTTTATGGTTTTAGCTTGTAGAGGTTTGTAGTTAGAATAAGCAATGTACTATGTTAAATGTAAAAGCTTTAAATATAAGTCTTTAACACTATAATGGCAATATCATAGGACTAATTATTAGAATGGTTCAACTTATACAAGATGTATACAAGATATATGTTTCTCTTCAGACTTAGGTAAAGGATAGCATATTTCATGGGACTAATAATTAGTCCTATGTTATTGCTATTACAGCAGGGTAAATCTTCACATATTGAAAAATTTCTGTTCAGAGATAATTCTCCATTGGTCCCTTGAATTTCTGAAGACTTTGTGAGCAAGGAATTGGCTCACTTTGTCTTAGGCTATATTTCCAAGGATGCTTATGTCACAACCAGCCTTGGAAGATAGATATGGTATCTCCCTCTGGAGCAATGGCAGATTGGCTTATGACTTTGGAAAACAGTGTCCAGAGCATAGACCAAGCAGTCTTACCACCCATTAGAAAAGATTTAGGTTCCATAAACTCAGTGTTCCTCTTCTGTAATACAACCCTCTTTGTATTGCCCTGGATGTTGGGAAACTGACACAAGTGCTGACACCCTGGCCACTGCTGTTGCCATTGAGTAATAAAGTCTTTTGTTTCTGACCCAGAAGTCACACACCTTCTGTTGGCATACATGAGACTGTGGCAGTCTATCTGGTTAACTTACAAGTAGGATAAGCATCTCAGACCCTTCATAGATGTTGACAATTCCCAAACTAAACTATCTTGAGCCCTCCACCTAGATTAGCAATTGTAAGACAAGTGAACTCTTATACTTTTTAAATTTAAATTTTGAAGAGGATTTAAAGTTCAGAAAATTTCAGAGACAAATATAGGAAAGAGCTATCAATAAAGAATAAAATTTCATCATATTCACATCAGCTTTAAAATATAAAATAATTTAAATATTACAAATAAAATTGAATTCTACTTTGTCCATTTCTCAGAATGCCTCTACTTCCCTTCATGGAGGCATTCACTATCTTGATTTTGGTGCGATTTAATGCTTTCACAATATATCCATATAAAAAAATGTAGTCCTAGCTTGTATTTTAAAAAATTACATAGTTTGTTTCATAGTGTGTGGTTTTTCAACTATCTTTTCTCACTCAACATTATTTTAGATGTTTTCATGATGATAAATCATGATCCAGTTTGTTCATTTTCTCTTGCTGCATTATAAAAATTTAACATATTTTATGCATCTCAACACTAATAATTAGACATTTGGGTTGTTTCCAAATGTTTGTTTTGATATTACAAACAATAATGTGATGAACATCTTTGTGTCTTGGCACAATGTGGACAAATTTCTCTAGAATAACTAATAGTATCTGTCAGAATTGACACTGTGCCAGTCTGGGCCTAAGAAAGCAAGGCAAGCTCTACTTTTGATCTTTAGAGGAAGCCAGTTTCTATGTAAGAGATCCAAGTACTCTGAGACTGCCATGCTGTGAGGAAGTACAAGCTAGCCATGTGGAGAGGCTATGAGGAGAGAGAGAAAGACAGAGAGAGACATCCTTCCAGCCTCCCTCCTGTTCCAGCCATCCTAGCTAAAGTGCCAGACATATGAGTGAAGAAGCCACCTTGGGCACTTCAGCCACAGCAAATGACACATGGGGCACACACAAGCTGTCCCCACTGGGCTCTGCCAAAACTACAGAATCAAAAGTAAAGCAATGATAATTGCTTGGAGCAACTAAGTTTAGATAATCAAGACACCCATTTTTCTTGCAGGTATTTTTTTGGATTAATTATAAATATCCTTTATATATCACAGACACCAAGTACTGGTGTTTTAGTGAGGAATTTCAGCTCATCAAGATATAAACCCAAATGGTTTTACTTTTTTTCTGTTAACTAGTACCAGTTGTACTGTATTGAAAGCTCCTTTTCCACTGGGACAGTATCTTGGCATCTTCATTACTTTTCAGCCATATTCCATTATTAGAACAGACTTGTTGCATTTTCTGAGATTTATCTCTGTGTATTTTAAAGTCTAAATCTCCTATTTGATTTAAAAATTCTCCATATTTTCCTTCTATATAGATGAGACTTGCAGCTCTAGGAATTTGGAGTGGTGTGTATGTGCAAGACATTGCCTAATTTCACACACTGTAGGATGTTGGGGCAGACGGGAATGATAAATGAGGCAGATTCTGCCCTGTTCTACTGCTCCTGAGGTGTTGAGGTTTAGTTTTTTTTTTTTTTCTGGTTGGGCTCTAAATGGCATTTGAGGTGGGCTCCACAGGGCAAGGAATAACTCCAGCAGGTTGAGCTGATGATGGCCTCACTCCCAAGCAGCTTTAGAAGGCATTGGATGCTCCTTGAATGATTGAATACATCTTCCACTGGCCCTCAATTGGCATGATCATGGATCATGTCTTTAATGTATGTGCCTCTGCCTCATGATGTAACTGTCACCATCAAGACCATAACCCCAAATCTGAGTCCTCTTGGAAATCTGAACTCAAGATGGAAATGCAGGAATCCTGGCCTTCTCTTTGCCCTCCTGTATCCCATCACGCCCTCTCTCTCAGTCCTTTCTTTTCCCACTCAAAGAGTGTAACAAAGCAGATTGGTAAGTTTAGCGGTCAAGTAAATATCCTACCAGGAATTAAAATATCAATATGATCTTCTTACAGGCATCTTTCAGCTTTACTAATCATTGTCTTGAGTCCTCGCTCCCTAGGTTTTGAAAGAGTGGTAACTCCTCTTTCCCTTCTGTGATGGTTCATACTGAGTGTCAACTTGATTGGATTGAAGGATGCAAAGTGTTGATCCTAAGTGTGTCTGTGAGGGTGTTGCCAAAGGAGATTAACATTTGAGTCAGTGGACTGGGAAAGGCAGACCCACCTTTAATCTGGGTGGGCACCATCTAATCAGCTGCCAGCACAGCCAGGATATAAGGCAGGCAGAAAAACATGAAAAGCCTAGGCTGGCCTAGCCTCCCAGCCTACATGTTTTTCTTTTGCTGGATGCATCCTGTCCTTGAACGCCAGACTCCAAGTTCTTCAGCTTTGGGACTCGGACTGTCTTCCTTGCTCCTCAGCTTGCAGATGGCCTGTTGTGGGACCTTGTGATCATGTGAGTTAATACTACTTAATAAACTTCCCTTTACATATATAACTATCCTATTAGTTCTGTCCTTCTAGAGAATCTTGGCTAATACACCTTCCCTCAGAGAGAGCAGAAAGGAGGGACACAGTCTCTATTTACAAAAAAAGGCAAACTAACAGAGGTTTGGGGGTGACTGCAGTGCCAGCTCTGTTGAAATGCACCTCTCTGCAAGTTCTGAAGAGAATGACCAACCCAGATGGCTGGAGGTTTCTCACCTGGAATGTGCAGTTCTCAAACCTGTTTTTCTCAGGCAGGTCTTGATTTTCTTAACAGTATCTTTTCATATAATCAATTCTCTGTCAAACATGTTGCAAAAATCTCTTTCCAATCTGTTGGTTGTCTTTTAATTTTGTATATTGTGGCTTTGATCTTGCAGAAATTTTGATTTTGGTGAGGTTAAATTTATGTTATCTAAGAAATCCTTCCCTAAAGTCATAAAGATATTTTCCTATATTTTTTCCCTTAATAGTTGTAAAATTTTGCTTTCTATATTTTGGTCTTTCATCCATCCTGAAACTTATAAAAATTTGTGTATTATCTGATAAAGGGATATAATTTATTTTATATGGAAAACCAATTGTTCCAACACAATTTATTGAATAGTCTATCCTTTCCCCAGGAATTAAAAATACCAGTTTTATTTTATGTCAAATTTCCTTATGTGTACAGCTGTTTCTGGCATCTTTATTCTGTTCCATTGGTATGTTGGTTCTTTATTAAGCAAAACTGCACTACCTTAATAACTATGGCTTCTTTTTTTTTTTTTTTTCTTGAGATGGAGTCTTGCCCTGTCACCCAGGCTGGAGTGTAGTGGTGTAATCTTGGCTTACTGCAACCTCTGCCTCCCGGGTTCAAGCGATTCTTCTGCCTCAGCCTCCTGTGTAGCTGGGATTACAGGCACGCGCCACCACGCCCGACTGATTTTTGTATTTTTAGTAGAAATGGGGTTTCACCATGTTGGTCAGGCTGGTCTTGAACTCCTGACCTTATGATCCACCTGTCTCAGCCTCCCAAAGTGCTGGCATTACAGGCATGAGCCACCGCACCAGGCCCTAATAACTATGGCTTTATGTATTTTAATATCTAGTAAGGCAAGTCTCCCATTTTTGTCTCTACTTTATTTCAAACTTATCTCCACTATACTTGGCCCTTTACTCTTGTGTGTGAATTTTAGAATTGGCATATCCATTTTACAAAAAATAAATGGTGAGATTTTGATTAGCAATGCTTTGGATTTATAGATTAATTTGGGTATTAACTAACTCTTTAATTTTAAAAAATGAATTCAGTAGTTACCTAGTAGTCTAAATGCATCAGTGTTTCCATTTAGCGCATAATTAATTTATCTTTCTTACTTTGAAATATTTTTAGGAACACTATCTGTTGTTGTGGTCAATGCCCAACACAGAGCTTCTCTCAATAAATATTTGTGAAATCAATGAATGGACCATCTGTAGACATTTGTGCTAGGCATTCTGTAACTTAGACAGAATGTGTTATGGGAACTCAACTCCATTAGCTATAAATTTTCCAAATTACAAAAATGTTCTTCATGATTTAGTGTGAGACTCTCGTCTCATAGCAAGCATGCCTAATTTGTAATTATTAAAGCTGCACTAAATCAACATTTTGCATTTCCTGTGGTCCTTTCTGAGTGATTATTATATCATTGCTGCTTATTTGTTGAGGGTGGTAGAACGAGTTATGCCTCAAGATTTTAAATGCTTAGGATTCATATTTATTTACAAAAACTCCTCCCTCAAGAAAATTGAACTAGTGAATTTTTAAATTTCACTTTCCTCTTTACTGATATTGTATACTTAATACATAGAATATACCTTCATATTTGTTCATGTCTATTCCAATCCCACATAAAAGTATATTTTGGCTTCTGTGCCATTTATTCATGTATTTGTTTATCAAATATAATGGGCCCTGCACTATAATATTAGGCTTTTAGTTCATAGAGAAGAATAAATAGATACATAATATCCATAGTTAATTTTAAGTTGGTTCTCTAAAATTTTTCTGGGGAATTCCTTTTCATTCTTTTGTATATTTGTTTTATTCTGAAGGAGTGTCTTTTTCAAAAAATAATTTCAAATTTTATTTGACACTCAGGGGGTACATATCCAGGTTTGTGTTACATGGGTATGTTGTGTGATGCTGAGGTTTAGGGTATGGATCTCATCACCCAGGTAGTGAGCTTAATACCCAATACGTATCTTTTCAACCCATGTCCTCCTGGGAGTTGTGAAAGTGAAAAGACTCTCCTTAAGAAAGGAGAAAAGATGCCTGATATGGTTTGATTCTGTGTCCCCACCCAAATCTCATCTCCAATTGTAATTCCCATGTGTTGAGAGAGGGACCTGGTGGGAGGTGATGGGATCACGGGCATGGTTTCCCCCATGCTGTTCTCGTGATAGTGAGGACGTTCTGACAAAAACTGATGGTTTTAAAAATTGTTTGGCAGTTCCCCTTGTGCTCTTCTTTCTCACCTGCTGCCATGTAAGATGAGCCTTGCTTCCTCTTCTCCTTCCACCTTCCACCATGATTGTAAGTTTCCTGAGGCCTCCCCAGCCATGCAGAGCTGTGAATCAATTAAACCTCTTTCCTTCATAAATTACCCAGTCTCAGGTAGTATCTCTATAGCAGTGTGAGGACAGACTAATATAACGCTCCTTTCTTAACCTATATTTTCCCTGCCAGTTGAAATCCTTTTCACTTTTCCATATATGCCGCTGATGGCACCTTCTCTGAGGTCACTTTCTTCAGATCCTCAGCCATAATGAATCTGTCCCTCCCATATGGTCACAGAACACTTGACCCATACATCTTGTATCAGTTTTCTAAGGCTACCGTTAACAAGTATCACACACTGAGTGATTTAGAACAAGAGGAATGTATTTTCTCACAGTTCTAGCAGTCCAAGATCAGGTATTGGCAGGGCCGCGATCCCTCTAAAGATGATGGGGAAGGATCTGTTCTAGGCCTCTGTCCTAACTTCTGGAAGTTTCTCGGGTTGTTGCAGTATAACGCAAACCTTCACATAGCATTCTTCCCATGTGCATGCCTGTCTCTTCACATGACATTCTTTTTATAAGGATGACAGTCAACTGGATTAGAGGCCAACTCTACTTCAGTAAGATCTCATTTTAATTTAATTAGTGACATCTGCTATGGTCCTACTTCCAAATAAGGTCACATTCTGAAGCACCAGGAGTTAGAATTTCAGCACATGAATCTTGGGTGGAATACAATTCAAACCATAACACATCTGTTAGGGCACCCGCTATATCTTCTAATTATTATAATCATTTTTTACATATCAGTATCCTTTCAACCCTCCGTAGAATATACATTCCTTCAGGAATTCCTTCTTAAGCAGGAAAAAAATTCCCAGTGATTAGCAAGTTTTCTGATATGGAAAAAGGCAAAATATTAGTTGAATGGCTATTTTAAGTAGCAGACTTTGATAGCCCAAGGTCTAGGATTTCCATACTTCCTTTATTATGGTGACATTTTATATCTACCCAAACTCTAGTTATTTGATTGCTTCCAAATAAGATTATCTTTTACCATGTTGACAAGTAGTTAATATGGCTCTAATTCAATCTAATAGGGCAGTGTGATGGAGAAACAAAACCAGGCTTTTCTCTGTTGATCATGTCATTTGGCAATCTGAGTAAGGAAATTCATCATTAAAAATTCCTCAAGATGTTTTCATTTAATTTAGAAATTGAGGAGGACATGTTTAACCTCAATAGCTTCAATATTTTGTCACCTGCTTTAATTCGAATTTAAAAGTGATTGGACACAGAAGGTCATTAGCTACATGAGTACACATTCTAATTTTGGGAATTCATGGTGAATTCCAGTGCTTGAAAGTAAGTTTACTGTAAGCTTTGGATATGGAATGGTAGCATCCATTTATCTTTCCGTTGTGGTTCCTCATCACCTGAATCTTTTTTTCAGTGGGGAATCTCCCCTGCCCTCATTTTGCATCTTGTTAGGTGCTTGAGATGCCTCTTATTACAAACACTAAAAATGTCCAGTCCTTACTTTCCTAGACTTCCTTGTAGTTTAGGACTCTTGAGGAACTCTCCAGCTGCAGTGCTGCAGGGAGATGAGAAACTGCAGTAACGATGGTGGCAGCCAGTATTGGGTGCCAGCTGGGCTTGTGATGCAATGCTGTGTTTGGTGCAGTGCCAATGGTGTCTTCCCCAGACCAATTGTGCAGCATGTTTAGTATGTTTCTTCTGACTGCATGACTTCTACAGGGCTGTCATGTTGCAATGAACAAGGTGCATGGCTAGGCTTGAAACTAGTACTTCAGTTATCCTGGTGAATCTGAAATAGCCACAATATTTTCAATAAATTCCTTTTGCCTGCTTAAATCAGCCAGTGGTAACTCCTTCAGCTTGCAACTAAGAGCTTTGACAAGCACAGGGATGTGCAGTATTTAACTGATCCACCTATCATGACATTTGAGAGGTGTGGACCAAAATAAATTGCTCAGAGTTATGTACATCATGAAGACTTCTCATACTTCAGCTTCCATGCTGGTTTTTATTTCCACTCGTTTTGCTATTCTTTATTTTATTTTTTGAGGTGGGGTCTCATCTGTATGCCAGGTTGGAGGGCAATGGTGCGATAGCAGCTCACTTGAAACTTCCAGGCTCAAGTATTACTCCCACCTCAGCTTCCCGAGTAGCTGGAACCACAGGTGTATGCCACCATGCCCAGCTAATTTTTTGTATTTTTGGTAGAGACAGGGTTTTGTCATGTTTCCCAGGCTGGTCTCAAACTCCTGCGCTCAAGCTGTCTGCCCGCCTTGGCCTCTCAAAGTGGTGGGATTACAGGCATGAGCCATCATGCTTGGCTTCTTTTCGCCATTTGCAAAGTCTCATATATTTATTCAGCAAATATTTCTTATGTGCCTATGTATTAGTTCCTTATGGCTGTTGTAATAAATTACCACAAACTTAGTAGCTTAAAACAACACAGATTTATTCCTGTATAAATCTGGAGGTCAAAAGTCCAGAATCAGTTTAACTGGGCTAACACCAAGGTGCCAGCAGGGCTGGTTCCTTCTTGGAGGCTCTAGGGGAGAATTGGCTTCCTTGCCTTTTTCTAGCTACTGGAAGCTGCCTGCATTCCTTGGCCTGTGACTCCTTCTTCATATCATTCCAACTTCTTGCTTTTGACATCACATTGCCTTCTCTTCTTCTGTATCAAATCTCCTTCTACTTCCTTTTCATAAAGACATTTGTGATTACATTTAGGGACCACTCAGACAATCCAGGATAACCTCCCCATCGCAAGATCTTTAACTTAGTCATACCTTCAAAGTCCTTTTTCTCATTTAAGGTAATGTTCCCAGGTTCCAGGAATTAGGACCTGAATATCTTTGGGGTCCATTGTCAGTCTACGGTACTCTGCTATGACCTATGCATTGGAAACATATACAAGTTGGAAAAGATGACTATTTCCTCGCCCTTATAGAGCCAATGAGATATACACAGTTAAAAATTATACAAATACATATCTACATACACAGCCTAGTGGGATAGACACCTTTACACAAATAATTCTGAAGTTCACTTATGCTGAGTGTTCAAAGGAGAAATGTAAGATGGGATAAGAAAATATAACAGATTGACCTGGCAAGGTGATCATAGAAAATTTTCCGAAAAGATAATAACAGATAATACTTCCTATGTACAATAGTTGTGCTCAGTGGGTTATATGTATTTATTAATTTAATCTTCACAGCTATCCTATGAGGTGGGTACTTTTACCATTTTGAGATTAAAAACTGAGGCAGAGATACTGTAAGCAATCTACCCAAAGGTTGCTGGCTATTAACTGGCAAAGGAAGAAACATTTAAAGTCGTTCTTAAGTGGAGTGGATTTCAGTTGTTTTGCCTGCCTACCATTATTGTAGTAATTGTGTCCCGATTTTCTTGGGAGGAATTTTTGCTTCTGCATTGTGTGCAAGTACTCAGCCCTCTCCTAGTCAGGGGTGAGCCTATGTCCCAGCCTAGCACTGACTCTTCTCCTGTGAACAAGCAAAATGAAAACAGCTGAAGATGATTCACCCTCTGGAAGAGCTTGTCCATCATTTCCTTCCATCTTAATTCCTTGGACTCCCTTGGCTTTTGTTCTTTTCCAGCTGTGTTTTAAATGAATTGTTTCTTTAGTATTTGTTTCTGTGAGCTACCCTCTACCCTTCCAATGAATTCACTTTCTGCTTGTTTCTGCTAGTTTCTGTTGCCTACAAGCACTCCAAGAATAAGGAGAAATTAGCCATGTGAGGATGAGAAGAGGCAAGCAATTCAAAGGCAAAGGGAAAAGTATGTGCCTGAGGTGATAAGCAGCTTATATTTTGAGAAGCTTCCAGAAATCTACGTGGCTGGAGTTATTGTGTGGGTGTAGGTGGGGGTTAGCTTGAGATGGAGTTCAAAAGATTGGCAGGGACCTGATATGCAAACACATGCCTTGCGAGGATTTGATTATCTTAAAATCAATCATGTAGTTTTTAATTTTAATTTTATTTATTTGTTTTTTAAAGCAAGACACTTGTAAGTAACACATTTTCCCCCCTGAACTTGGTGGTGGTCACGAGCAGAAAGCAACTTTTCTTTCTCACCAGTTTCTGTTAAACTTGCTCCATTGAGTCATTTTTTCCAAGATTCCAAATGAGATTTGGCTAGGTAGCATTGCCTTTCTCATCCATCTTGGATATAAATGTTCTATCTCTTTTTTTCAGTTATAAATGTCTAGTTCAGTCTAATATCAACTTCACGTTTTCATCTGATTATGAAATTATTTTCTTCCCTTAGCTCAGGCCTGAGGCAGGCTTTGAGCTTACATCAAGGAAGGAGCATGGTCATCTACTTCTTCATATTGCTTTTCTCCTCTCCCTTGCCCACTAACCGTGCTATCTCTGGCTCCTCCAGGGTTGGAGGCCAGGAAAGGATGGGGCTGTCCTCATCCGGAAAGATTTCTCTGATGCACCTCCAGTTTCTTTTTTGCCAGCCGTGCTACTGTGGCTGGGCACCAATGATCAACCCCTGCCCTCAAACTCTGAGTTCTACCAGTTCATGGTTAGCCCCTTTCTGCTGATCTCACCTTCCACCTTGTGATGGTTAATACTGAGTGTCAACTTGATTGGATTGAAGGATGCAAAGTATTGATCCTGGGTGTGTCTGTGAAGGTGTTGCCAAAGGAGATTAATGTTTGAGTCAGTGGGCTGGGAAAGGCAGACCCACCCTTAATCTGGGTGGGCACCATCTAATCAGCTGCCAGCATGGCTAGAATATAAAGCAGGCAGAAAAAAAATGTGAAAAGACTAGACTGGCCTAGTCTCCCAGCCTGTATGTTTCTCCTGTGCTGGATGCTTCCTGTCCTCAAACATTGGACTCCAAATTCTTCAGTTTTGGGACTTGGACTGGCTCTCCTTGCTCCTCACCTTGCAGATGGCCTATTGTGGGACCTTTTGATTGTGTGAGTTGATACTTAATAAACTCCCATATTTATACTTTATCCTATTAGTTTTGTTCCTCTAGAGAACCCTGACTAATATACACCTCAAATGGTTATTTTGGATGAAACCCCTTTAAAGGAAGCTTAGGGTTGGTGGAGGCATCAGGCAAACTGTAGGAGGAGGCATGCTCCCTCTTTCATCAAACTTCAAGAGTGCAACTCTTTCCAAAACAGCCTCACTCTTCACTCTGCCATTAGGCTGGCCAGACTCTTGTATTTGGATTTTGTTTTAGGCATGCTTCAGTTTACCATCTTTGTTTTCTCACAAGTTCCAAGCTTTCCAAGTATTTCTCCTGAAGCTCCCCATGAACTTGGGACTGCTGCAGGATCCACCAAAGGTTTCCCAATCACTCCTCAATTGGCTGATTGAGCCTATTGGGTTAAGATTTGCAAGACTTGTTTTGGATTATATTCTTTGCATACCTAGGACCTTGCTTTCTAGTGTGGTTGTAGCTGGCATCTTTTTTCTTAAATCTGGGGCTTTAGTTCAAACTGAGACAATAGGAAAACTGCCATTTTAATATTCTCTTCCAAAGTGATATGATCAGATGTCTATTATTTGCATAATATTGATGAATACAGTCTCCAATCACATTACTTCCCCAACCCTCATACAAAACAAACAAAATGCTTATCCCTCTTATATTAAAAAATCAGAATATTTTATAAATCTGGCCAGTTTTGCATTTCTTTGCCTTAGACAGTATTAAATTAGTCAAACAATTCCTTCTTCAATACTCTACAGGAAGTGTGGGGCCCTTTATCTTCTTTGGTTTAAAAAAAAGCTCAACCAGCTGTCAAACACTTGAATATGAACCAGACATTTAAATATTCAGTGAAAATTCAAATGTATTGTATAAAGCACTCAGCAAAGTGGAAAGCCCTCTGACCAATTTCAAAATAATCCAAGCAAACAGCAATTAGGGATATATTCTACTTCTTCCCATTTGTTCATAGCTCCCCAGGACATAATGTGATCTCCCATGCATATTGTGAGGGAAATGGACAGCACTTAGATTTTTCCTTACTTTGATGTGTGACTGTCAGGGTTGCAAATAATGTGCCTGCAAAAGAAAATTGCCTCCTGGTGCACCTGAAGATGGAATTTTAAAAAATGTTTCTTCTTCCTTCCTTTTCTCTTTCTATTTACTCAGCATTACGCGAGTTGGCTGTTAAGCACCTGAACAGAGGAAGAAATTGTTTATAGGTGCCCCAATGGGATGAGTCTAGACTAAGAGAAAACAGCCAACATAGCAAAGAAGTGTTTACAACATTTATTAGGTATGTATTTATTAAGCACCTGTTGGGCACAAAGAACATGAAACATGGAGACTGCTTGTTAGAGGCTTTTAATCTGGTTGTGGGGATAGGATATACATGCACAATGAGTTAAGTTGAAGATTTGTGATATTGAAAGGAGAGTCAGCTCATACTGTGAGCCTGCAAAAGACAAAGCTACAAACAGGAACTGGGTAGAAGCTACAGAGAGATAGGTCTGGGTTAAATGTCAGTTTCTAACAGAGCTGACCAACGATAAGTTGGAAGGCCTAATAGAGGGGTGAATTTCTTATCATGCGCTGTGTGTAAGCCAGTCTGGATGAGCACTTAGGAAGGGTGTTTGTAGAGAGCACTATTGTATCTCTGATGGGTGGTTTCCTTTAGATGACCTTTATAATACTCATATGACTTTGTCATTCCATGATTTTGTGAGTCCTGAGGACAGTGAGCATGCATGAGCTCATAGAGTGACCAGGAAAGAATCTTTCGAGGTTGAAGGATGAAGGAAGGAACAGATATAGGATGGAAAAAGGGAGGCAGGAGGGAGCTATGGGCAAAGGGTGCACTGTGAGCTTAATGAAAAGTCTGGGTTTTTTTTCCTTGTCCATATATCGCAAGATGAAACCACCTTATCTCTAATCGCATTTAGAGTACACACACACACACACACACACACACACACACACAGACACACACACGGATTTATCGTGAGGAATTTGCTCACATGAGGCTGAGAAGTCCCATAATCTGCCATCCACAAGCTACAGGATAGTCAGTGTAGTCAGTGGTGTAATCCCAGTCTGAGTCTGAAGGCCTGAGAACTAGGAGGGTCTATCACATAGATCCCAGTCCATGGGTACGAGAAGACCAATAACCCAGCTTAAACAGGCAGACAAGAAGTGAAAGGGGTGAATTTGTTTCCTTTCTCCTTTTAGTCCTATTCAAGCCTTCAATAAATTGGATAAATGCACAGTCACACTGGGGAGGGCAATCTATTTTATTGAGTCTCCGAATTCATATGCTAATCTTTGCCAGAGACACTCTCACAAACACACCCAGAAAATAATGTTTAATCTGGGCACCCTGTGGCATAGTCTAGTTGACATGTAAAATTAATTATCACAGTTATACAGGAGCTTAAGAAACACTATTTTAAAGAGTGATTCTTTACTGGCTGAAAATTTGGAAAAGTTGACCCATAAAGTCAAGATTGAGGAATGGGCTAGGGATTTTGTCTAGTTCACCCAAATAAAATTTTGCTGAGTGTCTAATGTATCAGGCACTGGGAGTGTAAAGATGAAAAGAGACACAGTTTCTTCTCTTGAACAGCTTGTTGTCGAGTAGAAGATTTTAAAAAGCCCATTCTAAAATGTTTCCTGATGAAGACATACTAAATTTCCTTAAAGTTTTATGATCACTTAAATAATAGCTTTCTTTGTGAAGTACCTTCTAAGTGCTAGGTATAATGTTGGTCTTTTTCCAGTTCTTATGACAACCATTCAAGGTAGACATTTTATTTTTTCTGTTTTTCAAAAAGGAAATTGAAGCTCAGAAAGGACAGGCATATTACCCAACTATTAGTAAGTGGCTAATTGAAAATTCAAACGTAGCTAAATGAATGGGTAACATGTTCTAGGCACTTCACTTGATGCTGGATGCATAGTATCTTACAGAGTCTTCACAACCACTGGAGAAAAGAGATACTACTGTTATCTTCATTTTATGGCTGAGAAAACAGAGACCCCCTGGAAAATTAAACAAATTGCCCAGGGCCACACAGTCAGTGTAGAGTGAGGATTCAGGCTCAGCCTGCTTGGTTCCAAAGCTGATATTTAACCGCCATGCTACCCTTCCTCTTGCCTTGTGCCTTACAGTTCACAGCTTCACTCTGGCTTTGATTTCCATGTTTGATGGGTTCTTTTGTACTTTCCTCTCCCTTTACCAAAAAACAAACTGAACAACAAAACCATCTTGAGCATCTTCTTGAAAGGAGTGAATTCGGCTGAAGGAAAATTTCCATTAGAATTCTGAGGCTCAGCATTAGGCCAGGGAGGTAAAAATGCCATGCTAAATAAGTAATTACTGAAACTCATGATTAAAACATGCCTTTCTAAGAGAATCCCCAGAATAAATGGTATTCTTCATTTTGCCTTGGAGCTTGGTTGGCTTGGCTTCTAAGAAATTCACCTTTTTTCTGGAGATGTGATGGGGAAGCAAAGACTTCTTATTCCTTATCTTTTTGAATCCTTAGAACAACTCTTTGGAGATACATGAGGAAAATTTTAATTTGGGATTTTAGTGGTTAGTTAATCAGTTAGTCTCTTGCATTTGAATCCTGGATCATTTGAGAAACATATATATATATGTAATAGTCAGGGATTACAATTTCAGGATTATTGCTTGGATTGGATCTCATGTCTTGAATGTATACCCAAATGCTCTTCCTCATACTCCCTTGAAACCCTTGCTGAAGCTGGATGTTGGGATCTGCATTTGGGAAGGGTCACATCTAGGGCCAGTTGAGTAGAGAAACGTGGCTGCCTCATACCAGGTGCATGTGGGGAGCCAGGGAGAGGAAGGTCCTCAAGGCAAGAGAGCTGTAGAATTTTACCCCTCCAGAATAAAGAGAGGTGGATGACTGAATGTTTGCTTCTTACTTTTTCACCTGCTGGATGAATAATTCTTGCTCCTGTGAGGAGAAGCCAATGAAACTGTAGAGAACAACAGATTCTGCCAATTACACCCAAGTGGTGTTTTATTGGCTGACAAAATCATAGGGAGAGAGAGCATATGGCTTTCACTACAGTCTCTGATCTTGCTTTTTAAAATTTATTGCCCTCTCTTGATTTGACATGTGGAGAATTACAATTTGAGGTTCAGAGAAGTTAATGATTTGAAAGTCACACTTCAGTGACTAACCCAGGCCTAGACTCCAGCCTGTCAAAGGGAGTTTAGAGCTCAAGAAGTCAGAACCTTCAGATTATAAATGGGCCAAGTGCTTGACAGAGATAGCATATGACTTGTCTAAGACCAAATTGCCAGAACTAGAAACGCAGGTCTTCTGACTCCTTCTGATGCTCTTTTTAATATCTTACAGTATTCTCCTTTGTAACCCTGAGACATTTGTGCTGCTGGCTTATGGGATTGATTTTCTGGATTTCAGTCCTGCTTCTGAGCCTCTCTTTTCTCAATTATAAAAGGAGGATCACAGAAGTAGTGTCTGCCTCTTAGCCTTCTTGTGAAAACCAAATGAGGTTGGGTCTGTGCAAATGCTCTGTGACTGTAACATACTCTAAAAATGTTGGAATATTGTTTTTGAGGTTGTCACTCTCATTGCTGTCCTCTCAGATGGGCCCCATTTTTCTCCTTTTATTTTTAGCTGACATGTAATAATATTTATGGGCTAAGAGTGATATTTTGAAACATGCATACAATATGTAATGGTCAAATCTGGATAATTAGCATATCCATCATCTCAAACATCATTTCTTTGTGTTGGGAACATTCAAAATCCTCTCTTCTAGATTTTTGAAATTATACACTAAATTATTGTTAACTATAATCACCCTACTGTGCTGCAGAACACTAGAGCTCATTCCTCCCATCTAGCTATAAATTTGTATCTGTTAACCAACATCTCCCTATCCTCCCCTTACCCCACCAGAATTTCTGTCCTCTAATAACTACAATTCTAGTCTGTACTTCTGTGAGCTCAATTTTCTTTTTAGCTCCCATTTATGAGTGAGAACATGTGATGTATTAGTCCGTTTTCACACTGCTGATAAACACATACTCAAGACTGGGTAATTTATAAAGAAAAAGAAGTTTAATGGACTCACAGTTGCATGTGGCTGGGGAGGCCTCACAATCGTGGTGGAAGGTGAAAGTCATGTCTTACCTGGCGGCAGGCAAGAGAGAATGAGAGCCAAGCCAAAGGAGAAACCGCTTATGAAACCATCACATCTTGTGAGAACCACTCCCATGGTTTGATTATCTCCCACTGGTTCCCTTCCACAGCACGTGGAAATTATGAGAGCTAAAGTTCAAGATGAGATTTGGGTGGGAACACAGCCAAACCATATCATGTGGTATACATCTTTCTGTGCCAGAGTTATTTCATTTAACATGATGTCCTCCAGGCCCATCCATGTTTCTGTGAATGACAGGATTTCATTCTTTTTATGGCTGAATACTATTCCATTGTGTATACGTACCACATTTTCTTTATCTATGCATCTGTTGACGGACATTTAGATGGAGTCCATATCTTGGCTATTGTGAATAATGCTGCAATAAACATGGGGACATGAGGTGCAGATATTTCTTCAATATATTGATTTCCTTTCCTCTGGATAAATACCCAGTAGTGGTGTTGCTGGATCATATGGTAGTTCTTTTTTTGTTTGTTTGTTTTTGGAACCTCCACACTGTTTTCTACAGCAGCTGTACTCATTTACATTCCCACTGATGGGCCCCATTTGAAGCAGCTGTTACAGAGGTGGGTCGGAGGGAAGCCGGGTACTAGGGAAACAATGCTTTAGTGCAGTGGATTTCAACTCTGGCTGCACATTAAAATCACCTGGAGAGTTAAAAAAAAGCCAATGCCTGGGCATTACACCCAGAGCAATTAAATCAGAACCTGTGGGGAGGGGTTTTGTCACTGTTATATTTTTAAAGCTTTCCAGGTGGCCTCATGCAAAGAAAGGTTGAGGGTCATAGTCTCGGTGGCTTCAAACTCTTGTTTGTTTTGTAGCAGTGGTCCTCTCTTGGAATACAGAGATGATGAAAGATTGTGTTACCAGGTGGATGGTCTGTCGATTAAGATTGGAAACCTAAATCCAAGCCTCAGTGCAGCCCTGTGTGAACCTCTTTGCCTTACTAATGATAATTCTTTACCTAAGGATAGATTTTATAGAGGAGAAAACTGAGGCCCTGAGAGGTTATTTTTCCATCAGCTAGTAGGCGCTAGAGTCAGAATTAGAGTCCAATTCTTATGGTCTGGGATGGCATATGGAAAACGCCTGACCACAGGGGCTTGTGCCAGAAACCATCTCTTTCAAGGCACCAAGTCTACTTTGTATTCAGAAATTTGTAGCTTTCTTTCTAAAAAATGGTATCTGAAATGATATAAACTTCAACCTGTATCTGTCCATGAGCCCAACTATAGTGGGTGCTCAGAAGTGAGCAGTGTTCTCTTCTAGACTGCTGGGGTCTCATGAGTGGAAGGAGAAGAAAGACAAGGAACAGGCAAAGTGAGACGTGGACCACCCATTTCCAGTGGGGCCATATTAACCCTCTTCCTGGCTAATCCCCTTCTTAAGACAGACTGTGACTCCCTTCAAGGGGCTCTGCTGAAACATGGGCTGAAGGAAGGGGTACACCCTCTGAGATATTGAGAGTAATATCATCCTCTCCCCACCTAAAGATTAAAAACAATGACATGGGGGTAGGGGGATTGTACACCTCCTACAATATTGGGAGTAATATCACCCTCTCCCTCCCTGGATATTAGGAACAATATCAAAGGGTTCGTGTACACTCCCTGTGATATTGGGAATAATATCATTCTAATCCCTCCTGGATATTAGGAACAATATTATGGAGGTGCTGTACACCCCTTGCCATATTGTGAGTCACATTATTTCTCTTCTCCCGGATATTAGGAACAATATCACAGAGGGTGTGTCCCCTGTTATGTTGGAATTATTATCATCCTCTCCCCCACTGAATATTAAAAACAATTATCACAGAAGTGTTGTGACCCCTGTGATATGGACAGTAATATCCTTGTCTTGCCCCCTAAATATTATGAACAGGATCACAAGAGGGGTGTGCACCCACTGCGATATTGGGAGTAATACCATCCTCTCTACCTTTGGATATTGGAACAATATCACAGGGGAGATGTACACCCCTTGCGATATTGGGCATGGTGTTATCCCCTCTTCCCCTGGATATTGGGAACAATATCCCGGGGGGGGGGAGTACAACCTCTTCGATATCAAGAGTAATAACATCCTTCCCCTTCCTGGACATTAAGAACAATATCATTTGGTGGATGTACACCCCTTGCGATATTGGGTGTAATATCATCCTCTCTTCCCTAGGATATTAGGAACAATATCACAGGAGGGGTGTACAGCCCCTGTGATATTGGGCATAATATCATCATCTCCCAACGTGGATATTGGGAATAATGTCACATTGCGGGGTGGTGGTGGTGTACACCTTCTTTGATATTGGGAGTCATATCATCCTCTCCCCACCTAGATATTAGGAACTGTATCACAGGAGGCTGTACACTTATTGTGATATTGGGAGTAATATCGTCCTCTGCCATCATGGATATTAAGAACAATATTACAAAGGAGGTGTACACCCCCTGCGATATTGAGAGTCATATTATGCTCTTCCCTTCAGGATATTAGGGAAAATATCGCAGGAGGTGTGTACAACCCCTGCAATATTGGGAGTAATATTATCCTCTCCCCCCTGAATATGAGACAATTATCACAGGAGGATGTACACCCCCTGTGATATTGGGAGTAATATCATTTTCTTCCCCTCTGGATAATCAAAACAATATCACAGTGGGTGTGTACAGCGCCTGCGATATTGCCACTCATATCATTGTCTCCCTCCCGGGATATAAGGAACAATATCACAATTGGGTGTATATGCCCTGCGATATTGAAAGTAATATCTTCCTCTCCCCCGCTGGCTATTAGGAACAATGTCACAGAAGGGGGGTAGGCCCACTGCTATATTGGGAATAATATCATTCTCTCAGTCCCTAGATATTAGGAACAATATCACTAGAAAGTGTACACCTCCTGCGATATTGAGACTAATATCATCCTCTCGCCCCGTGGATATTGGGAACAATATCACAGGGGTGGTGTACACCCTCTGAGAAATTGAGAGAAATATCATCCTCTCCACCTTCGGATATTAGGAGCAATATCTCAGAGAAGGTCTACGCCCCCTGCGATATTGGGAGTAATATCATCCTCTCTCCAACAGGATATTAGGAACAAGATCACAGAAGGGATGTACACCCACTGCGATATTTTGAGTAATGTCATCCCCTACGCCCTGGCTATTAGGAATAACATTATAGGGGGGTGTACATCTTCTGCGAAATTGGAAGTAATATCATCTTCTCCCCGCGTGGATATCAGGAATAAGGATATTAATTATTAATATGAATAAATATAATAATTACTAGCAATCATTGATATTAATAATCATAATGACAAACTAATATTAATTATTATTGATTACTATTTAAAATTAATAGTAATATGATTAATAAAATATCAGTAATTTACATTAATTAAATTTAAAATTAATAAATAATACAGATAACACAATTGATGATTAATATTAATATTAGTAATTAATATATTGAAAAAAGATTTTAATTATTAATAATTATATAATCATAATTAATTACATATAATTAATAATGTATAATTATAAAATTAATTGTTAATAATTAATATTATATTAGTAGTTAATATTGATTAATACAACATGGATAATTATATTGAAATTAATGATTAATAATTAATACTATTATCACTCCTAATACTGCAGAGGATGCTACTTCTACCTGCGATGTTGTTTCTAATATCCAGGGGGAGAGAGGATGATATTACACCCTATATGGCAGAGGGTGTACACCTGTCTTTAATATTGTTCATAATTTCTAGAGGGGGATATGATATTACTCACAATATCATGAACACTCTGTGTGTCCACTGTGGATCACAATATCCAGGGAGGGATATTACTCCCCATGTCGCGGGGGGTGTCCATTCTGCCTGTCATATTGTTTCTTATATCCAGGGGGAGAGGATGATATTACTACCAATATCGGAGAAGTACATGCCCCCTGTGATATTGTTCCGAATATCCACGTTGGGAGAGGATGATATTACTCTCAATATCACAGGGGATATACACCCCGCCTGCGATATTATTCCTGCTATCCAGAATAAGAGAGAATATTACTCCCAATAGAGCAGGAGGTGTATACTTCCCATGTGATATTGTTCTTAATAGCTAAATGAAGAGAAGATAACATTATTCTTTATACTGCAGAAGGTGTACACCCACCTGTGATATTGTTCCTAATATCCAGGGAGGGAGAGCATGATATTACCCCCAATATCGCCATGGGTGTACACCCATTAGTTGACATTGCTCCTAATATCCAGGGGGTAGAGTATGACATTACTCCCAATATAACTGGGTGTACATCCACCAGGGGATATTGCTCCTAATATTCAGGGAAGGAGAAAATGATATTACTCCCAATATGGCAGAGAGTGTACAACCCTTCTGTGATATTGTTCCTAATATCCAGAGGGGGAGAGGATTATATTATTTTCAATATCGCAGGCTGTGTACACCTACCCTGTGATTTTGTTTCTAATATCGAGGAAGGGAGAGGATGATATTACTTTCAATATAGTAGGAGGTGGAGACCAACGCTGGGATATTGTTCCTAACGTCAAAGGTGGAGAGAGCCTGATATTACTCCCAATAGTGCAGGGGGTGTACATCCCTCCCTGTGATATTGTTCTTACCATTCAAAAAAGGAGAGGATGACATTACACCAGACATTGAAGAAAGTGTAAACCCCTGTGTGATAGTGTTCCAAATATCCAGAAGGGGAGAAGAGGATATTACTCATGATATCACAGGAGGTGTACACTCACTCTGATATTTCTCCTAATATGCAGAGGGGAATAGAATAACAATCCTCCCAATATTGCAGGGGTTGTACACGCCCCTGTGAGATTGTCCTTAATATTCAAAGGTGGAAAAGATAATATTACTACCAATATTGCCGAAAGTGTACACCCCCCAGTGATATTGTTCCCAAGATCCAGAAGAGAAGAGGATGATATTACTTTCAATATCACAGAAGGTGTACATGCCCCCCAGTGATATTGTTTCTAATTTCAAAAAGGGAGAGGATGATATGGCACCCAATATTGTAGGGAGTATAAACATTCCTGTGATATCGTCCTTAATATTCAGGTAGAAAGAGGATGATATTACTCCCAATACTGCAGAGGGTGTACACCCGTCTGTGAAATAGTTTGTAATTTCCAAAGGGGGAGCTGATATTACTCACAAAATCATAAACATGCAGTGGGACCACCGTGGATCGTGCTATTACTCCCCATCTCACAGGGGGTTCCTCACCCCCCTGCAATGTGGATCGTAATAGCCAGGTGTAGGGAGACCCCCTGAAACTATTGCTACAGAATAAAAGATGAAATGCTCCTGATTATTGTAAATACAAAGTTGCATGCAGGATTGTGTAAAGACAATGCCAGATTGGACTGCCAGAATGAGCCAACAGCACGTGATGTTCTTCCCCCTGCAGAGAGCCCATGAACAGATGTGCAGTCAGGGAGGTTTCACATCACCAAGATTCCTTTCCCAGAAAAACAGATGTTCATAGCTCTGGGAATGGAATGCGACCCTTGTGGAGAGCCTATAAATGGATGCATGAGGGGTGCCTGTTCATATGGATAAGATAGGGCTATAAATGCCCTCATCTTGCCATGGCTCTTCTAGGCCTCTCCAGGGTTAAGGCATACTCCCTTCTGAGAATTTCTGGTCTAACCTGTTGTCTAGCTTCACATCCTGTTTCTATGGATTGTTTGTAGTCAGCTTTTGCTGCAACTGTTACTGTTGATTAATATCTTGCTAATCATAGGTTATGGAAAGACTGTGTTTCTGTTTTAAGGCTCTGTTAGAAATTACTGATGCACACACTATACTGTAAATTTTTATCTCTGTATAATGTACTTCTGCATACAGATATTATGTTAAAGAATTACTTCATCCCCATGTGACCATCTCACCTCATAATCAAACAACCCTAAATCCCTCACTAACCTACCCCCACCCTCACTAAACTTAATAATAAATGCTGGTACATCCAGTGCATTGGCAGCACCATGGGACCAGGAGGCAGTGACTCCCCTGGACCCAGTTTTCACTATCTTGTGTGTGTCTATTATTTCTCGACCTGCTGATCTGCCTGGGGACAAAGAAAGAGCCCCCTTGCATTGTGGGCTGCTGGCCAGATCCTGCACTAGCCAGGGAGCGAGAGGGTGCTATTACTGTGTACATCAGGAGGTGCCCACCATCCTTCTATATGGGGATTAATATCATCCTCTCTTCTCCTATATATTAGGAACAATGTAACAGGGAGTGTGTGCATCCGCTGCGATATTGGGAGTAATATCAACTTCTACCCCGCGGCATGTTGGGAAAAATATACAGAGGGGTTTACACACCCTGTAATATTGGGAGTAATATTTTTCTCTTTTCCCTGTTCATTAGGAACTATATCACAGAGATCTATACACCTCCTGTGATATTGGGATTAATGTTGTCCTCTCCCCCACTGAGTATTAGAAACAACATCACAGAAGGGTGTACACCCCCTATGATATTGGGGGTAATATTATTCCCTCCCTTCCTGGATATTAGGAACAATATCAAAGGGGTCATGTACACCCCCTGTGATATTGGGAGTAATATCATTCTAATCCTCCTGGGTATTAGGGACAATATTATGGAGGGGCTGTACACCCCTTGCCATATTGTGAGTCATATCATTTATCTTCCCCCGGATATTAGGAACAATATCACAAGGGGTGTGTCCCCTGTTATATTGGAATTATTATCATCCTCTCCCCCATTGAATATTAAAAACAATATCACAGGGGTGTTGTGACCCCTGTGATATGGACAGTAATATCATTGTCCTGCCCGATAAATATTAGGAAAAGTATCACAAGAGGGGTGTACATCCCCTGCGATTTTGGGAGTAATATCATCCTCTCTGCCTTTGGATATTAGGAACAATATCACAGGGGGTGTGTACACCCCCTGCGATATTGGGCATGATGTTATCCTCTCTTTCTTTGGATATTAGGAACAATATCCCGGGGTGGAGGAGAGTAAAACCTCTTCGATATCGGGATTAATAGCATCCTTTCTCTTCCTGGACATTAAGAAGAGTATTACTGGGTGGGTGTAAATCCCCTGCAATATTGGGTGTAATGTCGTCCTCTCTTCCCTAGGATATTAGGAACAATATCACAGGAGGTGTGTACAGCCCCTGCGATATTGGGAGTAATATCATCCTCTCCCCCTCTCGACATAAGGAACAATATCCCAGGGTGGTTGTACATCCCCTGCAATATTGGGAGTAATATCTTCTCCCATCATGGATATTAAGAACAATATTACAAAGGAGGTGTACACCCCCCGTGATATTGAGAGTCATATTATGCTCTCCCCTTCAGGATGTTAGGAACAATATCGCAAGAGGTGTATACAACCCCTGTGATATTGGGAGTAGTATCATCCTCTCCCCACTGAATATAAGAAACAATATCACAGGAGGATGTACACCCCCTGCAATATTGGGAGTAATATCATTTTCTTCCCCTCTAGGATATTCGGAACAATATCACAGCGGGTGTGTACACCCCCTGCGATATTGCCACTAGTATCATCGTCTCCCTCCCGGGATATAAGGAACAATATCACAGTTGGGTGTATATGCCTTGCGATATTGGGAGTAATATCTTCCTCTCTCCCGCTAGCTATTAAAAACAATGTCACAGAAGGGGTATACACCCGTTGCTATATTGAGAGTAATAGCATCCTCTCAGTCCCTGGATATTAGGAACAATATCACTGGGGAGTGTACACCTCCTGTGATATTGACACTAATATAATCCTCTCGCCCCCTGGATATTAGGAACAATATCACTGGGGTGGTGTACACCCCCTGCGAAATTGGGAGAAATATCATCCTCTCCACCTTAGGATATTAGGGATAATATCACAGGGGAGGTCTATGCCCCCTGCGATATTGGGAGAAATATTCTCTCCATCCTTGGATATTAGGGACAATATCACAGGGGAGGTCTACACGCCCTGTGATATTGGGAGTAATATCATCCTCTCCCCACGAAGGATATTAGGAACAAGATCACAGAAGAAATGTATATCCACTGCAACATTTTGAGTAATGTCATCCTCTACCCCCTGGCTATTAGGAATAACATCATAGGGGGGTGTACACCTTCTGTGAATTTGGGAGTAATATCATCTTCTCCCCCCCTGGATATCAGGAATAATAATATTAGTTATTAATATGAATAAATATAATAATTAATAGTAATCTCTGCTATCAATAACCAGAACAACAAAATTAATATTAATTATTAATATTAATGATCATTATAAATAATAGTAATATCATGATTAATAATAAAATAATATCAGTAATTAATATCAATAAAGCAAATTAGTTAATAAATACTACTGATAATAAAATTGATAATCCATATTAATATTGATAACTAATATTCTGAATAAATAATATTAACAACCAATTATTTGTAATTACAATAACTAATTATTAGCTATTAATATGATATTAGTAATTAATATTAATGTATATCAACATTGATAATATTAATATTAATAATTAATGTTTGATACTATTATTACTTCTAATACTCCTAATACTGCAGGGGGTGTACACCTACTCTTAATATTGTTCCTAATATCCAGGGACAGGAAGCATGATATTAGTTTTAATATTCCACTAGGTGTACACTCACCCTGTGACACTGATCCAAATATTCAGGGGGTAGAGTATGACATTACTCCCAATATAGCAGTGAGTGTACATCTACCCTGTGATATTGCTCCTAATATTCATGGAAGAAATGTATGATATTACTCCCAATATTGCAGGGAGTGTACCCATCTTCTGTAATATTGTTCCTAGTATCCCGAGGGGGAGAGGATGATAATACTTTCAGTATCCCAGGCTGTGTTCACTCACCCTGTGATATCCTGGGAGGAGGAGGATGATATTACTCCCCATATAGCAGTTGGTGTACACCCGCCCTTGGATATTCTTTCTAATATCTATGGAGGGGAGAGGCTGATATCACTCTTAATATCGCAGGGGATGTACATCCACCCTGAGATATTGTTCTTAATATTCAAAGGCCAAGAGGTTGATATTACTCCCAATGTCACAGAAAGTGTACACCCCCATGTAATATTGTTCTTAATATTCAGAAGGGGAGAAGATGATGTTATTCTGCATATCGCAGGAGGTGTACACCCACTCTGTGATATTTTTCCTAATATGCAGGGGGCAGAGGATAATATTATTCCCAATATCGCAGGGGGTGTGCACCCCCCCATGATATTGTCTTTAATATTCCAAGGCGGAGAGGATATTACTCCCAATATCGCATAAAGTGTACATCCCCCGGTGATATTGTTCCCATGATCCAGGAGGGAAGAGAATGATATTACTTTCAATATCAGAGAAGGTGTACACGCCCCCAGTGATACTCTTCTTAATTTCAGCGTGGGAGAGAATGATATTACTCCCAGTGTCGCAGGGGTTATAAACACTCCTTCGATATTGTTCCTAATATCCTGAGGGGGGGAGAGGATGATATTATTCCCTATATTGCAGAGGGTGGACACCCGTCTTTGATATTGTTCCTAATTTCTAGAGGGGGACATGATATTACTCACAATATCGTAAACACGCTGTGTGCCCACTGTGGATCATAATATTCAGGGAGGGATATTACTAACCATATCGCAGGGTGGCCATTCGGCCTGTTATATTGTTTCTTATATCCAGGGGGCAGAGTATGATATCACTACTAATATCGAAGAAGTGTACACGCCCCCTGTGATATTGTTCCGAATATCCACGTTGGGAGAGGATGATATTACTCCCAATATTACAGGGGTTGTACACCCCGCCTGTGATATTATTCCTACTATCCAGAATAAGACAGAATATTACTCTCAATAGTGCAGTGGGTATACACTTCCTATGTGATATTTTTCTTACTAGCTGAAGGAAGAGAAGATATTATTCTTTATATTGCAGGGGGGTGTACATTCCTCTGTGATATTGTTCCTAATATCCAGGGAGAGAGAGCATGATATTACCCCCAATATCGCCATGGGTGTACACCCACCCTGTGATATTGCTCCTAATATCCAGGGGTAGAGTATGACATTACTCCCAATATAACAGTGGGAGTACATCCACCAGGGGATATTGCTCCTAACATTCAGGGAAGGCGAAAATGATATTACTGCCAATATGGCAGAGAGTGTACAACCCTTCTGTGATATTGTTCCTAATAACCGGAGGGGGAGAGGATATTACTTCCAATATTGCAGGCTGTGTACACCCACTCTGTGATATTGTTCCTCCCAGGAAGGGAGAGGATGATATTACTTTCCATATGTTAGGAGATGTACACCTGCGCTGGGATATTGTTCCTAATATCAAGGCGGGGAGAGCCTGATATTACTCCCAATATCGCAGGAGGTGTACATTTCCCCAGTGATATTGTTCTTACCACTCAATGGAGGGGAGGATGACATTATTCCAGATATCGAAGAAAGTGTAAACCGCCGTGTGATACTGTTCCTAATATCCAGAAGGGGAGAAGACGATATTATTCCCCATATCGCAGGAGGTGTACACTCACTCTATGATAGTTTTCCTAATATGCAGGGGGGGAGGGAATAATAATGTTTCCAATATCGCAGGGGTTGTACACCCCCCTATGAGATTGTCCTTAATATTCAAAGACGGAGAGGATGATATTACTACCAATATCGCAGAAAGTGTACACCCCGGGTGATACTGTTCTCATGATCCAGGAGAGGAATGGATGATATTACTTTCAATAATACAGAAGGTGTAAACGCCCCCAATGATATTGTTTCTAATTTCAATGTGGGAGAAGATGATATGACACCCAATATCGTAGGGAGTATAAACAATTCTGTGATATTGTCCTTAATATTCAGGGGGGAAGAGGATGATATTACTCCCAATACCGCAGAGGGTGTACATCGTCTGTGAAATAGTTCGTAATTTCCAGAGGGGGAGATGATATTACTCACAATATAGTAAACACTCTGTGTGTCCATCATGGATTGTAATATTTAGGGGAAGAAAGGGGGGTGATATTACTCCCCATATCGCGGGGGGTTGTCCACCCGCTTGTGATGTGGATCGTAATACCCAAAAGGGGAGAGGGGGGTGATATTAGTCCCCTGTCCACCCCCCTGCTATACGGGGAGTAATATCCTCTCCCTTCCTTGATATTAGGAACAATTTCTCAGGGTGGGTATACACAACCTGCAATATTGAAAGTATTTTTTTCTCTTTCTTTGGATATTAAGATCAATATCACAAAAGGGGTGTACACTCCCTGCGTTATTAGGAGTAATATCTTGTGTTTCCCTGAATATTTGCAGAATTATCACAGGTTGGGTGTACACCCACTGCTATATTGGGGATAATATCCTACTCTACCCGCTGAAAATTAGGAGCAATATCACCGGGGGTGGGTACAGCCACCGTGACACTGGAAAAAATATCATGCTCTCCCCCACTAGTTATTAGGAACAATATCACAGGGGGTATGTACACCAATTGCGATATTGGGAATAATAGTCTCTTTCCCGCTGGATATTGGGAACAACATTACAGGGGGTGTGTATAACTCCTGCAATATTGGGAGTATCATCAGCCTCTACTTCGCTGCATATTAGGAGTAATATACCGGGGGGGGCAGCGTATACACCCACCGATATTGGGAGTAATATTAATCTCTTTTCCCCGTGCGTTACGAACTATATCATAGGAGGGCTGTACACCCCCTGCGATATTGGGATTAATATTATCTTTTCCCCCACTGAATATTAGGAACAATATCACAGAAGGGTGTACACCTCCTCCGATATGGCCAGTAATATCATTGTCTCCTTCCCTGGATATTAGGAACAATATCACAGGGTGTGTACACCCCCTGCGCTATTGGGAGTAATATTATTCCCTCTTCCCCTGAATATTAGAAATAATAACACAGTAGGAATGTACACCCCACCCCCTGCGATATTTGTGTAATATCATCCTCTTTTAACCTGGATATTAGAAACAATATCACAGCGGGGCGTGTACACTCCCTTCGATACTGGCAGTAATATCATCCGCTCCCCTGTAAATAGTAGGAAAAATCTCAAAGAAGGGGTGTACACCACTTGCGATATTCTGAGTAATATTATCTTCCCCCCTCCTGGATATTAGAAACAATATCACGGGGTGGGGTGTACACCACCTGCGATATTGGGAGTAATATAATTTTCTACCCCTATGGATATTGAGAACAATATCACAGAGGAGGTGTACACCCTTTGCGATATTGGGAGTAATATCCTCTTAACCCCTCCTGGACATTAGGAACAATATCACAGGGGTTTATACACCCGCTGCAACAGGGGAAGTGAAATATCCACCTTCCCCCCACCGGGATATTAAAAACAATATCTCATGGGGGGTGTATAGCCCGTCCCATTTTGGGAGTTAAATCTTTCTTCATTGCGGAAACAATATTACAGGGGTGTTGAACACACCATCTGATAATATCATAGACTCCACCCCTCTGAGATATTTGGAACAATATCAAAGGGGGAGTGTACACTTCCAGCGATACTGGGATTAATATTATGCTCTCCTCCCTGGATAAGAGGAAGAATATCAAAGAAGGGGTGTCCACCCCTTGCGATATTGACGGTAATATCATCCTCTCTCTCCCTGGATATTAAGAACAATACCACAGGATTGGTGTACACTCACTGCGATACTGGGAGTAATATCATCCTATACCTCGTGGATATTAAAAACAATATCACAGAGGGAGTGTACACCTCCTGCAATATGGCCAGTAATATCATTGTCTCTCCCACTGGATATTTCACAGGGGTGTGTTCACCTCTTGCGCTATTGGGAGTAATATAATTCTCTCTTCCCCTGCATATTAGGAGTAATGTCACAGACGGGGCGTACACCTCCTGGTATATTGGCAGTGATATCACTCTCTCCCAATCTAGATATTAGGAACAATATCACAGCGGGGTGTACACCCCCTTCGATACTGGTGGTAACATCATCCTCTCCTTCCGTTGAGACAGGAAACAATATCTCAGGTGCGGTGTACACCGCCTGCAATATTGAGTGTAGTATCATTCTCTTCCTCCCTGGATATAGGGAACAATATCACAGGGTGGGTGTACACAGACTGTGATAATTGGGAGCAATATCATCCTTTTTCCGGTGAATATAAGGAGCAATATCAAAGGGAGGGTGTACACCCACTGCTATATTGGCAGTAATATTATACTCTACCCCCTGAAAATTAAGAGCAATATCACAGGGAGGCTGTACACCCACTGTGATATTGGGAGTAATATCATGCTGTCCCCCCATGGGTATTAGGAACAATGTCACAGCGGAGTGTACGCTTCCTGCGGTATTGGGAGTAATATATCCTCTCTTCTCCTGGATATTCGGAACAATATCACAGGGGGGGTGTACACCACCGGCGATATCGGGAGTAATATCATCCTCTCACCCCCTGGATATTAAAAACAATATCACAAGGAGGGTGTTTACCCCCTCTGTTATTCACAGTAATAATCCTCTCCCAACCTGGATATTAGAAACAATATCACAGGGGGAGTGTACACCCCCTTCGATATTGGTAGTAATATTATTCTCTTTTCTTATGGATATAAGAAACTATATCACAGGAGGGGTGTACACCCCCTGCAATATTGGAAGTAATATCGTCCTCTTCCTTCCTGGATATTAGCAACAATATCACAGGGGATGATGTATTGTTCCTACGATTATGCATATTAATGACATCCACTCCCCCGCTGGATATTAGAAACAATGTCATGTGGGGGTGTACACCCCCTGTGATATTGGGAGTAATATCCTACTCTTGCCCCCTGACTATTAGAAACAATATCACAGAAGGGGTGTACACTCCCTGAGATATTGAGAGTAATATCCTACTCTTGCCCCCTGACTATTAGAAACAATATCACAGAAGGGGTGTACACTCCCTGTGATATTGAGAGTAATATCATGCTCTTCCCCCCTGGATATTAGGAACAATATCATGGAAGGATATTGGGAGTAATATCACCCTCTCCCCCCAGTGGATATTAGGAACAATATCACAAAGTGGGCGTACACATCCTGCGCTATTGAGAATAATATCATCCTCTCTTCCCCAGGATATTAGGAACAATATCACAGGCGGGGTGTACACTCCCTGCGATTTCGAGAGTGATAGCATCCTCTTTTGACCTGGATATTAAGAACAATATAACAGGAGGGGTGTACACCACCTGCGATATTGGGAGTAATATCATGCTCTCCCCCCATGGATATTGAGAACAATATCACAGGGAGGTTTACACCCCCTGATATACTGGGAGTAATATCATCCTCTCCCCACCTAGATTTTAAGAACAATATCACACTGGGGTTGTACACCCACCGTGACATTGGGAGGAATATCATCCTTCCCCCCATGGATATTATTAAAAATATTGCATGGAAAGTGTACATCCCCTGCCATATTGAGAGTAGTATTATTTTCTCTTGTGCTGGACATTAGGACCAATATCACGGGGAGGTGCACACCACCTGCGATATTGCCAGTAATATCATAGTCTCACCCCCGGGATATTAGGAACAATATCACAAGGGGGGTGTACACGCCCTGCGATATTTGAAGTAATATCCTCCACTCCCCCTCTGGATATTAGGAGCAATATCACATCCTCTACCAACCTGGATATTAAAAACAAGATAACGGGGTGTACACCCCCTGCGCTTTGGGGAGTAATACCATTTTCTCCCCCACTTGATATTAGGAACAATATTCCAAGAAGGGTGTGCACCCTCTGTGATATTGGGAGTAATATCATCCTATCCCCCACTTGATATTAGGAACAATATCCCAGAAAGGGTGTACACCCTCAGCGATATTGGGAGTAATGTTATTCTCTCCTTATCTAAATATTAAGAACAATATCACAGGCGGGGGGTGTACGCTCCCTATGGTATTGGGAGTAATATCATCCTCTCCCTTCCTGGATATCAGGAACAATATCACAGGGGGCGTGTACACGCCCTGGATATTAGGAACAATATCATGGAGGGGATGTACACCCCCTGCCATATTGTAAGTCATATCATTCTCTCTACCCCTGGATATTAGGAACAATATCACAGAGGGTGTGTCCCCTGTGATATTGGAATTAATATCATCCTCTCCCCCACGGAATATTAAAAACCATATCACAGTGTTGTTGTCCACCCCTGCGATACGGACAGTAATATAATTATCTTTCCCCCTAAATATTAAGAACAGTATCACAATGGGGATGTACAACCCCTGCAATATTGGGAGTAATATCATCCTCTCTACCTTTGGATATTAGGAACAATATCACGGGGGGGTTGCACACCCCCTGCGATACTGGGCATAATGTTATACACTCCCCCTTAAATATTAAGAATGATATCATAGGGGGTGTGTACAAACCCTTTGATATTGGGAATAATATCATCCTTTTCCTTCCTGGACATTAAGAACAATATCACTGGGTGGGTGTGCACCCCCTGCGATATTGGGAGTAATATCATCCTTTTCCCCCTAGGATATTAAGAACAATATCAGAAGGGGGATGTACAGCCACTGCGATATTGGGAGTAATGCCATCCTCTCCCCCTCTCGATATTAGGAACAATATCGCAGGGTGGGTGTACATCTCCTGCAATATTGGGCATAATATCATTGTATCCCAACCTGGATATTGGGAACAATGTCACAGGGGGGGTGTACACCTCCTTCAATATTGAGAGTAATATCCTCCTCTCCCTCCCGGATTGTAGAAAAAGTATTGATGGGGTTTTACAACTCGTGCGATATTGGGAGTAATATCATCCTCTCCCCACCTAGATATTAGGAACTATATCTCAGGAAGCTGTACGCTTCTTGTGATATTGGGAGTAATATCATCCTCTTCCACCATGGATATTAAGAACAATATCACAGAAGAGCTGTTCACCCCCTGTGATATTAAGAGTAATATTATACTCTCCGCTTCTGGATATTAGGAACAATATCACAAGAGGTGTGTACACCCCCTGCCATACTGGGAGTAGTATCATCCCTTTTCCCCTGAATATTAGAAACAATATCACAGGGGGATGTACACCCACTGCGATATTGGGAGTAATATCATTTTCTCCCCCTCTGGATACTCAGAACAATATCACAGGTGGTGTACACCTCCTGCGATGTTGCCATTAGTATCCTCATCTCCCTCCTGGGATATTAGGAACAATATCACAAAAGGGTGTATACCTGCTGGGATATTGGGAGTAATACCTCCCTCTCCCCCGCCAGGTATTAAAAACAATGTCACAGAAGGGGTGTACATGCCTTGCTACATTGGGAGTAATATCATCCTCTCTGTCCCTGGATATTAGGAACAGTATCACTGGGGAGTGTACACTTTCTGTGATATTGAGACTAATATCATCCTCTTTCCCTCTGGATATTAGGAACAATATATTGCGAGTAATATCATCCTCTCTGTCCCTGGATATTAGAAACAATATCACTGGGAAGTGTACACCACCTGCGATATTGAGAGTAATATCAGCCTCTTCCCTCCATGGATATTAGGAACAATACCACAGGAGTGGTGTACACCCCATGCGAAATTGGGAGAAATATCATCCTCTCCACCTTGGGATATTAGGGAAAATAGCACAGGGGACGTCTACAGCCCCCTGCGATATTGAGAGTAATATCATCCTCTCCCCTCCAGATATTGAGAAACAAGATCACCGAAGGGCTGTACACCCACTGTGATATTTGGAGTAATGTCATCCTCTACCCCCTGGCTGTTAGAAACAACATCACAGGGGGGTGTACACCTTCTGCGACATTGGGAGTAATAACATCCTCTCCTCCCTGGATATCAGAAATAATATTGATAATAATTAATATTGATATAACTAATAGTAATTAATGTTAACATTTATAACACTGATAATGATTAATATTAATTATTAACATTAATATTTATAGCAATGATAGTGATTAATATTAATTACCAACATTAATGACTAAACCAATGATAATAGATAATAATCTTATTAATATTATGACTAATATTGATCATCAAAATTTTGTTAACATAATATTAGCTATTATAAATAGTAATATTGATAACAGTAAAATAATGTTAATAATTAATATTAATTAACATTAATATTTGTAATTAATATAGATGATAAAAATAAATGCTTAATAATTAATAATAATATTACTCCTAATACCACAGTGTGTTTCCACCCACCTGTGATATTGTTCCTAATATCCAGGTGGGGAGAGGATGATATTACTCCCAATATCACAGCGGGTGTAGGCCTCCCCTGTGATATTTTCCCTAATATCTAAAGGTGGAGAGGATGATATTTCTCCTAATTTCGCAGGAAGTGTACACCACTCCTGTGGTATTATTTCTAATATCCATGGAGGGGACAGGCTGATATTACTCCCAATATCGCAGGGGGTGTACACCCTCCCAGTGATATTGTTCCTAACATCCAAAGGAAGGAGGATGATATTACTTTTAACATCGCAGTTAAGGTACATCCCCACTGTGATATTTTCTCTAATATCCAAGGGGGCAAGGATATTACTCCCAATAATGCAGAGGGTGTACATCCCTTCTGTGATATTGTTTCTAATATCAAGTAAGGGAGAAGATGATATTACTCCCAGTATCGCAGGGGGTGTACAGCCCACTGTTGTATTGTTTTTAGTATCCAGGGGGGAGAGAATGATATTGCTCCCAATATAGCAGGGGGTGTACAATTCTCCTGTGACATTGTTCCTAAGATTCATGAAAGGAGAGAATGATATTACTCCCAATATGGCTGAGGGTGTATATCCTCCTTGTGATATTGTTCCTTATATTTAGGGCGGGAGACGACAATATTACTCCCAATATCGCAGGGGGTGTACACCCCCCTTGTGATATTGTTCGTAATATCCAGGTAGGGAGAGGATGATATTACTCCCAATATCGCAAGGGTGTACACCCCTCTGTGATATTGTTAATAACATCCAGGGGAGAGAGGATATTATCACTCCCAGTATCGCAGGGGGTGTACACCTCCCGTGATATTTTCTCTAATATCGAGTGGGGGAGAGGGTGATATAAATACCAATATCGAAAGAGGTGTACACCCCTCTGTGATATTGTTCCTAATATCCAGGGGAGGAGAGGTTGATATTACTCCTAATATCACAGGAGGTGTACACCTTTGTTGTGATATTTTTCCTAATATCCGGGGAAGGGAGAGAACAATATTACTCCCAACATCGCAGGTACTTTACACTTTCCTGTGATATTGTTCATAATTTCGAAAGGTAGATATGATATTACTCCCAATATTGTAAACACACTGTGTGGACACTCCCCTCTCACATGGCTCGTAATATCCGGGGGGGAAGGGGATTCTATTACTCCCCATTTGGTGGGGGGGGGGATGGACACCTCCCTGTCATATGGCTGGTAATATTCAGGTGGGGAGAGGGGGGTGATATTACTCCCCATATGGCGTGGGGTGGACACCCCCCTGTCATATGGCTCATAATGTCCAGTGGGGGAGAGGATGATATTACTCCTAATATCGAGGGGAGTGTGCACCCCTTCTGTGATGTTGTTCCTAAAATCCAGAAAGAGAGAGGATGAGATTACAAGGGGGTGTATAACCTCGCTGTGATATTGTTATATTGTTCGTAATATTTAGGGAGAGAGACGACAATATTACTCCCAATATCACAGGAGCTGTACACCCCCTTGCGATATTGTTCCTAATATCCAGGTGGGGAGAGGATATTACTCCCAATATCACAGGGTGTACACCCTTCTGTGATATTGTTCCTAACATCCGGGGGGAAGAGAATGATATTATGCCTAATATCACAGAGGGTGCTCACCCCCTCGGTGATATTTTTCCTAATATTCAAAGGCGGAGAGGATGATATAACTCCCAAAATCGAAGGTGGTGTACACCCCCTTTGTGTTCCTAATATCCAGGTGGGGAAGAGCATGATATTACTTCCCATATGGCAGAAAGTGTACACCACCCTTGTGATTTTTCTTTAATATTCAAAGAGGCAGAGGATGATAATACTTTCAATATTGCAGGGGATGTACAACCCCCTGTGATATTGTTTGTAATATCCAGGAGGTGAGAAAATGAAATTACTCTCAATGTCAAAGAAGGTGTACATCCCCCACCCTGTGATATTGTTTCTAATAACCATGAGGGAAGAGGATAATATTCCTTCCAATATCGCATGGGGTGTACACCCTCCCAGTGATATTGTTCCTGATATCCAAAGGAAAGAGGATGATAGTATTCCCAATATCGCAGTTAAGGTATATCTCCCCTGTGATATTGTATCTAATATCCAAGGGTGTTATTACTTGGATATTATTACTGCCAATTACTTGGATGATATTACTCTCAATAATGCAGAAGGTGTACACCCCTTCTGTGATATTGTTTGTAATATCCAGTAAGGGAGAAGATGATATTATTCCCATTATCACAGAGAGTGTACACCCCCCCCGTGATATTTTCTCTAATATCGAGTGGGGGAGTGGGCAATATTAATACCAATATCGAAAGAGGTGTACACCTCTCTGTGATATTGTTCCTAATATCCAGGGGAGGAGAGGATGATATTACTCCCAATATTGCAGGAAGTGTACACCTTTGTTGTGATATTTTTCCTAATATCCGGGGAAGGGAGAGAATAATATTACTCCCAATATAGGAGGTGCTGTACACCTTCCTGTGATATTGTTCGTAATTTTGAAAGGGGGATATGATATTACTCCCAATATTGTAAATGTGCTGTGTGGACACCCCCCTTTCATATGGCTTGTAATATTCAGGGTGGGGAGAGGAGGGTGATATTACTCCCCATATTGCGTGGGGTGGACACCCCCCGTCATATGATTCATAACATCCAGGGGGGAAGAGGAGGGTGATATTCCTCCCCATAGGGCGGGGGCTGGACACCCCCCTGTCATATGGCTCATAATATCCAGGGAGGGAGGAACTTATTACTTTCAATATCGCATGAGTGGTACACCCCCCTGTGATATTGTTTCTAATATCTAGGATGGGAGAGTATGCTATCACTCCCAATATCGCAGCGGCTGAACACCCCTTCTGTGATATTGTTCCTAATATATAGAATGGGAGAAGAAGATATCATTCCCAATATCGCATGAGGTGAACACCTTTTTTGTGATATTGTTCCTAATATCTGGGGGGTGGAGTGGAGACGATATTACTCGCAGGAAGTGTACACCATTTTTTTGATATTGCTCCTGATATCTAGTGTTGGAGAGGATGATATTACTTCCAATGTCGCAGGAAGTGTACACCTCCCTGTGATATTGTCCCTAATATCCAATGGGGGAGAGGATAATAGTATGCCCAATGTCGCAGTGGGTGTACACACCCTGCCTGTGTGATATTTTTCCTAATATCCAGGAGCAAAATAATATTACTCCCAATATCTCAAGGGGCGTACAACACCCCATAACATGGTTTGTAATTTCCAAAATTGAAGAGAATAATATTACTTCCAATATTGCAGAAGGTGTACAACCCCCTATGATAGTGTTCACAATGTTGAAGAGGATTATATAAATGCCAATATCGCCCTCATGCCCTCCTTTGCAAAAGGCAGATTCTCAACTGCAATGGGCCCCAGTCCCAGGGGAAGAAATCTAAACCCTTACACAAAATTGAGGTCTTGACTATTACTTAGAACTGATATTTTAATTTTACTAAATTGAGGCTACATTGTATGACATGAAATAGCTAAATAACTTTACGTACGTGTGTGGTAAAAAGCACCTAAGATAAAATTTACCATCGTAACTGTTTTTAAGCATACAGTTCAATAGTGTTAAGTACATTTACATGTTTTGCAATGGAGCTCCAGAGCTTTTTCATCTAGCAAAATTAAAACTCTATATCCATTAAAAAAAAAAACTCTGAACAATGAGAACACATAGACACAGGGAGGGGAACATCATACACTGGGGCCTTTGGGGGGTAGGGAGCTAGGGGAGGGATAGCATTAGGAGAAATACCTAATGTAGGTGACAGGTTGATGGGTGCAGTAAACCACCATGGCAAGTGTATACCTATGTAACAAACTTGCACATTCTGCACATGTATCCCAGAACTTAAAGCATAATAAGAAAAACAAGAAAACAAACAAACAAAAAAAACCAACTCTTTTCTGCTTTCCACCCTCCCCGCCAACAGCCTAGTCCCTAGTAATCACCATTCTACAGGCAAAGAACTTTTTATATTTCCTGACAGTGACCAGAAAGTCATGGGTGGGGACAGAGTGGGTGGGTGTGCGTGTCCTGCGTGAGTTTTGGGGGATGATGGAGTAAGATCCCCAGAGAGTAGATCTAAGGACACAGTGAGAGACAATAGAGTTGCCTGTTTCCCCTAATGGTTAAACTTAGTTACAGATCTGTGTCTGCTACTGGGCAGGGTTTGTCTTAGTTGTCCTATCCTCGGTGTCTGGCATGGAGCCTGCCACGTAGTAGGCATTCAATAGAGATCTGTGAATGAATGGATGCATTTTATGTAACTGTCGTTGTTTTGCAAAATGTATGTTTGTCGTAAGTTTTCATAAAAGATTCTAGAAGATAGAATACTTGGAGTCAGTATAACTTGAAGTCAATAGATCCTGACAGGAGGAACTTGGGAGAGAGTGAAAAAGATGAGAGAAAGTGGAATAGGGTGAAGTATTCTTGCTGCATGCTGCTTTCTTGTTTCTCTCCTTCACTAAGGAGGGGAGCCATCCTTCCTTGCGGCTCTAACCCCAGTGCTCCTGCCTACACACGTTTCTGCCTCCCAGTTGCTAATTCAGCCTGCTGTGAATGCCCCTGCCAGTGTCCCTTCCCCAATCCAGAATAACCCCATTTCTGTGTGTGGCAAACCTTTGGCCATGCAGCTGCTGGCACCATGCACAGCCTTCCTGGCCATGTAGCTGGCTCTCCACTGCACTGCCCCTGGAGAAACCCCTCCTCTCTGCCCCTTCTCAGCTCTAGTGTGGACATGCCCTGCTTTTGCCCTCTCTGTTCATCCAGTCGCCCGAACCTGTTGGGGCCCAGCACCTAAAGGGGGAACTTCTTTCATTTTCCATTTCCTCAGATTCAAAAACCAAAAACCAAAAAACCCCAGCACAGCCTGACTCATTGTAGGCATTCAATATGTGTTCATTTCTACCTTCACCTCCTCAGAGCACAGCCTCCAAGCTGCTGGCCTCTAAGCAGTCCATGCACTGGCCTCATCCTCTCCAAGCGTCCCTTTCACAATGGGGCCCAGAAATGTCAGGGGCAACAATGTTTTTCATAGCACAGCCTTTGAAATTCTGCCTCCAGCCTTGTTCTCTGGTCCAGCCAATCTCCTCACTGTCCTAGCCCAAGCCTTGCTGGCCCTGGACTCCCTGAGTTGTTTAATCAGCCTCCAGTACCCACCCTACTCCGTCTCTGGTCAGATCCTATGCTCCCTTCCCGGCCCCGTTCACAACCCACTGGCCCTAAGGCAGCTTCCCTGGTCCTTGCCATCTCACTGATCACACTTTCCTGCACATTTCTGTAGCATTTAAATCCAGAACTCTCCCATATGTCACTCATTTTATATTATTGTTTCATTTTGTATTATTTCCTATTATTTTACAATTGCTAGCCTTTTCTCCCTGCGGGGGCTTTGTATTATCTCAACTTAGTTAAGCCAGAACTATGTTTCCCAGAGTCTCTTTCCCTGTATGGCTCTGGATTAAGGTTGGCCAAAGGAGAAATTTGCTCAAGAATTGGAAGGCAGAAGCAAAGCAGCAACTGTGATGTTCCAAAGGTCAATGTCGAGCACCTGGCACAGGTCGCTGCAGAGCTACGTCCCATCTTGCAGATGTGGGTCCACAGCCAGAACCCTTGCTCCTAGAGCTCTACCTGATCCCATCTCTCGGCTCCCAGAGTACCAGGCGGGCACGTGTGCAGCTCTGTGGCAGAGGGTGCCATCTTCTTATTCTGATCGTTACCACCAAAGAAATTGGAGGTGGTGACAGACAGGCGTGGGTTTTAGTTTGTCTTTGTGGGTTCTAGTTGATTCTCATGGGTTCTGGTTTGTCCTTGCTTTCTCCCACATTATGTGCAGCTTTTCTTCCCGACTGATGGCCCTGTTGACCTGCAGTGACTTCTGGCCACCACCAGACACAAAGGCATCAGCCTTCCATAGACTTCTTCATCAGCTCCCACAATTGCATAAAGTCTAATTTGTATAATAAATTCCTTATTGCGTATCATGCAAGTAGTTCTGCTTCTGTGATTTAATTCTAACAGATACATTCCCCCTTAGGTTATAGACACCTTGAAGAAAAGGGCCAGTGGTTCATGCCTGTAATCTCAGCACCTTGGAAGGCCAAGGCTTGAGGATTGCCTGAGCCCAGGAGTTTCAGATCAGCCTGGGCAAATAGAGCAAAAAAGTTAACTGGGCATGGTGGCATGTACCTGCAGTCCTAGCTACTTGGAAGGCTGAGGCAGGAGGATCACTTGAGCCCAAGAGTTTGAGGCTGCAGTAAAGTATCATCAGACCACTACATTCAAGCCTGGGCAACAGAGTGAGACTCCCTCTCTCTCTCTCTCTCAAAAAAAAAAAAAAAAAAAAAGAATGATATCCCTTTTCCCCCTGGAATCTATGCCTGTGATCAGCAAAATCTTATTTTAGACTTTATGGACCACATAAAGTCTCTGTTGCTTCTCTCCACCTCTGCTGCCCTTCCCTTCCCCACTTCCTTCTTCTAGTACTACTATTTCTTCTACTTCTTCTCTACTTTCACTTTCCCTCCTCCTCTTCCTGCTTTATTTTCTTCTCCTCCGTTTCTTCTTCCCCTTCTTCCTACTCCTTTACAACTTTTAAAAAATGTAAAACTATTTTTAGCTTACAGACCATACAGAAGCAGGCCACAGTTTTTGGATCCTTGGTGTATTCTAGACCAATCATTCTCAAAGAAGTGGCACTGCACTCTAGAGAGTATTTTTTTTGGGTGGGGGGGCAGGCACAGTGATTGGTGGTATTACTACATTTATTAGGCAAGGTCTAGGGATGATGAACATCCTGGAATATACCAGGCAGTCCCACCCAAGCAGGAAAAGCACATACAGTATTCAAGTTTGAGTCACCCAAATAACACCTCTGGCAGTGGTCTGCATCCATAGCTGTCAATTCCATAGTGATTTATGTGTTTAAATGTAAACATCTGACTACTTCTTCATCTTGCAGGTTAGTTTTGCCTGAGCATTTGAACAATTTTCAACCTTTATTTCTTTAAGTATTTTTTCTGTCCCTCCTTCTCCCAGGAATTCCAAATACACTTATATTAGGTGGCTTAAAGGTGTCCCACAGCTTCATGATGATCTACCTTTTTTTTTTTTTAGCATTTTTTCTCCCTGTGTTTTATTTTGGATAATTTCTATCACTATATTTTAAAATTCACTTGTATTTTATTCCGCAATTTCTTTCTTTTTAATTTTTTTTTGAGATGGAGTCTCACTCTGTTGCCCAGGCTGGAGTGCAGTGGCGCTATCTCGACTCACTGCAAGCTCCACCTCCCAGGTTCATGCCATTCTCCTGCCTCAGCCTCCCCAGCAGCTGGGACTACAGGTGCCTGCCACCACACCTGGCTGATTTTTTGTATTTTCAGTAGAGACAGGGTTTCACCGTGTTAGTCAGGATGGTCTCGATCTTCTGAACTCATGATCCTCCCACCTCGGCCTCCAAAGTGCTGGGATTACAGGTGTGAGCCACCGTGCCCAGCCATTATTCTGCAATTTCTAGTCTGCTGTTAGTTCCATCCAGTGTATTTTTCATCTCACACACTGTAATGTTCATTTCTAGAAATTCAATTTGGGTTTTTTCCTATATCTTCCATAGTTTAAAGGCCCAATCTTTACTCTAGTTTATGGAACATATGAAATACAGTAACATCAATGCTTCAAACATACTTATCTGCTAATTTTATTATCTTATCTACTAATTCTATCATTGATTTTTATCCTCATTATGTGTCATATTTTTTGCCTCTTCACATCCATGATGATTTTTGATTAGATGACAGAGATCACCAATTTTACCTTATTGGCTTCTTGCATGTTTTTATATTTCCATAAATATTCCTGAGCTTTGTTCTGTTATACAGTTAGGCTACCTGGAAAAGTTTGAGCCTTCCAGACCTTGACTGTAAGTTTTGATAGGTGATAAGAATAGTATTTGGTCTAGGGTTGTTTTGCTCACTACTGTGGCAGAACCCTTCTAAGTACTCTATCTTCATGAATTATGAGATTTTCTATTCTGACTGATGTTAACAGGGACTGTTCCCTGTGAGCACTGGGAATCCTCTAATCCCTTTAATCTTTGCAGATGATTCTTTTTCTATTCTCAGGCAGTTTTCTTTCCTGTTTTTCTTTTCTTTTCCTTTCTTTTCTTTTTTTTTTGAAACGGAGTCTTGCTTTGCCGCCCAGGCTGGAGTGCATGATCTCGGCTCACTGCAACCTTGGCCTCCCAGGTTCAAGCGATTCTCCTGCCTCAGCTTCCTGAGTAACTGGGACTACAGGCACCTGTCACCACGCCCAGCTAATTTTTGTATTTTTAGTAGAAACGGGGTTTCACCATATTGGCCAGGATGGTCTCGATCTCCTAACATTGTGATCCACCTGCCTCAGCCTCCCAAAGTGCTGGGATTACAGGTGTGAGCCACTGCGCCCGGCCTCTCAGGCAGGTTTCTTACCTGCATACTCTGATCACTACTCCATTAAATAGTCAAGGAGGATAAGTATTCTCTTTGGATTTCCAGAGCTCTGTCTCTGTACAGCCCTCTCCTCCTCAATATTCTGTCCTGTGAATTCTAGCCACACTGGCCTTCCCAGACTTACAGTTCTGTCTTCTCAACTCAGGAAGATCTCTGAGCTCCATCTGCATTCTTCCTTCCCGTGCTGTGGCCTGGAAACTTTTGGGGCTAGCCTCCTTTGTTTCTCATCTCTTAAGGATCACTGCCCTTTGTTGCTTGATTCCAGTGATTGATTCCCTTTGCTGCTTGAGGGCCATAGTTTCATATATTTTGTCCAGTATTTTTGTTGTTTTAGGTCAGAAGGTAATTTTGGTCTCTGTTACTCCATCTTGGCCAGAAGCATAAGTCACTTACCTATGCATTTATATGTCAAAATACTGCACATATAATTTTAGTTTAAGCTACTTTTTAAAAATCTCCTTCATTTTCCATTTAGCATTCTTTTTAGGTTATTACATTGATTTTTTGGAAATTCTGTTACTGGCAGTTTCTATTGCCTATCAATTTCATTTAAAGATAGTGCATAGGATATTCTAAAATAGCTGTTAAACAAAGAGAAAATCGTGCCTGATAGGGTGAGAATCACAGCTCTAATACCTAGAGTGACTTTATAATGTATTGTCCAAAGGAGATACTTTTGACAGTGAAAGATGGTGTTGTTAGTAATTATATCAGGACCATGGCCTAAACCAGGACTATCCCAGGCAGCCTGGGAAATATTTGTATCCCATCTCTATTTTATGCCTTTATACAATTCTTTACTGAACTCTAAAGCCTTTATTGAGCCTGCTTTCTTTGTCCAGCTGAGTGTCACGTGCTGACATCACTAAGATCAATAAGGCAAACTCTGAAAGATGGACAGAGAGACAGGAGATGGTCCTTTATAATGCAGTGTGATCTGTGCTCCAATAGAGGTGAGCACAAGGGCCTTATGAAGGCTCAATGAAGAGCATGTTTGATGGCAGGGGAGGGTACTTAGGGTAGAGAAGATGAGTCGAAGTATGTTCATAGGGACCGTGGGATAAGAGGTGGTGGGAAAGGTATTCCAGACAGTGTGTGTCAAGGCCAAGAGCCAGGGGAACACAGGTAGGACTTTTTTTTTCTTTCTCTCTTTTTTTTTTTTTTTAAATTCTGAGATGGAAGAGTGTGCTGCTTGGCCGGAAAACAACGTACATGGGAAGCTGTATGGAAATGAGTGGAGAAAGGTAATACTTATGGCAACAGCAGTTAATATTTAGTGCCCACTTACTACATGCTGGACACAGTTCCAGGTACTCTGAACATATTCGCTCATTTGATCATTACAACAGCCCTATGAGGTAGGTACTGTTATTATCCCCATTTTCAGATGAGGAATCTGAGGCCCCGAGAGAGTAAGTACATTGCCCAGGGCCACACAGCAAGTATGTGGTAGGTTCTGGAGCTGAATGCAGAGTCCCTTCACTCTAAACTCCTGAGAGCCAGATGCTATAAGGCCTTGTTATTTCAAGTGGAGGAATGCTAAGGACGTCATCCTGCAGGCGACCAGGAACCCCTGAAGCATTTGAAGCAGGGGAGTGACTTAAAACAAGCTGGTGGATATACCTAATGCTAAATGACGAGTTAATGGGTGCAGCACACCAACGTGGCACATGTATACATATGTAACAAACCTGCACGTTGTGCATATGTACCCTAAAACTTAAAGTATAATAATAATAAAATTAAAACAAAAAAACAAAAAAACAAGGTGGTATAAGAAAGTGCTCCCAGAGCAGCATCAAAGTTGGGTGTAGTGGATGTCTCCACTAGTCACAAGAGGTAGTAAGAGGTTGAGCTAAAGCAGCTGCAGCAGGGATGCAGAGGATGCATTCCCTGAACCCTTATAGGCAGAGTCCTTTGGCCTCAGTGACTATGGCGAAGGGTGCAGGGGAGAAGCCCAAGAAGATGCCAGGTGTCTGGCTTATGCCCCTGTGTGAATGTGAAGCCTCTCATAGACATTCCGGTTACAGGAGGAAAAGTAAGTTTATTTGGGAAGGAGGCTTCTAGACCATGACTTCCATTTTAGCCATGTAGTTTTTGAGGTGCTTGTAGAAGTTCTAGGTGGAAATGTTCAGGAAGCAGTGGGGAACTCAAAAGTAGATCTCAGGAGAGACGCTTGGGCTAGAGGGCTTGGGGAATCATCAGCATGGGGGTAGGAGGAGAGCTGGCATTTGGATGAGATTGCAGTGGAGCATGAACAGAGTGGGAGGACGTGGTGATGAACCCAGGGACTCCACTGTGTGGTAGATGGCTGTGAGATTAGGAAGCAATGAAGGAGGCCAAGAAGGATGTTGGGGAGGAGCAACAACAAGGAATAAATGAGTCGCATGTGCTCCAGAGAGGCCAAATAAAGACTGGATTTGGCTCTCACAGGTCATACATGAAAGAATCTTGGAACCAAAAGGAAAACCGCGGTGGTTTAACGGGTATATTCAGTTTCTAGGTCTGCTGTCACAAAATAACAGAAACTAGGTGTCTTGATAAAACAACAGAAATTTATTCTCTCACAGTTTTGGAGGCTAGAAGTTCAAAACAAGGTGTAGGCAGCAACACGCTCTCTCTGAAGATGCTAGGAAGAATCTGTTACGTGCCTTTCCATTTGCTTCTGGGGTTTCTGCAAGTCCTGACATTCCTTGGCTTGTAGATGCATCACCCAGTTTCCGCCCCTATCATCACATGGCCTCCTCTCTGTGTGTATGTCTGTGTTCCCTCTCCTCTCCTTCTAAGGACACCAGTCATAGTAGATTAAGGGTCCACTCCTAACCAATTACATCTGCAACAACCCTATTTCCAAATAAAGTCGCATTCTAAGATTCCTAGGAAGAACATGAATTTTTGGGAGTGTGTGAATACGGTTCAACCTGGGACATGGAGTAAATAAATGGCCAGGAAGATTACAGATTACTTTAAGCTAGAGAGGGAGATAGGGTTAAAGGAATGTATGACTTTTTTTTTTTTTCCAGGATGGGAGAGGTTTAAACATGTTACTACATTGAGTAAATGAAAGAGCCATGGACGTGGAGAGGCTAAAGATTCTGAACTAAGCGCAAGTAATTGACAGCATAAGCTCCCAAGGTGCTGGGGCCTGGAGCACAGATGGATGGATCAACAGTGGGCAGAACGGGAGCATGGGAGGGTTGTGCAGATGCAGATGTGTTTGAGGGTGGGGGACCAGAAGCTGAGTGGGGTGAAGTGTGACAGGGCAGCTCTGAACACCCTGGAGGTGTTCACCAAGCAAATCAAGAGCAGATGGCAGAGCAAGCAGCTGAAGTAACAGCTTGTGAAATCAGCCCTACTTTGTGGGGAGAGGATTAGTTAAGGATTCCAGCCATTGGAACCAAGAAGGGGAGGATAATCTGTTCATGCCTATTATGGGGCTTTGGGGAAGCAGTTTTAGCCTTAACCCGGAGAATGTTTTAGAAGGCCAGAGAGAGGAGCCCTGTGATCATGTGAGCCGACCCCTCACTTTGAGATGAGGTGTCCACACAGCAGTAGCGCCGCCTTCTATGTAGTTGTTCTAGAGTGTGGCAATCTGGAGGGGTCATTATGGAAAAGGGCTGAAGCATAAGAATGTAGGCCCAATACTGAGATAGAAAGAGGATTCTCCGAGATGACTTAGGCAGGGTGGTGGTGGTGGAGGTGGATGTAAAAAGCCCTCTGCTGCCTCAGTCCCAGCATGGAATTCAATTCGTCAAGAGTGGAGCCAACCGTGTTAGCCTTAATTTATTCCTCAGGTGTGGAGAATACTCCTCAAGATGCATTCAAAGTATAAGCTACCCCTTCCTCAGGGGAGGACTGTCCAGAAGATTTGCAATTCTGTCATTTGGAAAGTCTCTGATGTCTCCCTCAGCTCTTCTCATTCTTTTGCTTCAACACATGTTAAGACCAGGCCCCTTAACTGTAGAATCAGCATGAAAAACAAGTAGGTTTCAGGAAAAATTATCCCAAATGGAATCTCTACTGTACTGTTTATCAGATGGAAAGCTTAAAACAATGTAAGAGTTTTTGCAGTTTTATATCACACCAGTTTTGAGTCCATAGACAGGGGCTTTTTTCTAGATCAAACAGGTCAATTGTCCTTTTGATCCTGGCCTAAAATCTGAGTAGATAAAAAATATTTTAGGAGAGATGAGATTCTAACCCTTAATGGCAAAAAGCAGGGCTGAGCCCTAGGCCCATGTTTTTACACATATTATACAATTGAATGTGTTGTGCTACAGCTGGAACACTAGTTCTCAACCAGGGGCGATTTTGCCTTCCCGAGTATGTTGGCAATGTCTGGAGACACTTTTTTTTTCCATTTTCAAAAATTGTGGCAAAGCACCTAACATAAAATTAGCCATTTGAACCATATCATGTGTATAGTTCAGTGGCACTAAGCACATTCACACTGGTGTGCAACCATCACCACCATCCATCCATATAACTCTTCTCATTTTGCAAAACTGAGACTCTGTACCCATTAAACACTAACTCCCCATTTCCCTCTTCTCCTAGCCCCTGACAACCATCATTTGACTTTCTGTCTCCATGATTTTGACTACTCTAGGTACCTCACATAAGTGGAATCATACTGGTCGAGGCATTTTTCATGGTCACAACTTGGGGTGGGGTGCTGCTGCTGTCTAGTGGGTAGAGGCTAGGGAGGCCACTTAACATCCTGCAATGCACAGGACAATCCCCACAAGAAAGCATGTTCTCACTCATAGGTGGGAATTGAACAATGAGAACACATGGACACAGGAAGGGGAACTTCACACACTGGGGCCTGTTGTGGGGTGGGGGGAGTGGGGAGGGATAGCATTAGTCGATATACCTAATGTTAAGTGATGAGTTAATGGGTGCAGCACACCAACATGGCACATGTATATATATGTAACAAACCTGCACGTTGTGCACGTGTACCCTAAAACTTAAAGTATAATTAAAAAAAAAAAAGAAAGCATTAACTCCAAATGTCAATCCTACCAAAATTGAGAAACTCTAAGCTAGAAAAATCCCATTAGTAATCTCAAGCCATGGAGACTAGTTATGTTGCAATAAGAAACCACCTCCAAATTTCTGTGGTTTAACACAACAACTCATTTTTTTGTGCTAACATGGAGCATCCTTAATCAGCAATCCAGGCTGGTGGGAGTTCCATCCTGACCTGGGCTTCCATGATGACTGAAGCAGGAAAAGGATCAGTGATAAATTGTGCACTGGCTTCTAAACTCCCATTGGAAGTGTCCAGGTCATTTTTGGTCACATTTTCTTGGACAGATCAACGCACAGGTCCACATCTCACTTCAAAGGGAGTAAGAAAGTGCATTTTTACTCTGAAGCAGGACAACCACCACACCTAGCAATGAAAAATAAACTTCATAGTGTTATCACCTGCTTGAAGTGCTGATACTAGAGCAAGCCTACCAGTAGGAGTGGTGCAGGCTGCAGGTTTTTTTTTTTTTTTTTTTTTTTTGAGACTGCACTCCAAGCTTACTCTGTCACCCAGGCTGGAGTACAGTGGCATGATCACAGCCCATTGCAGCCTTGACCTCCCCAGCACAAGCAATCCTCTCACCTCAGCCTCCTGAGTAGTTGAGACTACAGATCCGTGCCACCATGCCTGACTAATTTTTTGTATTTTTTTGTAGATATGGGGTTTTACCATGTTGCCTAGGCTGGCCTCGAAATCCTGGGTGCAAGTGATCCACTTGTCTCGGCCTCCCAAAGTGCTGGGATTCCAGGTATGAGTCACCACACCTGGCCCAGGCTATATTTAATGTGGCGTGTGTGTGCTGCCCACAAGAGTCATTCTGTGGCTACCTTGTTCTGCATCTTCATGTCTTGTGATCAAACTGGCCTCTGCCCTACTTCCAAAGTTTCTCTCTGCTTCTGCCTTATCTCCTTTTTGAAACTTTAGATTACCTGCTTCTTCAACTGCAGACCTGCCTCTTCTTTTGGGCCTGGTGTTATCTCCTTTTGGCCTCAACACACTCAGATAACCTGAGGCACCTCTGCTTAAGAAGATGACTTTGTGTCAGAACTTTCTGACAAGTGATTTAGCAGCAACTATGCTGAGACTTAGTTGATTGTGTTTGGAAGGTATTTCAAATATTTAAATGAGTAAAATACTTTTACTCCATCCAATAGGTCATTTTTTAAAAAGAGGGTGGCTTTTCATCCTGGCTGTACACTAGGGTCACTGGAGAGCTCTTAAAAATATTCTCCATTTCAAGTGATTCTGAATTAATCGTTTGGGTTTTTTATAAGAAGACTGAGAATTACAGGTTGATCCCTTCAGTTGGAGCACATTTTGCATGCAATTCATCCTGGTTGGTCCCATGAAGAACTCATCTCTTTAGGAATTGGAGACTCTTTTTTGAGAAGGCGGTTGATTGGTAACTCCTGCTCTTAAATCCGTTATTTTTTTTCCTTTTCTCCATTGTAGAGCCCAGAACTGTGGGGCCTCAATTAAATAAAAAACTTATTCAAACATGTCAGATGATTTTAAGGTATTTTTAAAGGAAAATTTTTACCCTACCTTGAGTATTCTTGTGGAATACTCACTTCCATGTGGCAGTGAAATGGGCCTTTGCCTAAGTGAGAAGAAAAAGATATCTATCACTTCCTCAGGGACTCCTGTGTAATTAGCATTGCACTGAAAAATTTTTACATATATTATTTAAAATCCTAGACACAACTATGCAAGGTTGGTATTATTATTGCCTCTGTTTTGCAGCTGAGGAAATCAAGGTCCAGAATGATCAAGCAAGATTGCACAGGTAAATTGGTAGATTTGGGCTTGAAACCCATATCCATAAATTCAAAGCTCTGGGTCTTTTTATTACATCATGCAACATAAACTGAGGACAATTCAGGACAAGTTGGAGTCAAGACTTTACCCCCTATAAATATAAGTTCTGACTTCTAGATATCTGGAGCAAAATGTGCATGGCTTCCTATACACTCAGCAGTGCCCTCAGGGGCCATTTCAGACTCTCTAGCATCCAAGCACCCAGTAGAAAGACTGTCTAATGGATGTATTAACTTTCTGGGCCTCTAGCTTTCCTAAACTCTGTCTCTACTAAAGCAAATCCTCGCAGGCATGTCTCTGGCCACACTATCTTAGATATAACTCCAGAAAAGCCTCCATAAAAATAAATATTACTGGTATACCCTCCACTTCTATTGAGATCCAGACCCCTGACCCAGATGAAATGATTGCTCAGAGTAGGCATGGAGATGACTTTTAAAGGGGGCCATGATGCTAACTTGAGGAGGAATATTAAGAAGAACCGGTGGCTGAGATTCCAGTGGTCACTCCAGAGTTTGTATTGGAGAGTGAGGGGCTTAGGATGGTGATTGGAGCAGAGGGTTGGAGGACTGGAGAGTTATCTTGTTCAGTGCTTGCATACCCAGCACACCATTTTCACCTCCATCGTGTATTTATTTGGGTGACTTCGGTAGTGGGCCACTGGAGTTTAAAGGGGTTTAAAGCACTCCAGTTACCCCAGGGCACCACCATTGTGAGATATGGAGTCAGAAGGAAATTGTAGTCAGTGATGGTGACATTAAGATGTTTGGATTGAAAGGGAAGTTATTTTGATGACAAGTACCTGAACAGGCAACTTTTAAGAACACACATTTGGAGACATTTTCCACGGTGTTTTTAAGTCTCCTGTTACAGGGCCCATGTAATAAAGTTCTCTTTTAGCTCATATTCTCTGGCTAACTAGGACAGTCACTGCTCATCAACTTTCAGCTTCTAAAATGTTGTTGGCTTTTCTCCTCTGCTCATACTTCTCCAATTTCCTTTGTCCTTATGGGATCATGTCATTTAAAAAACTCCTCTTCGTGGTTTTGGGAGGAAGTTGAGACAATGCCACATTTCTCCATAGGGGTTTGGGCATCTTTCATGGTCCTCTTCTATATCTGGATATTTGTGTATTTTTCTTCCTCAGCAGAAATGCCCATCTCATGGGCCTGCCAATGGGGAGTGTTCCTGACTTCAGGGTGGATTTTACTGGATTTGTACCTGGAGTGGCTGGAGGAGAACATGTTCTGAGGGGTGAGTGCACATTGTAGGAAAAGGTGCATTCAACTCCCATCAGGCATGGGGAGCAAGAACGCTTAGACAGGAGACACAGAAAGGCATGAGGGACAGGTCAGGAATGAATGCCTGAGGAGGAATGAGGCTGAAGGGCTCGAGAGCTAGAAGACCATAACCACATCAGAGACCTCAGAAATTCACTCTTCTTTTTTTTTTTTTTTTGAAACGGAGTCTCACTCTGTCGCCCAGGCTGGAGTGCAGTGGTGCGATCCCAGCTCACTGCGACCTCTGCGTCCTGGGTTCCCGCAATTCCTGTGCCTCAGCCTCCCTCAGTAGCTGGGATTACAGGTGTATGCTACCATGCCTGGCTAATTTTTGTATTTTTTGTAGATATGGGCTTGGCCCGGCTGGTCCTGACCTCAACTCCTGACCTTAATTGATCCACCAGCCTCAGCCTCCCAAAGTGCTGGGATTACAGGCGTGAGCCGCCATGCCTGGCCTAGAAACTCATTCTTATTGGCCAGAAGATAGAGAGTGATCTAAAGGCTCCAAGCCAGGCCAGACTGGTTTTAAGCCTTAGGGCTAGTGGATCAATGAATGAGGTTCAAGCTTCTATGGCATAGGAACTGAAGGGCACCACAATACTCAGCTTACTCAAGGGACCAACTCTAGCAGTCGTCGAAAGAGCCTGAAAAAGGTAGCCTTGAATTAGTTTCTGGGGGAAAACTATTTGTCCCAATTGAAGCAAGTGTTATTAGTGACTGTCTCTGCTATGGAAGCAGGGGTTACCTGCTTGCCTGTGAGCAGTAGGATTTCTTGGGATTGATTTTGCAGAAAAATGTACCTCCATATGGCCAAACAAGCTTGCTTAGATTTGAATTATAGGATATTAAAGTGGAAAGGAATCTTAAACATCTAATTGACGGATGGCAAATTGGGTTCATTGTAAGAGTCACCTCTGACCCTTTGGTTGTGGCTGCTAAGAGCATTGGGTGGGAAGAATTCCAAAGTTTTTTCTAGAGAGAGACAGCTATGGTTCATTAGAGGGTCTAGTGGGCATGGAAGGGGGTGAGTGGTTGTGCCTGTAGCAGGATTTTGCCATCCCTAGTTCTAATCCAACACTTTGAGAGCTGAGGCTCAGAGACATGAGTGATTTATAGAGGTCCTTCCTTTATTGCTTTTGTGTCACCAAATCTAGAATTAGGTCTTCTGCTTCCAAGAAAGTCAGCTGCCTCATTACCATGTAACATAGCTAGTTTCCCCATTTCATCTAGAAAATAAATATTTATTGAGAGTTGGCCAGGGGCGGTAGCTCATGCTTGTAATCCCAGCACTTTGGGAGGCTGAGGCAGAGGGATCATTTGGGGTCAGGAGCTTGAGATCAGCCTGGCCAACATGGTGAAACCCTGTCTCTACTAAAAATACAAATATTAGCCAGAAATTGCTTAAACCTGGGAGGTGAAGGTTGCAGTGAGCCGAGATTGTGCCACTGCACTCAGCTTGGGCAGCAGAGAGAGATTCCATCTCAAAAACATAAAATAATAATAATAATAAAATAAATAAATAAATTAATTAAAAAATACTTATTGAGGGCCTACTTGGTTTTCAGTACTGAAATAGGAGCTGAACATAGAGCAGTGAATGAATAGACCAAGTCCCTGTTCTCCTTGGTCTTACATTTTAGGGGAGGAGACAGGTTAGTAATTATTAGGAGAAAGCAGGAAATTTCTGCTTTCATGGGTGGGATACCAGAAGGTAAATCATGATGAAAGGAAATTTTGGGACAAATTTCCTTAGCATAGATATATTTTAGGATGATTGGGGCTTTGTGTTGTGAGCACAGGATCTCTGGAGCAGTCAAAGGGCACCGGGAACCTCATCTCTTAAGACTTGCATGCACTGTAGGCCGCCCTTGGTGTCCCTCACTCTGGCCAAGCTCACTTCTTCATCATGGCCTTTGCACTTGCTCTTCTCTGCCTGGAGAAGAACGCTGTTTCCCTAGAGATCCAAATGGCTCACTCCTTCAGTGTCTTCAAATCTCTGTCAAATATCACCTTAACAGAGAGGCTTTCCCTGGCCTCTAGAGGACAAAGAAGCACATTTTCCCACGCACTTACCCTGCTCATCCTTCTTTATAGCACCCCTCACTGCCTGCTGTATTATTTGTTTATCTTTCAGCTTTCTCTCTAGAATGGAAGATCTATGAGAACAAGAACCTGTCTGTTCATTGAGGTGTCCCCAGACTCTAGAAAAATGTCTGTCCCATAGGAGGTGCTTAATCAACTATTTTTGAATGAAAAGTGGAGGAAAAAAAGACAGGAGAAAGCAAACACATGAAGAAGAGTGCTGGGTAGGGTGGGAGAAGAAGAGGGTAATGGATCCAGGCCCTACAGGGATTCACTGTCCAAGTAGGAAGTCCAGGGAAAGCCACATGGCCTCCTTCAATCAGGCGAGCTGGAGCTGCTGACATCCCCTGCAACCTGGGAGCCAGTGCATGCAATGCTCCAGCTGGGTCTAAGGATAGGAGGAGGCTAATGAACAGCCACCTTTGGAGCCACAGGGTCACTTCAGTCCTCCCTGTTTATTACCAAGCTGCTGAGAGTCTTATGCACATTTCCTCTGCTCACTTGCCTCTTCACATCTCTAGCTGCTGCAGGAATTTATGGCTTAATTAAAGTGGAAAGCAGGGTTTACATATGTTCATATAAAGTTACATTTTCCTCTATGTGGGAATCACCTCTTTGTTGGAAGAAAACTCAAATGTTAAAATTCTTAGGAGCCCAGGAGTTAAAGACTAGCCTGGGAAACATTGCAACCCCATCTTTGCAGAGAGTAAAAAAATTAACCCAGAGTGGTGGTGCATGCCTGTGGTCCCAGTTACTTGGGAGGCTGAGGCAGGAGGATCACTTGAGCGCAGGAGGTTGAGGCTGCAGTGAGCCATGATCGTTCCATTGCATTCCAGCCTGGGTGACAGAGTGAGACCTTGTTTAAAAAGAAAGAAAGAAACACCTAGAAAGGACACTAGAGATAAATCTAGTTCATACTCCTTGTTTTCTACGGGAGGACACTGAAGTCCAGGGTCACACAACCCATAAATGGCCAGCATATGGAAACCCTGTAAGAGGTGGAGTTTGAGGAAAAGTTCCTCTTCTAAGCAGTGCCTTGGGGCTGCCTGGAAGCTTTGCTGAGCTGTGCTGGCTTCCTGGAGCTTAATTTATAGCCAGCCAGTGAGTGGAGCTAAAGCTTCACGAGACAGTGGCTTGTCTAACAGACTTGCTGGGGAATTTCTTCCTGAACATTTCCCTTTGCTGAGTGTCCAGCTCCGTCCTCACCTTTCCTTAACAGTCCTGCTGAGGAGCTTATCTCAGCCTGGCAGAACAGAGGGTCACACTTCCAGACAGCCTCTTTGTGCTACACCTTGCCTCCTCTTCCCCCCACTTTGTTCTCCTTTCCCAGTCATGGCCCCTGGCATTCTCAGCCCTAAAGCCAGGCAGCATCAGCTAGGTTTTATTAAACTTTCTAGCCTGGAGAGAAATGGAGCTGCAGAGATCCTTTCTGTTAATCTTTGGTGCAAAGAATGAGCACACCCACAGGCATTTTAACTCCTTAAGCCAAGCAATCTGTTTAAACCCAGGGTTGCAAACTCAAATGCCTACAGTGTCCAGACAGCAAACATACTGGGAGAGATGAGCTAAGGGAAGACAACAGAGACTGTTGGGGACTGTGGCGCACTGGAGAACACAGGTGCTTTCTCAAAATGGGGGAGCAGCTACCCCACTGCTGTCATTGAAGCCTGGTGGGAATGCAGGTTGCAGGTTGCCTGAGCCTCCGACGCATCAAGTGAAAGTGTAGAACCAGAATTTTAAAGCACTTTCTGGGCCAAAGCAAACATCTCTGTGCTTGCTTGGTGTGTGAGCTGCTGGCTTAAGTCTGGTTTAAACTGTGAGAAGAGGTCCTGGTTCTGTCTACTTTTCTGCCACTTCTCCCTGCCACTCTGCCCTATTTGAGTTCCATGGTAGTGCCTGTTAATCAGGAGACATTGTTGGTCTAAGGAAGAAGCAGTTTGAAAATTTCTCAGTGACCCATGAGCATGGCATTTGCTTGTTATTATGTCTGTTCATTCATTCAGTTATTTGACACATATTGAAGGGTATTTTATACACATATTGCTCTCTCAGGGTGCTGGAGTGAACACTGCACGGCTCTCAAGGAGCTCAGAGTCTCACTGTGTCACCCAGGCTGGAGTGCAGAGGAGAGGAGAGCAACATGTGTGGTTGCAATGATTCAGTGTGGTGAGGACTTAATAGACATATTAAGCTGCCTGATAGACATATAGGAACATGGATGACAGAATTCTTAGCTCTGCCTGAGGGAACTACAGAAGAGTTCTAGGAAGATGCAGTGAGGTGTGAAGGTGGGAGCAGGGGAAGAGGAGCAATGGGTTTGAAAAGCTGGGTGAATGGACAAAGTAGATAACAGGATGGGAGAGCCTTCCAGGTAAATGCAGGGTGAATTTGGGCTTAGTTGTATGACAGTGTTTGGTGTGGTTGGGGCATATTGCGTAATCTGTGTGGGGTGCTGTCTGAAATGGCTGCAGAAGATGCTGGGGATGCAGAGCTCTGGGGTCAGGCCAGGTAAGGGCCTGTGTGCCATCTTAAGAACCCCATTGGGTAAACCCTGGGGAGATACTAAACTTGTATATACAGGAGAGTCGCACAGTCATACCTGTTTTATAAAGATCATTCTGGTTCCATTGATAAGCATAATTTGGAAAGGCAGGTTGGGAGTGTCATGGAGTATCATGGAGGAGCTGTAGGATGGGTGGAGATTGGAAGAAGAGAAAGGTCGTCAAGTTAGGACAGTGGTTCTCAACCCTGGCCACAGTACCTATGACTAAGCCCATCCCAGACAAAGTAAATCAAAATGTCCAGGTTTGAGTTCCCAGTCTTGGAATTAAAAGTTCCCTGAGTGGTTGAGCATCACTGAGCTAGGAGACCATTGCCTGGTGGGGGAAATGTCTCAAAGGAGAGCTAGAGCTCCTGGGGAATCCTTGTGTCTTAGAGTTGGGGAAACTCAGTCCAGCAGCTCAATTTCACAGATGAGCAACTAAAGCCCCAGCAGGGCATTTGCTGTTACATTAGTGTCTTAGTCCATTTTGTGCTCTTATAACAGAATACCTGAGACTAGATAATTCTAAAAGAGCAGAAATTTATTTCCTCACAGTTGTAGAGGCTGGGAAGCCCAAGATCAAGGCATTAGCATCTGGTGAGGGTTTTCTTGCTGTGTCATCACATGGAGGAAGGCAGAAGGGCAAGAGATAGCAAACCCACCCCTGAAAACACTTTTTATAGTGGTATCAATTCATTTATGAGGACAAAGCCCTCATGACCTAAATACCTCCCAAGCCCTATCTCCAAACACTCTTGCACTAGGGACTAAATTTTTAACACATGAATTTTGGAGGACAAATTCAGACCATAGCAATCAGGTAAATAAATGTTTAAAGAAGTAAATAATCGATAAATAATTTGTTTTGGAAAAAGCCTGGGATTAGGCCTTGTATAGCTCTGTTTAAACTCTGCCTAAATTGCTCAATAGTTATGACTGTTAGACAAGTCACTGGACTTCTCTTAATTTCATTTTTTCATCTTTAAAATGGATTTAATGGTACTTGCCTTTAGAAGTTGTGATGAGGATTAATATCTATAAAACACCTGTGCCTGGCACACTGTGGTAAATACATAATAAATTCCATTATTGTTCTGGTAATTATAAGGAAACAACTTTCTGTATCACCTTGGTTTCTGGTCTATTCTGCTAAGAAGACTGTAGTAATAAAATAGTCAACTGCAAGGAGGAGATTTTTAGAAAGGATTCTTATGGGAGTTTTATTATGAGCTGTGATTAAACAAAAAGAATGAATGGTTTAAAATCTCTTCTGTAATTGACCACCTGCACTTATTTTTTTTTTCATCATATGCTCTTAGCTCCTATACCATATTGCCTTCCAATGCACAACGTTTTCCGGTTTGTAAAAATAAGTTTTTATTTGGAAATAGTTTAAGATCTACAAGAAATTATAAAAATAATACAGAGTTTTGTGTACCTTTCATCTAACTTCCCCCAGTTGTAATATCTTATATAACCATAGTTTTATTCCTTCTTTAAAAACTGAGCTGTACTCATAGTGCTGTTGTTTCTTCCTCTTCTCACTTAACATAACAGTATACACACTTTCATTTATCACAAATTCATGGTAAACATGTATTTCAATGTCTTGATGTTTCATACTCTAATTGAAGCAATTTTCTTACTATTGGACTAGGAATGGGAATCCAATTGTATGAGTTGTTTTTACTGTTTTGTTATTATTGAGCATCCTTGTGCATAAGGCTATTTCCATACTTAGGATTATTTTATTTTATTCATTTCTGAGACAGAGTCTCATTCTGTCATTCAGGCTGGAGTGCAGCAGTGGTGTGATCATAGCACTCTGCAACCTTGAACTTCTGGCCTCAAGGGATTCTCCCACCTCAGTCTCCTGAGTGGTTGGGACTACAGGCATGTGCCAACATGCCTGGCTAATTTTTAATTTTTGTAGAGACACGGTCTTGCTATGTTGCCTAGGCTGGTCTCAAACTCCTGGCCTCAAGCAATCCTCCTGTCTCAGCCTCCCAGAGTGCTGGGATTATAGGCATGAGCCACCATGCCCAGACAGGATAATTTTTTTAAATTAATTTTAATTTTAAGTTCCAGGGTACACGTGCAGGATGTGCAAGTTTGTTACACAGGTAAAGTTTGTGCCATGGTGGTTTGCTGCACCTATCAACCCATCACCTAGGTATTAAGCCCAGCATGTATTAGCTATTATTCCTAATGCTCTCCCTACTACCACCCCACCCCCTGACAGGCCCCAGTGTCTGTTGTTCCCCTCCCTGTGTTATGTGTTCTCATTGTTCAGCTCCCACTTACAAGTGAGAACATGTGGTGTTTGCTTTTCTGTTCCTGCATTAGTTTGTTGAGGATAATGGCTTCCAGCTCCATCATGTCCCTGCAAAGGACATGATCTCGTTCCTTTCTATGGGTTCATAGTATTCTGTGGTATATATGTACCACATTTTCTTTATCCAGTCTATCACTGATGGGCATTTGGGTTGATTCTATGTCTTTGCTATTGTGAATAGTGCTGTAATGAACATCTGTGGGCATGTATCTTTGTAATAGAATGAGTTATATTCCTTTGGGTATATACCCAGTAATGGGATTGCTGGGCCAAATGGTATTTCTGGTTCTAGATCTTTGAGGAATCGCCATACTGTCTTCCACAATGGTTGAAGTAATTTACATTCACACCAACAGTGTAAAAGCATTCCTATTTCTCTGCAACCTTGCCAGCCTCTGTTGTTTCTTGACTTTTTAATAATCACCATTCTGACTGTCGTGAGATGGTATCTCATTGTGGTTTTGATTTGCATTTCTCTAATGATCAGTGTTGTTGAGCTTTTTTTCATATGTTTTTTACCAGCCAGGATAAATTTTTTTAGGAGTGACTACTGAAGGTGAAATTTCTGGGTGAGAGGATCTGAATGGCTAAAAATCTTTTAATATATATACAAGGAGACTTAACAATTCCTTGTAACGTGTGCATTGTAAAATAACTATGCTTGGATTTCATTTTTTTTGCACCAAAATAAACTCATACTAACTTGTTATAACATGTCTAGACAGGATCTAGTTTGAGGGACTAAAAATGCTAAGATATCACTTTGAAAAGAGCCCCTACCAGAGCAACATGAATTCTGATAAAATTGAATCAAGAACAAACATCAAATTTATGGTGGAGCCTGGGTGGAAACATGGTGAAATAATTGATACTTTATAAAATGTTTATGAGGGCAATGCCTCAAAGAAATCAACAGTTTACAAGCAGATAACTCATTTTAAGAAGGGACAAGATGATGTTGAAGATGAAACCCTCAGCTGCAGATCAATTTGTGAGGAAAAAATTAATCTGGCTTATGCCCTAAATGAGAGGATCAATGATTAATAGCAGAAACACTAGCCAACATCACAGACTTCTCAATTGGTTTTACTTACTCAATTCTGCCTGAAAAACTAAAGTTTAACAAACTTTCCACTTGATGAGTGCCAAAATCATTGCGCCCAGAGTAGCCGCAGAGAAAAGCAGAGCTTTCAATGTAAATTCTGAGTAAGTGTGATCAAGATCTTGAAGCATTTCTTCAAAGAATTGGAAGAGGAGATGAAACATGACTTTACCAGTAGGATTCCACAGACAAGGCACAATCAAAGCAATGGCTACCGAGAGGTGGAAGTGGTCCAGTCACAGCAAAAGTGGACCAATCAAGAGGAAAGGTCATGGCAACAGGTTTTTGGGATGCTCAAGGTATTTTGCTTGTTAACTTCCAGGAGTGCCAAAAATGATAACATCTGCTTATTATGAGAGTGTTTTGAGAAAGGCAAAGATTTAGCAGGGAAATGCCCAAGAAAACTTTACCAGACAGTCCTTCTCCACCATGACAATGCTCCTGCTCATTCCTCTCATTAAACAAGGACCATTTTTTAAGAGTTTCAATGAGAAATCATTAGGCATCCACCTGACAGTCATGATCTGGCTCCTTCTGATATCTTTTTGTGTCCTAATCTTAAAAAATCTGTAAAGAGCACCATTTTTCTTCAGTTTTTAATGTAAAAGGTACTGCGGTGACATGATTAAATTCCTAGGACCCTTGGTTCTTTAGGGATGAACTCAATGGCTGGTATCATCACTTACTAAACTGTCTTGACCTTGATGGAGCTTATGTTGGGAAAGGAAGTTTATACTTTTTATTTTTGTCTTTTAATTCCATTATTCTATGAACTTTTTGAAGTCACCTCATATTTATTGGCAGTTGCTGTAGGAGAGCTGCCGGAAATGAACTGGAGGAGCAGGTGCTCCAGAAGTTGAGAGTGGGACTCCAGGGAGTACCTTGAACTGCAAGTGCTCTAAGTGCCACAGCAAGTGATGGAAGCTGCAGCTTAGTTCGAGTTAAAGCAGCAGGCTCCTACTGAGACTCAATCACATGAAGAACCCCTTCTGCTCCCAGCTGAAAAACCCAGGACCCCTGGGGCTTTACTGTTTCTGATGTGGCTGCCTGCTTATGACCACTGCTGAGACTTGCCTCCAATCTACTGTGCCCGAGCTCTGGGCTGTTTTATCTTCCACATTTCAGGCCATTTCACTGAAATTTGAGTAAATGATTGATCACTTTAAAGCAAGGAACAAATGAACTTGCTGGGCAATCAGACCTCCTTCCAGCCACACACTTTTGTGCACTCAGTGGTGGATACAATTTCATTAGCATTTGATGGTTTGTATTTTATGTGCCGTGACAGACCAATCCTAGTGATTTATCAGGGCTGCAGTTAAAGACTAAGCAGGAATGCTCTTGGGGTATGGAGTGGACATTGGTCCCTCATCAATGGTTAAGACTTCCCATGCAGACAGAGTGGTAGCTCTAGGGGAAAAAGTTGAGGTGGGGGAAGGAGAGTGTGAACTGAATTGGTGGCTAATTGCTCCAGCAAAGGTTAGAACTTGGCACTTACTTGTTTTACATACTGAAAATGAAAACAATATCTTACCCATGAATAGTGAGTAACTGCAAATTACCACCAGCACCACCACATTTGTTGAACACCTATGTGCCAGGCATTGTGATAGGTGTTTGACCCCATTGGCTCACTTATTCCTACATTGGTTTTTCTCTCTGTTTCATTGAGGAGAAATCTGAGGCTCAGAGAGGATTAAAGATAGGTCTACCTATGTTCTTGCACTTGCTTCCTTAGGTTTGTTATTGCCTATTATAGGGTGATTGTTGCATGAATGCTCTTAAAAATTGCAAGTTATTTTCCAAAAATAGCTGCTGCTTACCAAAATCCTTGTTCCTCTCTTCTTCTGGGGCACACTGCTAGATTACATTTCCCAGCCTTTCTTGAAGTTTGATGTGGCCATGTGACTGAGTTCTGTAGAATGCAAGATAAGTAGAAGTGGTACACATCACTCCAGGTGCTTCTCTCCTTGTAGCTGGTTGTGATGAGAGAGTTTCCCGGGAGTATAGAAACCACATGTCAAAGATGGAAGATTCTTTGTCAGTGCTGTGTGGAACAGGAAGATACCTCTTTGCCCCCACCCCACAATTCTTTCATCTGCCTTTACTGGTTTGTAAACAACATGTAAATTTCTATTTTGTTTAGCCACCGTATATTTTTGGATCTGTTTTTTTTTTTCTGATATTAGGTTACCCAAATAATACCAAATGCCAACTCTTAACAATTCAAAAGGATCCAGCAGAGATGTTCCAACTACAGGTTGGAAGTAGGTCGAAGGGATTTGCAGTTGGAAGCAAGTCATTTCCTTAGGCCTGCAAGGGGTGGGTGTCCTCCCTTGGGTATGTTTAATGGAGGTTCCAGGGCACTGCAAAGCTTAATGTATTCCAAGTTACAGAACAAGCACCAGAAGTTCCTGTTCAGAGATCAGCCTATTGTTTTCTCACATAAGAAGACTTTCCCAGCAATAATAACAGTTAGATTTCTATTCCTGTTTAGGGTATCATCACCTTTGGCAGTAGCTGGAACCAAGGTTATACTAGGTCATGATAATCACAATTTAGTTTAAGTCTAGAGGATCCCAGGACTTTGTCTGACTCTGTCTTTTGAAAAACTTTCTGAGGTATTGAAATGGAGTTAGGAAGCAGTTGGTGTCTCTGTGACTCCTGTTGTTACTCTGGTAGATTGACAGGTTTACCCAGAAGGTGATGGTTTTAATGAATGAATGAATGTATGGGTTGCAATAATAGGATTGGGTTTGATGAAGACTTTCCTGGCAGTCAACTTAGGTTTTACCCTGGCATCTGACTGAAATTCTTTCTGAATACATTAACAGAAAAGCTAATAGGATGGGCACTTTATACCATCTAAAGTTGGTAGGAGGAGAGGGAAGAAAGACCTCTTCTTTCCTTTGTTCCTGCTTGTTCTTTGGTGTTCACAATGTTTTTAGTGGGTGTGATGATGGTGGTGTGATGGACGATGCAATAGGAGAGGACCAGAGGCCATACGATGCTAATTAGATGTGAAAATATCTGAAGTAGGTTTTTGAGGGCACAATGACAATTAAGTAATTTCAGTTTTTAGTGTACATAATTATAAGATATCCAGTTTGTATTAGTCTATTCTCATGCCGCTATGAAGAAATACTCAAGATTGGGTAACTTATAAAGAAAAGAGGTTTAATTGATTCACAGTTCTGCCTGGCTGGGGAGGCGTCAGGAAACTTACAATCTTGGTGGAAGGCACCTCTTCACAGGGTGGCAGGAGAGAGAATGAGTGCCAGCAGGGGAAATGCCAGATGCTTATGAAACAGTCAGATTTCATAAGACTCACTCATTATCATGAGAACAGCATGGGGGAAATCACCCCCATGATTTATTTCCACCAGGTCCCACCCTTGACACATAGGGATTATTACAATTCAAGGTGAGATTTGGGTGTGGACACAGAGCCAAACCATATCACAGTTTTTCCAGAAATTTGCTCAAATGTTATGATCATTTCTAAGTATTTCCTGACAGCATCCCTCTTCCTCATTCCCCACAAGAAGTTGGTTGTATCCCTCCATACAGTTGCATTATACTAAGTAAACCCATCTACTATAACACTTATACTACCAAATTAATTAATTATGCAATTAATTTATTGACTTCCAAAAGTTTAATTGAACATCTATGCTGTGTCAGTTACTGCAAAGGACATAGGAATATAATCATACATTAGACACAAGTATCTCACAGGCTGGCAGAGGAGACTGACAAGTAAATCAACAAGTGCAGGGAAGTGTGATGGGTATTATGACTGAAGTATGCACAGAGTGAATTAAGAGTTAGTGTCTAAAGGGTGGATTAAGTATGAACAGAGTGGATTAAATGTTTGATGTCTAAATTACACTGCAAGTAGTTCCTGGAAAAGCCTCTTGGAAGTGATGACCCCTGTTACAATTAAAGCTAAATCCATAAGGAGAATTGGGAGATGGCAAGGCAGAGGGTTGTCATTTAAGGTAGGGGGACTAGCACAGGCAGAGACATGGAGGTAGGAAAAAGCAAGATGCATTTCTAAGCTATTAAGTAATTTGGGAATGAGTGGGGGGAAATGTAGGCAACATTTTGTAACAGTTGGGTTTTTCCTTTCTGTCTTTTCTTGATAGTTTTTGGGTTCTTGGATCATGCTTTATATATCTTTATATCCTGGAATCTGGAATGCCAAGAGTTTCAGTTAATTTTTGTTGAATGAATGAGAGTTGGCTAATATCAAGTCACTGACACACATGCTGGTCTCAACTCTCAGAGCTGCTGGTTTGATGTCCAGTCCTCTGGGCCTCAAGCCAGAATGGATATGGAGTTCTTCAGCTATGAAACAGCTGCAAGTTTCCTTGCAAACAAAAAGAAAAGAAGCACTAAATATTTAAAGCTTAAAAGTTAAATATTATTATAAAAGTAATTTAATATAAATGACTGTCAGCAAATCCTTATCCATATTTTATGACTGCAATGGGTGTCTGAATTCTAATGTTTGTGAGCAATTAATTTTAATGGTTATGTACTCTCAATTTCCCTCTGTTTTTCTCCTTAGCAGATTCTAGGTCTGTCAAAGAAAGTGAAGACCTAGACATCAGATGTCACTGTGGACAGAAAGAGACATAGACCCCTGAGTTGAGGTTTTCAAATACAAGTTAATAGGCATTCAGAAGTTGCTAAGTGGTACATAAGCAGTGATTCCATAAATCTCTGAAGTACAGTATTGGCTTGGTGACATGATGCCTTTATTCCCTCATTGAATAGTTCCACAGAGGTAAGTGTTCTCTCCTTTGTGATTTCATAGTACCTTCATTAAATTCCCTTATAGCAAGAATAACTGTGATAATAACTGTTTTTTATTGAGTCTCTACTATGTAACAGATATCACACTGAGGCTATTATATTCTATTACACTAACCATGGAAAATTGGTATTTTATTCTCCATTTTTCAGATAAAGAACTCAGCTCAAACAATGAAGCTGCTCAAGTTCACATAAAGTTTTGTTTTTTTGGTCTCTTTTTGAAATTCTCTATCGACAGGAGTCTCGTCAGTTTCTCCCTTCAAGCCCAGTTGCACAATGAAGAGGGTAAGAGTACTCAGTGGGTGCTCAGTAAATGTTTTTTTGAATGACTAAATGAATGAAGGCAAGAACTGGTACTATGAAAGAATAATAATAATAATCATCATCATCTTATATTAAGCAGTTGCCACCTCACAAAGATCTTTTAAAGAAAAAATCTCTTCTGGGATTGAAGGGGTGATTGATTTCTCTCTAATGCAGTGTCCTCAACTGTACAAATTCTCATGCTCCTTTGCAAGGGATTTAGAGAAGAAAAGTGAGTCCCTTATCCTTCTCTTCCGTAGCCTTCTGGTTCTAATCTAAGGGTAGAAGGGCAACAAGGAAGATTGATTGTTTCTTGATTTTTGATCTTCAATTATGACTAAGTTCACTCTCCTTTTTATGCTGATAAGGGTCACCTTTTGATAATTTGGAAGACCCAACTTTGGCTGTGATAGAAGGGAGAGTTGTAGAATTGCATTGTTCTCTAACACTTGCACTATATGTTATGGGAAAATATTTTTGTCTTTGGTATTTCACATCTGCATCTTTTTTGCCTTGAATAAATATATCATAAATTTTTGCCTTGAATATATGCAAAGTTATGTAAATATAGTTAATTCTTCTAAATAAGTGCCTGGGATCACACAGACCATTTGCCCTTTGCAGTTTAACATTGAGTATACCTGGTCACCTGATAGGAGAGCTCTGTAAGGGCCAATGTGGCTCTTGTGGAGGGTTTTGCTGAATGTCAGACAACAACCCAAATTCCCAAATTAAGTCATCCCAGTGGGAGGCTATCTTGTTCAGTTCAGTGGACACTGACTTCTTACTTTGGGCCAAGCTCTGTGCTAGGTGCTGGAGGGTCCTTAGCCAAGATCTGAAGGAATCCGTGGTGAGATGCATGTGGCAGATAGAGAAAAAAGCAGGTAGCATGGATATGCAATGCTTTGAGAACTAATGAGACTTAATGAGAAAATATGGGGGAGAAGAGGGCTGGAGTGGACAACAAGCAGTTTACAAGAGGGACTTGGGATTTGGATAGGTTAAATAACTCACCAATATTACACAGCCAGTAGGGGGCAAAACAGGGATTGAAACTTTGATTTCTCTAAGAGACAGTGAAGAGACAGTATTACAGTTGCTTAGTGATGAAGAATCGTAAGACCTTGGTATGAAGTCTGACTTGTCTGATTAGCTATGTGACTTTGGGCATCTCGAATAATTTCTCTGAGCCAGCATTTTCTCAGCCTTCTTGATGCTGCTGCTTCAGAGGGTGGTTATGAGGATGAAATGAGATAGCATTGGCAAGGTGCTGATCATCTTGCCTGGAAGCTGGTGAGAACCAACTAAATGGTAGCCGTTAGAATCTGCTGGAATGTATTTCTTTGTCAAAGCCTAACAGGGGTGAGGATTGAGAAAGAGGAAGTCCCACAGGGTCTTAGATAAGGTAGACTGTGATAGATAAGACAGTTGGGTTAGAAACTGTGGTTCTCAAACCTAGCTGCCCATTAGCATCACTTGCAGAGATTTAAAAGCACAATCATCTCTGAACTCTATACCCAGAGATTCTTATCTGCAACTTAAAACAAGCTACCGGTGATTCTAACTATCCAACTAGATTGAGAATCATTGGATTGGACAATCCTAGGAGGCAGATGGCTTTGAGGTAAATTTTTGTACATCCCCACCTCTGTTTATCAGTGTGACTGGCATCTCAGCCAGTGGGTAACCAGTGAAGTGTCCTGCAATGAGCTCTGTATTGTAATATTGATCATTCCGGAGTGCTGACGGCAGGGTCAGGTTACTAACTAACCCAGCATCTGTAGACTATGTAGACTATGCCCTGAAGGGGCATGATCAAAGTGACATTGCTGAGGTCAGGCCTAAGATTGATGTGTGGTGATGAGAGGTGACAAATTCAATCACAGACCAGAAGGGAGTGGTAGAGCAGTCATACTTACAGGACCTCAGTATATGTATATAAGCCTTGGGCTACTATGCCTCTTCTCACCTGCCTAACCAGTGTTAATTTCTCCAGAACAGCAATTCCCAGCCATTAGGTCACAACATGCTTGTATGTTCTAATCAATATAATAATGCTTTGTTATTATAATGAAGCACATGAATTTGTAAATAATTTATTTAAAAATTTAATAAAAATACATATTAGAATGAGATGAGGTTATCTCTCTTTTTCCTCCTCGCTTTTGCAACCAGCCAAGAGCAAGGCAGCAGCCATCATCTCTGCTTTGATAACTGCAATTGCCACTTGCTGCCCTTTCGCATCTATTCTTCCTCCTCCTTTCATTCTCCACCTAGCAGCCAGAGTAATTTTCTTAACATGTAAATCAGACCATGCCATGCTCCTGCTTAAATCTGCTGGTACCTTCTCATTGTGGTCAACATAAAATACAAACTCCTTCCCCATCCTCAAGGCCCAGTGTACCTCTTCATTGACACCTTTTTCTCTCCCACTGGACCACTACCCTTGAGCTCTTGAAAGTGCTGAGCTGTTTCCAACCTCATGGAGTTTGCATCTTCTGTTCCCTCTGCATAGAATTCCTTTCTTATTGTGAGACAGGCTGTCAAATATTACCTTACGGAAGAGGCCTTCCCTGACTCTGAACTGAAGTGACTTCCCCTGACACACTGCCCTCCCAACCCCATTACTTCCTATCACATCACCCCATTGATTCCCTCCATTGCAATGAACACCACCATTAATGACTAAATCTTACTTTTTATTTGTATGTCAATGTACAGCAGCTATTTTTCCACTTTCATAATGGAACCTCCATAAGGCAGGGGCCTTGTCTTTTTTATTGCCAGCACCTAGCATAGTGATATGGTTTGCCTGTGTCCCCACCTATATATCATCTTGAATTGTAGTTCCTATAATCTCCTGGTGGGAGGTAATTGAATCATGGGGGCGGTTACCTCCATGCTGTTCTCATGATAGCGAGTAAGTTCTCATGAGATCTGATGGTTTTAGAAGGGGCTTTCTCCCCCTTTGCTCTGCACTTCTCCTTGCTGCTACCATGTGAAGAAGGATGTGTTTGTTTCCCCTTCTGCCATGAAGGTAAGTTTCCTGAGGCCTCTCCAGCCCTGTGGAACCATGAGTCAATTAAACCTCTTTCTTTTATAAATTATAATTTATAAATTACCCAGTCTTGGGTATGTCTTTATTAGCAGCATGAGAATGGATTAATATACATAGTATATGGCATGTAGTAAACATTTGATAAATATTTGTTGAAAGAAGGAATAGTTCAATAATTCTGTCATTCTTACACATTCTGAAATACTTTCTAGAGGAGAAAGATAGGTTGGAATGATAGCTGGCTATAAGTGGCACATAAACTGGGCAGGCCTAGGGGAACAGTCATTTATTTAGTCAACAAATGCCTGTTGAGTATTTGATTGTCCAGGCACTGTTCTACGCACTGAAAATACAATTATACACAAGGTAACAAGTTCTCCTGCTCTTATGAAGCTTATGGAAAATATTAACAAAATGAACATGATTATTCCAGTAAGTTATAAGTTCTATGAAAACATTATTCATGACAGGATGGTGTGGTCAAGAATGATGGGGGCTACTGTAGACAGGGTGGACAGGGAAGGCTTCACTGAGGAGGGGGCTTTTATGAAGGATCCCCAGGACAGTGCTTCCTAGAAGGATCTTGTATGAAAGAAAAAAACTTTCAAAGTCACTGCTTCAGGAGATAATACTAAAGCTTTAATTAGAATCCACTTAAGTCAGATGCTATTTTGTTCCCTAATAGTGATTAGCACTGTCCTGGGTAATTAACAGCCCTTAGATTTGGAAGAAGATATAACTTAATTATCCATCTGACCTTGATTTTGTAAGTGTTGGGCCAAAAAGAAGGAAAGGGGCCAGAATATAGCTGGGGAATGGAGACAAATGTAGACCAAGCTCTATCTGGCTGAAAAGGGATCCACTGGGCAGATGGGGAATGGATTTCCTGCAGGGAGGTAAGATTCCAATGACTGAGCAGCTTGCTGGTTCTTTCACACTAGATGTCCTGCTCTCTGTTTCCATGCTATTGCTGGTGTGACCTGGCCCAAGACATCTGCATGCCACCAGTGACTTTGCTCCATTGCTTCATGCACACCCACTTTTCTAGAGACTAGAATTTCAAGCTCACGGTTGCTAACCCCATCCCTACTTCAGCCTCCCTGGCTAAGGTGGACTGGTCACCATCCAAAGCTAAGAGATCCCCTTCTAATAGAAGCGACAAATTCTTCATGCCCCCTCATTTCCTCCTCATTCGATAAATCTCTCCTAAAGTCACAGACAGTCAGACTCTGGAAAGTTGTGAATGAAAGAGATCAATTTTTTTTCCAAAGTAGGGAAAGTAATTTGTGTCTTTAACTTTTAACTTTTTTTTCCTGACTCTAATTTCTCCTTGTCTTCCTCTCCTTTTCTTCTACTTCCATTCAAGTCTGCTTTGGACTAGAGTTTCAGATTAACTTTCAATTCTTTTTTTAGTAGATTTTTAATTATCCCAAAGCCACACTGAGAGCAGGTCAGTTCAGAGGCTCCAGGCAGCTTTGCTCACATCTGCAGATCACGTAGGTATAATCTCTATGGCAACTGACCCATGTTGGTTAGGAACAAATAAGCTGAAAACCAAAGGTTAATTGCTGTTTCATTTCTGCTTCTTTTTTTCCCTTGCAAGTCCAGCATTGTGGATGGAAGTTCTAATTAAAATCAAATTATCAGCAGATTGAGCATCTTCTTTATAATTTTAGTGGTTGAAAAATTATTCTGGCTGCCTTGAAAAGGGAAAGCAATAGATGGTTTCTATTGGCCTCCAGGGCTCCTCTTCCCACCTCTAAGGCAAAGACAAATAGCTTAGAGGACCCAGCCAAATGGCCTGGATCTTTGTTACACCTAAGAACAGGATGCACCTTCATTGTCACTTGATTTTGTCATTAATACTATCACTGATAGTGCTGACCATATTGGGAATTTACTTTCTGCCATGCACTCTGCTAAGCACAGATGTACATGATCTCATTTAAATTGTGAAGCAATGCCATGAGAATCTCTACATTCTTAACTCCTTCTTACAGATGAGAAAACAGCATCAGAGGTATGAAATAGCTTGCTCAAAGCCAAATAACTAATAAATTGCAGAGCTGGGTTTTGAACCCAACTTATCTGATTCTAAAGCTCTTAATCTTTAGTTGGATCCTCACATATGCACCTTGAGGCTCTGAGGTGGTTAGAGAGGCTGGGAGAAGGAGAAGACTTGGTTTTCCTTGTTAGTCACTTCAAATCAATATACTCAGGTCATATGTTGGGCTTTATGTCCCCACACAAAGCTCATCTCAAATTGTAATCTCCACATGTTGGGGGAGGGACCTGACAAGAGGTGATTGAATAATGAGGGTAGACTTCCCCCTTGCTGTTCTTGTGATAGTGAGTGAGTTCTCAGAAGATCTGGTTGTTTGAAAGTGTGTGGCACTTCCCCCTTTGTTCTCTCTCTCTCCTGATCTGCTATGGTAAGATGTGCTTCCTTCCCCTTCACCTTCTGCCATGACTGTAAGTTTCCTGAGGCCTCATAGCCATGCTTCCTGTACAGCCTGTGGAACTATGAGTCAATGAAACCTCTTTTCTTCATAAGTTACTCAGTCTCAGGCAGTTCTTTAAAGCAGTGTGAGAATGGACTAATATATCAGGGATTTGGTTAAACTCATTATCTTCCCAGTGTTCCTGAAAGAGTAATTATAAATTTAGGGAATCATGCTACACATTAAGTCTTATCTACAGTTTCTCTATTTTCCTAGGATGAAAAAAATCAATATATGGTCTTTTACTTGTCGCCTTTAAATACAGTGCTCTTGTGTTCATTTCTTGCCTTTACTCAAGTCTTCTCCCCCACTGAGGAATTCTCCTTCCCTTTCTATATTTGCCATTTGTGCTTCTCATCCTTCGAAGGCCAGTTAAAGACACAATATTCTTTATGAAATGTATTTTCTTTGATAACAATAGCTCACATTTTATCATTTATCATGACTTATTTATAAACATTCACTTTCTGAATTGTACAGTAGTAGTTAACAATTTAAACTCCAGCTCAGATGTCCCGGATTTGAATCCCAGCTTCACTATTTAATTTAATACTTCAATGTTTTTGAGCAAATTACTTCTCTCTGTGCTCAGTTTTCTCAGCTATAAACTGGAGATCATAATAGAATCTACATTTTAGAGGGTTCTTCTCAGGATTAAATGAGTTTTCGCAGGTAAAAGACTTAGAGAAGAATGCAGGCTGATAGTACGTGTTGCTGTTAGGTCCTGTCTTATTCATTAGTTGTTTTGTTTAATATTATTCAGGACAGAACTTTAATTCAAACAAATTTAAGCACAACAGTGGAATATATTGGCCCTATTAGTGGGAATTTCAGTGACAGACCTAACATTGGGATCACTGGATCCAGAGACTCAATGGTATCACTCAGCAATACTTTCTCTGTGTGCTGGCTTGATCTCAGGCAGGTGCTATATTTATGGTGCTCCCTCCATCACTAGGTTTATATCCTCTCACTGAAAGACTCCAGAGGTTAGGCAGCACCTCCCTCCTCTAACTTCAGTAAAAATTCTGGGGCTGGTTTTAATTTCCCGTTCACATCACTGAAGCAGTGGTTGTGGCCAGGAGGATTCAGTAAACTCACTGGCCAGGACTTGGAGACAGAGAGTGGGGTTAGCCCTATTCAAATCATGTGGCCAGAGGGTTCTCCAAAGAGGAATCAGGGCATATGCTTATCTCAATGTCTGTCACTGCACTTTTATGGTAAGGCCTTATTGGGAGAATAGTGTTGGACTCATCTTTCATACTTAACATTGGGCAGAAGCTCAGAACAAGCTGATGCAGGAACAGAAAACTGAACACTGCATGTTCTCATTTATAAGTGGGAGCTAAACATTGGGTACATTTGGACACAAAGAAGGGGAAAACAGACACCAGGACCTACTTGAGCATGGAGGATGGGAGGAGGGTGAGGATCAAAAAAACTATCTATTGGGTACTATGCTTATTGCCTAGGTGACAAAATAATCTGCAAACCCCCATGACATGCAAGTTACCTGTATAACAAACCTGCACATGTACCCCTGAACCTAAAAGTATTAAAAAAATAATAAAAAGTTGATCCCCCCAAATCTTACAATATTAAGCAGCATATTCTTAGATAACTATTGGGTCAAATAAAGGAGAAATTGTGGCTCATTTAGAAGGCAATATAAAAGACAGAGATGACTTAATATGCGATTGTAAGGGGTCTCTATATTCATTTCCCAGGGCTAATGTAACAAAGTACCATAAACTGGATGGCTTAAAACATAGAGATTTCTTCTCTCATAGTTCTAGAGTCTAAAAGTCCAATATTAGGGTCTAGAGAGGGCCAGGCTCCCTCCTAATACTCTAGGGAAGGATCCCTCTTTATCTCTTCTAGCTTATGGTAGACACAGGCATTCCTTGGCTTGTGACAGCATAACTTCAATTTCCACCCCCTTTTTCATGTGGCCATCTCCCCTCTTTATCTGTGTTTGTGTCTCTTCACCTTTTCTCTTACAAGGACACCAGTCATCACCACCAGTTAAGGTGGATTAGGGGCTCACCCTAACTCAGTATGATCTTATCTTAACTTGATTACATCTGCAAAGACACTATTTCCAAATAAGGTTACATTTACAGGTACCAGAGATTAGGACTTAAACATGTTGGGGGACACAATTTGACCCATAATAAAGATAAGTGAAAATTGTATTTAGAAGAACAATCTTAGCTTTAACTACTTTTATTAGTTAAGAAAGAATATGGTGCTCATCTTTACATTGATAAAGAGGCCAATAACATGAACCAAATGACTTGGGAGAAGGAAATAATTAAATATAAAAGTTGAGACAAATTAAATATAAATCAAAAAGGCTAAAGATTAAATTAAAAGATTGGTTCTATGAAAAGAACCAGATAAATCCCTAATAAGCCTGATTAGGGAAAATGGAACAAGAAACAAAAATAAAAGATTAGAAATTAGTAAAAGTAACATGGTTACAAATATTGAAGAAATTAAAATAATAGCATTGTATTTTAAATTATAAGATTAAGAATTATGAGCATACACTATACATCTACTATGTAGGAACATTTTGAAAATTTAGAGCAAGGGTTTGCAAGAAAGACCCATGGGCAAATCTGGCCCATTGCATGTTTCAGTACGATTCACAAGCTGAGAATGGTTTTCCCAATTTTAAAGAGTTGACAAGTAATTAAAATATATTATTTTGTGATATGTGAAAATCATATAAAATTCTGAGATCAGCATCTATAAATAAAGTTTTATTGACACACAACCACACCCATTCATTTATACATTGTCTATGGCTGTCTTTGTATCACAATGGTAGAATTGAACAGTTGTCATAGACTATGTGCTCCTCAAAGCTTAAAATATCTGTCCTTTTATAGAAAACAGGACATTATCTAGCCTCTGACCTAGAGGAGGTAGATAATTTTCTAACTAAATACAACTTATTCTCGAAGAGGTGAAAAAGTTGATAGACCAATTGTCAGAGACAAAGATGGAAGGATAATTTTAAAAATCGACTGTTGAAAAGGCCACCAGAATAGTAGATTTCATTGATGAGTTTCATTCAAAATTTTTAAGGACAGGTACTTTTTATATTATTTAAAAAATTCCAGGCCATTGAAAAAAACAAAGTTCTTCAATTCATTTTATGAATACAGTAGAAGTTTAACACCAAAACCTGATAAAAAAAATAGTACAAGAAAGAGAACTGTATACAATCTTACAAATATAAATTTAAAAATTCTAAAAAACATTAGAAAATGGAATGGTGACATATCTATAACAATGCGTTCTATTATCAAGAAGAGTGCTCTTCTAGAAATGCAAATGTTATTCAATAGAAGAAATTTAGCAAGAAAATTATAGAACTATATCCTTCTATCAATAGATTTAAAAATAATTTGATAAACAGCCATTAGACATTTTCCATTAAAATCAGGAATAGATAGTGCTGTCCATCATTGTTATTGTTCAGTATTTTCTTGGAATGTTGAACAATTTCAATGCAATTAGTAAATGCAAGAAGAAAAGAATATTAAGTAACATAAAATATTAGAAAATAAAAAGATAATATTTTCTCATTTTCTGACTATATAATATGTACCCAGATAATTTAATAGGCCTATTGCAAAACAATTAGAATTGGTAAGGGAATTTAGTAAGTAGTTGGATGGATATACAAATATAAGTAGCTATTTGTGGTTTTATCAATAAGCTCTTCAAAAGGTAAAGAAAGATAAAGATCCATTCACAAAAGTTAAAAAAACTGTAAATTGCCTTTAAATCCCAAAAAACAAAATAATAGGAATTTCGTAAAAAATTTAGGTGGTTATATGTATCAAATCAGTGAGATGTTAAGCTTTTTGACTACATGCAAATAGCTATAGTAAATAGCACAAAGTCAATAGACAAATGACAGCTTTCAAAAAATAATTGTTATGCTGATAAATGACAGATAATTAATATTCTAATCTATATAGTCTTCTTAAAAACGGACACTAATGGGACAAAAGACTCAAAAGGAAAAAGAGCATGAATGCATGCACGGACACGGACTACAAGTTCAAATGTTCAACAGACACATGAAAAGAAAGTCAAATTCAACAGTAGTTAGGAAAATGCAAATTAAAATAGCAATGAGATATCACTTCCCAATATTCAGACAAGAAAAAAATTAAAAAGACTGATCTAGGGGTGCAAGAAATGGGTACTCCTATACATTGTGCTGAAAATGTAAATTGCCATGGCCCTTTTGAAGAGTCATGTAACATCTATTAATTTAAAAATAGAGGCTTTGAACCTAATATTCTACCCTCAGAAATCTGTCCAATACACTAAAATCACTACCATAGAAGCATATATATACCAGGTTACTTATTACAACATTTTAGGTGGTAAAAAATTAAAAACTAAGTGAATACTTACTATTTGGGGACTGGACATATAAATTATTGTAGGTTCACATCATGAAGTATTATGCAGCTTTTTAGAAGCATTTATGAGAGCTGCACTATGTCTCTTGATGTGGACAAATTTCCATGAAGTATGAGTAAAACAAGGTACATGTGTGAAAGAGAATGTGTGTAACTGTATTTGAGCATGGAGAAAAATATAGGACAAATATCAGTGATTAACATGCATTGTCTGAGTGGGACTAGGAAAGAAGAAAAGAGGTAGGAATCAAGGGAAAAGAAGGATGAAAAGAAAAAGACGGAAGTAAAAGATACCTAGAGCATACATAAATTTGTCTTGCGTATGCATTTTTGAACACATATGTGTACATGTTCAAAGAAATAAAACTGAAAAACCAGATGCCGAATTTTAAGTCAGTGCTCTTCCTTTTCTCTGTTGCACTATAACTTGCAAACTCCTTTGTTGCCATCTGACAATTGTTCTAGCCAAATGGAAGATTCCAGTTAAAAGTTCCAATGACTGTGTCAGAGAGGGCATAAAAGTCAGCTTCGGCCCTGTCTAGGGTCAAGGATCAAAGGTTCTCAGTTGAAGAACTCTGAGATTTTTAGCATATTACTTAGAATTTAGTTCTGCGCTTTTGGACTTGCTTTGTCTTCAAATGTATTTGTTTTTACCAGGTCTTTCTTTCCAGAACCATGAGGCAATGAGAAAGGAGTTATAGGTCTGGGTTTAAGTCCTGGCTCAGTTGCTTTCTTTTTGTTGCAATGTTGATTAAGCCAGTGGTTCTCAAAATTGAGCAAGCATCGGAATGACTTGAAAAGCTTGTTGAGACACTGATCTCTAGGTCTTACCTCTAGAATTTCTGATTCTATGGGTATAAAGTGGAACCTGATAATTTGCATTTCTTTTTTTTTTTTTGAGATGGAGTCTCGCTCTGTCACCCAGCTTGGAGTGCAGTGGCGCTATCTTGGCTCACTGCAAGCTCCGCCTCCCGGGTTCATGCCATTCTCCTGCCTCAGCCTCCCGAGTAGCTGGGACTACAAGTGCCCACCACCATGCCTGGCTACTTTTTTGTATTTTTTAGTAGAGACAGGGTTTCACCATGTTAGTCAGGATGGTCTCGATCTCCTGACCTCGTGATCCGCCTGCCTCGGCCTCCTGATAATTTGCATTTCTAATAAGTTCCAGGTGATGCTGCTGCTGCTGGCCCAGGAACCGCACTTAAGAAATTACTGAATTAAGCCATTCAGTCTCTTGGAACATCTCCCCGCCCCCCATAGTTCCCACATGCAAAATGAAAATAATAAGAGGCTTGTGGTCTGCTGGGGCTTGAAGGCTTTTATGATGGATTCAATTCTTTCCTTTTGTAAATGAGGAAACAGTGGCTTAGAGACCCATGCTTATTGACAGAGCCAGGTTGGAAAACCAGGTCCTTTGAGTTGTGGTGCGGTGTCTGTAGCACCCCACTATTTAATGCTGTCTGGGTCACAGCCTTATTGCAAGGGGACATGAGATAATGCTGATGAAAGGACTTCTATGAAACACAAAAGCAAGGGTTATTATTCTCATTTATTGAGTACTAACAGTTAAGCAGTAGTGGTCTTTGAAGGGGTCTATTAAGCAGCATCCCTCTTTCATGGCTAAATTCTAAGCCAATTGAAAAATAGCATAAAACAGATACAGGATGAAAATATTTCATTACTGACAAAGATAGTTTGAAGGATAAAGCTTGTATCTGTTGATGATGGATTTCCAAATGCTAAACTCAAGAATTAGAATGGGAAATAAAGGTTTTCTCTCTAATGCTTGTAATGTCAAGTACTGTGTTTGCATGCTTGATCTCATTTAACCATTTCCACAATCCTAAGAAGTAGATCATATTATTACAGGCTGAGCATCCTTAATCAGAAAATCTGAAATCCAAAGTGCTCCAAAATCTGAAATTTTATGAGCACCAACATAATGCTCAAGGCAAATGCTCATTGGAGCATTTCTGATTTCTAATTTTCTAATTAGGGATGCTTAACTGCTAAGTTTAGTGCAAATATTCCAAAATTAGAAAAAAAAATCAGAAATCCCAAACACTTCTGGTCCCAAGCATTTTGGATAAGGGATACTCAGCCTGTATCACCACTTGTCAGATGAGGAAACTGAGTTTCAGAAGTAAGCAATTTGTCTTAGGTGGAGCTTGGACTGGAACCAAAAGACAGTATTCTTCACTGTCTACACTTAAATTACACCAATGTTTCCTTTTGTGAGCATTTACTATACTCCAGGCACGGCTTATCAGATCCTCTATGAGTCATATGCCATCCAGGGTTTCTCACTGGAATTATGCTGTACTTACTTGTGGGAGCTGAGAAGGCAGCCTGTGGAAGGTTGTTGCCTCTGTTGCTGGTCATGGCCTGGTCACTGTAAGTCAGCAGCTTGGACAGTTAGAATGAACTGGCTGTAAATTGTAGGAGAGGGAGGACAAACTATAATCTTGTCTGTTTTTCCACCTCCACAATCTTGGAGATGTGAGTAACTTACAGAAAGGCTGTCAGGTGCTCTGCCCTGGGACTCAAAGAAGCTGAAGAGCAAGGCCAAGCAACAACTAACATGGGTGCCAACAGACCAGCTACCAGATGGTGAGCTGCAGCAGTGCCTGACCCTACACTGACCTTCAGAGCCCAGTGGCTACTGCTTCACTTCTGCCTTCCTGATCTCATGCAAATTTCTTTGTGACCAACCCTAACCCAGGACCATTCAGGTCAGGGGATTCTGGGAAATGTAGTTCCAGCTTGTCTAAATTGACTGTAGGAAAACACATTGTGGATTTTTTTTTTTTTAACCACCAGCTTTACTGAGGTATAAAAATTAAAATTGTGTAAATGGGGGTGGAGCCAAGATGGCCGAATAGGAACAGCTCTGGTCTACAGCTCCCAGCGTGAGTGATGCAGAAGATGGGTGATTTCTGCATTTCCATCTGAGGTACTGGGTTCATCTCACTAGGGAGTGCCAGACAGTGGGCACAGGTCAGTGGGTGCAGCACACTGTGTGTGAGCTGAAGCAGGGCGAGGCATTGCCTCACTTGGGAAGCACAAGGGGTCAGGGAGTTCCCTTTCCTAGTCAAAGAAAGGGGTGACAGAGGGCACCTGGAAAATTGGGTCACTCCCACCCTAATACTGTGCTTTTCTGATGGGCTTAAAAAACGGCACACCAGGAGATTATATCCCACACATGGCTTGGAGAGTCCTATGCCCACTGAGTCTCGCTGATTGCTAGCACAGCAGTCTGAGATCAAACTGCAAGGCAGCAGCGAGGCTGGGGGTGGGGCTCCCGCCATTGCCTAGGCTTGCTTAGGTAAACAAAGCAGCCGGGAAGCTCCAAATGGGTGGAGCCCACCACAGCTCAAGGAGGCCTGCCTGCCTCTGTAGGCTCCATCTCCGGGGGCAGGGCACAGACAAACAAAAAGACAGCAGTAACCTCTGCAGACTTAAATGTCCCTGTCTGACAGCTTTGAAGAGAGCAGTGGTTCTCCCAGCACACAGCTGGAGATCTGAGAATGGGCAGACAGGCTCCTCAAGTGGGTCCCTGACCCCTGACCCCCGAGCAGCCTAAATGGGAGGCACCCCCCAGTAGGGGCAGACACCTCACACAGCCGGGTACTCCTCTGAGAGAAAACTTCCAGAGGAATAATCAGACAGCAGCATTCGCGGTTCACGAAAATCCGCTGTTCTGCAGCCACAGCTGCTGGTACCCAGGCAAACAGGGTCTGGAGTGGACCTCTAGCAAACTCCAACAGACCTGCAGCTGAGGGTCCTGACTGTTAGAAGGAAAACTAACAAACAGAAAGGACATCCACACCAAAAACCCATCTGTACATCACCATCATCAAAGACCAAAATTAGATAAAATCACAAAGATGGGGAAAAAACAGAGCAGAAAAACTGGAAACTCTAAAAAGCAGAGTGCCTCTCCTCCTCCAAAGGAACGCAGTTCCTCACCAGCAACGGAACAAAGCTGGATGGAGAATGACTTTGACGAGCTGAGAGAAGAAGGCTTCAGATGATCAAACTACTCCGAGCTACAGGAGGAAATTCAAACCAAAGGCAAAGAAGTTAAAAACTTCAAAAAAAATTTAGACGAATGTATAACTAGAATAACCAATACAGTGAAGTGCTTAAAGGAGCTGATGGAGCTGAAAACCAAGGCTTGAGACCTATGCGAAGAATGCAGAAGCCTCAGGAGCCAATGCGATCAATTGGAAGAAAGGGTATCAGCGATGGAAGATGAAATGAATAAAATGAAGAAAGAAGGGAAGTTTAGAGAAAAAAGAATAAAAAGTAACAAACAAAGCCTCCAAGAAATATGGGACTATGTGAAAAGACCAAATCTATGTCTGATTGGTGTACCTGAAAGTGACGGGGAGAATGGAACCAAGTTGGAAAACACTCTGCAGGATATTATCCAGGAGAACTTCCCCAATGTAGCAAGGCAGGCCAACATTCAGATTCAGGAAATACAGAGAACGCCACAAAGATACCCCTCAAGAAGAGCAACTCCAAGACACATAATTGTCAGATTCACCAAAGTTGAAATGAAGGAAAAAATGTTAAGGACAGCCAGAGAGAAAGGTCGGGTCACCCACAAAGGGAAGCCCATCAGACTGACAGCTGATCTCTCAGCAGAAACTCTACAAGCCAGAAGAGAGTGGGGGCCAATATTCAACATTCTTAAAGAAAAGAATTTTCAACCCAGAATTTCATATCCAGCCAAACTAAGCTTCATAAGTGAAGGAGAAATAAAATACTTTACAGACAAGCAAGTGCTGAGAGATTTTGTCATCACCAGGCCTGCCCTAAAAGAGATCCTGAAGGAAGCACTAAACATGGAAAGGAACAACCCGTACCAGCCACTGCAAAATCATGCCAAATTGTAAAGACCATTGAGGCTAGGAAGAAACTGCATCAACTAACGAGCAAAATAACCAGCTAGCATCATAATGGCAGGATCAAATTCACACATAACAATATTAACTTTAAATGTAAATGGACTAAATGCTCCAATTAAAAGACACAGACTGGAAAATTGGATAAAGAGTCAAGACCCATCAGTGTGCTGTATTCAGGAAACCCATCTCACGTGCAGAGACACACATAGGCTCAAAATAAAAGGATGGAGGAAGATCTACAAAGCAAATGGAAAACAAAAAAAGGCAAGGGTTGCAATCTTAGTCTCTGATAAAATAGAATTTAAACCAACAAAGATCAAAAGAGACAAAGAAGGCCATTACATAATGGTAAAAGGATCAATTCAACAAGAAGAACTAACTATCCTAAATATATATGCACCCGATACAGGAGCACCCAGATTCATAAAGCAAGTCCTGAGTGACCTACAAAGAGACTTAGACTCCCACACAATAATAATGGGAGAATTTAACACCCCACTGTCAACATTAGACAGATCAACGAGACAGAAAGTTAACAAGGATACCCAGGAATTGAACTCAGCTCTGCACCAAGTGGACCTAATAGACAGCTACAGAACTCTCCACCCCAAATCAACAGAATATACATTTTTTTCAGCACCACACCACACCTATTCCAAAATTGACCACATAGTTGGAAGTAAAGCTCTCCTCAGCAAATGTAAAAGATCAGAAATTATAACAAACTGTCTCTCAGACCACGGTGCAATCAAACCAGAACTCAGGATTAAGAAACTCACTCAAAACTGCTCAACTACATGGAAACTGAACAACCTGCTCCTGAATGACTACTGGGTACATAACGAAATGAAGGCAGAAATAAAGATGTTCTTTGAAACCAACGAGAACAAAGACACAACGTACCAGAATCTCTGGGACACATTCAAAGCAGTGTGTAGAGGGAAATTTGTAGCACTAAATGCCCACTAGAGAAAGCAGGAAAGATCCAAAATTGACACCCTAACATCACAATTAACAGAACTAGAAAAGCAAGAGCAAACACATTCAAAAGCTAGCAGAAGGCAAGAAATAACTAAAATCAGAGCAGAACCGAAGGAAATAAAGACACAAAAAAACCTTCAAAAAATTAATGAATCCAGGAGCTGGTTTTTTGAAAGCATCAACAAAATTGATAGACCGCTAGGAAGACAAATAAAGAAGAAAAGAGAGAAGAATAAAATAGACACAATAAAAAATGATTAAGGGGATATCACCACCAATCCCACAGAAATAGAAACTACCATCAGAGAATACTACAAACACCTCTACGCAAATAAACTAGAAAATCTAGAAGAAATGGATAAATTCCATGACACATACACCCTCCCAAGACTAAACCAGGAAGAAGTTGAATCTCTGAATAGACCAATAACAGGCTCTGAAATTGTGGCAATAATCAATAGTTTACCAACCAAAAAGAGTCCAGGACCACATGGATTCACAGCCAAATTCTACCAGTTACAAGGAGGAGCTGGTACCATTCCTTCTGAAACTATTCCAATCAATAGAAAAAGAGGGAATCTTCCCTAACTCATTTTATGAGGCCAGCATCATCCTGATACCAAAGCCTGGCAGAGACACAGCAAAAAAAGAGAATTTTAGACCAATATCCCTGATGAACATTGATGCAAAAATCCTCAATAAAATACTGGCAAACCAAATCCAGCAGCACATCAAAAAGCTTATACACCATGATCAAGTGGGCTTCATCCCTGGGATGCAAAGCTGGTTCAACATATGCAAATCAATAAATGAAATCCAGTATATAAACAGAACCAAAGACAAAAACCACATGATTATCTCAATAGATGCAGAAAAGGCCTTTGACAAAATTCAACAACGCTTCATGCTAAAAGCTCTCAATAAATTAGGTATTGATGGGACGTATCTCAAAATAATAAGAGCTATCTATGACAAACCGACAGCCAATATCATACTGAATGGGCAAAAGCTGGAAGCATTTCCTTTGAAAACTGGCACAAGACAGGGATTCCCTCTCTCACCACTCCTATTCAACATAGTGTTGGAAGTTCTGGCCAGGGCAATTAGGCAGGAGAAGGAAATAAAGTGTATTTAATTAGAAATAAAATTGTCGCTGTTTGCAGATGACATGATTGTATATCTAGAAATCCCCATTGTCTCAGCCCCAAATCTCCTTAAGCTGATAAGCAACTTCAGCAAAGTCTCAGGGTACAAAATCAATGTACAAAAATCACAAGCATTCTTACACACCAATAACAGACAAACAGAGAGCCAAATCATGAGTGAACTCCCATTCACAATTGCTTCAAAGAGAATAAAATACCTAGGAATCCAACTTACAAAGGATGTGAAGGACCTCTTCAAGGAGAACTATAAACCACTGCTCAATGAAATAAAAGAGGATACAAACAAATGGAAGAATATTCCATGCTCATGGGTTGGAAGAATCAATATCGTGAAAATGGCCATACTGCCCAAGGTAATTTATAGATTCAATGCCATTCCCATCAAGCTACCAATGACTTTCTTCATAGAATTGGAAAAAACTACTTTAAAGTTCATATGGAACCAAAAAAGAGCCCGCATCACCAAGGCAATCTTAAGCCAAAAGAACAAAGCTGGAGGCATCACGCTACCTGACTTCAAACTATACTACAAGGCTACAGTAACCAAAACAGCATGGTACTGGTACCAAAACAGAGATATAGATCAATGGAACAGAATAGAGCCCTCAGAAATAACACCGCATATCTACAACTATCTGATCTTTGACAAACCTGAGAAAAACAAGCAATGGGGAAAGGATTCCCTATTTAATAAATGGTGCTGGGAAAACTGGCTAGCCATATGTAGAAAGCTGAAACTGGATCCCTTCCTTACACCTTATACAAAAATCAATTCAAGATGGATTAAAGACTTAAACGTTAGACCTAAAACCATAAAAACCCTAGAGGAAAACCTAGGCATTACCATTCAGGACATAGGCGTGGGCAAGGACTTCAAGTCTAAAACACAAAAAGCAATGGCAACAAAAGCCAAAATTGACAAATGGGATCTAATTAAACTAAAGAGCTTCTGCACAGCAAAAGAAACCACCATCAGAGTGAACAGGCAACCTACAACATGGGAGAAAATTTTCGCAACCTACTCATCTGACAAAGGGCTAATATCCAGAATCTACAATGAACTCAAACAAATTTGCAAGAAAAAAAACAAACAACCCCATCAAAAAGTGGGCAAAGGACATGAACAGACACTTCTCAAAAGAAGACATTTATGCAGCCAAAAAACACATGAAAAAATGCTCATCATCACTGGCCATCAGAGAAATGCAAATCAAAACCACAATGAGATACCATCTCACACCAGTTAGAATGGCAGTCATTAAAAAGTCAGGAAACAACAGGTGCTGGAGAGGATGTGGAGAAATAGGAACACTTTTACACTGTTGGTGGGACTGTAAACTAGTTCAACCATTGTGGAAGTCAGTGTGGCGATTCCTCAGGGATCTAGAAGTAGAAATACTATTTGACCTAGCCATCCCATTACTGGGTATATACCCAAAGGACTATAAATCATGCTGCTATAAAGACACATGCACATGTATGTTTATTGTGGCACTATTCACAATAGCAAAGACTTAGAACCAAGCCAAATGTCCAACAATGACAGACTGGATTAAGAAAATGTGGCACACATACACCATGGAATACTATGCAGCCATAAAAAATGATGAGTTCATGTCCTTTGTAGGGACATGGATGAAATTGGAAATCATCATTCTCAGTAAACTATTGCAAGAACAAAAAACCAAACACTGCATATTCTCACTCGTAGGTGGGAATTGAACAATGAGAACACATGGACACAGGAAGGGGAACATCACACTCTGGGGCCTGTTGTGGGGTGGGGGGGAGGGGGGAGGGGGGGTAGCTTTAGGAGATATATCTAATGCTAAATGACGACTTAATGGGTGCAGCACACCAGCATGGCACATGTATACATACGTAACTAAGCTGCACATTGTGCACATGTACCCTAAAACTTAAAGTATAATAAAAATAAAATAAAAAAATTAAAAAATTTATGTAAATGTAAGATGCATAGTCTAATGATTTGATATATGTATGCATTGTGGATTGATTACCACAATCAACCTAATTCACATATCCATCACTCCACATAGTTACCATTGTGGGTTTTGTGTGTGTGTGGTGAGAATATTTAATATTTACTTCCTCAGCAGAACTCAAATATACATTACATTGTCATTATTCATAGTCACCATGCTGTACGTTAGATCTCCAGAATTTAGTAATCATGTAAAACTGAAATTTTGTGCTCTTTGACCCACATCTCCCCATTCCCCACCCAGCTTCTGGCAACCATGATTCCACTGTCTGCTTTTTTGAAATTCTTTTGCATATACTATTTCATTGATCTTCAAAGCAATCATCTAAGGCAGAAGGTCCATTTTCCAGATGGGGAATTAACAGGTTACATAACTGTTCTAAGATACAAATTTGCCTAAGGTATACAACCCCAGTATGGGGTTTTGAACTCAGATCTGTGTGACTTCCAACTTTTTCATAGCCACTGCATGATGCTGCACACTAATTTTTCTCTAAGTATCACTCTGTGCTACCTTTATGGGCACTGATGACACTGACATAAAATAAGAGGGGTGACACAATACTGCTCAGGGTATATTTGGACCCCAAAATTCTTTTCTCTCCTATCCTCATTTCCTAGACTTGAGCTTCCTAGACAGGACACTGAGATGGGGTTAAGGCTTGCTGAGATATTGATCCACCCCTCCCCTCACACACACCTTGGAGTGGGCTGGGCAGAAGGAGCGCTGGGAAGGTATCTCCAAGCCCTTAGCAGTCTCATCCCTTTACCATGTGTGTGCCATGTCTTGAAGGCTGGGGAGCAATACTATGGTCTCCTGGGAAATGGCTTACCTCAGAGAGATGGGCTTTGTTGGCCTCTTGGAGAAGAACCGAGGAGAGAAGTGGGGTGACCTGAAGTACACTCTGTTAGCATGATTGAAGCTGGCTGCAGACAGTGGTGGAAAAAGCCTTCCTGTGACACTGTCAGGCTCCCGGGTAGCAGCCAGGTATCTTGGTTTTGATTTTTGTTTTATAAACATTTTCTCTGCCTGTCGGTTCTCCAAATGGAGCCAAACACATCTCTGTGGCAGCTGAGGCATAAGAGCCCCAGTGAATATGGAGGAAGCTCTACTCCAAAACAGGCATAAAAGGGAGAAAAAAAAAAGGTTTATTTTTTATCACAGAGTCTGGACAATGCTGAGGGGGAAAAAATCACATAACAGAATGTTAAATGGAAAATGTTTTTCTCCTTCTGGAGCTGCAGTGGAGGCTCACGAGCTGAGGACATTGGTTGGTAATGCTTACATCCTCTGTAAAGAAAGTTATCAATACCATTTGTGCAAGACATGCTAAGAGATGACCACCAATGCCCATTCCTCTTAACGAGTGCATTTAAGAAAAGCCTAGACATTCTTTAAGACAAAGCAAAACAAAATTTGTCTCTTACGTTGGAGTATTAGTCTGTTCTCATGCTTCTAATAAAAACATAGCTGAGACTGGGTAATATATAAAGGAAGGAGATTTAATGGACTCACAGTTTCACGTGGCCGGAGAGGCCTCACAATCATGGCGGAAGGTGAAAGACATATCTTACATGGCAGCAGGCAAGAGATAATGAGAGCCAAGTGAAAGGAGAAACCCCTTATAAAACCGTCAGCTCTCGTGAGACTTATTCACCACCACGAGACCAGCATGGGGGACACCTTTCCCCTCATGATTCAATTATCTCCCACCAGGTCCCTCCCACAACATGTGGGAATTATGGGAGCTACAATTCAAGATGAGATTTGGGTGGGAACACAGCCAAACCGTATCAGTTGGATTCTCCCAGAAGCAGAACCCCTCAGCTCAAATAATTTCCAAGTAATTTATTTAAAAAGTGTTCCCAAGAGAAACCAGCAAGGAAGTGGGAGAATGGACAAGGAAGAGGAAGACTCAAACAAGGTGAAATCCCTGAGGCTCGGGTGTGTAAATGACACCTCCAGGTTTTTTCTGCCTCAAGGCAAAAGTACCCTCACATGGAGCCTGCTCTCAGCTTTCAGTGCTCAGTCATCTGAGGTCACTAGTGGGATTATCAACAGCAAAGCATTACAGAATCTGGGGAATGAGGTGATAAAAGGGATCCCAGGGAGACTTAGGTACAGGAGCTGCCGCAGTGTCTTCTACAGAAGGAAATTTGCAGAGTAGAAAGCACTTCCTCTCCCCACCCCTGCATCTCAAGCCAAAAGAAGGAGCCCTAAGAGAATTACTCATAGAGACTTGGGCTGTTGGCACAGGAAGAGCTTTGTTTCTCTCGCATCTCTGCTCTAGTCTGGCAGGATGCTTGCTGAGCTGAAGGAACTCTTAGGCCCACACGAGGCTGCCACTGGGCCAGAGTGGAGTGTGATGAGAGTTCTGGGGAGAGCTTGATTTGTGCCTTCTCGACTTTCGTGGGCATCAAGGCTGGAGAAATGGAATGAAGAACAGTTCACAAGGGCATGGTGAGGAGCTGGGCTGGAAGTGGGAGCTTTGTGCCTCCTGGAGGCTACAAGGTGTAGTGATCAAGCGTAGAGACCTCAGAACTAGATTGCCCCGGTTTGAATCTTGGCTCTGCTGTTTACTAGCTGTGCAATCTTGGGCAAATTTCTTGCGCTCTCTGTATCTCATTTTCCCTATGAATAAAATGGGGATAATACTATCACCTTCTTCATGGGGTTGTTATAAATATTAAATGCAGACTTGGCGTATGTAAGTGCTTAATCTACTACATACACCAGACACACGCACATACACGCACATATATAATACACAATATAATCCAATATATATCTTATATTTTAGATATTACTAAGCAATTACTCAGTCATTCTGTAACCAGGCACCTGACTTTAAAAACTATGGTCTCAATCCTAAGCCCCCATTGTTAAAAACAGAAGAATCACACTTGAAAAAAAAAAAAAAAAGAAACTATGGTCTCAATCACTACACTGTACTGATCTTGAATACATATTGTATTCCAAAAGATAAGCTAGTGAGCTTTGAAGTCAGCTGGCTTGGATCTAAATCCTAACTCTGCTATTACTATTTAGTGTGTCACCCTGAAAAATTATTGAGCCTTTCCAAGATTAAAATCATATCACCTTCATTGAATTGTTAGAATTAGAAGAGATAACATGTATAAAGTATATAGCAGAGTGCCTAGCATAGAGTAAGTTCTTGGTTAACTATTATTGTGCTATTTCCCTAGGCCTGGTTCCAGTGCTGGCTTTTTGTCCCTGTTGAGAAACTGCAGGCTTGGGGTGGGGAGAAGGGGAAAAGAGAGAGGCAGCAAAACCAGTATGAGAAATGCATCTCTCCATGAGAGGGTCTAGGACAAAGAAAAGGGAAAGAGAAAAAAGAATTAAAAGTGATGAAAATGTCACCGACTATTCATTAGTGACTTGGGACTTTAAGTATTAGTCATTTGACTTTCCTTTTGTGTTTTATTTATTTTCTACTCAGCGCCATCAAGCCCTGAGTTAGGTTTTAAAATTGAATGAATCATCCCCTTATCCTTGAGAACTGCATCAGGGACACAAAATATTATCCTCATTTCACCAGTGAGAAACTGATAAACAGAGAGGCCAAGGGATTGGTGCAAGGTCACAAAGCCAGAAATAGTATCTGTGGTGAGGAGGCTGGCCGTCAGATTTCGCTGCATCCCCAGGTTGTAGGAGGCAGGCTCTGTCAGGAGATGAACAGCAAAAGCGGCTTTATGAACATGGAAGACATGGGGAAACACTATGTCAGTTGATCACCTATCATGTGGCAGCTACTATATGAAACATTTTACATTTGTGTTATGTCAAATTCTCACAACCATCCTATGAACCTACGTATAAATCCTATTGGGTTCTATAGTCTCAATAGATACATGAGCCAGCTCAGGAGGATTTAAACTGGTGTTCCTGACTCCAGAATTTGTATTGTTCTCATTATGTCAGGCTGCTCTTGGATAGTTGGTTCTTGTTTCTATTTCAGAAGGAGTCTGAAGGCTAGTGGGGTGAATCTTTGTATTCAAAGCCACCTCCACCTCCCCACCCAGTTCTAGGAATCCCTGATCCTATTCTGTGGCAATGGGATGCTCCCATTTCCATTTGTTTGCTGCCACCTCCTGCTCTCTCCCCGCTCTCTAAAACCTGAGAACTGGAGGGATCTTAGTGATATTTTCCAGGGATGACAAACCCTTTGCAACCATGCAAGTATTTAGACAGTGGTTATTTACTATATAACGTAATTCATATCTGTAGATATTTATTGACTCTTGGCTGAAGCCAATACCTTGTTAGATTCATTTCTTTATCTCTGGAACCTGGCAAGACTAATCACCCTGTTCTAGCCCATAGCTCAGTTCAAATCCACAAGATTCCAATAGCAATAACAATAATAGTAATAGTAGTAGAAAAATAACTACCATATAACAAACCAGTGGCTCATACAAACCTTATTTCTCCTTAAAAAAAAACAGGTAATAGCTATGTTTATTTTTCCTAATTTTAAAGATAATGAAACTGGGAGTTAGAGAAGTTAACTTAGTTGTCTAGAGGCACACATCTAGTAAGAGAAAAAGCTGGGATTTGAACCTAGGCATGGTTAATTCCAGAGCCTCTCCTTTTAATAATTTACCTTCTTAGTCAGTTAGCAATTGTTGGGTAGCAAATCATTCCAAAACTTAGAGACCTAAAATAGCATCATTTTATCTAGCTCATTATAATCTTGTGTCCCAGCTGGGACGTTTTTCTGCTTTGGGCATAGCAGCTGATCTCTACCGTGTCCTGTCACGCATCTGTGGTCTGGGGTCACTGGGAACTGGATGGTCTAGGATGGCCTCAATTACATGTGTGAACACTGATTGGGCATTGGCAGGAGTGCCCTAGTTCTTCTCTATCAGCCTCTCATCTTTCAGCTGCTACTCTGGGCTTGTTCCCTTAGATATCAGGGTTCTAAGCACAGCAAGAAGGCAAGATCCAATGCACCATCACTCTTCTTTTCTTTTCTTTTCTTCCTTTTCTTTTCTTTTCCTTTTCTTCCTTCCTTCCTTCCTTCCTTCCTTCCTTCCTTCCTTCCTTCCTTCCTTCCTTCCTTTTCTTTCTTCTTTCTTTTTTGATGGAGTCTTGCTCTGTCGCCCAGGCTGGAGTGAAGTGGCACAATCTCAACTCACTGCTTGCCCCCTTCCTCCCTCCCTGTTAGCCAAAGAAAGTCATGTGGCCAACCCAGATTCCAAGGTGGAGAATTAGATTGCACTTCTCAATAATAGAAGAGGCATTTTCAGCCAGTTTTGCAGTCACCACCCTTATTCTCTGCCAGGTCACTCAGTCTGGTGAGAAGGAGACATACGTAGACAGATAAATGACAGGACATTCTGAAAACTGCTTACAAATATGGAGGCTGCCTGTTTCACCAGCCTACAAAATGCTTTGGGCAGCACAGAGCTTGGCAGTTTCAAGTGCATGAGATTTCCTTGGAAAAGGAGCAGCACAGTCCATGGAACTGCCTGGGCACTGGGCAGTTTTAGTAGTGAGAAGCCCTCATGGCCGTGATAACCTAGCCCTTGAAAACCTTCATTGTTTTCTGAGTAAGACTTTGCATCATCCCTGCATCTTTGCCCCTCACCCTGCCCCCGAGGAGCCTGGCACAGCCTAGAAGTCCAGCTGGACATCTGTTCTAGGGAATACAAAATTAACTTTATGGCCAGAAAGTGCCAAGCATAACTCAATGTAGTTTCATCTACTTTGGGTATTTAACAGCCCTAGATTAATCACAGCTAGTTTTGTCACATTGGGAAAAACGTCTGTTACATAGTTATGCTCTTTTCGAGGCTATTTATTCCAGCTTTTAATAGTGTGTCTTAGGTGCTTCTGTAAGTAAGCAAGGTTGCGTGTGTGGGACACCTCATGGGGAGCTCCTTGAGGCTTTAGGCTGTGATGGAGCCCTGGCTGTTCTCCAGTGGGATCCAGTTCCACACTCATCACTTTCCTTCCACTGCAAATGGAAACAGAATAATGTGGTTAATTGTGCACACTCTGAGCAAGATTGGGTTCAAATCCTGGCTCAACTACTTACTCACTCTGTGATTGGGGTGAGTTATGTACATTTTTTTGTGTTTCCATTTCTTAATCAGTAAAATAAAGATAACAATAGCAAAAATTCATAAGGTTATTGTGAGGATAAAATAAGTTAACGTGTATAAAGTGCTTAGACTAGTGCACATACACAGTAAGCCTTAATAAATATAGCTGTCATTATTAATAACAACAAATACTCTTATTAGTATTGTTATTCAGCAATGATTCGAACACCTTGTGGAATAACAGCATTAACTCAGAAAGCTTATTAAAAATAACATTGTGTGTCATACTCCTGGAGATTCTGATTATGAGATGCTCAGGAATTCATACATTTTATCAAGGGTCATTTTAAAGCAGCCAGTGCCCAGAGCAGCATGTTTGCCTTATAAAACTTGGCACATTTCCTTCAACACTTAACACCTGGGGCTATTGAGATCATTTAGAAACAGTCTCTTGGGGGAGACATATTTGTAAAAACATCTTTTCATTCCCCCGAAGACCCTACATGCAAAATACACTCACCCATTCTCCAAGAGAAAATTCAGGACACTGTCCTTGCCCTCAAGCTGTTTAGTATTTTTCCTAGAAGGAGGCTCTAATGAGGAACTGATGTTCCTAATTACTGACAATACTAGCTTACATTACTGAGTACATACTGAGTGTCAAGAACTATGTGAGATTATTTGGGTTAGCACTTTTAATCCTTTCAATAATCCGATGAAATGGGCACTCTGTTATGAGGAAACTGCAGCTTACTGAACTGAATATCATTGTCAAGATCACCCAGCTAATTGATAGTTAAGCCAGCTACATAAATGTTGTTTCAGGACTTAAACCTAGGCTTTCAGCCTTCCAGGCCTATGTCTTGTACTACCAATCTAAACTGCTGTTTTGACAGAGAATGCTAGTTGTATCTTGTTTCTGTCCTTAATAAATTTCCCTAATAACAGAACCTCAAGATTTAGCTGGGCACATTGCCACCCAAAATAAAACAATATTTTCCATCCTTTCTTCAGGTAAATGTCCACATAGCTAAGTTCTGACTAAAGGAATATGAATGGAAGTGACATATATAAATCCGGATCATCCCTTGAAGGGAAAGAGCATGCCCCACCCCTTCCCCTTTAACTCTTGTGCTGGAATAAGGCCATCACTGTGTGCCATCTTGAAATTTAAAGATGATGGTGTTATCCTGGGAAATGTGGAGGAAAAACACAGAAAGAACTTGAGCCCTTGACATTGACAGATATTATGAACTGCTTATGTAAATGTAGGTTATAAAATGAGAAATAAATAAATAAATAAATTTGAGACCAAATTTTGGGTCTTGATGTAAAATTGTCCCTGTTTGCCAATGACATAATCTTACATACAGAAACCTTAGAAGTTCCACTAAAAACTCATACCTGATAAACAAATTCAGCAAAGTTGTGGGATACAAAATCAACATACAAAAATTAGTTGTGTTGTGTTTATATATGCCAACAACAAACTAAGAGAAAAAGAAGTCAAGAAAACAATCCCATTTATAATATAGTTGTAAAAAATTTTAAAATACCTAGGAATAAATTAACCAAATAGATAAAGGTCTCTGCAAGAAAAACTATTAAACTGATGAAAAAACTGAAGAGGATACACACACACAGACAAATAAGAAGACATTCTATGTTCATGGATTAGAATAACTAATATTGTGAAAATTACCATATTACCAAAAGTGATCTACAGATTCATTGCAATCCCTATCAACATACTGATATGGTTTGGATTTGTGTTCCTGTCCAACTCTCACATTGAATTGTAATCTCCAGTGTTAGAGAAGGAGCTTGATGGGAGGTGATTGTATAATGGGGTGGATGTCCCCCTTACTGTTCTCATGATAGTGAGTGAGTTCCCAGGAGATCTGGTTGTTTAAAAGTGTGTAGCACTTCCCCCTCCACTCTCTTCCTCCTGCTCCAGCCATATAGGATGTGCTCCTTCCCCTTTGCCTTCCGTAATGATAGTAAGTTTCCTGGGGCTTCCCCAGCCATGCTTCCTGTGCAGCCTGTGGAACCGTGAGTGAATTAAACCTCTTTTCTTTATAAATTACCCAGTCTCGGGTAGTTCTTTATAGGAATGTGAAAATGGACTAATACAGAAAACTGGTACCAATAGTGGGGTATTGCTGTAAAGATACATGAAAATGTGGAAGTGACTTTGGAACTGGGTAATGGGAAGAGGTTGGAAGAGAGTGGAGGGCTGAAAAGAAGACAGGAAGATGAGAGAAAGTTTGGAACTTCCTAGAGACTTGTTAATTTGTTGTGACCAAAATGCTGATAGTGCTATGAACAATGATGTCTAGGCTAAGGTCGTCTGAGATGGAGATAAGGAACTTATTGGGAACTGAAGCAAAGGCCACTATTGTTATGTATTAGCAAAGAGGTTGGAGGCATTGTACCCCTGTCCTAGAGCTCTGTGGAACTTTGAAATTGAGAGAAATGATTTAGGGTATCTGGAGGAAGAAATTTCTAAGCAGCAAAGCATTCAAGGTGTGGTCTGGCTGCTTCTAAGAGCATATGCTCATATACATGAGCAAGGAGATGATCTGAAACTGAAACTTATATTTAAAAGGGAAGCAGAATGTAAAAGTTTGGAAAATTTACAGCCTGGCCATGTGTTAGAAAATAAAAACCCATTTTCTGGGGAGGAATTCAAGCCAGCTACAGAAATTTGCATGTGTAAAAAGGAGCCAAATGTTGATAGCCAAGATAATGGGGAAAATGCCTCAAAGGCATTTCAGAGACTTTCTTGGCAGCCCCTCCCATCACAGGCCTGGAGGCCTAGGAGGGAAGAATGATTTTGTGGGCCAGGACCAGGGCCCCATTGCTCTGTGCAGCCTCAGGATATGGTACCCTGCATCATTTCTGCTCCAGCTCCAGCCATGGCTAAAACAGGCCAAAGTACAGCTTGGGCATTGCTTCAAAAGGTGCAAGCTATAAGCCTTGGCAACTTCCACATGATGTTAAGCCTGCAGATGTGCAGAAGGCAAAAGTTGAAGCTTGGGAGCCTCTGCCTAGATTTCAGAGGATGTATGGAAATGCCTGGATGTCCAGGCAGAAGTCTGCTGCAGGGCAGATCCCTCATGGGGAACCTCTACTAGGGCAGTGTGGAAAAGACATGTGGGGGTGGAGCCCCCAAACAAAGTCCCCACTGGAGCACTGTCCAGAAGAAGGCTACCATCCTCCAGTCCCCAAATTGGTTGATCCACTGACAGCTTGCACTGTGCACCTGGAAAACCCTCAGGCACTCAATGCTAGCTTGTGCAAGCAGCAAAGGAGGCTGTACTCTGCAGAGCCACATGGGTGGAGATTCCCAAGCCCTTGGGAGCCCACCCCTTGCATCAGTGTGGCCTGGATGTGAGACATGGAATCAAAGGAAATTATTTTGAAGTTTTAACAACTGCCCTGCAGGATTTTGGAGTTTCATGGGGCCTGTAGCCCCTTTGTTTTAGCAGATTTCTCCCTTTTGAAATGGGTGTATTTACCCAATGCCTGTGACCCCATTGTATCTTGGAAATAACTAACTTGGTTTTGATTTTACAAGCTCATAGATAGAAGAGACTTGCCTTGTCTCAGATGAGAATTTGGATGTGAACTTTTCAGTTAATGCTGAAATGAGTTAACACTTGGGGGACTGTTGAGAAGGGATGATTGTATTTTGCAATGTGAGAAGGACATGAGATTTAGGAGGGGCCACAGGCATAAGGATATGGTTTGGGTTTGTGTTCCTGCCCTACTCTCATGTCAAAATGTAGTTGTCAAAATGTAGTAATCCCCAATGTTGGAGGAGGGGCCTGGTGGGAGGTGATTGGATCATGGGGGCAGACTTCTCACTTCTTGTTCTTGTGACAGTGAGTGAATTCTCAGGAGGTCTGGTAGTTTGAAGGTGTGTAGCACTTCCCCCTTCACTCTCTTCCTCCTGGTCCAACCATGTAGGATGTGTCTCCTTCCTCCTTGCCTTCCACTATGATTGTAAGTTCCCTGAGGCTTCACCATCCTGTGGAACTGTGAGCCAATTAAACCTCTTTTCTTTATAAATTACCCAGTCTCAGGTAGTTCTTTATAGCAATGTGAGAACAGACTAATATATATACCAATGACATTCTTCACAAAAATAGAGTAAAGAGTCCTAAAATTTCTATGGAACCACAAAAGACCCTGAATAGTCAAAGTAATTCTGAACAAAAAGAATAAAGCTGAAGGCATCACACTACTGCATTTCAAAATATACTACACAGCCATAGTAAATACAACAGCATGGTACTGGCATAAAAACAGACACATAGAGTAATGGAATATAATAAGAGAACCCAGAAGTAAATCTACATGTTTACAGCCAACAGCTTTTCAACAAAGGTACCAAGGACATTTACTGGGGAAGGGACATCCTCTAATAAATGGTACTAGGAAAACTAAATAACCAGCTGCAGTAAAATGAAACTAGACCCCTATTTCTCACCATACTCAAAAATCAAATTGAGATGGTTTAAAGACAATGTAAGAAAACAAACTATGAAACTACTAGAAGAAAACAGGGGTAGAGCTTCAGGCTATTCATCTGGGCAAAGACCAGTCTTTATGGAGAAGACCTCAAAAGCACAGGTGACAGAAGCAAAAATAGACAAATGGGATTATATGAAACTAAAAAGTTCTGCACAGCAAAGGAAACAATCAACAGTGAGAATACAACCTGCAGAATGGGAGAAAATGTTTGCAAACTACTCATCTGACCAGGGATTAATATCCAGAATATATGAGGAATTCATACCACTCAACAGCAACGAAGAAAATACAGTTGGCCCTTTAACAACACAGGTTTGAACTGTATGGGTCCACTTATATGTAGATTTTTCTTCCACCTCTTGTCACCACTGAGACAGTAAGACCATTCCTGACTCTTCCTCCTCCTCCTCCTCCTCTACCTCCTCCTCCTTCTCTTACTCCTCCTCTGACTACTCAATGTGAAGATGATGAGTATAAAGACCTTTATGATGATCCAATTCTACTTAGTGAATAGTACATATATTTTCTCTTTCTTACAATTTTCTTTATAACATTTTCTTTTATTGAGCTTACTTTATTTTAAGAATACAGCATATATTACATATAACAGATAAAATAGGTGTTAATCGACTGCTTATGTTATTGGTAAGGCTTCCAGTCAATAGTAGGTTACTAGGAGTTAAGTTTTTGGATAACTAAAAGTTATACTCAAATTTTCAGCTGTGTGGGGCTCAGCACTCTTAATGCCCATGTTGTTCAAGGGTCAATGTAATCCACTTAAAAAGTGGGCAAATGAACTCAGTATACATGTCTCAAAAGAAGACACATAAATGGCCATCAGGTATATGAAAAAAGTGCTCAGCCTCACTAGGCTACTAACCATGTTGCTGGGCCCCCAGACTCCTAAAATCTCTATGTTTTGTCTGGCTTCAAGGTGAAAAGGGAAGTTCTGGCAGTGTCACACAAACTATTAATAAATTCTTGGCTCTCAGGTGCTGGTTATCTACTCTGCAATAACAGTATCCTGTTTCCATATATAATAGATTCTGAGATGTCACAAGATATACATTTGAAATTGATAAAATGTTCTTTCAACATTTATATAGTCTATTGGTTACTTTTTAGCTAAAGCACAATTTTGGACTGACTCTGGGTTGGTTTGGGTTCTTGAGATACAAGGAACTGAGAGCCACAACTCATTGTATTTGAAGAAAAATATTAGTTGATTTACATTTAATCAGAATCAACCATAATAATAACAGTAATAGTAATGACAGCTAAATATATAAAGCGCTCAGTATGTGCCAGTCACAATGTCAGGTGTTTACATATATTATGTCATTTAATCCTCACTATAACCCTACAAGGTAGGTGATACTACTATCTCATTTTCCCATAAGAAAACTGAAGCCTTTATGATTGGGTTTAACAAGCTTCCCAGTTGTCATAATACAGTCATCGTTCAGTATCTGTGGGAAATTGGTTCCAGGACCCCTCCAGATACCAAAATCTATGGATGCTTAAGTACCTTATATTAAATCTCATAGACTATGCATATAAACTATGCACATTCTCCTGTGTTCTTTAAATCATCTCTGGATTACTTATAATACCTAATACAATGCTTAACATTACTTCATTCATGTGGACTCAATGTGGTACTCAGCATGTGGCAAATTTAAGTTTTGCTTTTTGGAAGTTTGTGGTATTTCTTTGAATATTTTCAATCCATAACTAGTTGAATTCATGGATGTGAAACCCACATATATGGAGGGCTAACTGTGTTGAGTTTCCATTCAATTTACTGAAGGCAGAAGAATCTTGAATGATAGCAATGGCAAAAACTACTATGCATAGTGTATTTCCTATGCTATACATGTATGAAGTGCTTTACATATTGTTTTATTTAATCCTTACAACAATCCTATGAAATAAATGTTATTTATTTATTTATTCTATAGAAATGAGGTCCCATTATATAGCCCAGGCTGGTCTCGAACTCCTGGACTCAGCCTCCCAAAGTGTTGGGATTATAGGCAGGAACCACCATGCCTGGCCTGAAATAAATCTTTTTTTTTTTGAGATGGAGTCTCGCTCTGTTGCTCAGGCTGGAGTGCAGTGGTGTGATCTCTGCTCACTGCAAGCTCCGCTTCCCGGGTTCATGCCATTCTCCTGCCTCAGCCTCCCAAGTAGCTGGGGCCACAGGCGCCTGCCACCATGCCCGGCTAATTTTTTGTATTTTTAGTAGAGACGGCTAATTTTTTGTATTTTTAGTAGAGACAGGGTTTCACTGTGTTAGCCAGGATGGTCTCGATCTCCTGACCTCGTGATCCGCCCACCTCGGCCTGAAATAAATCTTAATACCATTTCCAGATGAAAGAAATTGGGGCCCAGAGAGGTCAAATAACTTGGTCATTAGCATACAGCTTAGAAGAGCCATGGCTAATATTCAAACGTAAGTCTTTCTGACTTCAAGTCCAAGACTCATTAAACTAGCCATGCCACACTGAACTTATACCATGAAGATGCTTCCAATTACAGCATGCAGTTCTTTATAATATGGAATATTGATAGTGGATTTTCTTTAGGGTTTTATGATCCAGTAATCTTTTCTTAAAAATGAAATTCACTGGAGCTAAAGATTCTTTTTATATACCCATTGTATCTTTTGATTGCCACAGTATGAAAGGTCATACTTAGCTAAACATGGGGAAATATTAGATATGACCTAATTTGCTTAATAATTCCATTTAGTGCTCAGAAGGCACAAAACACACACATACAGAATCCAGCAAGAAAGAGTAAAGAATCCTCAAAAGGGACAAATGAAGACAGTCAAATGTGGAATTTTACAAATGTGATAAACACTTATTAGAAAAATGAAACTTAGACAGATGTGTCCTTAGACTAATGGAACAAAACTCCTTGAAAACCTCAGTGGCAGGCATGACTGGAAAAGAACACCAAAGGAGTAAAAGTAATATACAAAGGGGACTAAACAAAATGTTTTGTATGTAAAATCCACTGCATTCCTTAAACACTTAAGAGCCTTATGATCTAAATGTGAAAATATCTTCAGGTAAGTTGATAAAAGTTCCTTGAAAAATGCAGAAGAAAAAGAGACCTAAAAATAGGAACTTTCTTAAAATGGGCTGAAACTGTCATATCAATTTTGTAAAGCTTGTCTGGTATTAAGAATTTTAGGCTGATGTGTTATATGAGGATTGGCTTCAGGTGAATTTATCAGCTTCCTTCTTGCTTTTCAATCTCTTAAATTTGTACCCTTGTCCCCATTCACATCGCCACTGCCTGTGTTAAAAACACTCGTTATTCTTAGAGCTATAGCCTACATGTGGCTTCTTCATCTCTTATCTATCATCCTCAACATAAAGAGAGATTTTTAACAACATGAAGGATAGGTACATTACTACCTTCCTTCAACTCTTGGAGTGGTTTCCCATTACCTTCATGATAAAGTCAGCCTCGTTAGCTCAGCAAATGTCAGAATCAAAATGGAGTCGCTTGTGTTAAAAACAAAATAAAACAAAACAAAAAAACCAAACCCTGACAAATACAGCCAGGGAAGGCTATGAAGAGAGGGTTCTCACACTTGTATGACTAATAGCAAAACTGTAACAAAAGATTGCAAAAATCACAACGTTGCATAAAGGCCACTGCAACCTTACACAAAAAATACTTGTGCAAGGACATCTGCCCAGCAACTGTTTGTCCAACCTCAGACTGGTGTCACCCTTGTTATTGATCCTTTTAGCCAAGGATAATCATTTCAAAAAAATTATGCAATCTTCTTTATTTTTTCCTTAAAACTCTTTGTCCTCCATCTACCTCCCTGAATACACACTTAGTTTACTATGGCAACTGTATTCCAATTGCAATGTGCTGTTTCTGAATAAACATCACTTTCTTTTAAAGAACCTCTCCCTGCTTATTATTTACATTGATATATAATTTCCCTTCTCCTGGCCTGCCTTTTCCCTACAGGCAACTTCAGTCTACTGTTACGGACTTCTACTTTCACTACAAAGATACACAGTCAGCCTTCCATAGCTGTGGGTTCCGCATCCATGGATTCAACCAGTTACAGATTGAAAATATTAGAGAAAAACAATAAAAATACAACAATAAAAAGAGAATACAAATAAAACAACATAGTATAACAACTATTTACTTTGCATTTACATTCTATTAGGTATTATAGGTAATCTAGCGATGATCTAAACTATATGGGAGAATGTGCATAGATGATATGCACATTCCATGCCATTTTATAAGGAACTTGAACACTCAAGAATTTTCTTATTGGGGTGGGTGATCCTGGAACCAATTTCCCATGGATATTGAGGGATGACTGTACCACATACTCTTGAGGGGGAGGTTAAAAGAGCAGATCCTGAATAAATTACAGCAATGTATTGTAAATGTATCACTAGGCTCCAAGGGTTAAAAGACAAAAGTGAACTAAAATCTTACTAGTGTACCGTTCCTGAAATAATTATTAATGTCATCTCTGTTTTATTCTCTAATGTGTTCTAGTTTGGACAATAAACTAAATGATCTTTTTATTAATAGGCTATAGTATCAACAGCTGTTTTATAACCAGACAACAAGGATCACCAGCTTGCCAGCTTCTGATTGCTACCCAGCCAGCTCTAAATTTATAGTTTTATTATTCCAATACTCTACTTTGGATACAAAATTTTATGTCAATTAGGAAACAGATCAGGACTCATGCAGGCTTAGATAATAATGATACTTCGTTGATAGGCACAGCTGGAAGTCCTAGATACTTTTGGTTGATCCAGGAATTTAATGCTGTCTTTAGGACCACTTTCTTTCTTTCTCTTTTTTCATTCTGCCCTATATTATATCAGCTTTATCCAAAACTGAGCCTCCCACTTGATAGTAAAAAGGCTGCAGCAATTCTAGGCTTTGCATTTATCGGCACACAAGGCCTCCATTCCAGCATTCCAAGCAAGCATCCTGAAATTTCACCTTAATAGACTCATTTAGGTCACATGCCCTCCCTAATCCAATATTCTGGCTAGGATAATAGGATGTGCTGATTGGCATGAGTAAATTGGGGTTTAGTCTTGAAGCTGGAGTGAAGTCAGCCTTCCCAAGTTACGTGGGCACTAAGGAGATTTAATCAGGAAAAAGGAAGAAAAAGAATAGATGTTGGGTAGAGAACTAGCAAGTTTGCAGTCCACAATAGAAGCCTTGATGTGCATAGCAATCAAACCCAATGTAAAACTTGAGAGGGGATTAACTTTTAATTTGCAGCTATTTGGGCCAAAGAGAGGAGTTTGGGAGCCAATGTGGTGGGAAAATGTATAGAGCTTTTATTCTGTTCATAAAGTCAAACCAATCTGAGTCTTGAACCAGGTGATGAACCTCTTAATTGGATTTGAACCTTTGCCAAGATAATTACTCTTTGACTGCTATTTTTCCTTATCTGCAACTTGGGATAATTTCCCTGTCTTATACAGTTTTGTGAGAAATATGTGATTACACACACAGAGTGCCCAGCGTAGTCCCTGGCACAGAGTAGAGAATAAATCTAAATTCTGTTTTAGTTTCTCATCACTAAATTGACTCTGAAATCATCAGCATGAAGACTTTTCCTTTAGTGGTCATTTAGTCCACTTGTCAAGCTATGGCAGCTCCTTTGAGCCTCCTTATAGAATGGGGGAGCTGCACTGCGAAGTAACTTGGTATCTTACTCTCAGCCTCCCCTCTTTGAATAGTGGGAAAAAATCTGATTCATTGAAATTTCCAACAAGTGTAGAAGTATTTTTACAGCAATAATAAACAAACACTGAGTTGCCCCCCAAATCCTGCTGACCTAGATTCATTTTCCTCTCACCCCAGGAAGCTTCAACCATTGCATTTGGCCCAAGTGTTGATACTTTCCTGATGCCTCAGGACACTACAGCTATTTATTCATTTCTCACCAAGACCAGAAGCTATTTTGCTCCAGGGGGGACCATTAGATCATTTGCATTAAGGATCCAGACTTTAAGCCAAGAATTACAAGGTCATAAGGCCGGGGAGCATCAGCAAGATATTTGACTTATTTTTGATTCTTGCTTTCAACACCTGGGCTTGACAACATTTACATTCCTTGCTACCCTTTATCCCCAGCCTAACATCATCTGATTAGTCAGCCTAGATATGCAGGAAATAGCAGCATAAACAATGCTTCAGTGAACCCCTCCAAGCAGGTAAGACTATGAACAATTCATCAGCTTGCAGTGGCTCTCTTTTCCCTGGTGGTCCCACCAAGGGTTATAAGTGACTAAGCTCAGGGGAAGCCCTTTCCCCGGGATAATTTGTCTTCCTTCAGCTCCAGTGAATTAGCACTTTTATTTCATTGTACCCTTGGGTTACAGTGGTTATTAAGTCATAAAATAAGCAAATTATTACTGAAGGTCAGCAGCAGATTATTCTGAAACCCCCGACACTATAGAAATGGGGCTCAAATCATTAGGGAAGTTTAGTCTTTGGCTTCATGATTGGGGAGATGTTCATTTTTTTTTTAATTTTCAAAAAAAATTATATTTCTGATCATAAGGATTATTAAAATGGATGTTCACATATCAAACAATACAGAGAATTATAATGAAGAAAAGCAACAATAATTTTAAACCCCAACATCTAGAGACAATCCATGATAACATTTTGCTGTCTATGCTACAGCCCTCTTTCTCCCTCTCTCTTTTATTTTGCATAAATGGAATTATATTAGAAATGTAAGCTAACAATCACAGGGTATATCTTCTCTGCCCATATAATCCATATCATCATTTTCATGACTATGCAGCATTGTGTTGCATTTGTATGCCAGACTTTATTTATCCAATCTTCTGCTGATGATCACTCAGTTATTTCCAAATTGTCCCTATTAGCAGTACCACTGCAGTGGATGACCTTAAACACTTTTGTGTACCTATCAGCTTATTTCTTTAGGATACATTTCTAAAAGTAGAATTGCTAGGCACATCACAAATCTTTGATACTCAAATGTATCACTGATTCTCAAACAATATCACAATTTACTTATTGGCTAATGATACCTGAAAGCAAGCCAGAAAGTCTTTTAAAAGAAATCCATTGGGCTGGGCACGGTGGGTGGCTCATGCCTATAATCCCAGCACTTTGGGAGGCCAAGGCTGGCAGATCACCTGAGGTCAGGAGCTCGAGACCAGCCTGATCAATATGGTGAAACCCTGCCTCTACTAAAAATACAGAAAGATTAGCTGGGTGTCATGGCGTGTGCCTGTAGTCCCAGCTACTCGGGAGGCTGAGACAGGAGAATTGTTTGAACCCGGGAGGCTGAGGTCGCACACCACTGCATTCCAGCCTGGACAACAAAGCAAGACTCAATCATAAAATGAAAAAACGAAAAAGAAATCCATTGAGGGGATGGGCTTAAAAACAAGGTCTTAAAAACAAGCAAACTAGTATGGGCTACTGGCACCCTATTCCAAAAATCAACCTTAAAGATGCTATAGAAGTGAGAATCCAGGGTGCTAGGAATGAACACAAGAAGCCCTGGGGGACTGAAGGCTATTTTGGATGGTGAATGTTGAAGGTGAGTGGCTGTGGCTAGAGGAAATCTTTAGGGGCATTTAGCTCTTGCCTCTTTCTCCCGCTGCCTTAGGACAATCAGTGCCTAATTCTTCTAGTGCTAGGCTACTGGTGTTAGTGACCACCTTGCTGAGGTTGATGGAAAGAGGTATGGACTGACTATTCCTAGGCATTCACTCCTGCACTTCTCCTAGATCCATGGACTAGTATATTGCAAACTAGGGATATGCCTCCTCCCCACACTGCTTCTTCCTAAAGAAGGGTTTAAAAGTGAAAGCCTGGCAAGAGGAGTTGCCTGGGTAGGTGTTGCCAAAAAGGAGTGATGGCTCTGTGGATGTCAAGATTCTCTGTCCTGGGACTCACTCTTGTCTCTCCTTATTCTTTATGGTATGGACAAAGATAGGGCCTGATCTTTGAGCCTTTTTCAGTACAATGGCAAGACAAGTGGTCTGAACTCCTAGGGGAACCTGAGCTGATAAGCAGAAAATAACCAGACACTAGAGAAGTACAATTTCCTCAAAAGAGAGATGATACAAAACTGGTTAACATTTCTCATCTGGAGAAAAAGGGTTAGAACAGATGAAAAGATAATTTAACATAAACATGATAGATATACTTAAGAAAATAAGGGAAGATATTAGCAATCAGAAAACAGAACAAAGTAAAAATATTAGATTTAAAAAGTAGTTAAAAAAGGGAAAATGCCACTTCCTTTTATAGCAGAACGTGGATATAAATCTATTCTGAAGATTTTAAGGAGTAGGAAGGGGATGAACCCCAGGGAAGAAAATCCAAGGACCACAGAACCACTTCCTTTTACTGGCTCCTTGCCAGACAATTTATACACCATTCCCCATTAGAAGTATTTTTAAGTGAGTCAAATTTTCACTAACTCTCAAATATATCTTTGACTAAATTTGGGGACAAGTTGATTTGTCTTATTCTCTCCCCTCTGCTGAATTTATTATTAATACTGTATAATTTCACCTTGATTAGTGGAATGGTTTGGCTGTGTCCCCACCCAAATCTCATCTTGAATTCCCACCTGTTGTGGGAGGGAGCCAGTGGGAGGTAATTAAATCATAGGGGCAGGTTTTTCCCATGCTGTTCTTGTGATAATGAATACGTCTCATGAGATCTGATAGTTTTATAAAGGGGAGTTTCCTTGCAGAAGTTCTCTTCTCTTGTCTGCTCCCACATGAGAATGTCTTTCACCTTCTGCCATGATTGTGAGGCCTCCCTAGCTACATGCAACTGTAAGTACACTAAACCTCTTTCTTTTGTAAATTGCCCAGTCTCAGGTATATCTTTATCAGCCATGTGAAAACAGACTATTCAGATATACTTTACACCTTGTAATTGTTTTATATATGTTTTATCTTAGTTAACTTATTGCATTGGTAAACAAGATAATGTTTATCTTATCTATTACAGGTGCTGTTATTTATTCCATCCAGCCACACAACATCTATTTGGTGAGTGCCTGTTACAGAAGGAACTGGTAAAGATGAAAAGGAAATAAAACATGTCTTCTGCTCTTCTGCCCTTAGGGAATTATAATCTAGTGAAGGAGTTAGACACACAGTGAATATGTCATGGTGATGTGGCAGTCAAGGTCACACTGTTGGCTATTGGCAAAGTTGACTTGTAAAAAAAAAGTATTTCAAAAGCTGTTGGAACTTTAAGTTACTTTGAGCCTTAAAGGAATGTGATTGTGAGACCTGAGTCACGTGACAGGCACCTGTAACCTAGGCAGCTGTTATCTTTGTTCTCTGATTACAGATTAGGCTTTTTTTTTTCTTTAACCTACATTGTTTTGTAAAATGTAAAAGACTAAAGGGCACAAGGGAAGACCTAGACCCATTCTCTTTTCACTGTTGATATTCATTATAGTTTAACTTCCCTCTTAATTCTCCTACACAAAGACCTCATGACTATCACATTGTCTAGGATAAATGTTGAATATAGTTTCTTTAATTGGAAAATGAAAAGGAAACAAGCTGTACCTAATCTAATTGCTGTAACTCATAAACCAGCCTTCTATGGAAAATATTGTAGTCCTGTTACATTTGTTTTTTGCCTGTATAAGCAAGACCTTAACTTTTCAGCATTGGAGCACTGATCCAATTCCTTTGGAATCTGTATTACCTGGATGGCTATTCTCAGCTTTGCAGTTGAATGAACTCTTTTAAACTGGATTCTGATTTTTTTGATTTCAGGTTGACAGACTCAAATATGGGATATTTTGACCATTAAATTTTGTTTTTTTCCCGGGTGTACAGTGCGTCATATGTGTGTTTCATGAAAGATATATATATTTATGTATTTTCCATAATGTGTAACTCAAGAGCAAAAGCTTAAATATGTTTATTGCTTATCTAACCAACTGTAGCCTCCATAAAAGCTCTTAAAGTCTTATGTTAGCAGTCTTTCAAAGTTCTGTGCACATGCAGAGAGTTATTCTGCTGCAGGAGTTTCAAAACCAATGGAGTGATCTTCAAATTCCTTGAATGGATTCAGTGCTCTAAAATGTCCACGTATATTAACAATATATTGAGTTCAAGGTCATATACAATTTAGCTGCAAAATCATAATAAAGTCTTAATATGTTCATAGGGTATGTGTGGTAGCTGAATTTCTGAAGATTGACAGTTGCTACTCTTTGAAACCTGGGAGTTGGAGGGGGATTACCTCTGGTTGAGAAAGATACTTTCCTACTTTGAGCTTTGGGGAAAATTAGGGATTATTGGTCTCTGCTGTTTTCTTGTTGGTTCATCTTTATTTGAATTCCCCAAAGTAATTAACTTTATAGGATATTGCTAGGCCCTTCTTCCACATTTTCCCAGCATATCCATGAATATCTGAAACAAAAGACAGTCTTATCTTGTTGCCATATTAAGTTCAATTATTATATTGCACTATGTAATACATATATTTTGTAACATGTCAGATTATATATTTTTGCAAACCTTTCACACATACTGCGGTTGGAGTTGTCTTTTTCCCATTTATTTCATGTCTAGCTCATCATCCCATCCTTCAGACATCAGTTTAGATGCTACCTCACACCTCAACATTGTTCTCAATCTTGATGCTTACTCATTCATCCTTCTAAAAAATACATGTGTGGATACCTCACCTGCTATATATCAGGTACAGTTAACTGCTAAGTGGTAGGATACAGTGAAAGGAAAAAACAGAAGAGATTCTTGCCCTCTTGGAGCTTGCAGTGAGGAGAGGGAGGAAGACCTTAAGCAAGTGATCACAAAAGTAATGTAAATGGCCATTGTGACAATTGCAACTGTGCAAAAGGAGGTGTCCCGTATGATAACTTATTAGTCTAAATTCATCAGATTGAATAGGTACGACTTCCCTGAAAAGATGGGGCCAGCATCCTGTTTTTTAACTTCATGGCTGTTAGAGGTTGAATTGTTCCCTCCCACCTCAAATTCATATGCTGAAGTTCTAACGTGCAGTACCTTAGTTGTATTTGGAGAGAGGGCCTTTAAAGAGGTAATTACGGTAAAATAAAGTCATATGGGTGGACCCTAATCCAGTGTGACTGCTGCCCTTATCAGAAGAGAAGATCAGGAAACAGAAAACACATAGATAAAGGGACAGCCATGTGAGGACGCAGTGAGAAGGTGGCGTCCGCAAACCAAGGAGAGAGGTCTCAGGAAAAACCAAATCTGCTGACACTTTGATCTTGGACTTCTGGTCTGCAGAATTGTGAGAAAATAAATTGTTGTTTAAGCCACCCAGTCTGTGACATTTTATTATGGCAGCCCTGGAAAACCAATACAGTGGCACTCAGACCTTTTAAATTATTTTATTTTTTTTGTTGTTTGACTTGTTTGTCTGTTTCCTCTATGGCTTAGAGAACTGAATCTGTTTTCTTTGTTGTATTTCATCATGTAGCACAGTGCCAAACATAATATTTGCTCAATAAATATTCGTTGGATGTTGACAAAAAGCACTCAGTATGTCCATCTCGTATATCATTGGGAATTCCTGGTTGAATTCAAAATCGGGTTTTGAATGCCCACTTCCTTCCACAAGCCACATGGAAACTGTGTTCTGCTTGTGAAATCTTGGGGTATGTGCTTCTCTTGGTTATGTTGCCTGAATTTCCTCAAACTCAAATGAAAATACTCACCTCACACTTTTTCTTGGAGAGGAAACATCTGAATGAATCTCCCTCAGGGTGGGTTATTTATTCCTTCTCCGGTTTTTGCACACAGCACATTCTGCATTTTTTGATTCAACATATTTTTGGATCCATCTACCTTTCTGATAGATCCCAGTAGACCTGCTGTTTCTTCACTTCTGCCAGCTCCATTCCCCTATCAGTGCTGTGGTCTGCTCTACTTGCTTCCCTCCCCAGGAGTCCACAGGCCACACGCAGTGCCTCCAGTTGTCACATCTGCTTTCCCCTTGGGGTTCTTTATCTGAGGGTTGCTAGCAGTTTTCACATAGAAAAAGGAAACATTTCCTTTCTCAGTAGTGTGCCATTTCTCCCCCTTTCTCCTTCTGAGTATCTTGGACTGGTTAAAAATGAGAGTCTTGAAATCTGCTACTTATTAGGATCGTGAATTTGGGAAATTTCTGTAATCTCTTTAATCTTAAGTTTGCTTCTCTTCATAAGGAAGTGATAATTTTATGAATTAAAAGAGATGGAAAATGCCCAGTAAATTTAACAAATGATGATGGTAATTATATCTTGTTCTTTTAAAATATTTTTTATCATGGAAAATTTCCAACATCTCTAGTCTATATAAAGAAGTAATATAATGAAGCCCCATGTAACTCTCAGTCATATGGCTAGTCTTGCTTTGCATACACCCTCAGATGATGACATACTTAACTATCAATAGAAGATTGTTTTCAGCCTCCTTTGGAAGCCCTCTTTTCCTCCAATTAATCTGCCAAAGCCTTTTTCTATGGCTCTCTGAAACATTTGGATTTGAGATTTTTGACTTACTTACTTTACCCTTGCACTTGAAATGTAAACACAATAAAACTTGACTCATTGAGATTAATTGGAAGAAAGAGGTTGGAATGTAATTTAGTAAAATCATGTCAGTGTGAGGTCTCTGAGCCCAAGCCTGCAGGTATACATCTGGATGGCCTGAGGCAACTGAAGAACCACAAAAGAAGTGAAAATGGCCGGTTCCTGCCTTAAATGATGACATTACCTTGTGAAATTCCTTCTCCTGGTCAATGAGTCTCAGAAGCTCCCCCACCAAGCACCTTGTGACCCCTGCCCTTGTCCGCCAGAGAACAACCCCCTTTGACTGTAATTTTCCACTACCTATCCAAATACTATAAAACTGCCTCACCCCTGTCTCCCTTTGCTGACTCCTTTTTCGGACTCAGTCTGCCTGCACTCAGGTGATTAAATAGCTTTATTGCTCACATAAAGCCTGTTTGGTGGTCTTTTCACATGGACTTGTGTGACAGTCAGCCATTTAAAGGAATTGTACTTTTATTATTTTTAAAGTCTTATAGTAATTCAAATTAAACCAACTATTGGGAAGCTGAGATCTTTTGGGATCCATTTTGATGACTATAAGGATATTTACATAAATACCTTAATTGTTTATAAACATATATGTGTGAAAAGCTTGTTTTTCTTAAATGAGGTGTTTAAATATTTTGCTTGAAATTTATGTTGTAAACAAATGTTCCCATCTTAAATTTTCAGAAATATAGGACCAATGGGGTGAATCAAGATAAAATTGCAATTCATTCACTTAACAGTTATAAAAAGTCATAATAATTTCTACCATTTAATTAGCATCAGCATGTTTTAGAACTTAACATAATCTTATTTCATTAAAATATTCACAATCATTGTTGCCATTATCTTGATTTTACAAATGAGGTAGAGGTTAAGTAATTTGCCCATGTTTATACAACTAACAAGAGGAAGAACTGAAATTTGAACTAGTTCTCCTTAACTTCAAAGTCCACATCCTTTCTCTGTGCTTTGCTTCAACCTATAGTAGAGACAAACTCACAGGTGGCTATTATCAAACATAGTGAGAGCTCTGGGAGAGATAAGTACAAAGCTTTATGGGATCATATAGGAAGGCAGAGCAGGGTACCACTAATTGAGCACAAGGATGCGGGTGAAGGCTTCCCAGAGAGAAGCAAATGGGCCTTGAAGGATGCTTAGAATAAAATTAAAACAGTCTGTTCAGTGAAAAGTAAGCAAGTGTTTTTGTGGGGTCAGAGATGTTCTTCAAAAAAGTACGTAGGGTAGAGTCGATAGAAGCCTGGACCCTGGGTTAAAAACCCAGCTCTGTCACACACAAGCTTGTGAAGTCCTTTAACTTCTATCAACTTAAGTTTCTTCATGTGTAAGATGAAAATATCTCATAGGCATTACAAGGATTAAGTTAAGGGAGATGATGTATTTAAAGCATTTAGCACACTGCCTGGCACATTTTGCTTATTATTTCTCACTATGGAAAAAAAATTACAGCACTTTTTCATCAATGATCGGATAAAAGATTTTCTTAAGGATTGGTTGTGTTCCTTTGGGTATATATCCAGTAATGGGATTGCTGGGTCAAATGGTATTTCTGGTTCTAGGTTTTTGAGGAATCACCACACCATCTTCCACAATGGTTGAACTAATTTACATTCCCATCAACAGTGTAAAAGCATTCCTATTTCCCCGTAGCCTCACCAGCATCTGTTGTTTCTTGACTTTGTAATAATTGCCATTCTGACTGGTGTAGGATGGTATCTCATTGTGGTTTTGATTTGCATTTCTCTAATGATCAGTGATGTTGAGCTTTTTTTCATATGTTTGTTGGCTGCATAAATGTCTTCTTTTGAGAAGTGTCTGTTCATGTCCTTTGCCCACTTTTTAATGGGCTTGTGTTTTTTCTTGTAAAATTGTCTAAGTTCCTTGTAGACTCTGGATATTAAGATATTTGTGAGATGAATAGATTGCAAAAATTTTCTCCCATTCTGTAGGTTGCCTGTTTACTCTGAAGATAGTTTCTTTTGCTGTGCAGAAGCTCTTTAGTTTAATTAGATACCATTTGTCAATTTTGGTATTGCTTTTGATGTTTTTGTTTTGATATCTTTGCCTGTGCTTGTATCCTGAATAGGCATGCCTATGGTATTGTGTAGATTTTCTTCTAGGGTTTTTGTAGTTTTGGGCTTTACATTTACGTCTTTAAATCCATCTTGAGTTAATATGCATATAAAGTATAAGGAAAGGGCCCAGTTTCAATTTTCTGCACATGGTTAGCCAGTTCTCCTAGCACCATTTATTAAATAGGAAGTAATTTCCCCATTGCTTGTTTTTGTCAGGTTTATTGAAGATCAGATGGTGGTAGATGTGCAGTTTTATTTCTGAGTTCTCTATTCTGTTCCATTGGTCTGTGTGTCTGTTTTTGTACTAGTATCATGCTGTTTTGGTTACTGTAGCCTTGTAGTATAGTTTGAAGTTGGGTAGCATGATGCCTCCAGCTTTGTTCTTTTTGCTTAGGATTGCCTTGGCTATTCAAGCTGCCTTTTGGTCCCATATGAATTTTAAAATAGTTTGTTTTCTAATTCTGTGAAGAATGTCAATGGTAGTTTAATAGGAATAGCACTGAATCTATAAATTACTTTGGGCAGTATGGCTATTTTCACGACATTGATTCTTCTTGTCCAAGAACATGGAATATTTTTCCATTTGCCTATGTCTTGTCTGATTGATTTCCTTGAGCAGTGGTTTGTAGTTCTCCTTGAAGAGGCCTTCACTTCCCTTGTTAGCTCTATTCCTAGGTATTTTATTCTCTTTGTAGCTATTGTAAATGGGAGTTCACTCATGATTTGGTTCTCCACTTGTCTGTTGTTGGTGTATAGAAATGTTTGTGATTTTTGTAATTGATTTTGTATCCTGAGACTCTGATGAAGTTGCTTGTCAGCTTAAGAAGCTTTTGGGCTGAGATGATAGGGTTTTCTAGAATAGGATCATGTCATGTGCAAATAGAGACAATTTAACATCCTCTCTTCCTATTTGAATACCATTTACTTCTTTCTCTTGCATGATTGCCCTGGCTGGAACTTCCAATACTATGTTGAATAGAAGTGGTGAGATAGGGCATCCTTATCTTGTGCTGGTTTTCAAGGGGAATGCTTCCAGCTTTTGCCCATTCAGTATGATACTGGCTGGGTTTGTCATAAATGACTCTTATTATAAAATACTATACTCAACATGCATTATACAATATACCTTTGTAGCAAATCTGAACATGTACCCTCTGATTTTAAAATAAAAGTTTAAAAAGTAAAATTAAAGTTAAAAAAGATGTTAATATTTACCTATTGAATTTATTCTTTAGGTGTACCATACTCAAAACCCATTTTAAATGTAAGGTGGTAGTGGAGGTTCAAGGAACTTCCTTAAGTTCATGTGGAAGACTAAATTCTTCGGAATGGGCATGAAAATTTGAAAACGAAGATTGAGAGTACTCAAACCTCCTATAATTAATAAAGTACTGCAAAGTGACCCAAAAAAAAAAAAAGAAAAAGAATTGGTCATGATCTTAAAACACAACCTGTTTACTATACTTCTGTCTGTTTCATCCATCTTTAAAATGTTGTTGGTTTTCCCATTCAGACCTTTGTTGAGGGCAGAGTCCCAATGGACATGTGATCTTTTCTTTTTTTTTTTTTTTTACTTTTAGAATTCCTCCAGACCACTGCCTTTTTGCTGTCTCAGAGAAGAAGCTTTTCATTCTTGACTTCACTAGTCCCCTGGCCCTCCCACCCTAAGTTATTCTTAGTATGCTTCTGTGGTTCAAGCTTGGTCTCCCTCTGACTTGATGTTTGGCATTTCCTCTCTGTGCCTGTGCACTAGACACCTGGCTGTGCATGTGTGCTTCCACCACAGCCACCCTATTAGGAATGGGGATCAGACAACCTCAAAGCAATGCTGGGAAAGAATACTGGCCTTAGGTTTCCTCTGAGGACTTGTTCATTATATTCTCTTTTCTTGCCTATTTTTTTCAACCTTTCTTGCCTATTTTTTTTCAACCTTTCTCTCTACATCCTTCTCCACAGCCCAGAAACATAATCTAGTCAGGTTTTAAAAAATTGTCCATTGACCCTCCCTGCACACACGCCTAGGTACCTTTAATAAACTCTCTTTTCTTTCACATAAAACATCTATGAAGCCATGGTCTACAATTGCTGGCCAACTTACCATTCACTTGTTAATATTTGCAATGAATTTTATTCTTTACATCTGCTGGAATACTCCATCACCACCTCCTCCCTTCTTCACTCTCCCTGACACCTATGTATCATGTATTTAGCTTTCAAGATTCTATCAAGTACCAACCTCTTTATGAATTATTTCCTAAACTTACACAGATGGAATTGTGAAATATTCTTACCAGAACTTGGATCAACGATAGCACACAAATTTCAACTTGAATGCTACCTTTAATCAATTGTTTGTGGCTCAGTGTTTTAATGTGTTGAGAAGGATTCTGAGGTCACATCTGGGACCTCTTGGGAGGAATATTATGATCAATTAGTAAAATCTTTTCTGGAATAGGAGGTGGAAGGATAGTATGTGAGCCACATGCTAACCATTTCTGTTTTTCATAAAGAGGCCTCTGTCATAGCAACTATATAACAGTTGTACTCATTTGTTATTTATTTATTTAACTGACAAATAATAATTATATGCATTTATGGGGTGCGATGTGGGGTTTTGATCATTGTAGAAAGATTACATAAAACTAGTTAACATATCCTTCACCTCACCAACCTATCATTTGCATGTTTATCTTATTATACAGATGTGAGTCCCAGAGTAGGCCTCTGGTTTTTCCACCTCAGCAACACGCATAACCTTTTAGCTTTTCATAACCTTCAACTTTTGCTGAGTTAATGAATGTGTTCTTGCCTCTGATATTCTTGAGGTAAGTTACTCTTTCTCTGTCTTTAGTTTGCACAATCCCAAGTTTTGATGCCTCCTAGAGAAGTGGTTGTCAAACCATTTTTACTGCAGGAGCCGTACCCAAATGAAATCTCATGCAGGTTTTTGTAAAACACAGAAAGAGTTCTTGTTTTGGCTGAAAGAGTTAAAAGATGGTCCTAAGTCTTGCTATCTTTGGGCTCCTCAAACCTGTGGCCCCCTGAGCTGCCTGGCATCAGAGCAGTGGTTCTTAAAGAGTGGTCTGTGGACCCAGCAACATCAGCATCAGCATCACCTGATGCTGGTGAAACTTGCTGGAAATGCAGTCTCCTCTCTACCCTAGATGTACTAATTCAGAATTTCTGGGAGTGGGGACCAGGGGCCTGTGTTTTAATAACCTTTCAGGTGATTCTCAGCCACTCTGGAGTTTGAGAACCACTGCAGGAAAGCTCCTGGGAGGCTTCCTTCAGACATCAATGTGCAAAGGAATGCCCTCTGGCTCTCTATGAAATGCTATTTTTCATTAGTCCATTGTGAAAATAGTCTCGAAACAGCAAGTGCCAACCAGTGCTATTAAACCACAGGTCTTGGATATGCCCAATGGCTATTTGCCCCTGTTTAAGAATTGGCCAAGCAGAACTGCAAGGCGCAGACTCAGTGCTACAGTCAAGGTGAGTTGTGAGAGGAACCTCTCGAGCTGCAGCTGCGAAGCCGGAAGCGGAACTTCTGCCCCCCAGCGCCACTGCCATGGACCGTTGCCTGTCACCTCCTGATTTTCGCTTCAGTGATTCTTACAGCAGCAGAAGGTGGAGGCTGTGTTTATATTGGAGGGAGGAGGCTGTGTTTATATTGAAGGAAATGGAAGTTACCATCGCGGTTTCATTAAAACGGAATTCTTTTCCTTTTAGTCTCTCTGACTGGCTATGAACTCTTTTCCTACGTCGACATAAAAGACCATGGGAGAGCTCTGACTGGCACATTATCAGAAGAGCAGAAAATGCAACCAGAAATCTCTAGATTGAAGCCCCCAAATCCTCCTGCTTCAAGGCTCCCCACAAAGCAGATAATTGCTTGAAAGATTTCCCTGAGATTTTAGCTTAGATACCTCGAGAGCATTTCTGCTTCCTGAAGTATGGGAGGTAGGATGTTAGCAAGAAGGAGGAGGAAAAATGGAGACAAAGTCACAAGGAAGATAATATTTTGAGAGAGGTCCTTAGCTGGTGGGAGCAGTAATTGAGGACTAGCAGAAGCCTCTCCAGAAAAGCAGAGGCCCCAGCAAGTTGGCATCAGTGGAAGCCAAAATGTAGAAAGAATAAGCTCCTCCAAATGAGTGCCAGAAACCTGTGATAAATGCCTTCCATTGCGTGGAAAGTGTAGGATAATTGTCTGTGTGGCCTTGGATGGACCCAGTTCTCCTGCCTTTTTTTGCTTGTAGTGTTTGAAAGTAACTCTAGAAGCCTGAGATAGGGAGGAACTGCCCAAAAAAGCCTAGGCCTTGTTCCTGTCCCTCCTAGGGAATGTATCATCTTGAGTTAGGGAGAAACTGCCCAGGTAAGCCCTAGCTTTGTTCTTCCTCCCCCTGGAAGCAGGATATCCTTCAGAGCTTTGCCCAGTGAGTCCTTTTGGCCCTGAGATATCTAACCAGGGTGCTGCTTTTCCAGGTGCCTTGGCTGTGTTGCAAGTGGGGCACGTGCAGTTGAGACTCCACCTGCCCTGAGCAGCTTTCTTGAGCCATGGGGACCTGCTTACATGGATTTTAAGTTTCTTTTGTTCCTTGCTGCTTATCTATAAGTAACAAATCTGCTTCATGTAACATGTTGCATGTAAGTATGTTCTGTCTCCCAGGACTCACACAAATTGGCAGCCAATGCATAGTGACAACTGCTCCAAAGAAATGATACAGGAAGCTTTCTTGAGGCCACAATAAGCTCAAGCCAGTAGGATATAGGAAGTTTACTTGGGGTTATCCTGAGTCCAAACCATATCCAAATCATTCAATGAGGTGTATGGTCTTGGCCTAACTTGATTGATTCCCTGGACACCAGGTAGATTATGGGTCTACAAAAAAATATGAAGGAGCCAAGTAATGGGTGTCAATTTAAAGTTTCAAAAAAATGTGGAGATAAATCTCTTTGCGATCACTCTCCATATATTGGATAGACTTCTGAGATAGCTTCTTTTTGGAAAAAGCTAAAGATAATGGAATTTGGCTAATGCCTGCATTCAGAACTTCCTCCAAGATACCCTACTTGTAAACTTTGTCACAGGTGAGGTCTAATCAGATGTTGGTGTGGTGTCAGAAGTGACAACAACTCCATTGGAGTTGAGTTCAGAGAACCTTCTTGTCTCACTGGAGATAAATTTCAAAAGACAGTGATGGGAGTGATAATGCATGTACATTTGTACATTTTCTGCCTGGGAAGAATGATAGGCTAGTGCCCAATTCATTTGTACTACCAGTGGCTTCTTTACTCCTGTCAATGTCTTCATTCTTGGAGCCAGCACTGATAGTTACTATGAGTATCTGCGAAAGCAGTAGATCCAAGTAAGAAGAAAAAATTTCAGTTGTTAGAAGACTATGTTGAAATCACAGAAGGAATACAAAAGCACTTGCTTCAGCAGTCTGAGCCCAACAAATTGACTTTCATGGGGGAAGCTGTCAATGGCAAATTTGGAACCAAGGTAGATTGCTTAGTGTGTTTTTTGCCTGAGACTCTGGCTTGGGTGTACCCTATGGATGGCCCAATGACCATGTGGAATTAAAGCTTTTAGGAAGATGTGTTACCAGTGGTATTATTACTTTAAGACTGGGCTGAGCCTTAAAGTTTTATTTCAATGTTAACTCCAAAGATAGCCATAGGGATGTAGGAGTCTGGCTTGAAGACAGTCTCAGTCTGCTATGCCCAGAAACAATGGAATGCCTGTTATATCTGTACCAGTTCAACTGGGACAGAAATTGCCGAGATAGGGAATAGGAGATCCTGCAGTGCTTCAACAAGTATACCTCCATCTGTTCAGATGACTGCCCTTCCATTGATAATCTTCATAATCCAAACCTAAGAGACTAGATGGAAAATTTCTTTGGGGGAGAAACTCTGAAGTATGTTTATCTTCTCTTTTCTAATGACATGGATCTCTTTAACCTTGAAAAATATGTGTATTTAATAAAGATCGTCATTCATGCCCATCTGGACTTTAGCTTAAAAAGATTGGAAAAAGAATGTAAATAGCACTGTGACAATTCCCAATCATTCAGCTTTCCTAGATCAGACTTTGTATATAATAGACTTTTTATTTTCTGAAGGTCATAGATTGGCAAGCCAACTGATTATGGATACAATTAGTCTTCCTTTGACTTTTGGCTATTGTTAGCCAGAGAAGTTCCAAGTCTGGGCCACAAATGGCAAGTCCAGTGGGACAGGTGGGGTCCAGGACACCTTGGAAGGCCAGGTGCCTACAGCTTTTTCAGGGCAGGTGCTGGTTGGCTTTGAATCCATCCTCATACATTTTTAAGGTGGTAATTCAGGCTGGCTTTGGGACTTGTTTCTGTGTCTATGCTTTCTAAATTAGGACCACTGTGAGGAAGAAGAAAGAATAAAGTCAGCAAATTTTTGATTCATGGGGAAATAAACAAATTAAAAAAATCTACCAACAGCACAGAATCCTGCCAAACAGCCTGATTTGTGTTTTCAATTAGCTCCTTTGGGAAGTGGCTGCATTGCTGTTGGAAGAAGAGAGAGGCTTATAGCTGGTGACAGAGTTGTGGGACTCTGGCAATGGAAACTAATGGAGAAGACAGGGATAGACTAATATGCCCTGTGGAGCGACATGGCTCCTGATGAGCTTGGTCAGCTTGTGATTTAAAAAGATTTTAAGGAAAAAATAATTGGTTGCAATTCTGGTGACACTTGCTAGTGTCATTCTCACTGTGAATTGTGTTACCATACTGTGCCCAATAAAATTTTAACAGAGCGAAGCATGGCAGATTTGTAGACCGAGCAGGTTGCTTATCAGGGCTGCAAAGCCTGGCTTTTGAGATGAGCATGGAATGATGGGCTATCAACTTTATGTTTACCCTCCAGCTGGGCTCTTTCAGCTGTTTGGAAGAGCTAAGCCAGGTACCTATAGACAATAAGTGAAAGGAACAACCTTCAATCCTATGCAGATTAATAGTGAAAAAGAGGTTTAATAATGATTTTTTTGGAGTAGAGAGGTACTCTCTTAGAACAGTAGAGAAGCCTTGTGAGACAATAAACAAGAGCTCAGATTCTGCAGTTGGTGAGACAAGGTGTGACAATTTAAATTATTGTTCCACAAATATTTTTCTCTCATTCCACTTTATGGTAGTACACTTCCTTTCCACACTGATATTGGGCTTTACCATGTGACCTACTTCGGGATGTTAGCTGAAGTAATGGGAGCAGCAGCTTGAAATATGCTTGGGTAGTTGGGCCTGTTCCTGTGTGCATTGATTATGTACCACAGGAAGGCCATGCCCTGGGTAACTTGAGATTTAGAGTAATACGTGTGAGGCAGATCTGCAATCTGCAACCTGAAACAAAGCCACCCAGCCTAGAATAGCCTAGTTCAGATAAATCACAATTGGCCTGCAGATGCCTGAGCATGCCACTAAATGCTGTTGTAATTCACTGAGTATGGGGTGGTTTGTTACGTAGCTAGCATACATAGTTGTATACAAATGATTCCTTGGTTGCTGTGATGGTTAATATTGAGTGTCAACTTGAATGGATTGAAGGATGCAATGTATTGCTATTGGGTGTGTCTGTGAGGGTGTTGCCAAAGGAGATTAATATTTGAGTCAGTGGACTAGGAAAGGCAGACTCAATCTCAATCTGGGTGGGCACCATCTAATCAGCTGCCAGTGCGGCCAGAATAAAAGCAGGCAGAAGAGCATGGAAAGACTAGACTAGTTTAGTCTGGCCTCCATCTTTCTCCCATGCTGAACGCTTCCTGCCATCAAACATCAGACTCCAAGTTCTTCAGCTTTGGGACTTGGACTGGCTTCTTTGCTCCTCAGCTTGCAGATGGCCTATTGTGGGACCTCATCTTGTGATCATGTGAGTCAATACTCCTTAATAAACTCCCCTTTATTTATACATCTGTCCTTCTAGTTCTGTCCCTCTAGAGAATCCTGACTAATACAGTTGCCTTCTAGTTGTATAATTCTGGCAACATACCACTGTATTTAGGCCTTAACTGCCTTATCTAAAAATGGGCATTATAATAACTGTGACACAGATAAATATTAAATGAACTAATACATATAAGTGTGTTTCCTTACACCTTGTACTCAATAAGCATTAGTTATAGTTTAAAGCTTGCTATGGTTTCAATATTTTTGTCCCTCCAAAACTCATGTTGAAACTTAATCACCAATATTGATAGTATCAAGAGGTGGGGCCTTTAGGAGGTGATTGAATCATGAAGGCAGACCCCTCATGAATGGAATTAATGGCCTTATAAAACAGGAGTGAGGGAGCTGTTTGTCCTTTTTGCCCCTTCCACCATGTGAGGATGCAGCAAGAAGGCATCAACCCTCACTAGATGTGGAATCTGCTTGTCCTTTGATCTTGGACTGCTCAGCCTCCAGAACTGTGATAAATAAATTTCTATTATTTATAAGTTACTCAGTCTAAGGTATTGTTTTCATTGCAGTAGAAATGGACTAAAGTCTACAAATATGGCAATGAGAGCTACGATTTATTGAGAACTTACTACTCTGTGCCTAAGGCTAATACAGATATTTTGCTTATGTTATCTTGATTGATATCACAACTCCAATAAGTTGTTATTAATATAATATTATACAGAATATTATATGTTCATACATATTTCACAAATGAATATGCTTTACAAATGAATGCTCAGAGAGGATAAGTAACATGCACAGAGTTGCACGGATAGTAAGTGGAAGAGCTGGAGTATTTTTCTAGTCTGTTTTATCCTCTGGTTTATGTTCTTTCGAGTACGCTAGACTGTTTCACCAACATTTATGACTGCAACTAATGTTAGTATAGTGTGCTGAGGTTAGTTAAATACTTGCACATTATCATATTTGATCCTTTCAGTAACAAAGATGGACATGCAGTAGTGTGCTCCACTAGAGATTTTGTTTTTTTTTCTTTTCTCTGGATTCCAAGAAAATCATCTTGGAATCACAGAAAGAAAATTCCCCTTCATTCAGAAGGATAGATGTGGTCACCTTAAAATCACCTGAAATGCTAGCTTCAGTGGCCCTAGAAACATTTAACCTCCTGAGGGATATTCTTAAGGGAACATCCCTTAGAAGGTTAAATGTGTCTAGGGCCACTGAAGCTAGCTTTTCTTAGAATGGTGGGATTTGTCCTTCTCAAGTCCTTGTGTGGCTACTCCTAGAAGAGTAGAAAACTCCCCCTACCCACCATATTCTGCAGGAAGAGGCAGTAATCAGACTTTTTTTTTCCATCAACGGAAATGTGGCCCAGTTACCTAGTCTGGAAAGAAAGTGGTGGATGGTTCTGGGTGTAAGAGGAGGAGGACAAAAGACCAAGAGTGATCATGTTCCTGGAAAGTGGCTGTCATAGAGAACTGCAAGTGTAGGTCACTAGATCTATAACTGGTAGAAGTCCAACTTTGGGGCATTGTTGGCTGTGCCTGGCTCTAAAGGATTGGGACTCACCTCTCTCAAAGAATCACTGCAGCTGTTCTGGGATCTGGAGGAGTGAAATATCACAGAAGCAGATCCACAGCAACTTTGGTAAAGAACCAGATCCAACAGAGAAATGAGAGCGGACCCACTGGCAGCTCAGACACCATTTTTCCTACTCCACGGTAAGAAAGGCCCTTTTTATGGGTCTCAAATTCCCTTGAGTTTCTTGGATAATTTATGGGAATAAGAATACTCAAGAGCTTGGATAATTTTTACTACTAATAAAGCTACTAAAAGTGATATGGCTGTATTTGTATCTCCAATATGTGTAGCTATATGTACCTGTTATTTACAGCTGCAGAATGCAAAGCTTGGAGACATGCCATGGATTTATATTTAGAAGTGATGGCTCCAGAACTGAGTATCTAGTGTTTGATTGTGCTTCTCACAGCAACTGCCTGGTTCCCTTAATCTACTCAATGGAGTAGTTCAGTAGATGGAGTTGTCAACCTGAGTACGAGAGGAACGCTGGTAAAAGCAGCAGCTCAGGAGTCATTGGTAGCATCTAGATTCTCTGGACTACCTTTTAGCTCTTAGCTAGGGTCTGCCATCATGTTAACTGGGAGTAGATAGGCTACAGGGCAATAGGAAGAAGAGAGCAGCTGTGAGATATGCCAGAAAATTATGCCTCCTTGAGACATACGGGGAGGATTCTGGATGGATTTCACTTTTGTCTCATCTAAGTAACAGGAGAACTGAATCCTTGAACAATTGTCATGCTATTAATCTGCACCTATAATGATATTAAGGAAGACAACAGATGAGAGCACTGCCTCTCCTGGGGATATTTATAATTCAATATAAATATAGCATGTTAAGCTAAAGAGAGTAGTGAAAGTAAAATTTTAGGCCATTGGGAGTGTTTACTTCATCTATACTGAAGAAGACTGTATTTATCAATACCCTAACTAACTGGCACATGTTTTAAATCTGGGAATTAATTTAATTGAAGCATCTTAAAAAGATGTAAACTTCAATTATATGTAGTTATACATTTAATGAATGGCCTTTACTTAAAAGAATACATTACACAGAATCAGCAGCGTTCCAAAAATCTTGGCTACATGGTTTCCTGCTGTTTTTTTACAGTTTACTTATATATATATTTTCTCATATACTCTATATACTAATGCTAAATGCTGAATGTGTTCTGGCTGAGAACATTCAAAACCATTCATTAACTCAACACATATTTATCGTATACCCACTGTGCTCCAGGCACAATTCAATGTGCTGGGAATTCAGTGATGAAATATTTGGCTTGAGCCAGGCAATTATCATTAAGACACTGAGATGGACACTGTTAGTTACTTAGCCAGCTCAATTTTCTCTATATCCATTCTATCCTAATGGAAACTATCCTTTCCCCATAGAGCCATATGCCTCATAGCTGACACTACCCGCAAGGATGGGCCTAACTATCTAAGGATAATATCCTTTCCTTTGCCAGTGATTGGTTCAAAACAGTCATGTGTCTAATTCTATCCAATGGGATAGAGGTGGCCCTTGGGTAGGTGTGGCTGGGTGCTAATCCCAGAGAAACAACCAGAATTTCATCTTCTCCCAGGTTGGCTGTTGGTAGAGGAGCACCTCCAGCTGCACTGCTGGGGGCAATGGGGCTTTTTGCCAATGTCTTGTGCTTCAGCCCTGGAGGCAGCAGCCAGGCACAGGTATGGCTCGGAGGGGAATGGGTCTGCAGAGATGTGGAGATACAGGGGCTGTTGAGCTCCTGGGCAGGTTGCAGGCTTGTGGGGGCTCAGCTGTCAATATGCTGCCTTGTTGCAGCTGCTTAGGACCTGGGGGAGATGTGAGACCCAGCTGAGCTCACTCTCTAGAGCAATGCCTTCGTGCAGTCTCCAGGAAGCTTCCTCTCTATGTTAGTCTGGGGTCTACAATGCTCTAGGGACTTTCCTTTGGCTAGGCTGTAAGATTCTGTAGTGAGAATGTGGAACACTTGGGGTCAGTCACTTACCCTTACCCTATATTGGGCAGCCTCTCCAGGTTCCCAGTCTATCCTAGCTGAGCAGACCGCCTTGATTCCCTCTTTTTCCTTGTTTTAGAGGGCTGTATGTGAAGGGTTATATGTTTGCATGGGCATATCTGGTTCTGAATTTCTGCTGTTTTAGCTTATGGGTTATTTTGTACCCTTCATGTTGTCTCTCTTTTGCCCTGTATTGACCCAGAAAGGTCTGTTAGTTGTTTATATTCTACATAATACTCCTTACATCAAGCAATGTATATGTTTAACAGACTTATACATTGAGGAAGCATGGGAGATTTAACAAAACAACTTCAAGAAGAATTGGGTACTCTGTTTATAATACATTTGATTTTTCTCTTCATAGGGGTTTTTTTTTTTCCTCCCTCACTGGCCACTGTACTTCACTTGGTCTTCATGTTCACATGATTTCCCTAGCTCCCCTCTACCTTATCCATCCCTTGTTTTACCTCTTAATTCTCTCAAGAACAAAAAACAAATGCCTCTTATTACCTTATGGTTTTCTCTTTGTTCCCTTAGCTCTTGCTCACACCCACAATCCCAAGACTTTACCTTCAATCCTAAAGATTTTGCAAGGTATTTTTCTGACAAGGTCAGTTCTTTTCCTAAGAGAAATTCTGCTATCAGATTTTAAGACAATTCATCCATACATAAATGGTACATGCATTTTCCTTATTGAGAAGTGACTGTGTGCCAGAGACTGTTCTAGGTGCCGGGTACATACCAATGAATGAAATGAAGTTTATATTTTTATGGAGAAAAATAAACAAAAGCATCTTTTTATATAAGATGGTGAAATTATCACAAAGGAAAAAATAAAACATGGTAAGAGAACAAGGAGTCTTAAGTGGGAGTAGTTGCTTCCTATAGAGGGTTATATATAAAATGACATATCACAATGAAGTGCAAAGACCCTGAGATCAAAGTCATTAGCTGTTTCAAGGAGGAGCAGAGTACAGTATGGCTGTAGCAAAGTGAATCGGTAGGGGTGGAATTGGGGGTGGAATGGAGGGTGACTGGCTGTAGTTCATATCATGGAGTGCCTTATGGGTCCTCAGGGTCAAGGAATTTTAGTCTTATTCTGAGTGAAATAGGAAGCCACTGGATGGTTTGCAACAGAGCAGTGAGCTCATCTGAGTCACGTTTCTAAAGGATGTCTCTGATTACTGTCTGAAGAATAGATGCTAAAGGTTCAAGGGCAGAACCAGGAAGATAAATTGGGAGGCAGTTACAGTAATCCAGGTGAGAGTTGAAGGTGACTTGGCCTAGGGATGTTTTGATGGTGATAGTGGTAAGAGGTGGTTGGATTCTATATACACAGTATTTTAAAGGTAAAACTGGCAGAATTTGCTGACTGGTTACTTGAGGTTACCTAAGAGAGAAACAGTAAAGATGATTCAAACTTTTGGGATTAGTGCCTTGAAGGATGGAGTTGCTGTTAGTTAAATGAGAAGGGCTATGGAAGGAACATGCTTGGACGAAGATAAGAAGCTTAGGTTTAAGCATATTTAGCTGATAGATATTGATATGTTGGTGTCAGTCAGGGACTGGAATATTCTAGGTTCAAGTTTAGCAAGGAGGTCTTTGCTAGAGATGTAAATGTGGGAGCTGTCTGAAACTGATGCCTTCTAAGACCATGAGATTAAGTGACATCATCCAGGGAATAGCCATACTTAGAGAAGAGGTCTGAGACCTGCAGAACTATGATTTAGAAAGGTAGGAGAGATAAGGAGGAGCCAGCAAAGGAGTGGCTGCTTATGTCCATTACATATTTACTTTTGAAAAGTATTTATGCATATGCAATATGCATATATTATTCAATCTATAAATGATTCCTAGTATGTATATGAACATTTTACAATATTTTGCAATAACTACAGACACATACTGGCACTCAATAAATATTATTTGAATGAATGAGAAAATTAAAGAATGAACGATTCATTTCATCATCTTTCCCCGCATTGTCTAAGGCCCACACTTGGTCTTTTTAGCATATGATTTTGAGGTGTTTATTGCCTCTTTGTCTGTGCACTAGAAGGTACTTCAGATTACTTGAGGATAAATCTGTTCCAGAAGTTGTGTGTGTCTTTATCTTGCTCTTCTATGGACGTGGGGTGATCTGTTCAGGCAGAACCCTGTGCATCAAGAACATACTTAGAACAAATGATATTGCCACTGTGGGAAAATGTGGAAACAAATTATTCAAACCGTAAGTAGAGAAGGAATTTGTTTTTGGAGTGGGGAATAGATTGAGCTCTATTACTGAGCCCTGTAGCTGGCCCAAGACAGGGCAAAGAGACAAAACATATTCTCTCCTCACCCTCTGAGAAATGGCTTTCATTCTGCCAGTCCAGCAGCAGAGGGAGAGATTCTGAACACCTCCCCAGGGGCTTTCCATTGGGAATGCACAATTGGCCATGCTGATTCCTTGTTTTTTTTCTGAGTAATGTTCTCTTGATGTTGAAATTCATCTGGATTTCATCTGTGTCATCTTATGGATTTCAATTTAGAAGCAAATGGAAAATACAATAGTATTCTTATTATATAGTTTTAAATATCACTGAGCAACCTCCTACTCTCTGCCTGGCCCTACTCTGAGTCTCTTTGGAAGGCAAGATTTTATTTCTCTGTGGGTGTTGGAAACTCATGGGAACAAAAGCCAAGGAGCTCCCACCTGCAGTCCATGGTGAATCAGTAGAGGGGAGCCATTCTGTTTTCTTACCCCATATTTGTAACTCTTCTCACAGAAGACAGAACATATGCCAGCATGTCCACTCTCTCTGAAGGACTGGAGAGGAATCTTGATTTCATTTTATTTACTTCTTTACTTGACCCTCTCATTGGGAAGGCAAATGGCAAATAAGATTGCTCCAAATTACCAGTGGGGCCTCCAAGAGTTTCCTAAACTAGACTTTGTCCTGTTGCTGTTTCTTGGGAACATTGCTCTTAAGGGGTTGAACTAGAAGTCTTCTCTTTGTGGTCTACATGTGGTAAGAGACTGCTTCTACTTAGGCCTTGATGTTCTATGTTTTAGGCTCTCTGTGTGTAATTGGGTGGATAAGTTCAGAGCAGAGCAGAGGTAGAAATGGGAATCCCTGCCTTGATTTCCAGTGTACGGGTACAAGTAATAAAGCAGACACTAATGTGATGCTGATTTTGTCCCTCGTGCTGGTCTCAGTTGGCTAGTACTTGGAGAGGTAGTGATTTGGTTCTTTGGGTCTCAAAGACTGGGTAGTAAGCCACAGGGCCTCACCCCTTGGTTATAGTGGATTCAACAAGGAGTGGGAAAATCTTGGGTTGAGGGGATCTAGAGCATAGCCAATGATTTATGATATGCGTAGAATGACTTAAAAATGAAGGGACTCACTGGGGTTTCCTCTCTGAAAATTTGAAAGAGTACTGGGAGAGACTTACCCGTGGCATTTGTACTTAAACATCACATAATATTTGGGTTGGGATAGCCCCATGATGAAAGGAGCTTGAGCCCCTGAATGACCCGTTTCTCTACAGCTAAACCATATTAGACTATATGAGAAATTGCCTATTATCATGTTAAACCACTGACATTTTAGAGTTGTTTGTTATAGGATTTAATCTGCCCTGACTGATATTTAAGTGTTACAGAGGTGATTGTAATAAGTAAAGCATTTCCCTACTGACTGGCCTTCATAATAAACTCACATGGGAATGTCAGCAGGGTAAAATAGGTGCTGGCAGACAAGATTATAGTTAATGGGCCTTTTTATCTCCTACAACGAACACCTTACATCCCTTATGGGGAAGATTGCTGAAAGCAGTTTCTTGGACATAAGGGAATGCTTTAGAATTATAGCAAAGGGCTAATGAGTAACCGTGTATGTGTGTGTGTGTGTCTTTATTTGTGTGTCTGTGTGTGTCAAGCACTGAAACAAGCCTTTTCAACCATTATAATTCTTAAATTTACCCTCTTTCTCCTTCTCCCCTTCCCCTCTTCCCCCATTCCCTTATCCCTTCTTCTCCTTCTCTCCCCTCCCTCCCTCCCTCCCTCCCTCCCTTCCTTCCTTCCTATTTATTGGTGCTTAATCTGTGCTGTGCAGTAGAATCTACAGGCTTAGGAGCCTTTCTGGTTTTTACCAGTAATTAGAATCCACTGGAGTCATGGGATAAATAAGAGACTTTTGGCAGATAGATTGTTAGGAGATCTTATTGATACAATTTCCTAATTGAAGCTTGACTCAGAGAACAAGGCTTTCATGAGATTATATAAGCTTTAAAATTACAATAACTTCTCATTCTCCCATCACAACACCATACCCATCCATGTCCATATGTCAAGATGTGGGTGGAAGGAACATTATTTCTATCTTGTGAGAACATCTTCTCTGTTTGTGATATCCAAACAGGCTATGATCATACTCCCACAGTTTTCTTTGCTCCCTCTAACTCGCTATGTCATAATGAGTCTTAATCATCTATATTTTATAGAGATAAGTTCATTTTTATAAGAGATACTGAGTACTGTATCTACATGTACTGTATAGATAGTTAAAAAATAAACATTTGGAGCAGGGTAGTAACATGGCATGATGCCTTCATTTTACAAATAAGGATGGGAGTCCTAGGTAAGATGGAGTGGTATACCAGGATATATAGTGAGCAAGTTGCTCTTCTGGGTCTAGAACTCTGATCTTTTGAACAAGGTAGCAGTGGACTTTCACTATCACATTCTTCATTTATAAAACAAAGATAGCAGATATTCATTTCTTTGTTCAAAAATATTTTACTTTTCCAATATGTCTAAAGTACATACACAGACCCTGAATGGTTACATGGAACAGAGTTCCCCTCTGCCAATTAGGACCATTAATTTTGAACTCATGCTTGATCAAGAAATAAACTTATTTTATGTGAAATCGCTTTGATTTCAGGGTTACTATAATAAAGCAGCTGGTGTTACCTTTAATGAAAAAGGTAGACAGGCCGATCTCTTTCTGACTGACCATAGTAATTTATCCAAGGGGTGGTCACATGTTTTAAGCATGATTAGTCAGAGCACTTCAATGAAACTGAGTATGTGACACTAACAGATACATGCTATTTTAATTTTGGGAGATTATAAGTTATAAAGGTCATACAAGCTGGAATTACTGTGGCCATTCTTATCTTCTTATGAAGAGGTTGTACCTGAGAATGAAGGAAAGCAGAGCTGAGTGATGGCAAAAGTGGGTCATAAGGACATCATTTGAATGCCTAGAATTGTCTATATCTGAATTCCTAGGAAGTGCAGCTATGTGAGTCAATTTGTTTTGTTTAAGCTAGTTTGAGTTAAGTTTCTGTCACTTTCAGCTGAAAAAGCCCCGATTAGTCTAACTAGAAGCTAAAGTGAGAGTCTAATATAACTGAAGTGCTTTATGAAGTCTAAGCGTTCTTTGATTTTTACCTTATGAGCATTTGTATTTAATTAGCTGCAATGTGAAAAGGTAGGCACCTGCTCATGAGAAACCTTGATTTGGTGACCTCTGGATTGATTTCATCAATCTCTTTCAATTTCTAAATCCTTGAAGGGCCTGCTTTAGGTAACTCAATATTGTGTCTTGATCATTCGAGGAGAACAAAACATTTCTATACTTCCTTAAAATGATCTGAGGCATATTACCACTTTGCCTTTCCTTTAAGCTTGCCTTCTCTCCTAGTCAAGCCCTTGAAGCGGCAATAATTTAAACTAAATGTCGATAAACACATTTTCCCTCAACTTATGTTTCTAGTTTCCAGAATCCACTTCTGTATGGTCTGTTGACAGGTAGCAGGCATGATTCCAGCATGGAATATATTGTAGTGTTATTGATTTTTCTGTAATAATAGTAATAGAAATTTATTAAACTATCACTCTATGGGACCTATGCTTTTCTTGCAAAGATTACTTTCCCTTAAGGGGTACTCCCAGGATTCTTGTGACTCTCTATGCTAATGAAAGTCTAACTTCCTTAGCTTGTTTGAAGTTTAAAATTTTCTACAATCTAACCTACATCTTTTATTCCAACTTTATTTCTGTCTCTTTTTGTCCTGTTGAATTGCTTGTGTTTCTGGAACATACATCTTGCTTTCCTATTTCTTTGCTTTTATTTGTGGTGTTTCTTTTGCCTACAATGCCCTTTCTCTGGTCTTTATTTATTTATTTATTTATTTTATTTTATTTTTTTATAGTACTTATATTTTTCTTTATTTGAGAGAAAATAAAACAATCATTTCTTTTTCTTCCAGTCGTTTTTATTTTATTTATTTATTTTTTTTTTTTTTTATTATACTTTAAGTTTTAGGGTACATGTGCACATTGTGCAGGTTAGTTACATATGTATACATGTGCCATGCTGGTGCGCTGCACCCACTAACTCGTCATCTAGCATTAGGTATATCTCCCAATGCTATCCCTCCCCCCTTCCCCCTCCCCACCACAGTCCCCAGAGTATGATATTCCCCTTCCTGTGTCCATGTGATCTCATTGTTCAATTCCCACCTATGAGTGAGAATATGCGGTGTTTGGTTTTTTGTTCTTGCGATAGTTTACTGAGAATGATGGTTTCCAATTTCATCCATGTCCCTACAAAGGATATGAACTCATCATTTTTTATGGCTGCATAGTATTCCATGGTATATATGTGCCACATTTTCTTAATCCAGTCTATCATTGTTGGACATTTGGGTTGGTTCCAAGTCTTTGCTATTGTGAATAATGCTGCAATAAACATACGTGTGCATGTGTCTTTATAGCAGCATGATTTATAGTCATTTGGGTATATACCCAGTAATGGGATGGCTGGGTCAAATGGTATTTCTAGTTCTAGATCCCTGAGGAATCGCCACACTGACTTCCACAATGGTTGAACTAGTTTACAGTCCCACCAACAGTGTAAAAGTGTTCCTATTTCTCCACATCCTCTCCAGCACCTGTTGTTTCCTGACTTTTTAATGATTGCCATTCTAACTGGTGTGAGATGATATCTCATAGTGGTTTTGATTTGCATTTCTCTGATGGCCAGTGATGATGAGCATTTTTTCATGTGTTTTTTGGCTGCATAAATGTCTCCTTTTGAGAAGTGCCTGTTCATATCCTTCGCCCACTTTTTGATGGGGTTGTTTGTTCTTTTCTTGTAAATTTGTTTGAGTTCACTGTAGATTCTGGATATTAGCCCTTTGTCAGATGAGTAGGTTGCAAAAATTTTCTCCCATGTTGTAGGTTGCCTATTCACTCTGATGGTAGTTTCTTTTGCTGTGCAGAAGCTCTTTAGTTTAATTAGATCCCATTTGTCAATTTTGGCTTTTGTTGCCATTGCTTTTGGTGTTTTGGACATGAAGTCCTTGCCCACGCCTATGTCCTGAATGGTAATGCCTAGGTTTTCTTCTAGGGTTTTTATGGTTTTAGGTCTAACGTTTAAATCTTTAATCCATCTTGAATTGATTTTTGTATAAGGTGTAAGGAAGGGATCCAGTTTCAGCTTTCTACATATGGCTAGCCAGTTTTCCCAGCACCATTTATTAAATAGGGAATCCTTTCCCCATTGCTTGTTTTTCTCAGGTTTGTCAAAGATCAGATAGTTGTAGGTAAGCGGCGTTATTTCTGAGGGCTCTGTTCTGTTCCATTGATCTATATTTCTGTTTTGGTACCAGTACCATGCTGTTTTGGTTACTGTAGCCTTGTAGTATAGTTTGAAGTCAGGTAATGTGATGCCTCCAGCTTTGTTCTTTTGGCTTAGGATTGACTTGGCGATGCGGGCTCTCTTTTGGTTCCATATGAACTTTAAAGTAGTTTTTTCCAATTCTGTGAAGAAAGTCATTGGAAGCTTGATGGGGATGGCATTGAATCTGTAAATTACCTTGGGCAGTATGGCCATTTTCACAATATTGATTCTTCCTACCCATGAGCAAGGAATGTTCTTCCATTTCTTTGTATCCTCTTTTATTTCATTGAGCAGTGGTTTGTAGTTCTCCTTGAAGAGGTCCTTCACATCCCTTGTAAGTTGGATTCCTAGGTATTTTATTCTCTTTGAAGCAATTGTGAATGGGAGTTCACTCATGATTTGGCTCTCTGTTTGTCTGTTATTGGTGTATAAGAATGCTTGTGATTTTTGTACATTGATTTTGTATCCTGAGACTTTGCTGAAGTTGCTTATCAGCTTAAGGAGATTTTGGGCTGAGACGATGGGGTTTTCTAGATAAACAATCATGTCGTCTGCAAACAGGGACAATTTGACTTCCTCTTTTCCTAATTGAATACCCTTTATTTCCTTCTCCTGCCTGATTGCCCTGGCCAGAACTTCCAACACTATGTTGAATAGGAGTGGTGAGAGAGGGCATCCCTGTCTTGTGCCAGTTTTCAAAGGGAATGCTTCCAGTTTTTGCCCATTCAGTATGATATTGGCTGTGGGTTTGTCATAGATAGCTCTTATTATTTTGAAATATGTCCCATCAATACCTAATTTATTGAGAGTTTTTAGCATGAAGGGTTGTTGAATTTTGTCAAAGGCTTTTTCTGCATCTATTGAGATAATCATGTGGTTTTTGTCTTTGGCTCTGTTTATATGCTGGATTACATTTATTGATTTGCGTATGTTGAACCAGCCTTGCATCCCAGGGATGAAGCCCACTTGATCATGGTGGATAAGCTTTTTGATGTGCTGCTGGATTCATTTTGCCAGTATTTTATTGAGGATTTTTGCATCAATGTTCATCAAGGATATTGGTCTAAAATTCTCTTTTTTGGTTGTGTCTCTGCCAGGCTTTGGTATCAGAATGATGCTGGCCTCATAAAATGAGTTAGGGAGGATTCCCTCTTTTTCTATTGATTGGAATAGTTTCAGAAGGAATGGTACCAATTCCTCCTTGTACCTCTGGTAGAATTCGGCTGTGAATCCATCTGGTCCTGGACTCTTTTTGGTTGGTAAACTATTGATTATTGCCACAATTTCAGCTCCTGTTATTGGTCTATTCAGAGCTTCAACTTCTTCCTGGTTTAGTCTTGGGAGAGTGTAGGTGTCGAGGAATGTATCCATTTCTTCTAGATTTTCTAGTTTATTTGCGTAGAGGTGTTTGTAGTATTCTCTGATGGTAGTTTGTATTTCTGTGGGATCGGTGGTGATATCCTCTTTATCATTTTTTATTGCGTCTATTTGATTCTTCTCTCTTTTTTTCTTTATTAGTCTTGCTAGCGGTCTATCAATTTTGTTGATCCTTTCAAAAAACCAGCTCCTGGATTCATTAATTTTTTGAAGGGTTTTTTGTGTCTCTATTTCCTTCAGTTCTGCTCTGATTTTAGTTATTTCTTGCCTTCTGCTAACTTTTGAATGTGTTTGCTCTTGCTTTTCTAGTTCTTTTAATTGTGATGTTAGGGTGTCAATTTTAGATCTTTCCTGCTTTCTCTTGTGGGCATTTAGTGCTATAAATTTCCCTCTGCACACTGCTTTGAATGCGTCCCAGAGATTCTGGTATGTTGTGTCTTTGTTCTCGTTGGTTTCAAAGAACATCTTTATTTCTGCCTTCATTTCGTTATGTACCCAGCAGTCATTCAGGAGCAGGTTGTTCAGTTTCCATGTAGTTGAGCGGCTTTGAGTGAGATTCTTAATCCTGAGTTCTAGTTTGATTGCACTGTGGTCTGAGAGATAGTTTGTTATAATTTCTGTTCTTTTACATTTGCTGAGGAGAGCTTTACTTCCAACTATGTGGTCAATTTTGGAATAGGTGTGGTGTGGTGCTGAAAAAAATGTATATTCTGTTGATTTGGGGTGGAGAGTTCTGTAGATGTCTATTAGGTCCGCTTGGTGCAGAGCTGAGTTCAATTCCTGGGTATCCTTGTTGACTTTCTGTCTCGTTGATCTGTCTAATGTTGACAGTGGGGTGTTAAAGTCTCCCATTATTAATGTGTGGGAGTCTAAGTCTCTTTGTAGGTCACTCAGGACTTGCTTTATGAATCTGGGTGCTCCTGTATTGGGTGCATAAATATTTAGGATAGTTAGCTCCTCTTGTTGAATTGATCCCTTTACCATTATGTAATGGCCTTCTTTGTCTCTTTTGATCTTTGTTGGTTTAAAGTCTGTTTTATCAGAGACTAGGATTGCAACCCCTGCCTTTTTTTGTTTTCCATTTGCTTGGTAGATCTTCCTCCATCCTTTTATTTTGAGCCTATGTGTGTCTCTGCACGTGAGATGGGTTTCCTGAATACAGCACACTGATGGGTCTTGACTCTTTATCCAACTTGCCAGTCTGTGTCTTTTAATTGGAGCATTTAGTCCATTTACATTTAAAGTTAATATTGTTATGTGTGAATTTGATCCTGTCATTATGATGTTAGCTGGTGATTTTGCTCGTTAGTTGATGCAGTTTCTTCCTAGTCTTGATGGTCTTTACATTTTGGCATGATTTTGCAGCGGCTGGTACCGGTTGTTCCTTTCCATATTTAGCGCTTCCTTCAGGAGCTCTTTTAGGGCAGGCCTGGTGGTGACAAAATCGGTCAGCATTTGCTTGTCTGTAAAGTATTTTATTTCTCCTTCACTTATGAAGCTTAGTTTGGCTGGATATGAAATTCTGGGTTGAAAATTCTTTTCTTTAAGAATGTTGAATATTGGCCCCCACTCTCTTCTGGCTTGTAGGGTTTCTGCCAAGAGATCCGCTGTTAGTCTGATGGGCTTCCCTTTGAGGGTAACCCGACCTTTCTGTCTGGCTGCCCTTAACATTTTTTCCTTCATTTCAACTTTGGTGAATCTGACAATTATGTGTCTTGGAGTTGCTCTTCTCGAGGAGTATCTTTGTGGCGTTCTCTGTATTTCCTGAATCTGAACGTTGGCCTGCCTTGCTAGATTGGGGAAGTTCTCCTGGATAATATCCTGCAGAGTGTTTTCCAACTTGGTTTCATTCTCTGCATCACTTTCAGGTACACCAATCAGACGTAGATTTGGTCTTTTCACATAGTCCCATATTTCTTGGAGGCTTTGCTCATTTCTTTTTATTCTTTTTTCTCTAGACTTCCCTTCTCGCTTCGTTTCATTCATTTCATCTTCCATTGCTGATACCCTTTCTTCCAGTTGATCGCATCGGCTCCTGAGGCTTCTGCATTCTTCACGTAGTTCTGGAGCCTTGGTTTTCAGCTCCATCAGCTCCTTTAAGCACTTCTCTGTATTGGTTATTCTAGTTATACATTCTTCTAAATTTTTTTCAAAGTTTTCAACTTCTTTGCCTTTGGTTTGAATGTCCTCCTGTAGCTCAGAGTAATTTGATCGTCTGAAGCCTTCTTCTCTCAGCTCGTCAAAATCATTCTCCATCCAGCTTTGTTCCGTTGCTGGTGAGGAACTGCGTTCCTTTGGAGGAGGAGAGGCGCTCTGCATTTTAGAGTTTCCTGTTTTTCTGTTCTGTTTTCTCGCCATCTTTGTGGTTTTATCTACTTTTGGTCTTTGATGATGGTGATGTACAGATGGGTTTTCGGTGTGGATGTCCTTTCTGTTTGTTAGTTTTCCTTCTAACAGACAGGACCCTCAGCTGCAGGTCTGTTGGAATACCCTGCCGTGTGAGGTGTCAGTGTGCCCCTGCTGGGGGGTGCCTCCCAGTTAGGCTGCTCGGGGGTCAGGGGTTAGGGACCCACTTGAGGAGGCAGTCTGCCCGTTCTCAGATCTCCTGCTGCGTGCTGGGAGAACCACTGCTCTCTTCAAAGCTGTCAGACAGGGACATTTAAGTCTGCAGAGGTTACTGCTGTCTTTTTGTTTGTCTGTGCCCTGCCCCCAGAGGTGGAGCCTACAGAGGCAGGCAGGCCTCCTTGAGCTGTGGTGGGCTCCACCCAGTTCCAGCTTCCTGGCTGCTTTGTTTACCTAATCAAGCCTGGGCAATGGCGGGCGCCCCTCCCCCAGCCTCGCTGCCGCCTTGCAGTTTGATCTCAGACTGCTGTGCTAGCAATCAGCGAGACTCCATGGGCGTAGGACCCTCCGAGCCAGGTGTGGGATATAGTCTCGTGGTGCGCCGTTTTTTAAGCCGGTCTGAAACGCGCAATATTCGGGTGGGAGTGACCCGAGTTTTCCAGGTGCGTCCGTCACCCCTTTCTTTGACTCAGAAAGGGAACTCCCTGACCCCTTGCGCTTCCCAGGTGAGGCAATGCCTCGCCCTGCTTCGGCTCGCGCACGGGGCGTGCACCCACTGGCCTGCACCCACTGTCTGGCACTCCCTAGTGAGATGAACCCGGTACCTCAGATGGAAATGCAGAAATCACCCGTCTTCTGTGTCGCTCACGCTGGGAGCTGTAGACCGGAGCTGTTCCTATTCGGCCATCTTCTCTGGTCTTTATTTATATGTTCATAATTATGTGTCCTTTTAGGCCAAGTTGGAAGGCCACGTTCTCCACAAGGCCTTACTTGATAATCTTGATTGGAACGAATCCCTCCTTGATTGAAACTTGGCAGCACTTTTTATATGTTCCCTTTTTATAAACCACAACACTCACCACAACAATCACACAACTCTAACCTTCACAACCCCTTGTTCAACCATGTCAATCCATTATTTTCCAGTAATGACAATCGTTAACACCCTCCCCTCTCCCTGCTCAGTAACAAAGCTCTCAAGTGCCAGAGCCAGGATTCGACTTCAAGCTGACTCCAAAACTGGAAGTTTTAACCATTGTCCTTTACTGCTTTTTCCTGTGGCACATAATTTGTTATTGATGAATATGTTGTATTTTAGGATTGGATTATAAACTCCCAGAAGGCAGAATCTTCAGTCAATTCATCTGCATGGCCTTGTAAGTGCCCACATGGAGGGCTAGGCAAATGGTAGATGCTTAATAACTATTTGGGTGGATAAATGAATGAATGAATGGAGATGTATTTCAGCAATGATACTTTTTGTGGGAATTGAAAAATTATCTTTGTTTTCAGAATGCTAGAAGCAGGAGAAGAGTCTCTTTTCTAATTATATGTGATATGAATATAATAATTAAATGATCTTTAACTGGTGGTTGGAGAGGAACACTCAGAAGTATAATGGGTGTAAGAGGAAAGAAAGTGTGAGAATAATACTTGAAACAGAACGATAGCCTCAATATGTAGTTAGTTATTATGCGGTAATTTGAATTAATGTATTAGAAGAGCACATGGTGATACAATAGACTTCCCTGGACAAATATCTTGTTGTCCTGGCTCAGGATAAAATATTTTTCACTTTTTCCTCAATGTTCCGGATGCAGAACAGATCATTAATTCTCAACCTAATTTTCTGGCATTACAACAACATTGACTGATCTTCACGCAAACAATTTCCAATGGGAATATCAAAATTCTACCTTTCTCCTACTCAGCTAAATATGTCAGAAAGCTGGCAGTAAAACAGTGATAATATTCTAATTTTTATAATCATGTTCAAATTTATGAAAAAAAGCATTAGGAGATTTTAGCATTTCAACCATTATTGATAACAAATGGATTGTGACCCTCTGTTCACAATGAATGAGGGACACACTGCACTTCAAAACTTCTGCTTTAGCAGATGGTGACATCAGGTGTTTGTCAGTGACACCGGGAATCATGATAAGTAGCATCAAAGGGTTTGGAAAATTAGAGAGAAAAATCTTCATTTTAAAAAGAAAAGTTGTCCCCTTTGCATATTGTTTTAGAGTTTCTTTGGAACTGGGAAAGAACCCAGGAATCAGCTCACTCAACTGCCTCATTTTTTTAGGTAAGCAAACCAAGGTAGATAAAAGTCACTTGTTTTCATTCTCCATGATCACATTATGTGTGGCTGATATGTTCCTCCCTTAGGAGATGAAGGTCTTTTTGGTGAGCTTCTGCCATAAGCATTTTAAAGCCCTACTAGGGTCTTCTTTGTTCCAGGAAGATGCTTGGCAGAGTTGGTGGTGCTGCCAGGAAGTAGGGTGCATTTCTGTTGGTTGAGACTAAACCTTAGGGTAAGATTTTGGAAGGTATTTTCCGTCAGTGGTAAAATGCTGATCAAGGGAGAGCGTTACCAAGCTAAAGACCTGAAGGCATTGGATCTAATCAGCATGTCATCTAGCCCAGAATTTTGCCCTAATGTAGATGTCACGGTTTGGCTAGTAAGGACTAAATGCTAGTTTCCCATTAAGGATGACATGAAATAGATTGTAAACATTGTAAGGGCAAGGGATGGGCTTTATAACTCTTGAGTTTCACATTACTACCTAGCACAGTTATATACAATGGAGCTAACACTTGTTAAAATCCCACCGTAAGATAAGCCCTTTGTGGGTCATGATTTCATGCAATTATCTCAACAACCCAATGAAGCAAGTGCAACTTTTATCTGCAGTTTGAAGATGAAGAAATTGAGGCTCCATAGCAATTTCCCAAATTCCCACATCTAGTAAGGACATTGGATAAGAGTAAGGGGCTGTGGAGAAGAGAAAGAAGGGTAAAGAAGAAGGAACCCAGCATCTCTGGAAGTGCTGGGTGATCTCAGGCATCTGTAAGAAGGCATTGCTGCTAGATTTTAAAGTTAAATGGACCTAGGTTGGAATCACTCACTACCTGTGTGACCTTTCTGAGAACATATGTCAAATGCTTGTTACAGTGCTTGACACATGTTAAACAATTAATAAATGTTAGCGATAGTAATAATTGTAATTACTCTTACTAAGTGGAAGAGCTAGGATGTGATCTTGGGACTGTTGGTCTCCCTAATAACTTATCATGACCCTATTCTCTGTGATTGTATCTACAGCTGTAACTCTGGTAGTAGCAGAGCCTCTAGGGCTCAGAGTTTGATTTGCCTCTCTGCAGACGGTGTCTATTTAGTTTTGTGATAGGTGAATCTTAATGATTCCAGTAAATGCTATATTTTAGAAACTGGATCTTTGGCTAGCAGTCAGAAACTTGAAAGGGATCTTATTCAGCTTTCTGCGTCCATAATGGTAGAAACTTGCCAGTCACCATTAAGACATCTTAATGAGTGAGTTGGGAGGATCTCAACCCGATTCTCACTTGCTGGGTTGCATTTTTTGTTCCCTGTCAAGAAGTTTGAAATTCCATGGTTATTTATCTGTGTGGGTAGTAAAACTTTGGTACTCTCCCATATAGTCTTTTGGGCTTTTAAGATGAACATCAATCAGATTTATAGGCCATAAAGACTCATGCGTTGATTCTTCCATAAGGCAAAGCTAAATTGATATTGGCTGTCTAGGCCTAGGTTTGGTAGCTTGGAGAATAATACTCTTCAGTTATATTCTGTGTTTGAGTCTATCTAAAACATTTCTTGAACTTGGAGAGGATGAAGGACTTTAAGATATTCAGTTTAATTATGATTATTGATTATTGGAATATTTGGTGGAGAGAGTAAGCAAGAGAAAATATGGTGTAGTGACAGAGAGGAAAGCTTTTGGAGTCAGACAGACCTAGGTTCTAATGCAGGCTCTGCCACTTAGGAGCTGGGCCACTTTGGGAAAGTAAGATAACCCATGGGAACCTCAGTTTTCTCACCCGTAAATGGAAATAAAAATGGCACTTATATCCTATGATTAGCATGAGGATTCAATGAATAATTTCTTGTAAAGTGCTTATATGATGCCTGTCAGAAGATAGATTCTGTAAAATTAGAAGCTATTGTTATTATTATGGATCGAAAGAGTTCACTATATACCAGTTAGAATTCAGTACCAGTAACTCCTTTAAAATGAACAAAGTAACATCTACAATGGTAGATACTGGGCTTTCAAGCAAGTGATAAGTTAGTTTTGTTATAATCTACCTTTTGCTCCTTGTGTGAGCTTTTGATCTTGTGTTTCCATAGGTAGTATGACCAACTGTCTTGGTTGGTCTGGGACTGAGGGTTTTCCTGGGATGTGGGACTTCAAATACTAAAACAGGTAAAGACCTGAGCTGATCACTGTATCATAGGTTCTGTTTATCAGCTTTGCTGGATTTTGGACTTGGTCATCTTGCTTTTTTTATACCTTGGTTCTATTCTCTAACTGCATAACTTCCTTAGACTTAAATAGGAAAGGCAGCACAACTGCTTGCTTCTTATTCTTTTTATTTACCAGTTTTTAAAAATAATGAATTGGAATTGGTTCTCTAACATTCTCCAAAGGTAACCCGTGAAACTTTTGGTGTACAATTATGCTCTCATACATTTAAATGTATATCATGTATTTAAAATAATTTAAGTTATTATCTTTGTTGATACTCTATTGGTCTTATCTATAGCAGTGGAAGCTTATTCGATTTCATTCCTTAGTCTTTTAAAATCACTCTTTTATTTTGACAGTTTCCAATGACAAGATGGAAATTTTATGCCCCAGATCTGGATACAGCCTTTTCTTCAAAGATTCCTTTCTTTTTGGGATCCCTAGTTTTCTGGAGATCACAGTGTGGACACTAGGAGTAATCATTACTACCAGTTGGATTATTGCTTCTAGGCCTTTACAGAGGCCTAGGGAATATATATTTTTAATTTTTAGAGAAAAAAACATTTCATAGGCTTATACTGATTTTTTCCATCCAAATTTAGGATTATAAGATTTTTACTTGATTTCATTAATCTTACATCTGTATACTTTCATCTATGATGAAAATCCTGGTGCTTAAAGACATCAATATGGTAACTAGCTTGCTTTATCCCACACTACACACAAAACAGTCTCAGAATAACAGTACCAACACTACCACTAATAATATGATAATGTACATGTTTTACATTATAAAATTTAAAATTTACAATGTAAATTCCACTAGGAATGCACAGACAACTTACCATGATTTAAAGTCACTTGAAATTATTCTTCTTTGGTGGTTATACTACTAACTGTATATACAATTAGGTTCATTTATTTAATTTTTAATTTTAGAAAATGCTTGTTTAATTTTTTAATAATTGTATAAAATTTTGACACTGTTCCAGAGCCTCATATACAAGACATATTTCAAGAATTACAACTTCAAATTCTGTCTCTTCCAACCTATTACTTCTCTCTTCTATAAGTAATCTTTTAAAAAATGTGTTGCTTTTTTATTTTTAATATATATATATATAAGCACACACACGTATTATATAAAGTGTTTCATTACATAATTTATTTCACTCTCTTTTTTGTTATTTTTTTCTTTATTTTGGGAGGTTTGCATTTTTGTTCTAATGGCAATTTCTATATTAATACTTTTCTAAAATATTCTTAGTCCCCTTTTTCTTGATCTATCTTTTATTGGTGGACAACTATGAGAGATATTAAAATTAGCTAAATAATCTTTCCTTTCCACTCCCCCTTTATATAAAGCACTGATTTGAAGAAGTGTTCTTCATTCCTGATTAATATCTATAAGACAATCAGTGAGCTTAATCTACTTTTTTTTTTTTTCTCGAGATGGAGTCTTGTTCTGTTGCCTAGGCTGGAGTGCAGTGGTGCGATCTCGGCTCACTGTAAGCTCTGCCTCCCGGGTTCACACCATTTTCCTTCCTCAGCCTCCTGAGTAGCTGGTACTACAGGCACCCGCCACCACGCCCGGCTAATTTTTTGTATTTTTAGTAGAGATGGGGTTTCACTTTGTTAGCCAGGATGGTCTCGATCTCCTGACCTGGTGATCCGCACGCCTTGGCCTCCGAAAGTGCTGGGATTACAGGCGTGAGCCGCTGCGCCTGGCCTTAATCTATTTTTAAAATATTGTCTTCATTCTATGTCAGGTTTTGACTTTACCTACATTGTTAAGAGCATACATTCGTTATACTGTCTCATCATTTAATCTTAGTTTTACATGTAAATGTATACTTGTGCTTACCTTTAGGCCTTATGACCATTTCTTCCTAATCATTTAGATGCCCAAATCTTGGTTCATAAAAGATTCCTTAGGAAAGACTCATAGGAACAGTATTCCCTTAATTATTACATGTTCATATAATTCTTTCTGTACTTGTATGCTTAAATTGTTTTACTGCACATAAAATCAATTTTTGATCCAATATTTTACCTTGAGAGTCTTCAGTATGTCTTGTAATCTAGTAGCATGTTATACTGGGAAATCTGATATTTTCCTGATTCTCACTCCTCTGGAGGTGACACATTTCTCTCTGGAGACTTGCAGGGTCATCTCTTCATACCTAAGATTCTGAAATTTCACACTAGTGGGCCATGATGTAAATGTTTTTTTATTTACTATGTTGGGCTCTAAGTGTCCCCTTTCAATATGGAAACTCATCTTTGTAAGGATGCGTGTGTGTCTGTGTGTGTGTGTACATTGGGGACACTGACTTTTCCAAATGCTGACGTTTAGCAGGTCTTCCTGTTTTTAGACCTGTGACTCTCTGATAATATTAGTTGTATCTGGTGACTCTCAACCTTGAGCCTCTCTGGAGTTTAGTGAAAATTCAGCTCTTTTAACAACTACTTTTCCTTCTGCATGCATGTAAGCTGTGATTTTGTCCTCTCTCTCTCTCTTCTATCTCTTACTCTTTCTGCTTCCAGAAATTTATTGCAATATTATCTTCACTGCCATTACTTTCTTATTTTCTTCATCATTATGAGTTTATATTTTCTGATTCCTTTACTATCATTTTGAGAGTCTTGAAAGCGACCAGAGGTAAAGGTATGTGGTTTACATGGTCAGTCCTCCATCTTTAGTTGGAAACCCTAGGATTTTTTGGATTTATCTTGAAACCCTCAAGGAGGACAAATTCTTTGGTGATTGATGTTTACAGGTAAGAAAGCATTTGAACTGGTATTAGCTTTAACCTGGAAGAAAAAGAAACAGAATGCAACTTGTAATCAGTTGTTTAAAGAGAGAAAAAAAAATGTACATGTGAGTTGGATTTTGGGAAGAGGGTTTTTAGACAGGTCTAAAAACAGGTCTAAAAATTATACTCATACTGCTGTTTGGTGACTGCCTCCCAGGTGACATTAACTCTCCACAGTACCATTAGCAGGAGTTTCAAGCCAGTGTCTGAAAACTGAGTATGTTTCTTAATTTGTACTTAGTGTATTTGTTGTTTCTGTCAGACATATAGCAATTGATGGTTCCGTTGTAGAATATTGATTGCATTTAATGAGTATGAATGAATAGGCTGTGGCTCTGTGGGACACTGAATGAAGTGTAATTTAGTTCAGTTTTGTTCTATTGTGTTCCTGCTAATTTTCCACTCTCACATCTTGCTATTTTGGGAAGTAGATTTCCTAAAATGCAGGATAACAGACTCTTCTTCCCCTAGGCTTTCTTTGCCTCCCACCCAGCCCCCGCCAACCTGCACCCCAGAAAACCTGTGTGAAGGCTTGGGTTGGAGGAAGAGTAGGAAGAAGAGAAATGGAGTCATAACAGGAGCCTGTTTTCGTTGAATGAGAATTTTGATGTTTGGCCTTTTGTTAGCTCTTAGGAACTCCACATTGGAGAGCAGTGACTTTTAACTAAGTACAACTAGGAATTCTAAAAGCATGAGAGTATGTTTATTTTGGATGTAGATGGTAGAGAATTGGGTGCATAGTCATAAGTAAGAGTGATTTAAGGTTGGTAAGACATCTAATAGGGTTTACTTTGTTCCCACATGACAATTAGAATCAGCCAGAGAGGTTTTGCTTATTGTTTTCAAATTGTTATTGGTCTAAGCAACGGTGGGATGTGCTTGGTAGAGAGAATCACGGCTTTTAATGAAACTGATTCTTCAATGGGTTAGCTTCTGATGAAGATTTTAAAGATAAATTATAGTTTTAGGCCTTTGAGGAATCACCATACTGTCTTCCATAATGGCTAAACTAATTCATACTCCCACCAACAGTGTGTAAGTGCTCCTGTTTCTCTGCAACCTCACCACTGTCTGTTATTTTTTTGACTGTTAATTATAGCCATTCTAGCTGGAGTTAGATGACAACTCGTGGTTTTTATTTGCATTTCTCTAATGATTAGTGATGCAAATACCTAAAGACAGAAATACTGTTTGACCCAGCAATTCCATTATTGGGTATATATCCAAAGGAATATAAATCGTTCTGTTATAAAGACAAATGCATGCATATATTTATTGCAGCACTATTCACAATTAGTAAAGACATGGAATCATCCTAAATGCCCATCAATGATAGACTGGATAAAGAAAATATGGTATATATACACCATGGAACATATGCAGCCATAAAAAAGAATGAGACCATGTCCTTTGCGAGGACATAGATGGAGCTGGAGGCCATTAACTTTAGCAAACTAACACAGGTACAGAAAACCAAATACTGCGTGTTCTTATTTGTAAGTGGGAGGTCAATGATGAAAGCACATGAACATATACAGGGGAACAATGCACACTGGGGCCTTTTGGAGGGTGGAGGGTGGGAGGAGGGAGAGAATCAGAAAAAATAAGTAGTGGGTACTAAGCTCAATATCTGGGTGATGAAATAATCTGTATAACAAACCCCCATGACACAGATTTACCTATGTAACATACCTGCACATATATGCCTGAACTATAAATAAAAGTTAAAAAAGAAAACCCTGACAAGTGTATAAACTCTTATAAATCGAAGTTTCAGAAAAAATAAAAAATAGTTTTAAAGGACTTATATGTATCAGGAAATGTCCTAAACTTAAATGCATTAACTAATTGAATCCCTATGAGGGAGTTACCATTATTATCAGCTCAATTGTACACATGAGGAAACTGAGACACTGAAAGTTTAAGTAACTTGTCCAATATCTTATGAAGCTGGATTTAGAAACAAGGAGATCTGCCTCAGAGCCCATGCTCCTCAGCATCATGTTATATCACTGCTTTAGTATTTACACAGTAATTGCCTTAATAAAATGTCAGGTAAATATCCAGCAATTCCATCCTATGATGTCTTTATGTTGCTCTGGTGATGAGCAGAGAGTCTGGTTTGAAAAATCTCCCTTTCTTTGTTTTATAAGGGAGGAAGATAAAATGGCAGTGTGCCCATATGTATTTAAAAAGTTAAATATACACAGGTATTTATATGTGTGCAAGTATTACTAACTGGTTATTAGAAGTAACGGGTACTCAATGCATACTTTTAGGCATTGAAACGACCACATGACACTGGAAATGAGCAGACTGTAGGAGAGAGCTGGAAATGGCGCTATGGGGAGACAATATGGTGCAGCAGAAGCTATACCCAAGGGGAGTTGACTAACTGTGTGCCTTTCGATAAATAACATCCTCCTCTCGGCGCTTGGCCTTCTCACTTATATAATGAGGGGATTGAATTTGATTATCTACAACAGTTGTCTTAACACTGTTCTGTGGATCTCTAGGGTTTTAGGATGTTTCTTAGTGGCCAGAGCAGATGGCCATGAGGTTGAACAGAAAGAACTATTTTACCTTCCCCCAACTCAAGAATCACTCAGAACAGTTACACCTTTATTAAATTTACAAATTGAGATTATGTGCTGAATTCTCCAGGACAAAAGTGTTCTGTTGCTAAAAAGTTTAAAAACCACTAAATCATAATTTATACATTCTTTTCTAGTTTTAAAATGGCACATAGATTTATGTTAATTACACTGTGGTTGACAAAACTCATGTGGGCCCCTGGTTGCCCTTTCTGCCACAAATACACTTGTAGTATGATTTTCCTTTGTCTGTTGGGCATGGTTGATTTTAATCATTGCTCAAAATGGTAAAGACATCATAATTACAAAGAGAATTGTTATCCTTGTAAAACTATCAGGTTATTTAACATTTAAAACCTGACCAGATATTTCAAGATTATTCATCTCTCTTTTAGGATGAGGGAACTAAAAAATAGGGAAAACTACTTCCCACATTTATATTTCTAATGAATTAAGGAGCTTAAACATGAACAAAACCAGGATCCTGCATTTGTTTATAATGAGTCTTTGAAACTGCCATGGTTTATGCTCAACAAAATTTGTGTTTCTGTACTACTTCTGGTTCTGCTAAAATTCAAATGCCTTCCCATTAGTGATAAATGTGGCATTTTTACTTCATTTCTTAAAATGTTCATCCTTTCATTTCATCCACCTGAACCATCACACTACTTGGAGTTTTCTAAAACCTGCTGATATGGTTTGGCTGTGTCCCTACCCAAATCTTGACTTGAATTGTATCTCTTGGAATTCCCACATGTTGTGGGAGGGACCCAGGGGGAGGTGATCGAATCATGGGGGCCAGTCTTTCCTGTGCTATTCTTGTGACAGTGAATAAATCTCATGAGATCTGATGGTTTTATCAGGGGTTTCTGCTTTCGCTTCTTCCTCATTTTCTCTTGCTGCCACCATGTAAGAAGTGCCTTTCACCTCTGCCATGATTCTGAGGTCTCCCCAGCCATGTGGAACTGTAAGTCCAATTAAGCCTCTTTTTCTTCCCAATCTCAGGTATGTCTTTATCGGCAGCAGGAAAATGGACTAATACAGTAAATTGGTGCCAGTAGAGTGGATGTTGCTGAAAGGATATCCAAAAATGTGGAAGTGACTTTGGAACTGGGTAACAGGCAGAGGTTGGAACAATTTGGAGGGCTCAGAAGACAGGAAAATGTGGGAAACTTTAGAACTTCCTAGAGACGTGTTGAGTGGCTTTTCCCAAAATACTGATAGCTATAAGGACAATAAAATCTAGACTAAGGTGATCTCAGGTGGAGATGAGGAACTTGTTGAGAACTGGAGCAAAAGTGACTCTTGCTATGTTTTAGCAAAGAGACTGGTGACATTTTGCCCCTGCCCTAGAGATTTGTGGAACTTTGAACTTGAGAGAGAGGGTTTAGAGTATCTTGCAGAAGAAATTTCTAAGCAGCAAAGCATTCAAGATGTGACTTGGGTGCTACTAAAGGCATTCAGTTTAATAAGGGAATCAGAGCATAAAAGTTTGGAAAATTTGCAGCCTGACTATGCAATAGAAAAATCAAAAACATTTTCTGAGGAGAAATTCAAGCCAGCTGCAGAAACTTGCATAAGTAGGAAGGAGCCTAATGTTAATCCCCAAGACCATGAGGAAGATGTCTCCAGGCCTTGTCAGAGACCTTCACGGCAACCCCTTCCATCCCAGGCTTGGGGGCTCAGGAGGAAAAAGTGTTTTCGTGGGCCGGGCCCAGGGTCCCTGTGCTGTTTGTAGCCTAGGGACTTAATGCCCTGTGTCCCAGCCATTCCAGCAGTGGCTGAAAGGGGCCAACATACAGCTGAGGCTGTGGGTTCAGAGGTTGGAAGCCCCAAGCCTTAGCAGCTTCCATGTGGTGTTGAGCCTGTGGGAGCACAGAAGTCAAAAATTGAGGTTTGGGAACCTCCACCTAGATTTCAGATGTATGGAGATGCCTGGATACCCAAGCAAGTTTGCTGCAGGGGCAGGGCCCTCATGGAGAACCTCTGCTAGAGTGGTGCGGAAGGGAAATGTGGGGTCAGAGCCCCCACACAGAGTCCCTACTGGGGCACTGCCTACTGGAGCTGTGAGAAGAGGGCCTCTGTCCTCCAGACTCCAGAATGGTAGATCCACCAACAGCTTGCACCGTGCGCCTGAAAAAGCCACAGACACTCAAAGCTAGCTCATGAAAGCAGCCAGAAGGGAGGCTGTACCCTGCAAAGCCACAGGGGCAGAGCTTTCCATGACCATGGGAACATACCTCTTGCATTGGTGTGACCTCGATGTGAGACCTGGAGTCAAAGGAGATCATTTTGGAGCTTTAAAATTTGACTGCCTCGCTGGATTTTGGTGTTATTCTCATGATAGTAAATAAGTCTCAGGAGATCTGATGGGTTTATCAGGGGTTTCAGCTTTTTCTTCTATCTCATTTTCTCTTGCTGCCACCATGTAAGAAGTGCCTTTTGCCTTCTGCCATGATTCTGAGGTCTCCCCAGCCATGTGGAACTGTAAGTCCAATTAAACCTCTTTTCTTCCCAGTCCCAGGTATGCCTTTATCAGTAGCGTGAATATGGACTAATACACCTGCCATGCTGTTTCACTTTTCTGTATTATCATACATAATGTACTTTTCTGAATACTCTCTCCCTTCCACCTCTTCTCTGAATACTCTTTCTACCACCTCATCTTCTTGGGAAACTCCTATTCATCCTTCAAAGACCTGTGATACCATCTTGTCCTCGAAGGGGTTATCATTGAACTTGTATACTTAAAAATCTTTGTAATTAATTGGCTGTCTGTCTTTGCCATGGTACTGTGGCTGCCTAAAGGGCTTGAGCTATAATCTATATTCTTAGGTTTTGGCATTCAGCATGTGATGAATGAAATTCTATTGCTGACTACTTTTTACTGACTATAAAATCCTGTTGTGATATCACATAGTCTCATAGTTTTAAATACCATGTATATACTGGCAACATTCAAATTTATTTTTCATCACTTTTAAACTACAGATTCATATATTCATCTGTTTACTTGACATGTGTGCTTGAGATGCCAGGAAGACATTTTAAAGCTAATATGTCCCAAACTGAACATCGGATCCACTCTTTGCTAGAGTGATCAACTGTCCCAGTTTGCGTGGGGCTGGGGAGTTCTGAAGGCCATGGGACTTTCAGTGGTAAACCCAGGAAAGACTTGTGTAAAACTGGGTAGTTGGTCACCATAACACACACACACACACACACGCACACACACACACACACTCTTTCTTTCTCTCTGTCTCACCATACAAGTGGCACCACTTTCAGTCTTTCTTATCTTTATTCTTGTCAATCAACTCTATCCCTGCAGTTAATTGGGCCAAAACTTTGGAGTCAATCTTGACTCCTCTTTCTCTGACACTCCTCATCCAATCTTTCAGTAAATCTTTTTGGTTCTACCTGCAAAATCTAGAATCTAACCTGTTTACCTCATTTAAAATTTCAATTAGCAAACCATCTCCACCCACCCACCCCCAATCTCCCTTACTTGGCTCTTTTTTTGGTCCATTTTGAGGTAATTACTACATGGTTTACCTGTTTATTATTGATAGTTTATCTCCTCAGGCAGTTTTTTGGGCCTGTTTTCTTCTCTGATATGTCTCATGTATCTAGAACATTGTCTAGTACATATTGGATGCCCAATGCATAATTTTTGAATGAATAGTTTACCCACAAGTTGTAAAGTCAGAATTGAGGTTAATTTTCTCCCTACTGTTAATTGAGCACTTATTTTCCAGCCATTTTTTTAGATGCTTTATACACTGTATATCATTTAATCCTTGTGCTCAGAGGTTCATCTCACTTCACGGAGGCTAATTGACAGAGGTAGTGAGCAGTGAATCAGGCTTTGAACTTGTCTGTATGGCTTCAGAACATGAATATTCAACCATGGTCATGTTGGCTAACACCTAATCCAGCTTACTCTGACTGGACAATTCAAATCATAGTATCTTACGTTATTGCTCAAAGCAACATGCTCTAATTAGAAAGGAGATGGTATCACTACAAGATCAGTTTTTGTGTGGAAGCATGTTGGATGGGAACCAATTAAAATGCCATAGAGCAAATGGAATGTTTATTTGGAGTAAGTTTCCAACTTACTAAATAGCCCTACTAATGAAAAAAATTACACTGAACAATTTTCACAATAGTTTAAAACCCATTGAGCACAACAAGACAAGCATTTAGCTATCTAGGGGGATAGCTTGAGCAGCGTGGTGGAAAGGGAAACTACTTACAAATATGACCATTTAAAATTTTTAGCTTGTCTCGCCTTCTCTTTTCCTATCGAGTAATTAAAGTTCTTGACTTGTTTGAAAATGGCTCAGATTTAATTTCATTTTGTTAAGCACCTCAATTTTTCAGCTCAGGAAAAAAAAGGCTATTAGCAATTTGCATTATCCATTACAACCTCCTTTATAGTATGAAATTTATATGGGAAATGCTAATTGGACGTTCATCATTGTAAAGATAATGATTTCTGTGCTTTTGGTAGTGATAATTAAGATGAAAGATGAAAATGATATGGGGTGAAAGTCAGATTTTTTTTCATTTTCCACTGGATGGAGACTGGGGAAGGCATTCTGTTCTTGCCTTCAGACGAGTGACAGTGAAGGGCAGAATCAGGGGTTTGAAGTAGGGTATGTCGATTGGAAATACCTTGATGTTCTGGAACTCTTCATTTACCTAATCCTGGGTGATTAATCCAGTTTCAGATGAGGAAGTGGGAAAAGGTATGTCTCTCATAGACAGATGTATCTGAAAAGACCTTTCCATTCCAGTCTGTTGCTTTATGGATAAGATGTGCTTTCTCATCAATCCTTGTTCCTTCCTCTGTGATGAGAATAGATGGCTGAAATTGACTGAATTATTAAGGCATGACTCCAGTAAGTTTTCCTACTGAGCATTGTTGTGTCTCTTAACTTGCTGATATAGTCAAGTTTAACTCTTTGGAATTTACTCCTGATAAACAAGGTGTAGCTAGGGTGAAAAAGGAAACTTTTTTAAATTTACCCATCACATTCCTAAAATGGTTTAAATTTAAGCAGAAGTCGCTGACTTTTCTACATGTAAAGAATAGAATGGAGTTTAATTTACTAGAACTTGAGGAAGATTACACAAGCATCTTTTAAAATAGTTTTATTCATATGTTTATCAACTAAATTGGCAAATATTTATTGACCATCAAAGACATTGATCTTTGATTCTGGATAATTCTCCCCACTCAAGAAGCTAAAATTGGTCAAAATTCATTTTAAAGATGTATAACTAGGTGTTGGTTTTATACCTACTGATATCACTTTGAACTGTATTTCGGGAAAAAAATGGAGAACAAACTTTGTATTTTTACTAATTGTAAGATAAACATTAATAGCCTTGCTTTAGGCTTCCTGTCTCCACTGTACAGTTTGTTTTGGGATTATTTATATATTCATTCATTTATTTTTCTGCAGCTATGTGATTATCTGCTATGTATTCCAGGAATTGAGCTATGAAACTGATTTATGCTTAAAATTTAGTGAGAAACACAACTCTTTGAACTCCCAAATATTTTCTTGATCTACTAGAGTCATTTTAAGTTGATACCATTTTGATATATAGGATTTTTTTTTTTTAAATGGCATAGGCTACTCGGGCATAAGCACCATTGCCACAGGTTTAGAAAAGTCTTGCCTGAAAAAGGGAGTTTGGGAAGCTGGTAGTGGTTAGATTTTAGAACTTTTTTGCATTGGATAAGATGCTGCTTATGAGACACTGCATTCGGTGAGACCAGTGGTTTATTTGGCCTTGGATTTAGCTCTGATATGACAATCAAGAAATTAGAGTCACGGGAATTCTTGTCGTTTGCCTCCAAGCAGATTTCTAAAGGTCTTATTTATTGAAAGTATTTGTTGTTTCAGGCACAGTACTAAGTGCTTTATCTACATCAGTAGTCTCCTAACCACTCTCATTGCCTTCTTTCTTGCCCTTACATCCATTTTTCACACAGCAGCCAGAGAAATGCTCCTAAAACATTAATCAGATCGCACTCTTCCACTCTTCCCAAGCCTTGTTGTACTTAAGATGAAAATCCAAGTACATCTTGGCCCGCTTTCTGGCTCCATCTCCCACCACGTTCCCCTTGTTTATGGTGCCCCAGCAACGTCAGCCTCACACCGGCTGGGTATGTTCCTGTCTCAGGGTGTTTGCATTTAATGTTTTTTTGTTTGTTTGTTTGTTTGTTTTTCCTGAAGCAGTATTTCCCCAGATCTTTGCAAGGGTTATTTCTTCACTTCATTCATGTCTGTGCTTAAATGTCACTTTCTTAAAGAATCCTTCCTGGCAACTCTGTCTAATAGCACTCCCTGTCAGCTATTCTAAAACCAACTCTATGTATTGACATCAATCACTCTCTAACATTCTATGACACATTCATTAGTTTGTGTATTTATTGTCCATCTCTACTAGAATGTAAGCTCCTAAAGGAACGAGACTTTTTTTTTCCAGTGCTCTATTCCTAACACCTCCTACCTAGCCCATAGTAGGCATTCAACAAATACTGTAGGTATTATTCCTGCCCACTGCATGAAAGGAGCACCCGCGACTCCTTTAAAATAATTTAACTGAAGTTAATTAATTTGTTGCCATGCGAAAAATCCTGAGTTCAAACTCCAGTCGGCTGCAAAGTTGAAACTCTTATTCTTTGTGCTTGATCACTTCTTGTAATGCCTCTTAAGGGCCAGGGCTGGGTTTTATACTTTCTTATATTGGTAGGTGCAGGTTATTTGTTGAATGTATTGATAACAATGGCATACATTTATTGCACATTTATTATTTGTCAGATAATCTAGGAACTTAATACGCATTATATCATTTAATTAATTAGAAGATGACACTATTGTTATCTCTAATTTGCAGATGATGAAACTGAGGCACAGAGAGGCTGAATAAGCTAAGAAAGTCTAAAGTTACAAATCTATAAGGGATGGGGCTAGAATTCAGTGTGACTTGAGGCTACATGCTCCTACACACTAAGTTCAGTGTTCCTTAACCTTTCTGTTATTATTACACTCTTAAGGAGCTTTAAAGATATTTTCTTTCTTAATTGTCTCCCTCTCCAGGAAATTTTAATGCCACAGATATATTATATGCCATATCTGTTTATGTACCTTATGTCTATCTGTGCTTTATATATTCAAAGAGTAAGATTTTTTTGCCTTTCCCCAAGAAAAATTGCAACCCATGGCATAGGCTGATTAGCTTCTTCCTGCCTTTCCTGATACCCCCAGCAGAGGCCTAGGCATGGAATTCTGTGATTAATTTTAAGCATCACATGGTTATCGGTGCATTTGTGTTTCCTCTTAATATATTATGAATTCCTTGACGGACAGGAGCCATGTGTGGTTCAGGCTTACATTCACAGAGCTGAGCACAAAGTAGGCACTGTTAATGATAGTTGAACGGTGCCATTCACTCTGCCTTAGCAACACGCTATGGGTGTGTCCAGTAGGCATTTGTGTAAGCTACAGGAGCAGAGCTGGCCTCTCACGGCTCACATCAGTGCTGCTCACTCTATTCTGACCATGGGCATCAGCATCAGCCCCTTGTTTCCTCCTGGATCATCTGGGGACAGCAATGATGTCAGTGCTCAGATTCTAGAGTTTGTAGCAGGTTTCCTGGCAACAGAGGTGAGGTCAGCAGTTCTTGGAACACAATAGGCCTTTAAATATTCCGGAGCACCTGAAAGATGCATTCACAGAAAGTTCCTGTCATGAGGAAATGAATGAAATCCTACCTGCCTCTCCCCCTGGTGTCCAACGTTTGTGCTAAGATGAAGGAAAAGGCAAAGAGTTGTTATAAGGAAATAAATTTCTCCTTTCATCTTTGCCTGCTCCACCTCTAGGCAACACTGAACCCAATATGTGTTTCTTTTAGCAGGCTATTTGCAGATTCTCCCGGAAGCAGAAGCAGCTCCAGCTTCTGGTGTTGTTCCAGCACTGACTTGGATGTCAGTTCTTCCTGTGTGTGCTGATGTCTTGTCTTTGCTGCTTCTGTTCCACTTCCCACTCTTCCATATCTTGCTGTCTGCCTGGGCAGGTGAACCTGCATGGACCACATCAATAGTCTCCCTTGCCCTCTGGCTTCTAGTTGGATTCTGCCAGTGAGGAGCCCTAGAAATATACTGGAGGGTGTTGGGGAGACAAATTGGACATTTATTTCCCTTGCTCGCTCCCTCTGTGCCAGGTCACCATGGGCTGACCACATTTCTTGACTGGGTCACAGCTCTCCACATGCTTCTCTGTTTTGGTGGCCCTTTCCATGTGCTTCTGTGTTTTGGAGTTATGGTAATGACTTCCTTCTTGTCTCTTAAGACCTCTGGGCATGTATTAATAATATTTTTTACTTACTTTGCTTTATGATGCTTTGACATCTTGGAGCCTTGTGGACCCAGGGAGGGGAAGGAACTGCCCCTCCCAGAGTTAGCTAATTCTTTGAGATAGTAAGGAACTTGCCTAGGCGCATGCATTAGTATGTAAAGAAGCCAATACAGAGTCTGTACCCCCACCAACCTGTTTTTATTGGGGTCTTGGAGTCAGGGACACAATCCCCCACCATAAGTGATCCCAGGGCAAAAGACCAGAAAATTAGGGACAATTTCTACAGCTTAGAGCCCACCAAAGTTATTCAAACCAGCTAACCCTAAACCTACTTAGCCTGCTTACTCTGCCCCGCCCATTCTTTCCTGAGGAAACCATAATAAAGGCTCTCGTCCATGTTTTTTTTCCAACTCTCTGTGCCTCCTGATTGACCCTGATGCTTCCTCATGCAGCCCCCTGCCCTGTGGTGTGGTATGCCTGCTACTCTTGGGGACTGTGAGTAATAAACCATCTTTTCAATGGCAAATGCCTCTTTTTCTGTTAACCTCAACATACTTAATATAAACAAAATCCCAGGTACATTTTAAAACAGGGGGGCCTTTAAAATTTTCCTACACACTCCCCTCCCCTTTGTAAAAAATTCCTTTAGCAAATTCACCTTTAATTATCTTCATTTGATGTGCTGTTGTTTCCCTGTAGTGACCCTGTTTGAGGTACTTTGCCTGTGTTCTGGACTCTGAGAATCAGTGAAAGGTGAATGGAAGGCCTGTGCCCAGTCTGCACAGCTGGGGGCTGTGTCTTAATGTACTTGGACTCAACTTGCTGTCCTTCTTTTGCTGTTCTTGCTGTTACTTGGTGCCTAGAGCATGCCTATTACCTATTAGGTGCTCCATAAATATTTGGATTAGTGTCCTCTCCCTTGATCTGCTCTATGCCACATGGCGCTTGAATATACCACAGATACCAAGTACAACGCTAATGGTTTATAATATTTTAGTACTTGAAGGAATTTTAGAGATAATTCAACCCTCGTAGTTTACAAATAAATAAGTTTAAAGATACAGAAGGAAAACAGCCTCAGATTAGAGGTAGAGCCAAGACTAAACCTCCAATCTCTTGTTCAGAATTTTTTACACTGTTCAATGATAGTAATAATTATAACAATACTCCCCAAATTTAGCACAGATAGATTATGCTAGGCCCTGTGCTAAGCAATTCTTACATATCAGCTCATTTAATCTTCACCCAACTTTCTTAAATAACTACTAGTGTTAGCTTTGTCTTATAGATGAGGACCCCCAAGGCAGAGAGGTTAAGGAACTTGCTGTGTGTCATGTAGCTACGAAGTGGTAGATCAGGGTTTCAGTTGGGCAATCTGGCCCCAGAGCCTGTGCTATTAATCTAATGGATATATAAATTCACATTAATTATCCCTTTCATTTGTTCTGTCTCTCTCAAGGAGGTGTATGCAAGGGCTGGACACCAGTGTCCTTTCTCCACGAACAGGGGACTTAACATTGCACATGGTGGACACCAGATGCTCAGTGATTACTAACTAGTTGCTTGCACAAAGTCTTTTGAGCTTCTCAGCTGAGCTCATGGATCCAGTTTGCAGTCAACCCTAATTGGGTGGTCCTTGTTTGCTTTTCTATTGTTAATCCACCAGCACCAAGTAACTTTAGCTAACTGAGTGGAAGAAACCTTTCTGGAGAAGAGGGCAACCCAGCCAGCTGATCTGAGCATACACTTTTCCCCTGGGCTGAGGTCTGCCTTGGAGTCAAATGTGATAATTTCTAGAAGGGGTTGTTTCCTTTTGCCAAGGAGGGAGACTGGCACTTTTACTTGCCTCGTATTACAAAATTTGTAGCAATAAGACAATTTAATTAGCACAGCAGTTTAAGGTTTTAATAGTTACTGTATTTAAGCAATTTCCCTAGCACCCCTTCTGTTTTATGAGGCTATAATTTGGCTCCCAAATGGAGAAACAATAAGGCCAAATAAAGCAAAAAGATGACAGTGTTATTCTGGAGGTTAAACTCTTGTACAGCCCAGGGCAAGATACTAGTGAGGCAGAGGCTGGCTTCCTACAAGGACACTCTAATTGTTCACTATGTTTCATTGGGTCATTTTGCCAAGACTTACACTGCGTGGCTGTTGCATCCAAATTTCAGAGAGGGTAAGAGATTTTCTAGGACTTGAATTCAGATGGGGTTTTTAAATCAATTTAACCAAATAAAGAACTCATGTCAGCAATGATGCAAACATGGAAATCATATGGTATTTATTTAGGAAAACATGGTGCCCAGTTGTCCTAGAGCAGAGGATGTGGGTGCCAAATGATATCCCTCTAGGGAGGAAGAAAGACCAGTTTTCCTGTTGTAGAGGATGTGGGAACAATGTATTGTCTATGTAGGCAGAGGTAGAGTCCAGTTTTTGTTGTGGAGGAGGTGTGGAAACATAACATGTGTATATGGGAAGAGGTGGGGATAGTTTTCCTGGAAACGATATGCAGATCATGTGGCATCTATGCAGGAAGTGTGGGTACTAGTTTTCCTAGAGCAGACAATGTCTGTTTTAATAATCTAGCAATTAAGACTCAGCCTAAATCCCGGGAAACTGCTGATCATTTTTACTATCCCTATAGCTTCTACCTTCAGGGGAAGGGGGGAGGAATGCATAGGTGTAGCACAGATTTTTAGGCAGCGAAAATATTCTGAATAATACTCTAATGGTGGATGCATGGCATTATGCATTAGACAAAACTCATGGTATTATACAACACAAAGAGTAAACCCTGATGTAAACTGTGGACGTTAGTTAATAATAATGTGTCAATTAAGCTCGGTTCATCAATGACAACAAATGTACTAAACCAATGCAAGATGTCAATAATAAGGGAAACTGTTAGTCTGGGGGTGCAGGGAGTATGTGAAATCACTCTGTACTTTCTGTTCAATTTTTTCTGTAAGCCTAAACTACTCTAAGAAATAAAGTCTATTAATTAAAAGAAAAGACTTGGACTAAGGGTTTTACCAGCAGAGACTACATGATGTGAGCACCAGGAAGCTGGAGGTTTATGGTACCATATAGGCAACATTGTATTTAGACTGGATGCAGTGTTTGAGGTTTTAAGATTGGAATCAGGGCGAGCAGTATAATAATACTAATTATCATTTTGTGACCTCCTACCAGGAGCTAGGCATTGTGCTGAAGTGATTAGATAATCTAATGTAATTCTCACAATAACTCTTGAAGTAGGTACCGTTATGTATATAAATGAGCCAGATTAATTAATTCACAGAAACATTTACCAAAGCACCTGCTAGACGCTTGGGATTCAGCACTGGACAATACAAACAAGTAACTTACAAAATATCACATGGCAAATAAGTGATGGGGTCTAGACTCTAGTTCATTTCTATCTAATGTCTATATTGTTAATCAAAACTATTATTTACTAGCCCTGCAATTTCAGAACAGAAACTTAACCTTATTTGTCTTCAATTTCCTTATCTGTAAACTAGGGATAATATTTAATAACATCCATCTTATAACAGTGAAGTGAGGATGAAATGAAGAGTTAAAATATGGGCCAACTAGCAAGTATTGAAGGAGTTCTGGTCCCTTTCTTCTCTGATGCTTTGAGGTTCTGAATGCCTTTGCTGTTCTGAATGCCTTTGCTCCAATATTCTAGATGCCATTGGATTTCCACATCCCTAGCACTTTTATGAGGTTCTTCTTTATTCTCACTTTCCAAGTAAGACACCCTATGTCCTTAAACTCCGCTTTCTTGAATCTCTGGAAAGGGTCGTTTCTCTTTTGGTAATTTGTGTTCTGATAGGTAGACTTCTAAGATGGCCTTCTGGTACTCATTCCCTTGTATCATTTCCTCCTTTTGAGTGTGGTCTGGATATAGTGAATTGTTTTAAGTACAGACTATAGCAAAGGTGATGCCATATCATTTACATGATTAGGTTACAAAAGATTGTGAGTTTCATTTTACCAGCATACACTCTTTTTTTTTTTTTTTCAGGCAGAGTCTTGCTGTGTTGCCCAGGCTGGAGTGCAGTGGCGCTATCTCGGCTCACTGCAAGCTCCTTCTCCCAGGTTCATGCCATTCTCCTGCCTCAGCCTCCCAAGTAGCTGGGACTACAGGTGCCCGCCACCACTCCTGGCTAATTTTTATATTTTTAGTAGAGACGAGATTTCACTGTGTTAGCCAGGATGGTCTCGATCTCCTGATCTTGTGATCTGCATGCTTTAACCTCCCAAAGTGCTGGAATTACAGGCATGAGCCACCGCGCCCAGCCTACCAGCATACGCTGTCTATTGCTTTCTTATCTTGCATGCTTTATGAAGCTAGCCGCCATGTTGGAGAAACCTGCATGGCAAGGAACTGAGGGTGGCTTTTGGCCAACCGCCCTTGAGTTACTGAATTCTGCTAACTGCCATGTGAATAATTTTGGAAGCTGATCTTTCCCCAGTTGAACCTTGAGATTACCACAACTTAGCTGGCACCTTGACTGCCGCCTATGAGAGATCCTGAAGTGGAGGATCAGCTATGCTGTATCCAGGTTCCTGATCCATGTAAACTGTGAAATAATAAATGTGTATTGTCTTAGCCACTAAGTTTTGGGGGTAATCTGTCATGTAGCAATAGATAACTAATGCATGTACTTTTATAATGGGGAACACAATCACGTGTTAATGGAATCAATTTTTAATTTTTTTTTCTAGCGTATGCTTTCAAAGAACCCATGCAACTTTACTCTGAACCTCAATTAAGTTTCTATGTTCTAAAATTGGATTTGGGACCTATTCTGGTCTACTGACTATTCTTTGAGTCAGGAGTGGCCAGCCTTTTTGAGGATGGTTAATGTAACTCTAAGGCATACAAGTCAATTAAGTCCTAGAATTTCAATTTGCCAATACACATGAAAAAGTAATATTCTTGATGGCTTTGATGGTCATGAGACTACATCTTTCTTTCCCCTTGTAGCCAAGTCACTTGAAAGCCACATCATAATGAGATGGCCCATTCATTGATTCACTCACTCGACAAATATTCATTAGACACTGAATAAGGCAGTGGGTATACAATGGTATACTGAACAGGTTGTAGCTCAGCTCTCATGGAGTTTATATTTTAGGTTTTTTAGATGAGTTTGAAATCCAAGTAAAAGGAATTGGCATAATTTTACTAATAGTCCCACAGGTAACCTGTGTTGAGGGACTGTCTTGCAATGGGAGGTGCCTTAACAGGGGGTCCAGAGAACTTTAAGCCATTGGCCAAGGCTTCAACTCGGCATTGTACTTACAGAATGTCTATATTGTTTAACCTTTTTGTCTGTGCCTTCTTATTTTCTGTGGATACTTTTCTATATCTTTACATATAAAATTATTTTTTATAATATAGCTTAAATTCATTTACTTAAGAAATATTCATTGAGCCTTTACTTGTGTCCAACACTTCTTGGTAGAGGGGATTTAGTGGTAAGACACACAATGTCCTTCTCTTATGGAATTTACATTACAGTGGATCAAGTAAGCTTTAATGTTGTAATTTTGCCCAATTTTGCCAACAGACTTCTTGTATCAGTCATAGGTCTAGGTAGGAAAGAAATAGTATACTTATATTATTTAAGAAAATTTTAGTGAAGGGACTATTTATAGAAGCATAGAAAGATTTAGATTTGTAGTTCTTAACTGGGGTTGATTTTGTCCTCCAGGGAACATTTGGAAATGTCTGGAGACATTTTTGGTTGCCACAACTATGGGGTAGGGTACTACTGGCATCTAGTGAGTAGAGGCCAAGGATGCTGCTAAACATTCTATAAGGCACAGGACAGCCTTCCACAACAAGTATCCTAAAATGTCAATAGTGATGAAATTGACTAACCTTGATTTAGAGAAATTGACAAATGATATTGCAGTTCACTGAAGGCTAGCAGCTGAGGGTCTGTAACTACTCTTTAGACTGAAGAAGCAAGTGGAAGGAGGGGTTATCGGAACCTGAAGAGGACTAGTTAGCAAGACCTGTGACCGTCAGTAAAAAGACAGCAAGTGTGGCAGAAAGAAAAGCCAGGGTAATAAATATCATGACCATAATCTCCTGCTGGCCTCTGATCTCCTGTCAGTTGATTCACCAAAAGTCAAGGGAGCTTGTTGTTACCTACAGTTCATTCAGGTTGACCTTTCATGGTATAGGGTAGAGTAGAGGAAGGTAGAGAGTAGATTCAGAGGCGCGTATGGGAAGAAATCTTGCAGAGAGCTCCATTTGTGTGCCTGAATTTAGAAAATAATTCAGCTACTTATTTACACATTTCTGTTTAGGAGGATGGTTTTAGGTTCTGATATGGTTTGGCTGTGTGTCCTCACCCAAATCTCATCTCAAACAGTAATCCCCACATGTTGAGGGAGGGACCTGGTGGGAGGTGATTGGATCATGGGGCAGTTCCCCCATGCGGTTCTCCTGATAATGAGGGAGTTTCCCCTGTGTTTTCTCTCTCTCCTCCTGCCTTGGAGGAAAATGCTTTGCTTCCCCTTCACCTTCCACCATGATTGTAAGTTTCCTGAGGCTTCTCCAGCCCTATGAAACTGTGATTTAATTAAACCTCTTTTGTTTATAAATTACCCAGTCTCAGGTAGTATCTTTATAACAATGTGCAAACGAACTAATACAGGTTTAGAACTACTTCCTTGAAGGCTTGATTTTATAATATAAATCTCAGAGGCCAATTTTGTTTTCTTACTTTAAATACCAATGATGGACATTTGGACCATCTTGTGGTTGCAAGTACAGTGAAGGTTTGGGATTTTAAAGTATCTAGCAGAATAGTTGGAGTATGAGAGAATGCAACAAAGAAAAAGAAACAAAAAAGAGTAATAGATAGCTTTATTCAGAATTTATCTTAGGGCTGGACCTAGTTCCTCCCCTTAAAATAGAGGTGAAGCCAGCTAGTTTAACTCTTGTTGACCTGGAGTGGGGGTGGGTATCTATCTGGGGTTAAATTAGACCAGGATCAAAGGATAGACCTGATTCTATCTGTGTATAGGAGGTAAGAGGTGCACACAGAAGTATTGATGTTAAGCAGAAGGGTAGATTTATTATTATTATTTTTTACTTCACGTTTCAGCTTCAAGCTCATCTTGCCTATCTGTCTCTCTTCCAAGACTGGATTAGATGCTCCGACATGTGCTTATTTGCATTTAATACCTATGAAAAGTACCTGTTTTTATTTATCTCTTTGAGGGCAGAAATAATCCATAAACCTTTGACCATTGTATCTCAGTGAATGAAAATTATGGTCAATAAGTACTTGTCAAATGAATGGGTGGAGGTACATTGGAGCCTGTTTCAAAACTGGGGAGAACTATGCAGGCCATTCATCTTCCTTTCTTCTCATTATGTTTTGTATGTTTTTCACTTTTTGATTATCTATTATCATCTAGCCATACCTGCCTATTAGTACCTCCATATTCCTCTAGGAAATTGTCCATTGTATTGATAGGAAGGTTACTGCTGAGATTGCTTCTTACTGTCCTCTGTCTCTTTGGTAGCAAAGGAGACCAGATCCTTCTTCAAAGCGTGCCCTGGGACAGCCAGGTGCAGGCATGTGCTCCAAGTGCTGTTGATAGAGACAGGAGACAGCCAAGGGTCCCTGGCAAACCCCACCTTCAAGCCTAAAACAGCCTGAAGGCTGAAGAACCGGACTGCTGGTCCTAGATGATGCCTGCCCTTTCCCAACTGATTCTCTCTGAATAATGCCCATCGGCACACTGGGAGCACTGGGTGGAGCCTTGGGAAGTTCGTGATGTTTGCACAGGGGAAGAGTTTGGCTTCATCAGTTCCTGTATGGAAACCTGGGATTCAATCTGTGAGTGGATGGCCTGTTAGCAGGACTCCATCTCACTTTGCTGAGATTTTTCCTTTTTCCTTTTTGCCCAATAAATTCTGCTCCTCACCCTTCTATGTGTCCATGAGCCTAATCTTTCCTGGTCATGTGACAAGAATCCAATTTTAGCTGGACTGAAGAGAAAGTTCTGCAACACTGTTAAATCCTGTACTTCAAGCCCTGAACCAGGGGCCTACAGAGAAGGGAGATTTGGAGTTCAGATTCAGCTTGGTGGCAAATGTGTCCTGTGTACCAGCTTGTATCTGTTGTGTAACTCTTGCTGGGCAATCCTGCTCTTGAGCTCTGCAGCATTCCTAGATCCTGCCTGGTTTTTAGGCCTTGATCTTAGAGCCTTCCATAGATTCATCTTCTGAATTCCTGAAACTCTTCCGATAAATTCCCCAGTGCTTAAAAATCAGTTTCTGTCATTTGCCATAAGAACCTTTACTCGTATGTGTTGGGAAAAAGTTGAGGACGCATGCAGCATAGGAAAGACATTGAATATATGTAATTTCTATTTGATGATAACCACCACATAACTGATGTAATTTCCCTCCACAGATTTGGGAAATGATTTATTACTTATGTTGTATAGGAAGGGGGAGTAGAGAATTGGGTGTCTTCTGTGTTCCAGGCATCATGTAAAGGCCCTGCAGTCATATGCCAACAAATCCAGCTCAGTAAGGCCTTATCTCCATTTTACTGTTGATAAAACTGAGACTCAGATAAAGCAAATATATTATTCAACTTCTCATGGACAATAGGTGTTAGATCAATGGGTTTCAAATGAGGAAGGCTGTGCATTCTCTTCCCCCGTATCATTCCAGGCAAGTGGTCAGTTTATCCTCCCTCTTATGTCCAGCAAGTCTTGGCCAGAACTAGAAACCCTTTGCCTCTTGCATGTCTCAGTGTAAGTTTAGGAAGTGGCAGACTTTGTTAGCCTCCTTTCTTTTATTCTCATGGATAACTATTTTAAAATTCTCTATGATACAGTCTTGTGGTTTTTCTGTGTGGTTTTTTATTGTTGATAGTGGTTAGTGATTCCTTTATAAATAAGAGATCATTTATGATGAAAGAGGCATTTAAGCCCCAGTTATCAAAGGTGGTCCATGGTGATGCTAATGTTTCTTGGTTCAAACTTGCTCTCTGGGAAATGGTGTGTAACTGGATAAAGCAGGATATTTTGATGCCAGTGTTTTGACACTTTATAATTGTCAGCCTTTTTGCAATTTTTCTCCCTGAGAAAAATATTTCTGACCTTGTCAGTAATATTTGGCAAAGGTCAGTGGTACTTCTTTCCATTTCTGGTACAACGAAGAAATTGGAATAGTAGATGATACCTACTTTGTTACCCTAACAAATTAACCGCCAAAGTTTCAGATTTTGAGAGCTGTTGTGGGGCATTTTCTGCTACCAGCAATATAACCATACCATATTGTATTTATTTTATTTAACAAACATTTATTTAGTGTTTATATGTGCCAGTTCCTTTTCTGTGTATGTGTGTGCATTCATAAGTATTGACTCATCCTCTCAACAGCTTTATGAGTTAGGTATTATTATCACCTTCATTTTACAAAGGAGGAAACAGACACAAAGAAGTGAAAAAATGTGCCGCAGGTCACACATCTCATAAGTGGCAGAGCCACAACTCACACCCAGGCAGTTTGTCCCTTGAGCTCATGTTATTAATAGTGTCCTAGGTTGCCTCTCGATGTGCCAAGAAATGAATGCAACACATAGCCAGAGGAATCCCTCCTTATGATGGTGAAACCAACCAGTCGGATCATGCTTTTCATCTTGATCAGGATTCTCAGTTCATGCTTAGCTTCTCTTGATTCTTACGATGTTTTCAAAGTGAAGTGAAGTAGAAGGGTGATTTGAATGAGGCATCTCAAACACTGCAGGCATTCTCAAATGCAGAACTTGCTGTCCTGGTAAAGTGGAATAGCAAGCCCCATTGTTGTCAGAATTGATGGGAAATTGGTTATGACCTAAACCAGGGCATGGAAAAATTGATCACTAAAAAATCTTTTTCTGGTTTGGTTGTTGATTTGACATGGTTAGAAGATGAGGAAAAACTAGAATCATCTTGTGGAAAGTAAAGTGGGGAAGGAAATGGGATACCAAAATCTGTCGAGATGCAGTCAAGATGGCTGACAGTAAAATAGTTGTTTCAAAAAGGTGATGTATAAAATGTCTTGAGTCCAAAAGGGATGTGATGGGTTGACAGTGAGATTTGGTGGGGCAAGAGTATAGGTGGGGATGTAGGGGGAGATTGGCAGGAGACGAGGATGCGGGCAGGTAAGTAAGGGCAGATTTTAGGTTATGGGAATTGGGGAGCTACCAATGTATCTTAAAAGAAAAGCGAAATAACTAAATATGGATTTTAAGGCAAGCTTTCAGAATCGATGTCAGGAATCGATGACTAGAGACAGAAAATAAGTTGCTTCTTTCCACTGTGGTTTATTCTCTGACTGCAGATGGCTTGGTATGCACTCAAGGCCCTTCTGCATAAAGATGGTTGATCCTAATCAGCCCTGCCTTCTCTATTCCAAAATGCTCCAGAATGCTCCTCTTTGGAGGAATTCAGTATGTGAACAATGGTCAATTTTTATCAATATGATAATTTTCTGCCATTATGAAGCAATGTCTCTTGACCTTTGGGTCTCACAGATGTGGTAAGTCAAATTTGTTTGAAACCCCCGAAGTGCCAGGAGTATGCCAGGGAAATAATGAAGGGTCATTTATCCTGCTGAGAGTCTCCTTAAAGGGAATCAATAACTTCATTGGAAAGAAAAATTGCATCTTTTCTATGAGGCCCCTTTCTAGGTGAGTAATGCTGCTTGAGTGTTCAGCTGTCACTTAAAGAATGCATCCTTATGACAGGCCCTGGCAAGTGCTGATAGACAGGAGCTCATTTCATTTGAGATGGGTTTTAATGCTCCCATTTTTGGATGAGGATACTGAGGCTCTGTGAATTTATCAGATATTAAAGACACTATACACTGGTTGCGTGTGTGTGTATGTGCATGTGTGTGTAAGGCATCTCTAAGGTGTAAGGTGAGTAAATTGTTTTAGTTACCTTTTCTTTTGTTTTTGAGAGCGCAGTCTCAGTCTGTCTTCCAGGCTGGAGTGCAGTGGTGCCATCTCGGCTCACTGCAACCTCTACCTCCCAGGCTCGAGTGATCCTCCCGAGTAGCTGGGATTACAGGCATGCGCCACCACGCCTGCTAATTTTTTGTAGTTTTGGTGGAGACTGGGTTTTGCCATATTGCCCAGGCTGGTCTTGAACTCCTGGGCTCAAGCGATCTGCCCACCTCAGCCTCCCAAAGTGCTGGGATTACAGGTAGGAGCCAACATGCCCTGCTTCATTCTCTTTGTCTTAGTATACATACCTGTAAATTGGGTATAAAGGTACTACCCATCTCTCATAGTTGTGAACATTTTAATAAAATACTGTATATAAAAAGCATTTTGTTAACTTTAGCACAATGTAAAAATGATAATAGTCATAATTTTTGTCTATTAAATAGTGAATTTCCTAAGACATAGAAACTATTATTTTACGTTTCTATATTCATATAGGTATCTTTGCCACGAGTAACTCTAAAGGACGCTTACAGTTGAATGTATAAGTAATTTTATTATTTTAGGGGAAATAATGGCACAAAGACTTTGTGGTTCTGGGGACATTTTTAATTATTTTTCAGTAATCTTTCCATCAGCAGAGAGTATGGGTAGCCTAAGAGGACTTTGAAAAGGCTAATCATAAAAGAAAGCGCTTCTCTTCTCACATCGCTAAGTCAGATCAATATACACTTTCTCTTGGCTAATTCTGAGGGCTGGTTAATTTAGTGACACTAATGGTTTCTATGACTATCCTGAAGTTGAGGTTACCAGACCCCCTACTGAGGAAGGCAGAGACTTGGGAAATAATTTATCACTCCAGGCAAGACCTGTAAAATTCTTGGCCATATAATTAGGAAATTTGCATATTAATTCTCCAAGTGGGGGAGGATTATAGGCTGCAGAAATGATGTCCAACCTGGAGAAGGGCCAGAAGCAAGAAGAAGCTGTAAGTCTGTTTCCTTTGTTGGTTGAATCTCTTAGAAATTGCCCTGAGGTCATTCTGAAAAGAGAAATATAGTCTCATCCTTCATGCTTTGACCTCTTCACCTCACGTTTAAGCAAGACACATACACACCAGTTTGGTCGAATAGTATTTATTAATAATACTGACAATAGCTACCATTGTTTAGAACAACAACTGGGATCATTTAAAAAGGGCTGTGTTAACCCTTGGCCTTGCTCTCAGCATGGATGGCTAATGTTTGGAATTTTGGTCTGGCTCTTCCAGTCAGAGCAAATAGCAGGAGGAAGATTGAAGACAGGAAGTAGGTATTATGCTAGTTCTTACTGCACAAGCCACATATTGTTTCTGCAGACTTTCCACTTGGGAAAGTGTTGTGAGCAATTTTATTTGACAGTTTTTTGAGTAAATCAGCCCTGGTTTAGCAGGGATAAAGGGAGAAAATATTCTAATATTATTGAGTGCACCTTAGGTTGCAGACCTTTGAGGTTATCTATGCCAGAACCATTATAAGCAGGGAAGTAGCTATTAATTTTCATTTGCACAGATGTAGAAATGGGGACCCACCAAGGGAAAGTGACTTGCTCAAAGTCACAAGACTAGTAAATGAGGCTTGAAATACAGTTCCAGCTCTGGCCTTTTCCACTAGACTCTATTGGAAGTATCCTGGAATTTCTGGGAGCTAACTCAGCCATCCTGGGAACCTCTCTCAATACTTTTAATGGTGTATATGGAAAGATGAGAAGGGCTCAGAATAGAAAAACTGCAGAGCCATCCTCCCTAGCCCCTCATGCTTGTCACCAGCAGGGGGCTGTATCATCTGTAGGTAACTAACTGTCCACTAGTGTCAATTCAGATGATGTTGAAAAAATACAGGAAGTGTCAGTATACTTAGGAGCCTTTGCTCCTGACCCTGTGCATTTCCAAGTGAAGATTCTGCCTCTGGGTTCATACTTGCCTTTCTTTCATCTCCAACCCCCATGACAGTGGAGCTGGAGTGTGTAAACACTACAGACAGCTCTCCTTAGGCATTAGCTGTTTGTTTGGAGAATTAATTTATGTTCCCCTAAAGGAGTATTGATTTGAGTTAGGTGATTAAAGGCGCTCGATAAAGAACCTGCTAAATCTATTCACCTGTGTTCCACTGATTACGGAAAGGAATATATCAATCTTTTCTCATCAAATGACTCTTCCTTTGCCTCAACCACTCTTCTGTTCTGCTGCCCTCTGGCTTTCAATTAGGCTAGGAGGCAGAATTCATTGTCTCTGGGGGAGATATGGAAAGGAGAAACTGTAGTGTAGAGTGGTCTGGAAAGCAAAAAGAGGAAATGGCTTAACCTTTTAAGTAGCTGCATAAGCTTGGAAAACAGAGGAATTCAAGACTCCTTCTTCTTCTCATCTTTTTTTTTTTTTTTAAATCAAATTGTTTTCTGATTGCACATCCAAAATGTTTTGCAAGTCAACTTTCTTTCCTTCCTTACTTCTGGTGCTGTCCTGGTTCAAGGCCTGATTGTATACCCAACTATTGCCATAACCCCTTACCTGCCTCTAGTACCTCTCCATCTCTCCAATCTCCTCTCCACTCTGCCACTGGATGTCTTTTCAAAGTCAAGTTCCGGTGATGTCTCTTGTTCCCCTATTTGAAACCTACCTCAATGCCATTCATAAATTCTGAACTTGTTAGTATAGCCTAGAAGGCTATACTTTTTATAGCCTGAACTTAGCTCATAGGACTAACGAAGTAGCCAGAACTCCCAGGATACTTCCAATAGAGCCTAGCGGAGAAGACCAGAGCTGGAACTGTATTTCAAGCCTCATTTACTAGTCATATGACCTTGGACAAGTCACTTCACCTTGGTGAGTCCCTATTTCTGCATCTCTGCGAATGCAAATTAATAACTACTTCCTTGCTTATAATGGTTCTGGGATAAATAAACCCAAAGGTATGTAACCTTAGGTGCACTCAATAATATTAGAATATTTTCTCCATCATCCAAATATTACTCTTTTAAACCAGGGTTGACTTACTCAAAGAACTGTGGAGTAAAATGTGTTCTCAGCCACTGTCACATATACTAGGCTTTAGTCACACTGTATGCCCTGTCATTTATTGAAGAGACCATTTACTCCCATACTTCTGCATCTTTGCTTATATTTTTTCCCTGGAAACTCATATTTATCTTCAAGGACCACCTCAGACACTCAAATGTAAAGCCTTTGATGATTCCCTAAGCTCAAGAATTATTATATTAGATTCTCTGATTTGCCACTTCCTACTCACATAATATCCTGGGTGTCTCCTTATTTAGTGTTTTTTAGCATTATCTTTTTAGTACCATCTGCCCACCCCAAATATGAGTTCCTTGAGGACAGAAATTATGACTTAATAATCCTAGTATTTCCAAAATCTACCAGACAGCCTAATGAATATTAAATGATAGATTAGATTGTTTTCAGTAAAAATTTATCTTCATTTTTTCCTCCTTGATATGGAGTATACTTCTTGTGCCCTCTTGACTTTGAGCTTGGCAATGTGACTTCCCTAGCCACTGGAATGTGAGCAGACATGATGTAAGCAGAGGCCTTAAATGTGCATAATTTGCTTTTCTTGTCATCTTGTCTTCTTATGCTCCTGTGTTTCACTGGGGCCACTGGTTTAAGGCTAATAGGGACACACCTGGAGGAGGTTTGAGCCAAATCATGAGTTTGATCTGGGTTCTGCCAATTTGAAGATCTGTGAGGAAGAAATGAATGCTTGTTTTTTAAAGTCATTGGGTTTCAAGGTAGTTTGTTACTCAGTGTTATTACAGGAACAGCTAACTAATACAGATACTCATGGATGAGTAATGCCTAGTTAATAGTATGAGTTAAAAGGATGAGAGAGGAAGAGTTTAGAAATTGTGAGCTGAATCCTTATGCCTTTCTTTCCTGGGAAAGCTTGGCATTAGGACTTAATTATAATTCATCATCCATGGAAAGTTCAGGATGGGATTATACAAAGTTATGGTAATATCAACAACTTTAGTAAAAGACATTACATTTCAGTTCTTCAAGCCTGGGATGGAGGCAGAAGTTTATAAATTTTAAAACCCTAGATACAAATTAAGTTTCTTGCTTGAATATTCATCATGAAAAATATAATCAGAAGGTAAATCTTCTGGGAAGAAAATCACATAATGAATTCCAAATCCTAATAGAAATTATTATTGGTTTGTAAACTATTTTGGATTAACCATGCCACTGTTCCCCTTCATTAGTGTGGATAATTAAAAGTTAACTGTGTATCATTTTCTTCATATTTATGAAGATTGCTGTACCAACGATGGTGTTATTAGTATGGTCTATGACCAGTTATTTTCTTGAGCTAGGGCACTCAATTAGTGAGTTCAGCATTATAGAATTGAGATTTAACTGGGTTTATGAACTTTGTCTTTATAATCTCAAATGCATGCCAGGAAGACCTAATGAGAATATGTGACTGAATAAAGACAACATTTATCTGGATATTTCCAGAGATCAGGTAGCATTCAACACATAGTAGGAACCAAGTGTTTATATGAACGAGATATTCATATTATGTAGAAAAAGACAAATAAAAGATGGAGAACTGGATCGGTACTTGCATGTTGGATAGTTCCCAAGTTTATGCACCTTGGTATCTGGGTGTGAATCTGGTGGAAGTTAGGTTTGACCAACCATTCTTGGAGAGTTTATAATGTGGTAAGGTGACTCATGAATCCAAAACTATCCTGCATTGTGTTTCCGGCCTCAGAGGACCCAGGGTTGTTGAACCCTGCAAGGGTGAATTCATAAATTTTTGAACTCGGGGTTAGAAATTAAGTTGCTTGCTTGAAAGTTAATCTTCCAAATGAGAAAAATGTCACAAGCTGTTGGTTCGATTTGGATTAATAAGGTCATGTTTGTATTTTGAGTAGAGAAAATTACATGCTTGGAGGTGCAAATTTGTTTTTTCTCTTCTTTTCTTGTTGGGATATTATGACATTTGAGGATTGTACCATTGTAACATTTGAACTGTTCATCTTCTAGTCTCAATTCGAGGCTACTGCATCTCCTCTAGAGTTAGTTTGCTGTTAATTTAGGACACAAAAATATGTCATTGCTACTACTGTGGTGTTTCTTTCATAGCAGTTGCTCCAGTGGCGCCCTCTCCTCTGTCCACCTTGCACATCTCCTCAGCGACACTGAACAGCTCTTTGGTCACATTAGAGACGTCAAGAAAACTTTGTTGAGGTCTGGGAAAGGAGATGCTAGTAAATAAAACTACATTTCTTCCATTTAAAGGTTGATAATAATACTCCCTCAAGCATAATCTTCACAGAGGCTTTACATTTGCTCTTCTTAACAGCTTTAGAATCTATACATCATTCACTCAAGTGTTGGACAGATCTGAATTTACATATAACTTAGTAATTATCTAAAACATTGGTTGTAATGCAGAGAAGATAATGTGTGACAGCACAACTGGATTTTGTAATGTGTTTCTAGTAGAAACTCTGTTTTCCTGGGTTACTGTACCTCAGGATAGACCTGGTGTATGGAATAGATAGTAGTAAGATGACTCCAATAAGGCATCATACAACAAACATGTTCAAATACCAAATTATTGAGGCCCAGACAAAAGTTGACTCTCCATCTTTGGGAAACTAGCAGCCAGGAAAATAACCTAAAGAAACACAGGTTGGTGGAAGAAGGAGTTAGCTTCTTACACTTCATTACAGAAATTCCTTGCTTTCTTCTTCCTTTTGGGCACTGTTGGGGGCTAGATACTATTCTCTTATCATATGCAGAAAGAACAACAAAAGGCAGTAAACAGCTTTTTTCACTGGCTCAGGGTCTTTGACAATAAGGCAGCTGGAAAAATGAATTAAAAATAACACCTATGCAATTGTTATTAGTGCACGAGGACCATACATTCTTTTCCAAATTATTTTATCGTCAACTTCAGCAAAAGTTATGGTTTGTCCAAAATACTTTGAAGTCTGCTTATACAAATAACTATTCTGTTGCTAAATGTAATTTCCCTTGCATTGCCTCCATCTCCAAGTTTCATAAATTTGGAATCACTTCTGACTAGTTAGAATGGGAGATGCACTCTTGTCTTTTGAGCCTAAATGGTGGTAGTGAGGTTTAATGCTATCCTTGAGTTTGAATTATCATTTTGATGAAAAACTCTTTGCATACAAGATGGAATTTACATTCTATAGGTGGGGAGATGTTTATTATACCTGTTCTTATAGTGTGATGGCTAAGAGCCTGGACTCTGAACCAGACTTCCTGAGTCTAAATACTGGCTCTGACACTTACCAGCAACATGTTTTTAGATAAGTTGATTCATTTCTGTGCATTAATTGTTGTATCTGTAATAAGGAAATAATAGTACTGATCTCATAGGATTCTTTTGAAGATTAAATGAGTTAATGTCAACAAAGTCCCTGATATATGGTACATGCTAGGTGTTAGCCATGATGATTATGATGACAACGTTTAAGAAGAAGAAGATGAAGATGAAGAAAAGAAGAAGAAGATGAAGATGAAGAAAAGAAGAAGAAGAGGAGGAGGAGGAGGAAAAGAAGAAGAAGAAGAAAAGGAGAAGGAGAAGAAGACAAAGAAGAAGAAGAAAAGGAGAAGGAGAAGAAGACAAAGAAGAAGAAGAAGAAAAAGAAGAAGAAGATGTATACAATTTGATGATAATGTGCCCGATGTGTATGCTTAATGACAGAAGAGATAATATGACCATGAACTCCCTACCTCCAGAGCAGGGCAGTTGGTTACCTGCTGTATATCAAGTTCTTTTTGGTCTGAGGTTGAACAGTTACAGTTATTTTTGAAGGCAGAGGAATACACTAACTGTGCACTCATGGGCTTTTGGACTTAGTAGTAGGAGCAAAATTCTGAGCCAAATGTTGCTTTTTAGTATTATTTTAAAAATTAGGATAAATATTATACTTCAATATATTTTATGTTGTGGTGTTGCCCCTTAATTTGTGTCTGTCTTCTTTCCATCTCCTTCTTTCTTTCAAGGCAGTTTCTAAGACAGACATAACCCCTAAATGCTAGCTCCATAAGTTGTCTCAAAGCATCACTGCAGAAACTATTCAGAGATTGGGTTGCTGAAATTTACATTTGAGAAAGGACAAGAGGACACCCAGGTTGAGCATAGTTGTTAATAAACTAATTGGTACTTGGGAGAAACATGACCTTCTGAAGGAGATGAAAAATGCATATTTTTTAGTGAAGAGGGTTTTGGAAATTTGCCGGCCCAAAATGTCACATTCTTTTATAGAAAGAATAAACAAAAGGAAGGCACATTTAAAAAATGTATTCCCAAGCTGGGCGTGGTGGCTCATGCCTGTAATCCCAGCACTTTGGGAGGCTGAGATGGGAGGATCACGAGGTCAGGAGTTTGAGACCAGTCTGGCCAACATAATGAAACCCTGTCTCTACTAAAAATACAAAAAATTAGCCGTGTGTGGTGGTGTGTGCCTGTAATCCCAGTTACTCGGGAGACTGAGGCAGGAGAATCACATGAACCTGGGAGGCAGAGGTTGCAGTGAGCCGAGATTGCGCCATTACACTCCAGCCCAGACAACAGTGTGAGACACCATCTCAAAAAAAAAAATATATATATATATATATATATATATTTCTGTTGCAGAGATAATCACTATTAGTTCTCCCCACCTTTTTCTCTCTTACAAAAATGATATTATGCTCACCTCCTGCCTTGTAAACTATGTATTTTTACTTGACAACACATTGAGACCATCTTCCCATGTAGCTAACTTTTCTCCTATATCAGGTTTGGAGCAGGATTCAATTCCAGTGGGATCTCTCCACCTGTTTGACCACACCTTTGGCCTTCTCCACATCTCATCATGATCAGTCTTCTTTCCCCTCTTTGCCACCTCCTGTTTTTCCTTTGTCTCATCATCTAATTGCTGTGTGCTGCAGTTAATTTGACCCAAGAGAAAGTGGGTTGGGATTACTGACTAATCAGGGCTTCGTTGGGCACAGAGTCTCTGTGGCAACACTGGGATTCTGGCCTGGACCTTTGCATTTCCAGACACATTTTTAGTTGAAACTATGGTCATTTGGGAAGTGGTTATGCACATGCACTCTGGATCAAATGCTTCAGACTGATTCCAGCTTTTCCATTTACCATGCACTTCAGTGTCCTCATCTGCTCTCATATAGTTGCTGTGATTGACAACCACATTAATGCCCAGAAGACACTTGAAACTGGGCCCAGCACATGGTAACCACTCAGAAAACAATGCCACCTATTGGTTTTTTATTTAGATAGAGATTTAAAATTGATTATTATTTCTTATCACCACTCAAACCAATTTCCTGCATTTCTTCCTTACTAACATTCTTAGTTCAGATGCCTTGTCCACATAACAGCCTCAAAACTGCTCCTATCTGCACAATTTTATGCCTCTGATTCACTCTTCACGCTGTAGCCACAGTGAAAGCTCTGAAATACAGATCTAATCAGGAGCTTCCTCTGGCTGAAACCCTTCAGTGGTGCCCCTTTGGTCTTAGGGAAAAATCCGATTTCTTTTGCTTGACATAGGAAACACTTCAAAATTTGGCACCTGCCCTGGTCTCCAGCCTCATCTCTTGCCATTTTCCCAACTCCCCTTAAAGCTGTGCAACTCTGTACAGGTCCCCAGAAGGACCATGTGTTTTCTCTCCCATCAGGGCCTTGTTCTAGACCCCCTTCCCTGGATCTTGTATTTTTCTCTTTCTTGTACTACTTTTTCATTTTGTTGGAGCACATTTTCTGGAAAGTTTCTGAAAAGGAGTTCATCAGAGATATTTTACATATTTATGATGGATTGATAATTTGTCTGGATACAAAATTCTATGCTGTAAATAACTTCTTCAAAGAATTCTGAAGCATTGCAGTGTTTCTTTTGTGAACGCTAATGCCATTCTGATCTTGGATTATTTTGGTGTGACGTATATTCTCCAAGATAGCTCTGAACAACTCCCCATACACCCCACTCCCTTCCTCTCTCTTTCTCTCTCTCTCTCCCCATCTCCTTTCCTCGCTATTTCCTCTATTCTCCCCTCAGATCTGTAAACCTCCTCTTCTGTCCTTATTCTCAGCTGATGACCTCGCTTCCTATATCTCTGAGAAAAAAATGGAAGAAATTTTTAAAAGTGGCTTTACTCCATCACTCTATCACTTTGACTAAACTCTGCATATGTTCCTTTTTTTATGATATTCACACTATGCATGTGTTATTATTTTTGTAATTGTCTCACAGTTCTTGGCATTCCATTCCATCTTTTTCATTCTTTTTTTCTCTTGCTTTTCAGTTTTGAAAGTTTCTATTGACATTTTCAAGCTTACTGATTCTGTTTAGTCCATTGATGACCTATCCAAGGCACTCTTCGTTTCTGTGACAGTGGTTTTAATTTCTAGCATTTTCTTTTGATTCTTTCTTAGAGTTTAAATCTCTGTTTAAATTATTTATCTGTTCTTGCACATTGTCTGCTTTTTTCATTATAGCCATTAGCATATTAATCACAGTTGTTTTTAAATTGCCAGTGTGATAATTCCAAAATCTCTGCAATGTCTGAGTTTGGTTCTGTCTCTTCAGACTGTGTTTTTGTCTTTTAGTATGCCTTGTAATTTTTGGTTGAAATATGGACATGATACACTGAGTAAAATAACCTGAGGTAAATCAGAATTTAATGTGAAATTTTGTTTATCTGGATAGAAGTTAGGGTGTATTTACTGTGGGCTATAGCTATAGGAGTCATAGGCAAAGTGTCTTCTGTTGTCCTTGTTTTTTTCTTTCTTGTGCCTTTGGGTTTCCATAGAAAGTTACTCTTAAATAAGGTCTGAGATGTGCAGTTCTTTCAGTTGTATTTCCCTGTTATTATCCAGGTGCCTTATTGATGTAAAAAGTAGTGCAGGGGTCGGGGGAGAGTTGTTCTATAGTACTATGAATAGGTCTCAGTCCTTCAGTGAGCCTGTGCCCATACCCTGTGACTTTCACAAGTGCTTTTCAGCCTTTTCTCCCCCTTAAGAGATACAGGAAAGATTGGGGGGATGGTGAGTTGGGTATTTCCATTCTCTCAGGTCATTTAGGCTCCGGTAAAATGTTTTCCTTGAGAGAAATCCTTATTAAGGAGAACAGAATGTTTTTAGCCTATTTCAGAATAATTACTTTTTCCCTCTCATTGCCAGAAGTAAAGGGGATTTTTCTCTGATCTTCACTTTGAAAACCTGATAGGGCTCCTGGAGGTAAACCACAAGAATGAATGGGTGGGGGCTCCTTAAGAAGAGACCCCTTTGGAGTTAACTTTCAAGCTTGTTCATGCTTAGGTTCCCACATTTCATCAATTACTGTTTAAGTTTTCCTACCATTTTACTGGCTCCACTGGTGGTTTCTGCTACCGCCTGCTCCAGTAAGCTGTGATTCTCTGTATCTGCCTGTCTGTGTCTTTAATTTTGGGGATAGCAGTTTGCCCTGTGACCTCAGTTCTCTGAAAGATCTAAAAAGAATTGTTAATTTCCAGTTTATTCAGCTTTTATCTTGTTGTATAACAAGAGTGATGACTTCCAAGCTCCTTATATGCTGGATCAGAAACCAGAAGTCCCTGTATCACATACTCTATTTTCCCTTCTGCTTCTGCAAATGGTCTCTGTTCCTGTGTAAGAACAGCTCCTTCTCTTATGCACTAGGTCTCATGACCTTAACTTCCACAGAATGTCACGCAAACAACTGTCCCTTCTCTTTTACACACCATAATGTTCCCTCTTTCTCATCAGTCATTCCCATCAACATTTAAAAATACTGTAATAGTTTCTATCTTAATAAAACAACAAACAAAACTAATAAGCAACAACAAAAACATACCCTCACTTGACCACATTTCCTAACCCAGCTATTATGTCTTCTCCTTTACCACAAAATTCTCCAAAAGAATTAGCCATGCTCACTGTCTCCAGTCTCTCCTCACCCAGGCTTTCATCTTCCTCACACTCGGGAAACTGCTTTGGCAACAGCAGTGGTGACTTCTGTGCTGTCAAATTCAATGCTCCGTTCTCATTCTTCATCTCATCTGACCTATCAACAGCATTTGGCAAATGTTGATCTGTATTTCCCTTGAAACACTGTCCTCATTTTGCTTCTGAGAGTTCATACATGCTTCTTTTTCCTCCTAATTCATCTTTGTCTCTTTTTTCTGATTTGAACTTTTCTCTTTATATTCCTGACCTTTAGATTTTGGAGCGGCCCAGGGCTTAGTCCTCAGATGCCTTCTTTATCTGTACTCTTTCTTTCATGACCTTATCAGGTCTTCTGGTTTTAAATATCCATTTTTCATGCTGTCATTCCTATGTCAGAGATTAGATAGTTGCTCAGCGGACTAGTTTCTCTTTGTCCAGGAATCACAACCAGACTGCATTTCCTAGCCTTCACTGCATTTAGCCATTTGACTTAATTCTAGGCAAAGAAATGTGAGAAGTGACATCTGCCATTCCAGGCCTAGCCATAAATATCTCCTACCCCTACTCTTCAATCCTTTTCTCCATCTGCTGGATGGATGCAGAGGACTCCAAGGATGGAGTCACAGATGGGAGAAGCATGGATCCCTGAATAATCAGGTGAAAGGTTACCCACCAATCGGGAATATTAGTTTGGACTTTGTGATGGGGCCACTGTGATTTGGGAATGTGGCCTTAACCAAGACAGAAATTTGTATTTGCAGTGGTTATTGTTGTAATAGAAATCTAAAATATGTGACATCCTTATTGGTTGGGTGTCAAGAAGCAAGGAAGCTTATGTCAGAGGCAGAAATGATGGTTTCTGTGTAATGAAGTTGAAAATATCTGGTTAAAACATTTTCTTTTACGCTTGTTTTTTTTTTGACCAACCCATGTTTATTTAAGGAACACCAGAGATCAGTGTTTCTGGAAGGGAGTAGCTAGTGAGAACAGTAGGATGAAAAGGCAGAGAGGTATGGGGGGTTAAAACGTAACTTGGGAGGCAAACTTGTTGCTAGTAAACTTGTACAGATAGGGAAGGAGTTAGAAAGTAAAAGTATAGCAGTGTATGTTGGTTGCTATTGGCTACTTTTGGCAAGGTACTAAAGGAGAAAGATGAGCTTCAGAAAGAATCAGAAGAATCAGGTGGTATATAAGCAGAATGAAAGGCATAGAAAGAATACAGAAATTCAACTAGAAGAACCAACTGTTTCTAAATTCCAAAAGGTAAGAGATAAGACTAAACAAGGCTTTGAGGGGCACAGACCCATTATGATTGAGCCCCGATGCAAAGATTAGATTAAGAATACAACTTTCCTCCCCAAGCCTATTATCCTAGCTGGTTTTGTTAGAGTGGGTAGCTAGGGAGACATGAACAGGACAGGAGAAGCCCCACTATACCCCAGGAATGTCAGGCGACCATCAGGGGATAGTTAAGTTGTTGTTAAACTGTCTCTAATTGGCCATACCTGGCACCAGAAAAGGGCAGGCTCTTAATAGATAGAAAATACCTGAAGCTGGTGATCTGCAGCTTCCGAATAAGATCTCTGGAGTTGGGCAAGTGGGCTCAAGCGTGTGCACTAGGAGGGAAGATGGCAGAGTTTAACTGGCATATGGCCTTCCTCTAGGACCACTGGTAAGGGAAAAATGCTTCAAATGAGCATGCACACAACTTCAGTAAACACACTGTGCATGTGGCCCCTCCCAAGTGCTGGCAGGTCACTGTGCATGTGGACACGGTACCCCAAGGGAAAAATCAAGGGAGGAGAAACAGAAGCCCCAGCACCATGCCAATGTATAAAACCCTAAACCAAGGGCCAAACAGTGCACTTGTATCTCTCAAGTTGCCCACTTGCCCCTGTTCCAAGTGTACTTTACTTCCTTTTGTTCCTGTTCTACAACTTGCCTTAGTCTCTCACTCTGTCTAATGCCCCTTAGCCGAATTCTTTCCTCTGAGGAGGCAAAAATGGAGTTGCTGCAGACTTATATGGATTTGCTGCTGGTAGCAGTTTGAAGTTGGTTTTTGTTTGCTTAAGAGTGAGAAGCACGGGGCAATGAAGCCAAGTTATAGGTTAGCATCAGCTTGAGAATTACATTCAGGAAAGAACTTGTTGTTAGTAACTGACAAGGGCACTGACAGCGAGTATATAGACTTGTAGTCTACTAAGATATGAGGAAGTTGTACTGTCAAGGAACTGTAAGCCTAGACTAAAAAGCCTGTGATTATTCAAGCCTTAATACTTGGGATCTCAAAATTGCATCAGCAGGAAGTGTGCTGAGAAAGTCGAGTAGCTACAAAGAAGAGTTTACTCCACAGCAGCCACGCTGGGTGTTGCTACAGAGAATAATGGACAAGAGAGTTCTTCCCGGAGAGCATAATCAGAGTGTGATGAAGGAATTTGCTTACCTCCAGGGAAGGAGTGTTCATTGTGCTCAGCCAGCAGTATCTCAGTGAATGCAACATTTCTTCTATTTTTCCCCCTTTTGACTGAGAGGTTTAATTGGGGTTATCTTGTTCCCTATTATTCTAGTAAATATTGACTGTGGGTGAGGGGAAGGCCAGTTAACTTTTTTTTTTGGGGGGGGGGGTTTGTAGATGGATAAATTTTGAGGAGCCACATCCAGATCCAAGGGTGAGGGTAACACACACTGGAAGTATCTGGATTTGAGCTGGATCCAGGGAATCCAGCTTGAAACTGCTGGATGGAACTTGAGGTGGCATCTCTCTGGGACAAGGTGTGTCTGTGTGTTTTATATATAGAAGGAAGTGAAACAGGTGTTTGCCTATCAGAAGGGTTGTCTGTAGCAGAGACCAGAAAGTTGTTCACTAAACCCATGTCCTCTTTTCCTAAGCACATGGCTAGACCACCTATCTCAGTCTTTCTTGCAATGAGATGTGGCTATTCAAATGGAAGTGGTTTGCATCTTTTCTTGATCTGGCCTATAAAAAACTTCTCTCATATGATTATACATCTCTTTCCCCTACCTTATGACTGAATGCAGAGGACTCTGAGACAGAGAGCAGAGCCACAAATGGAAGAAGCCTGGGCCATTGAATAACCATAAGGAAGGCCACCCACCAACTAGGAATATACATTTGTTTTGATTTCTTGAGTGAGAAATAATGTTCTATTTTGTGAAGCCACTGAGAATTTGGGATTTATCTCTTACAGCAGCCATCATTACTCTAACTAATACCACTCTCCAAGTGACATATACAGCCCAGTCCTTTCCCTGAAATCTAAACTTGTATTATCCAATCTCTTTTGGACATCTCCAAATGATGTCAAATAGAGATATCTCTAAATTAACATTTTTCAAAAATGTTATTCAAGATCTTCTCTACCCACAGTTTTCTACATTGTAAATGATAGTTCTATTAGTTGTTCAGGCGAAAAAGCTTAGAGTCATTCTTGATTATTCTTTTTCTCTCATACTCTACATCTAAACCATACACAAATACTATCAGGTTTACTTTCAAGAATCCAGCTACTTCAGGATTTACTTTCTAGAATCCAGCTACTTCTAAGAAGTAGCTAATTTACTTTCTAGAGTACTTTCTTCAGGTTTACTTTCTAACCTTAGTTTCAGGTTTACTTTCTGGCTTTACTTTCAGGTTTGCTTTCTAGGTTTACATTCAGGTTTACTTTTCTAGGTTTACTTTCTAGGTTTACTTCAGGTTTACTTTCTCTGTTTACTTTCTAGGTACTTTCTTAACTTTCTAGATACTTTACTTTCTAGGTTCTTTACTTTCTAGGTACTTTCTTTACTTTCTTCCTTTACCTTCTTTCCTTCCTTCCTTCCTTTACCTTCTTTCCCTCGCTCGCTTCTTTCTTTTCTTTCTTTCTTTCTTTCTTTCTTTCTTTCTTTCTTTCTTTCTTTCTTTCTTTCTTTCTTTCTTTCTTTCTTTCCCTTCCTTCCTTCCTTCCTTCCTTCCTTCCTTCCTTCCTTCCTTCCTTCCTTCCTTCCTTCCTTCCCTTTCTTCCTTTACTTCCTTTAGTTTCTAGGTTGTTTCTAAGTATTTTCTTCAGGTTTACTTTCTGGGTTTACTTTCAGGTTTACTTTCTAGGTACTTTCTTAACTTTCTAGATACTTTCTAGGTTCTTTACTTTCTAGGTACGTTCTTTACTTTCTTCCTTTTCCTTTCCTTCCTTCCTTCCTTCCTTCCATCCTTCCTTCCTTCCTTCCTTCCTTTACCTTCTTGCCCTCCTTCCCTTCCTCCCTCCCCCTCTCTCTTTCTTTCTCTCTCTCTCTTTCTCTTTCTTTCTTTCTTCTTTCTTTCTTTCTTTCTTTCTTTCTCTCTCTCTCTCTCTTTCTTTCTTTCTTTCTTTTTTCTTTCTTTCTTTTCCTCCCTTCCTTCCTTCCTTTCCTTCCTTCCCTTTCTTCCTTTACTTTCTTTACTTTCTAAGTACTTTCTAAGTATTTTCTTCAGGTTTACTTTCTAGGTTTCCTTTCAGGTTTGCTTTCTAGGTTTACTTTCAGGTTTACTTTTCTAGGTTTACTTTCAGGTTTACTTTCTAGGTTTACTTCAGGTTTACTTTCTTCAGGTTTACTTTCTAGAATCCAGCTACTTTTCACTATCTTTACAGTCTCTATTGGATGCACGGTACTGTGCTTTTTCATGTGGATTATCCCAGTGGCCTCCTAATAGATCTCTGCTTTGACTCTTGCTACCCTAGTCTATTCTCAATACTGCAGAAAGAGTAGATTTTTAAAAAATGTGTCAGATTTTATAAGTTCTTTGCTCAAAAACCTTTAAAACTACCTGACTCTAAGTGAGTAAAATTCAAAGTCATAAGGTGCTGCTGGATTTGGTCTCTCTTAGTTGTCTGAACTTACCCCTTCTCACTCTTCTCACTCATCCTATTCTGACCATATTGGCTACTGAGCTGCACATCAGACATGCCAAGAACACTTGCACCTCAGGGACTTTGCACTTGCTGTCTTGCTGCCTAATATCTCTTTATACCCATAAAGCTCATTGTCAAATTTCCTTCAGATCTGCAATCTTAATCCATCTTATGAATAAGTTCTGTTCATAGTAGGCCTTCAATAAATATTTGTGGAATAAACGAATAAATGGGTGATGAATTTTGTCTTTTTGGAAATTTTTAGGACCTCTTTTGTTATAATGAAATTTCACAATGATGTACTTTAATGTAATTATTCTTTATCCTCTGTGCTGGCACTTGTTGGACTCTCTTATTTGGAAACACATGTCTTTCAATACTGAAACTTTTCTTGCATTATTTCCTTGATGTAATCTCTCTTGCATTTCCTTAATTCTCTATGTCTGGGATGTTTTACATTTTTGTTTGTTTTTCTACCCTCTGATAAGCTTTTTACTTCATCTTCTAATCTCATCTAATAAATACATTTAAAAATTGTTGAGATCATGCATACTATTTTCAATCAACATTTCTGTTTTATTATTTTTCTTCTTTTGAAATACATATTATTTGTACATCATGGGTACAGTATCTTCTTTTGTCTTTGAAGATATTAATTATATCTTTTAGAAGCTTTTTTGCATTGCCCCTGTTTCCTCCGAGATGGACATCACACTCTGGGGACTGTTGTGGGGTGGGGGGAGGGGGGAGGGATAGCATTAGGAGATATACCTAATGCTAAATGACGAGTTAATGGGTGCAGCACACCAGCATGGCACATGAATACATATGTAACTAACCTGCACATTGTGCACATGTACCCTAAAACTTAAAGTATAATAATAATAAAAAAAATTGTTTGTTTGGACTTTTTTTTCATATTAGGTGCTTTCCTTGAATGTGTGATATCCATTAGTGGCACATTCCAATTATGGAAAGTGGAAGTGATTGGGAGTTCTCGTGTTTGGCAGAGTTTCAGTGAAGGCTAATAAGGTTGACTTGGCATTTTATTGGTGCATCTCCAATAGTCAGTATGTATAGTTATTTTCTCTTCTGCAGGTCAGTTTTCCCAGACAGGAAGCATCTTTTGCCTCCTGCTTGAGATATGGGAAATGTGTTTTTGAGAGTGGGGGTAAGGAGAGCTGCCAGCATTTGGGTAGCCAGGGAGGAGAGGAAGATGTGAATCTCACTGCTCAATATAAGTTCTACTGACTCATTCTCTTTTCACTGAGATTTCTTGCTCCTACTCTTATTTGGACCTGCTGTCCCTCAGACAAAAATCTCTCTGGTTCAGCTTCTCCAGAGGTTAAAAGTTCAATCTTCAGCTGGAAGGGGGGTGGGACAATTGCCAGCTGGGGGCAGGGGGAATTAGTCTCCTCCTCCTCCTTCTCCTTCTTCCTCCTCTTCCTTCTTCTTTCTTCCTTCTTTTTTCAGAATCAGGGTTTCACTTTGTCACTTAGGCTACATTGCAGTGGTATGATCATAGCTCACTGTAACCTCAAACTCCTGGGCTCATGTGATCCTCCTGCTAGTCTCCCAAGTAGGTAGGACTACAGGTGCATGCCACCACACCCACCTAATTTTTAAATATTTTTTTTTGTAGACATGGGGTTCTCGCTATATTCTGCAGGCTGATCTCAAACTCCTGGCCTCAAGCGATTCTCCTGCTTCGGCCTATCCAAATACTGGGATTACAGGCATAAGCCACTGTGGCTGGATATTTTTACTCTTCTTTATAAAAACTTTCAAACTACCTTTCATTTTCAGCCCAATCATACTTGGAACTTCAAAGGTACTTGCTCTCCAGTTCCTAAGCATGCTGTATAAGTAGAATGTTTTCTGTATTCTTTCACCCTCACCCCAAACTTTTTGTAAACACATTTTAATTTCCTTCAGTTTGCTAAGTTAGTGACACTTGCCCATCTCCTTAACAATTTCCAAAACTTTGATGACATATCTAATCTGCAGGTATCTCGTATTCTATTCTGTCTATGCATTTATAACTTAAAATATTTTTGGAAGGTGGAGCCAAGATGGCTGAATAGGAGCAACTCCAGTCTACAGCTCCCAGCGTGAGCGACGCAGAAGATGGGTGATTTCTGCATTTCCATCTGAGGTACTGGGTTCATCTCACTGGAGAGGGCCGGACAGTGGGTGCAGGACAGTGGGTGCAGCGCACTGTGCATGAGCCGAAGCAGGGCGAGGCATCACCTCACCCGGAAAGCACAAGGGGTCAGGGAATTCCCTTTCCTAGTCAAAGAAAGGGGTGACAGACAGCACCTGGAAAATCGGGTCACTCCCACCCTAATACTGCACTTTTCCAATGGGCTTAGCAAATGGCACACGAGGAGATTATATCCCGCACCTGGCTCGGAGGGTCCTACGCCCACGGAGCCTCGCTCATTGCTAGCACAGCAGTTGGAGATCAAATTGCAAGGTGGCAGTGAGGCTGGGGGAGGAGCGCCTGCCATTGCCGAGGCTTGAGTAGGTAAACCAAGCAGCAAGGAAGCTCAAACTGGGTGGAGCCCACCACAGCTCAAGGCCTGCCTGACTCTGTAGACTCTACCTCTGGGGGCAGGGCATAGCCAAACAAAAGGCAACAGAAACCTCTGCAGACTTAAATGTCCCTGTCTGACAGCTTTGAAGAGAGTAGTGGTTCTCCCAGCACGCAGCTGGAGATCTGAGAACAGACAGACTGCTTCCTCAAGTGGGTCCCTGACCCCCGAGTAGCCTAACTGGGAGGCACCCCCAAGTAGGGGCACACTGACACCTCACACAGCCAGGTACTCCTCTGAGACAAAACTTCCAGAGGAACGATCAGGCAGCAACATTTGCTGTTCACCAATATTCGCTGTTCTGCAGCCTCCGCTGCTGATACCCAGGCAAACAGCGTCTGGAGTGGACCTCTGGCAAACTCCAACAGACCTGCAGCTGAGGGTCCTGACTGTTAGAAGGAAAACTAACAAACAGAAAGGACATCCACACCAAAACCGCATCTGTACGTCACCATCATCAAAGACCAAAGGTAGATAAAACCACAAAGATGGGGAAAAAACAGAGCAGAAAAACTGAAAATTCTAAAAATCAGAGCGCCTCTCCCCCTCCAAAGTAACACAGCTCCTCACCAGCAAAGGAACAAAGCTGGATGGAGAATGACTTTGATGAGTTGAGAGAAGAAGGCTTCAGATGATCAAACTTCTCCAAGCTAAAGGAGGAAGTTTGAACCCATGGCAAAGAAGTTAAAAACCTTGAAAAAAGATTAGACAAATGGCTAACTAGAATAACCAATGCAGAGAAGTCCTTAAAGGACTTGATGGAGCTGAAAACCATGGCACAAGAACTATGTGATGAATGCACAAGCCTCAGTAGCAGATTCGATCAACTGGAATAAAGGGTATCAGTGATGGAAGATAAAATGAATGAAATGAAGCGAGAAGAGAAGTTTAGAGAAAAAAGAATAAAAAGAAGTGAACAGAGCCTCCGAGAAATATGGGACTATGTGAAAAGACCAAATCTACGTCTGATTGGTGTACCTGAAAGTGATGGGGAGAATAGAACCAAGTTTGAAAAACTCTGCAGGATATTATCCAGGAGAACTTCCCCAATCTAGCAAGGCAGGCCAACATTCACTTTCAGGAAATACAGAGAACGCCACAAAGATACTCTTCAAGAAGAGCAACTCCAAGACACATAATTGTCAGATTCACCAAAGTTGAAATGAAGGAAAAAATGTTAAGGGCAGCCAGAGAAAAAGGTCAGGTTACCCACAAAGGGAAGCCCATCAGACTAACAGCGGATCTCTCGGCAGAAACTCTACAAGCCAGAAGAGAGTGGGGGCCAATATTCAACATTCTTAAAGAAAAGAATTTTCAACCCAGAATTTCATATCCAGCCAAACTAAGCTTCATAAGTGAAGGAGAAATAAAATCCTTTACAGACGAGCAAATGCTGAGAGATTTTGTCACCACCAGGCCTGCCCTAAAAGAGCTCCTGAAGGAAGCACTAAACATGGAAAGGAACAACCGGTACCAGCCACTGCAAAAACATGCCAAATTGTAAAGACCATCAAGGCTAGGAAGAAACTGCCTCAACTAATGAGCAAAATAACCAGCTAACATCATAATGGCAGGATCAAATTCACACATAACAATATTAACTTTAAATGTAAATGGGCTAAATGCTCCAATTAAAAGACACAGACTGGCAAATTGGATAAAGAGTCAAGACCCATCAGAGTGCTATATTCAGGAAACCCATCTCATGTGCAGAGACACATATAGGCTCAAAATAAAGCGATGGAGGAAGATCTACCAAGAAAATGGAAAACACAAAAAGGCAGGGGTTTCAATCCTAGTCTCTGACAAAACAGACTTTAAACCAACAAAGATCAAAAGAGACAAAGAAGACCATTACATAATGGTAAAAGGATCAATTCAACAAGAAGAACTAACTATCCTAAATATGTATGCACCCAATACAGGAGCACCCAGATTCATAAAGCAAGTCCTTAGAGACCTACAAAGAGACTTAGACTCCCACA